>NC_141693.1:1521896262-1523096262 GCF_964263255.1 Lissotriton vulgaris | reverse complement strand
GATTAGTGCTAAAATGCGTGTGCTTCTCCCCCAAACATGGTAATATTGGTGTATGCACAACTAACATATTTAATATACTTACATGTACCTTATTACTGTGGTATACCATATACCCAGGGCCTGTAAATTAAATGCTACTTGTGGGTCTGCAGCACTGATTGTGCCACCCATACAAGTAGCCCTTTAAACATGTATCAGGACTGCCAATGCAGAGCAGTTTGTGTGTGCAGTTGTACTGCCATGTCGACTTGGTATTAAAAACTCCTTGCCAAGGCTTACACTTCTCTTTTTTTACACATAAGTCCCGCCTAAGGTAGGCCCTATGTAGTCATAGGGCAGGGTGCTTTGTTACTAAAAGGTAGGACATGTACATTAAACGTTTGCATGTCCTTATAGTGAAAAACACCTACATTTGTTTTTCACTTCTGTGAGGCCTACTCCTCTTATAGATTAACATTGGGAATTCCTCAATACACTCTTTTGAGCTGTATTTCATGTTTAGAAACAAGTAGCTGTGCCATGTTTTGCATCTTTGGAATGGCAATGATAAATCCTCTTTACTGGTAAGGTTGGATATCATATTACTATTTTAGATATGCCACTTTACAAAGCGGACATTTCTCTGCTCTCAACTCTGTGTGCTTGTAGCCTGTCTCCAATACACTCCAATATTACTCAGATTGCATTTTGAGGTTTAGGAATGTTGCAAAGGGCATTCAGTTTATTCTTCCTTTTTCACCCCACCTTTGTTTGCTTGGTGCATGAAGATGTAAGATTCAAAACATGTTTTTTCACATCTGGTCAAATTACTTTGTGAATATAAATAACAATTAAAACATACTTGCAAACTTTAACTACATGCCTGACTTTATCAATGTGTCACTAGAAAACTTTGTGACTGAGACTCCATTAAATGAATACAGACAATGGTAGATTTATATCGGCTCACTGGTAAGTTCAAAAGGTTGTCCATGTCCCCCCCAGAAATTTAGAGTCTCCTACACCCCTGTTTGAGATGCATTCCTTGCACCACTTGCTGAGCACTGTAATAGGCTGAGAATTGTGAAAAGCCAACAAGGCCGCTAGCGCTACAAAAGATGCAAACGCAATTTTTGTCCATTTTAGACATAATGCCAACTGGAAGGCGAGTGGTAATTGCGCTCACTTTTATGTGTACAAATTATCTTCCCAGCATGGTAGGAAACGAGTAGACCAGTTTTGCTATCTATTCTGCATGGTTTATCCATGTGCGCCGTAAATTGTTTTTCTAAAACCGCCTACAGTCAGGCGCAAAGCTAACTTTTCACTGGGGTTATTCGCACTACTTGGTTGCAAACTGGCCCTTCAGCCTACTGAGCAGATGCACTCACTATACTATCCAAAGGTGTAACCCCAGAGAGCTTTGACCAAGGCTGACTGTAGACTTTTCGAACAATCATTTCTAGTTTCAGCCTCTCATTTTCCCTTAACTGGGTCCCGTACACCATAACTGGTCGTATTTTTTAGATAAAAATATGTAGTTTATAGTTTCACATTGATAACTGTAGCGTCGAAATCTAGTCCCAAACACTTTCCCTCGCTCCCCCTCCCGTCTGACAAACTAGCTTTTCTTGCTCAATGGAAAGTAGAAGACATTTTTGGAAACACTTTGATTTAAGTGCTCTGTAATGAGCGCCGAGTGCTGTCTAAAAACACACAGGGCCACGTGAGGACCAGATGGATTCATTCCCCACAATTGCATCTCTCTCTGTTTATTTTCACGAAATGCTCATCCGCAGAGGAAATGAGTTGGAAGACGCTGCGGGCAGGATGTGAGTGTGTTCGCTGTCAAGATGCTGGGGGCGGGAGAGGGTGAAGCCGGAATAGAATCTAATCATAGTTGATATCGGGGTCTTCAATAAATGTAATTAGAAGGGGCTATAGACCAATGATAGTATGCGGCCGTATCTGAGAGAGAGTAGAAACAAATAAATGAGGTGATGTAAGATCAGGGCTAGGACGAGAAGACCGTCCTCAGGGTTTGGGTAAAAAATAAAAACACACGCAGGCTCCTAAAAATGTGCCATACATGTATGGATCAGTACCTTTCGTAATGTTAGTACCGGCGAATATTTGTGGTGAAATAGGTGGGAAGTTAAGATTTCTTGCACTGCTCGTCTTCCCTACAACACTCTCAGCCTCATTCCTTCAATTTTACTATATCTTTCCCTCGCCCTAATTCGTCTTTCTTTGTCGATCTCCTTCCCTCTGCATTCTCACCCTACTCCGCTTTCTATCTCCAAACAACGTGTTCCCTTTCCTTTTGTGCAGCCTGTGTTCATCTCTTTTCGACTCGTTCATCCTTTTCCTCCTTTTAGCGCTTTTCATCTAATTTCCTTCTAATTCCTCTTATCCCGCAGTCCCCCACGCTCTCAACCTTCTTTTTGTCTCCCAGCCCTTGCCTCCCCTCAGGCTCGTGCCTAGTTTTCTTTCACCAACAATTCCTCCCTCTCAAGCCTTCTCCCAATTTTCACTACTCACTCTTAATTGCGCTTCTGGTTGTCAGAGGTATGCACCCTCTGAAAGGAGGAACCGCAATCCTAATCAGAGTAAGTCAGGTACACACCCTGTATTAACTTGTGCTCACCGTCTGGTCACTTGGCACAGAGCAGGCAGGCTTAATTTAAGAGGCAATGTGTAAAGCACTTTTGCAACACTTGAAACAGTAAAACAGTAAAAACACCGCGCAAAAAGATATCACACCTAGCTAGAAACATAGAGCTTAATTTATTGAATAAAACAATACCAAAACAACAAAAATCCAATAAGCAGAAACTGAGTTGTCAATTTTTAAAGAATATCTTGAAATGTAGTACTTAAAAGCATAAAGCACCAACCGGTTCTATCTGGTCGCGCTAGACCCGGTCAAATCCAACAGATCATGCCGATCTCGATGGAGTGTGGGTCAGATACAGGGACCAGCCTTGACCCACTGAGTGATAACAGTACCTTTTTTCGCTGTTGCGTTGACGTTGAGGAAGAGATGTGAGGAGCAAAGGAGGCGATGCATCGGCATCCCTCCTAGGGATGTAGGCAATGCCCCAGCTCCGAATCATGCAGAGCCGAAGATGCATCTGAAATGGACGCGATGTGCGGCGCTGTTGCAATGCACTCGATCCTTGCAGCAGTGGCGATGCCTCGGCGTCGTTCGGGATGCGCCGGTTCCGAGCGCCCCAACGCCAGGATTTCTGCTGAAACAACACTTTGTACCCACTTTCAAGGGCCCATGACTGGGTTGGCACCACTTGGAAGGGCAAGACTCACAGTTGGCAGAGTCCAGGTGCTGTAACAGGGCTGTGGAGGTGTTGGAAGTATTTTGCAGCCCTGAGACTTCAAACAGGATGCAAGCTGACAAGCACTTGGAGCCCCTCCGGGTTCAAGTGGTGTAGGCGCAGTCCTTCTCATCCAGGCAGAGTCGGGGGGGGAGGGTCAGTAGCCCCAGGAGTCTTACACTCTTTTTTCACTCCATCTCCTACCAGTAAAAGGGGGGATCCTCCAATTGTTTCCTTAACCGAGGGTATGTGCCCTTAGGCTAAACAGGAGTCAGGGGTGAGTCCTGTTTCGCCCTACTTCTCCATCTGGGCTTCTGTACACTCCGTTTTGGAGTGGTATCCCCAGAAAACGGTAGTGTCACGGCACCTGTGGCAGCCGCCCCACCCAGATCTCTTGATACCGGGGGCAACTGAATCCCCAGATTTTATGGGCACCTAGGGACTAACTTTGACCTCCTCTGGGTCACTTACCCACTCTTGGGACACCCAGGCCATAGGGCAGAAAAAGTCCAGCCCCTGGGCCTGAGGCACCCCACACACCTGACTGGGGTATTGCTCTGGGGAGACCAGCCTTTCCATAATCATGGTCTGGCTAGCCCCAGTATCCCACAGAACAATGACTGGGACCCCATTGACTTCCACCTAATGGAAGTGAGAAACCCCCACCCTCAGAGACAACCAACTCCCCCTCTGTAGTCTATCTCCCAGCTAAGGGAGATCAAGGCATGGTCTGTGACCTGCCCCTGGGGACTAATAATGCCTAAGGCCATATTGGCCACTCCTACCAGTGGGTGGTTTCTTTGGCAGCAGCAGCTGGCAATGGATCAGAGGTAGGGGGGCGGGAGGGGGAGGTGGAGGGGGAGCAGGTTTTTAAAAAAAACATACTGTTTCGCCACTTCCTCGCCACTTCTCTCCTCCGTAGTCCTCCCTTGCTCGGCTACAGGAAGCACACACACACTCCCAGTCAGCCAAGCACAATGCTGCCTTAGCTGCATTGTGATTGGTCTGAGTGACGTGTTTCAGTTCTCAGGTGCTGCCTGGAGGCCTGGGCATGTTCTCCACGTAGGCTGCGATGCAGCCTGCATTGAGAACATGCTGTAGTGTAGTTCCTATATTCCCAATAGGTTCTGCGCATTGGAGTAATATATCCTAAGATTTGACGTAGGACTTAGGTCAGTAGGTCTCTATTGAATATACTAAACTTAATTGTGAGTGCCAGCTAGCTCAGAGGTCACTAGAAACTTTCTTGAATTCACAAGAAGGGATTAGTTTCTGACAACCGCATAAACATGACAACTTTGTTTCCCTAGGACTGGAATAACTATCTTCAGAGTCGTGGAAACAATAGATAAGTATTTCACTTAGTCAATCGTGCATGCTTCATTTCTACAGAGTTTGCAGAGAAATAGTGAGATGGGCGTTTTCAATAAAAGGTTTATTGAACAGTCTTCTTTCTCATGCAAGAGATGTGAACTGCTGCAATTGTTAAACAGAATGCAAAGTGTAATGCGTACAGCGAGAATAGTATTGTAAAATAATACTGTAATAGCATTGTATAGTTTCTAAGCCATATATAAATATATACATAAATAATACAGGCTAAAATACTCAACTGGTGCTTCTAAAATACGCCTACCCCAATCTACCTAACCTAGGTCTAGTACGAGGGAAGAAGTAAGTATGGTCTTTAGCATAGGTTTAGTTTTTGCCAAGAATCTACCAAAGGTTTCTCTAGGTTCTAATCAGCTACCTTAGAATGAAGGAGGTCTGGTATCTCTGTCTCGGACTCGATTTCCCAACAACCCGGAAGGGGAGTCAGAAACACTGGAGCTGGATTCTCAGCAGAGGAGGGCAGCTTCCTGATCAGTGCATCAGCTGGAGAGTCGGCTTCCATCGGCACTTGCTGTAGCGAGCTGCATCGGGCAAGTAGGTCGTTGAACTGCTCCAAACCACCATGCTTTGCCCTAGCAAGTGAAGGTATATTTATACCTTGAACGTGTTTAGGAATGCCATGTTTGACGTAAAGTTGGGCATATGAATGTCATGAATGAACCCCTAAGGAATAGATGTTCATTGTAAAACTAACGAGTTCTTGGAGAAATCAATATTGAAGCAAGGGGAAGTCCCTAACAGCTTAAGCTGGTTTTTCCAAGAAATCGTTGTGACGTTTGGTGAACGGATGGAAGTAGCCATGCCTGTATTTGGGTTGCCTATATAAGGGCAACGTGAAGTGTACCTATATAAGGGCATGAATTCGGAATCTAAAATGCAATACAACAATGCAAAGTGCACAAGACTGTTTTGGGAAGCCAAAGAGGAGAGTGCTGCCTACCACTGCTCCCTGGCCCCCGTCCCCTCACACAAAGCGGCATAAGTAGGAGAAAATAAAATTATAATAACGCGAGTTATTAGCATTTTATTTTCCCTTTGTTGCACTGCAAAAAAGCAGTGAGGCGGCACTCCTCCACTTTAGTGGAAGAGCAGCCACTGTTCTTTGGACAAACCAAGTCCCCTTGCTTATATCCTAACTGGAATAGATCAAAGCAGCGGGTTTGAAAACTGGGTGACCTGGGGTGCCGTCCACCAGGAACCCCATCCGAGGACATGGGAACTCTTAACTTCTCCCTCAACAGACTAGTCTGTGTTGCCCTTGACCTCTCACTCACTTTATTGGGGGGAACCTGAACCACCGTTCTTGAAGTCATCCTAGGTACCTTTTTGGACCTTTATTTATTTATAAAGTTTTATATCTGCCACTTCAGCAAGCTTCCTGGGGTCAGTCAGCTCGCAATCCAATAAGTGCTAGCGCATCTCTGGAAAACATCAAACATGTGCGCCCTCAAAATCAGATTGTAAAGCCAAGTGAAATAATTTACCTTGCTGCCTCTCTCTCAGCCCTTCAGTGCCTTGCTGGAGCATAACAGAAATTCCACCCAGGTCTGTGTAGGGAGTTTATGGCTACCCCTGAACTCCTGCCAATACCTTTCAAGGGTCTCCGGTCTACCCACATTTCTTGACTAAAATGACCTTCATAGGGGTGTAATGTGTTTGATCTACTACCTCTTGTGTAAGGACTGTGTCGCTCCCCACTGTGGGCATGTACCTCCACAAGTTTCCCACAAGTCCTCTTCAGAAACTCTGAGCAACCTTAGAGCAACCTCGTAAGCAGGGAAAAATTTGTCATTGTTGTCCACCATCACATAACTGGGTACCAAATTCTATGGGATGCAAACCTTCCCTGATCCAGTGGACAATACAGGTATGCTGCCGCCATAACTGCTGGACTCCACTTGCATGACTTGTATGACCAGCTGCCTGAAGCTCAGCTCTTGGCCCAGTTGCTTTTCCTCCATGGCCAGCCTCCTTTCTCGAGCTTAGCAAGCTCCAACGTAAGTTTTCTCTCTTCCCACTCCTCTGTGGACAGGCCTCTGGAGGACACGCTTCTCCCTGCTCTGGGTGGAATCTTCAGTCCTGGAAGGATGTTGCTTCCCTTCTCAAAGGTGGCAGTCCAAGTCTCTCCTGTGAGTCTTAATCTCCTTCTCATTGTCTGTGGGGGCCAATGGGCCTCTGCCCAGGCCTTTTAAGTCTTCTGGACCTTTGCCTTCTTCAAGCATCATTTTGGCAGACAGATAGACAGAACGGTAGTGTACACGAAGTTACTGTATGGCATTACACAAGAACAAGTCCTATCCAACTGCTGCCAACTATGTTAGAAATTGGGTTTCCGGTTGGCAGAGGTATGCACACTGTCCAAGCAGGAACCAAAGTCCTAGTCAGGGTAAGTCATACCCTAAATTAACCTGTGTTCACCCTCCGGTAGTTTGGCACAGAGCAGACAGGCTAAGCATATGTAAAATATTTGTGCAACATTCTAAACAGTAAAACAGTGAAAACACCACACAAAAATATGCCACACCTAGTTATAAACCAAGCTTAATTTATTTTAAACAGAAAAAGACCAAAATGACAAAAAACGGAGTTATGAATTTTTTAGGAATATCTTGAAATGTAGTGTTTAAAAACATAAAGCACCAACTTGGGCTATCTGGTCGCGCTAGACTAGGTCAAATCCAAAAGTCCATGCCGACCGTGATGGAGCGCAGGTCGGATACTGGGACCAGACTTGACAGTTGTGTCGACATTGAGGAAGGGGTGCGAGAAGCAAAGGCAGTGATACATCAGCATCAGTCCTTGGGAAGAAGGTGATGCATTGGCTTCAAGCCAACCAAAGTCGAAGATACGTCTGGAAGGGAGACAATGCGCAGTGCCGTTGGTGATGTGATGCACTGTCCTCGCTGCAGCGGTGATGCTTCAGCGTCAATGGAGATTTGCAGTTCCAAATGCCGGAACAGAGTTGATGCATGGATTTCTGATGAAATAACACTTTGTACCAACTTCCAAGGGCCCAAGATTAGATTGGCACAACTTGACTGGTCAAGACTCACAGTTGGTAGAGTCCAGGGTTGTGGAGAGGTCGGAAGTCTTTTTTGTCCCTAAGACTTCAAACAGGAGGCAAGCACAGAAGCCCTTGGGGTCACTCTGAGTTCAAGTGGTGTAGGTCCATTCCTTCTCACCCAGGCAAGGATGGCAACAGGCAGTTCCACACAGTTGAAATTCAGTACCTCCAGAGCAGCGGTCCAACAGAGTGGTAGTTCTTCAGCAGCTCAGTATTCCTTCTTCCTGGCAGAGAATCCACAGATCCATAAGTGTACTGAGTTAGTGTTGTCAGAGGTCCAGTACCTATACCCTGTTGTGCCTTTGAAGTGGGGGAGACTTCAAAGAGAGGCCTTTGACAGTTGAAAGCTTATTTATTTTAAACTTAGAGTATTCTTGTTTCTTCATCTTTAGGGAGGCTGTCTTGACTGGATAGCGCCGCAATGCCCCAGGGTGAGGTGAGCGCTTTATAAACTATTAAACAAAACTAAACTTTGAAGTGCACAGAGTCCCGGCCCTTCCTGTCCTTGTTCCAGACTCATAAGGCAGTATGCAGCCCTTGTGTGTGGACATGGCACTGCCTATTCAGGTATAAGTGAGGCAGTGCTCAACTCTGACCCCCATCAAAACAGTTAATGGCCCATTAAGGCACATTAAGTCCCATCTAAGTTCCCATAGTGTGTGGCCGTCTAGAGGGAATGTGCAAAGCCCAGCTTTCACCCACCACAGGCATGTATTCAGAGACAGACAGGTGGCATCAAATGGCTAAAGTAAAAAAAATCCAACTTTTTGAAAGTGGCATTTTCAGAATTAGAATTTAAAATCTATTTTCACCATAAATTAGGATTTTAAATTGTAATTCCAGAGACACCAAACTTGGGGTCCCATCTATTCCCATTTGAAAATTAAATTTACAAGTTGTAATAAGTTAATCCCAGTGTTAACCTATGGGAGACGTAGGCCTTCTAGTAGTGAAAACTAGGACATGTAAAACTTAAATGTACATGTCCTACTTTTTAAATACACTACCCCCTGCCTTTAGGATGTCTAGTGCCTACTTCAGGGGTGACATATTTAGTATGGTTGTGGCCTGGCAAGAGGGTTAACTTGCCAGGTTGACATGACAGTTTAAAACTGCACACACATGCTCTACAATGGCAGGCCTGAGACATGTTTAAAAAGTTACTAAAGTGGATGACACAATCAGTGCTGCAGACCCACTAGTAGCATTTAACCTAGCATTTAACCTTGCTTTCAGCGCATTAGCTGCCGCGCCTTTTACTCATCTTTTTTTAAAGTGTATTGCTGTGCTTTTATCTCGCGGCGCTTAAAGCTTACTTGTCAGCGCTTTAACGCTCACCTTTCAGCGCCTTAATACTCTCTTGTTAGCGCTTCTGGCTAGAAATCCCTGAATAACTCTTATCCTGTCGGCGTCCGCAGGCCGGGGAAGTTTGTGAGGCTCACCTGCAATTAAGATTTCATTTCCTCGCATTCGGCGAGGCCAGACAGTTTTAGTTGGGTCCGACATCTTGGGTTGGGTTGTGAGGCGAGGCACTCCGCGGCCATCTTGCGTAAGGCAAGAGGCTAGTAGGCGGTCCTCCGCACTCTGAGGTGCTACATAAGGATTTCGAGGTAAGGTCAGTCAGAACCTTGCTTTCAGCGCATTAGCTGCCGCGCCTTTTACTCATCATTTTTTAAAGTGTATTGCTGTGCTTTTATCTCGCGGCGCTTAAAGCTTACTTATCAGCGCTTTAACGCTCACCTGTCAGCGCCTTAATACTCTCTTGTTAGCGCTTCTGGCTAGAATTCCCTGAATAACTCTTATCCTGTCGGCGTCCGCAGGCCGGGGAAGTTTGTGAGGCTCACCTGCAATTAAGATTTCATTTCCTCGCATTCGGCGAGGCCAGACAGTTTTAGTTGGGTCCGACATCTTGGGTTGGGTTGTGAGGCGAGGCACTCCGCGGCCATCTTGCGTAAGGCAAGAGGCTAGTAGGCGGTCCTCCGCACTCTGAGGTGCTACATAAGGATTTCGAGGTAAGGTCAGTCAGAACCTTGCTTTCAGCGCATTAGCTGCCGCGCCTTTTACTCATCATTTTTTAAAGTGTATTGCTGTGCTTTTATCTCGCGGCGCTTAAAGCTTACTTATCAGCTTTTTAACGCTCACCTGTCAGCGCCTTAATACTCTCTTGTTAGCGCTTCTGGCTAGAATTCCCTGAATAACTCTTATCCTGTCGGCGTCCGCAGGCCGGGGAAGTTTGTGAGGCTCACCTGCAATTAAGATTTCATTTCCTCGCATTCGGCGAGGCCAGACAGTTTTAGTTGGGTCCGACATCTTGGGTTGGGTTGTGAGGCGAGGCACTCCGCGGCCATCTTGCGTAAGGCAAGAGGCTAGTAGGCGGTCCTCCGCACTCTGAGGTGCTACATAAGGATTTCGAGGTAAGGTCAGTCAGAACCTTGCTTTCAGCGCATTAGCTGCCGCGCCTTTTACTCATCATTTTTTAAAGTGTATTGCTGTGCTTTTATCTCGCGGCGCTTAAAGCTTACTTATCAGCGCTTTAACGCTCACCTGTCAGCGCCTTAATACTCTCTTGTTAGCGCTTCTGGCTAGAATTCCCTGAATAACTCTTATCCTGTCGGCGTCCGCAGGCCGGGGAAGTTTGTGAGGCTCACCTGCAATTAAGATTTCATTTCCTCGCATTCGGCGAGGCCAGACAGTTTTAGTTGGGTCCGACATCTTGGGTTGGGTTGTGAAGCGAGGCACTCCGCGGCCATCTTGCGTAAGGCAAGAGGCTAGTAGGCGGTCCTCCGCTCAGCGTAATAGTACTTTAGGATGGATGGATCGACGCGCAGCGGGCGCGTCGTAGGCGCGCCGGAGGTGCGCCAGAGGTAAGCCCGTTTGCGCCCGTTCGCGCAACGGACGCGCTTAGGGCCGCTACCTCTGGCTCCTCTGGCTCCCACCGTATCACCTACTCCCGGCCTGACCTACTTAGGCTCAGACCCTGTCAGAATGGGACCAGACCACCAACTACCAAGCGAATCTCCTGTGGACTGCTTAATGTTAGATCTCTTTGTAAGCACCACACGGAAATCGCCTTCCTCATTGAGTCTGAAAATCTCGATGTCCTCTTTCTCACAGAAACGTGGACTCGGGAGGACTGTGAGGTGGAGCTGGGCCTAGCCTGCCCTTCAGGCTATAAAATCAGTCACACTCCTCGCCCGCTCAATCGAGGAGGAGGAATCGGATTTATCTACAAAGATTCGCTTACTCTCTCCCAGCTAAAGATTCGTGAGGTATCAGGTTTTGAACTGATGGGCTTTACAGTCAAACAGCAGGAGCTGAAACTGTGCTCAGGTGTTCTTTGTTATCGCCCCCCAGGACCAGCACCAACCATAGCACTCCTCATTGACTTGATCTACGAACTCTCCAGTTCCCACTCCAAGTTATTGATTCTTGGTGATTTTAACCTGTGGGCCGGCGGCTCAAGGGATAATGTATTTTTTTCCCTCAGCCAAGCCTGCATGGACATTAAGATGGAACAGCTGGTGAACGCCACCACGCATCGTAAGGGTCATATCCTGGACTTAATATTCGCGGATCCATTATGGGTTTCGATAGAGGATATTAAGTGCCAGTATTGGACAGACCACTTCTTGATCATGTTCTTTCTCTGGCTGGAGGACCACACCTTACGGGAGGCTGAACTACCCCAAGCCAAACTAGAGAGACCTTGGTCCCGAATTCTTAAAACCTCCCCTCTGCCGAACATCTTAGACAAGGACTTTAAGCTTGGCAATACAGCCGAGGAGAGCTACGCTCGCTTTTGCCAATCTATCTCGAGTTCACTGGATAAGCTGGCACCCCTCCGGAAGTCACGGGGTAGGGTGAACCGAGCTAGCCCTTGGTACACGAGCGAACTTCGGCAGCTCAAACTCGACTGCAAACGTGCAGAAAGGGCGTGGAGGAAACAATACTTAGATTCGGAGAAAATTGTGTTCCGGTCTGCCATACAAAACTACAAGGCTCAGATCAAGATGGCTAAAGCGTCCTATCTTGAATCCACCTTGAATCATGCACCTAACAAGGCACAGGCCCTTTTTAAAATTGTCAGAGACCTTGCCCATCCCACGTGTGTGGCTAGTTCTGTCCCTTCATCGCAAGCTCTCTGTGATTCTATTGCCGAGGCCTTTGAGGAGAAAATCTGCAAAATCCTGGAGGGTCTGCAGGACCCAGTCAATTCTCCTGCTGGTTCGGGAGCTCCGGAGGCGATGGCCAGTCGACCCTTGCAGGGGGTTTCTCACCCCTGTTTAGAAGCTCCGGCCTCACCTGCCAGTCGACCCCGACCAGAGGATCAGGCTCACAACTTGGGAGCTCCGGCGACGGAGGCCAGTCGACCCCAGTTGAGCAGCTCTCCCCTCTTCCCCGTGGATCAGGCCCTCAGTTTGGGAGCTCCGGCGATGGAGGCCAGTCGACCCCAGCTGAGTAGCTTTTCCTTGCCCTTCTCGGACCAGGCCCTCAGTCTGGGAGCTCCGGCAAGTGAGGCCAGTCGACCCCAGCTGAGTAGTTCTCCCCCGCCCCCCTTGGTCCGGGCCCTCAGTCTGGGAGCTCCGGCGACTAAGGCCAGTCGACCCCAGCTGAGTAGTTCTTCTCTGCCTCCTGCGGACCAGATTCTCAGTCTGGGAGCTCCGGCGTTTGAGGCCAGTCGACCCCGGCTGAGTAGTCTTCCCCTGCCCTCCTTGGACCAGGCTCTCAGCTTGGGAGCTCCGGCAACCGAGGCCAGTCGACCCCAACTGAGTAGCTTTCCTCTGCCTTCCTTGGAGGAGTTTAGCAGCCTAGCCCTTACGATCTCATCTGGTTCGCCTCTGGACCCTCTTCCGCCAAAACTCTGGAGGCTGTTTCAGGAGGAACTTTTCCAGCCTTTACATTCCATCTGCTGCCAGTCATTTGAAACAGGGATTGTACCGGGTTGTTGGAAGAAGGCAGTGGTATCTCCACTTCTAAAAAAACCTACGCTGGACCCTGCCTGTCTCTCTAATTACCGGCCAATTTCTCTGCTTCCTTTTCCAGTTAAAATCATGGAAAAGCTGGTTACCCGCACTCTATCCGGCTTCTTGGAAGAAAACACCTGGCTGGATGAGGCGCAATTTGGCTTCCGCCCAGCTCATGGGACGGAATCCGCGTTAGTGACCGTGCTAGACAACCTGCGGGCGCGAGTCGACAGTGGTCGGGCAGCCTTTTTGGTGCTGCTCGACATGTCGGCCGCGTTCGACACGGTCAGCCATCCAACCTTGATAGCGAGGCTGGAAGAGTGTGGAGTTAAAGACAAGGCTAGGGACTGGTTAATTTCCTACTTGGATAATCGTCAACAACGTGTGTCGCTCCCTCCCTTCAGCTCAGAGGAGCGGAGAGTAGGACAAGGAGTACCGCAGGGCTCAGCCATCAGCCCTATACTCTTTAATATTTACCTCCGCCCTCTAGTCCAGCTTATTAAATCTTTTGGGATCTCTGCATTTAACTATGCAGATGATACCCAGCTGGTCTTTTCTCTGGAGGGACAGGATGCGGTCCCACTGGAGACTTTCCACCGATGCATGCAGGCCACAGCGGACTGGCTCCGCTTGAACTCGTTACAGTTCAATGGCACTAAAACTGAGGTTCTGCATTGCTCCAGTGACCGAATCCCCAGGGACCTCCCAGACGACTTCTGGCCCCCGTCCTTCTCTGAGACGGTGTCAGCCACCCACTCGGCGCGTAATCTGGGGGTCACATTTGGGCCTATTTTACAGCTGGATCTGCACGTAAATAAGACCACGTCCACGTGCATCATGCTTATCCGGATGCTGCGTAAGGTCCTACCTCTTCTTCCTGAGCAAGCCAGATCCGAAGTAGTGCGGAGCACTATCTTAAGTCGACTCGACTACTGCAACGCACTACTATTGGAGGCCCCTGTAACACTACTGGGCAAGCTCCAAAGGGTACAGAATCTGGCTGCCAAACTCGCTCTTTCCCGCCCCTACTACAGCTCGTCTACAGCAGCACTTCAAGAACTCCATTGGCTGCCGATTCACCTTCGCGTCCGCTACAAAGCCGCATGCATAGTGTTCAGAGCTATTCATGGCTTGGGACCAATCCCGTTGCGGAGAATGTTTGCTTGGTATCTTCCTTCTCGAGCCTTACGCTCCTCGTCATCCAAGCTGTTAGTAGTCCCGCGCTTCCAGAGAGTGAGGATGGGTGGCCGATCGTTCAGAGTAGCGGCGGCCAAACTCTGGAACTCTCTGCCACTATCCCTTAGGAGCCTTGAGGCTCTTCCAGCCTTTAGAAAGGCGTTGAAAACCTACCTCTTCCCGAGGATAGGCTAGTTGCTGAAGTTGTTGTTAGATCAGGGTTCAAAGCGCCAGGATGCCCTTGGTGGTGACAGGCTGCGCTCTATAAGTATACCACAATACAATTTACAGTCCCAGGGCACATGTAGTGCACTTCACTAAGGACTTATAAGTAAATTAAAAACAAATTGTTACTATGTTTTCAGCAGAGAGCACAAGCACTTTAGCACTGGTTAGCAGTGGTAAAGTGCCCAGTCTTAACACCAGCAAAAATGAATTCAGCAAGTAGGGGAGGAGGAAGGCAAAAATCTTGGGGTGACCCCTACGAGAGTGCCATTTTACAACATCCCTTACCTCCCCTTCTTTTTATACCTAATCCATAGCTTTCAAGTTTTCAGATCATTGTGTGTAATACATTTATAGTTTTAGTGTGCCTACAAGCGATATTCTACTGTCTATTGTGTGACACTCTCATTGAAACTTTTTTGCGAGTAAATCAAAGCAATGGCCAGTAGTTTAGTGGCTCTCTGTGAGTTTTCAGTCACTGTATCCAGACATATCATGCAGTACTGAGCATATGCATATTAGCAGAATCAGGTCAATGAGTAAGGCCCTTTTTCTCCTCACATTTGTCTGAAATCCTCCATCTGCATTATCTCACACATCATCTTTTTGACTACTCTTACTGTCTTCTGCCTGTACTTTTTATGTCCCATCATGCTCTCTCTACCTCTTACACACACATACACACTTCTCACCAGTGCATTAGGTTTGTGTTGCTAGTATTTTCACAACTCTGTACCCCCTCCACAATCCTTCACATAAAATGGTAATTACAACATGACCCATAAACTTGATAGCTACCATCCAAAAGGTGGTGGGGAGGATGGTGGTGAACAGGCTTATGGCCTGGGTGGATGAAAAAAATGCATTATCCCCCTTACCACGCTGGGTTCCGGAAGGCCACTAGCACGGTGGACCAGGTGTTCCGATTTACTCTGCTACGGTGGCGAACTATGGTGCTGGGCTGGGGCAGCCTGTATGCCGCTTTTGTGGACTTGCGGGCTGCCTTCGACCTGGTTCCCAGGTCTAAGCTGTGTTCAGTGTTGTGGAAACTTGGTCTACCAGAGGATTTACTGACCCTGGTTATGAGGCTGCATGAGGCGAATTTTGCCAGGATACAGTGGGGAAGTCAAGGGGAGGTCACTGCGGACTTCCCGGTCGAGCAGGGAGTTCGGCAGGGGTGTGCCATGGCCCCCCCTGCTTTTTTCCCTGTTTATTAATGGAGTAGTAGCTAGAATGCTGTCTGCTAACTTGGACGCCCCCTCGTTGGCGGACATTAAGGTCCCAATATTAATGTTCGCCGACGATACTCTTATTATATCAAAGACTCCGAGTGGCCTGCAGAGTGCCCTCAACATCTTCGAGGAATTTTATGGGGAGCATGGTCTCGAAGTCAATGTGGCCAAAACCAAGTTAATGGATTTTAATCCTCACCGTAATTTCCGATCTAGGCTAACTATGTACCAGCGCCCCCTAGAGGTAGTCAAAGCTTTTACCTACCTTGGTCTTTATACAACCAATGATCTCAAATGGTCCCAGCATATTGATCTAGCGACACTAAGGCATAGACAATTAGCTGGAGCCCTTGGGGCAGAGCATAGAAAATCAAAAACCAAACCAATCATGCCAGCCCTACAGGTTTATGAGGCAAAAGCCCTTGGCTCAGCACTATATGGGGCTGAGTTGTGGGGACTTGGAAAACTTGATTCATTACAGGTCCGAAAATAAGATTCTTAGGTTAATTGCAGGTCTTCCCAAAAGCACCCCCCTTCTCCACCTTAGATATGAGCTGGGCAGAAAGGCAGTGGTTGATTTGGCGAAGCTCCGCCCGATATTGTATTGGAGACGACTCTGGACCACCCCAGAACTTAAGCACTATGCTGAAGGTTTTTTGGCGTTAATTAAAGGGGATGTTTTTCACAAAATCAAATGACTAAAAGACCTTAGATCTTTGTTATGCTTGCTGGGTTTCCAAACCCTTTGGGATAACCCGTCAGGCACACTATTTCCGAGTAAAATTACTGTAGAGGAGTTGTATTGGGACTATATGGCTGAGCGGGACTGGAGAAATACTGACTCCAGATCTATGACAGGATGATATCTGGAATCCAAAATTTCTCCTGACCATGAACTTTACTGGGACATAATAACAAAGCCATGGGATAGGAAGCTTCTATGTCAACTATGGATAGGTACTCTTCCACTCAGATCACTTACTGGCAGGTGGCGGGGTTCATCAAATACTTCCTGCCCCGCTTGTGGATCTGAAAAGGAGACTATTGGGCACTTTTTATTCGCCTGTCAAGTCTATGCCATCCCTAGGCAAATTTGGTTAAAACCTGCATGTAAAAATGTAGGTACCAACAGTAGTATCGTAGCTTTGAGAATTATTTGTACTAGCTCTTGTTTGCCATTGGCTGTTGCAGTAGCAAAATTTCTGGGGTGGGCTTGGCTTATTAGGAATAAATTGATAGCCGAGTAACTGTTTATAGTGGGTTGGTTTTATTAAAGCTACTTGACGTCCTTCGAATTTTATATTGTATGTATATATGTATAAGTTTTTTATCTAAAGCTCTTGCTTTTATTTGTGCGAGGCAACCATTTAATACTGTTTTAATATTTTGTATGCATTGTGCTTTTATGAGAAATGCTCGAATAAAGCCTCTTTGAATTGAATTGTAATTACAACATGTATACTGTGCCCTCTGCAGAAAGGCAAAGGAATAAAGGATGAGCATGTAGTGCAAACTACTTTATGATCCACTGACAGGCACTGTCATAAACTCATACTGCCTTCAGCCTCAGCATCAGAACGCTTAATAGTTATGGACTATTCTCTAGTGTAAATAGAGCCAATATCCTCCATTACACTCAGCTTTGATGAGTGCCCTGCTGCTGGCCTACCCTGTGTCACAGCCAGAAGTAAGTCGCCTCCCTACAGTGCCAGACTGACCCTGAGCCAAAGGCTGCAGAGACAGAATATTGAATCAAAAATATCGGCTTGCACAAATATCGAGTTGCAAATATCGTGGGTCAGAAATATTGACATAGAGATTCTCCTGGTCAAGAATATCGATTTTAGGTAAGTAATATCAATGTTATAAATATCGAAGTGTTTAATATCATTTGCAAAAATATTGTTCGTTTATTAATGTTATGTATTTTAGTATATACTTTATATGTATGTGTTGTATGTTTTTTTGCACAAGAATGGTCTGTATTTTTAATATATGTGTTTCATTTTCAGTAGATATAATTTTTTTTAATTTGAATTTTGCGTTTTTAGTTCCGTAGCAGGTTGTGGGTTTATAGGGGAATAGGGTGGGAAATAATGTATTTATATTACATCTATTGATTATTTTTTATTTATTAATTTTAGTTTTATTGAGATGTCATAGTGTTAAATGTGTAAAGTAATTTATTATTAATTAATTATTTTTTGTTAATTAATTTAAATGAATTAATTGGTCATTAATTATGTTAATTGTGTAATTAATTTTAGGTGTGTATTGTGGTGTTTATAGGTGTTACGGGTGGGAAGTAATTTATTTTTAATTGATTAATTAATAATTGTTTGTTAAATAATGTTAATTAATTGGTACATAATTATGGTAATTGTGTGATTAAGTTCAGGTGTGTGTTGTGGTGTTTATAGGTGTTAAGGGTGGGAAGTAATTTATTTTTAATTGATGAATTTATAATTGGCTGATAATTTTAATTAATTAATTGGTAATTCCTTATAGTAATTGTATAATTAAGTTTAGGTGTGTGTTGTGGTGTTTATATGTGTTAGGGTTGGAAGTAATTTATTTTTAATTGATGAATTAATAATTGGCTGTTAATTAATCATTAATTATTGTAATTTTGTAATTAAATTTAGGTGCTTGTTTTGGTGTTTATAGGAGTAAACATTGGGAAGTAAATTGTATTTCATTAATTAATATATAGTTGTTAATGTTAAATTATTTGCTGTGTATTTTGGGTAATTTTTAAATTTTTTGACTGTTGTTTTTACTTTTAAAGGGGTAAAGGGTGGGAATTAAATACATTTTAATTACTTTGGGGCTCATTACGATGGTGCATCGTTTTGGATTTGGGGCCGGCCGCCCATGAGGCGGCCTCCCCACAATCTGAACTACAATGTGCCTGCCACCATGGCGGTTGCATCAACTATATTTTGCATTGTGGCGGGATGTGTTCAATAGTCCCCGCCGCTATACAAAAATAAAGGCACTTGCATATCCCTGCACTACATGGCAGGCACCATGCGCTGCCTGCCACATGGTGCAGGGATTTGTAGGGGGGCACCATAGGTGTCCCCCAGTGCCCATGACCCAGTCCCAGGGATCAAGGGGGGCCCGCTATGGGCGCCCAAATCCATTTCCGCCTTTTGTTTTGCTGCGGTTTGTCCTCCGCAAAATGAATAGAAGCAAGGGATATCATAATCCCTAAGGAGGTGCCTGCAAGGCACCGCTGCAATGTCGGGCTATGTTTCTGTTCCGACAGGCGGTCAGAAAAGGACCGCCTGGCAGAACCGTGGCAGACGGTCTTTACTTCCGCCACGTATTCCCAACGATTGCCCCCGCCATCATAATATGGCGGGGGGAAACAGCGGTACAGTGGCGGAATGCCCGCCGCCTACCTGCTGTGAGTGGCAGGCCTTCCGCCATCGTAATGAGCCCCTTTATTATTAGTTGTTAATAGTAATAGTTTTTAATGTATAAATACGTTTTAATTGTGTTTCATTATTTTAGAGTTGAATTTAGGTGTGTGTTGTGGATACCATAGTGTTAAAGTGTGTGTAGTCAACTAATGTTTATTTGTTTTTTTAATTAAAAATATTTGTTACATTGATTATTAATTATGTTAATTTTGGAAAAAATGTAATAAAAATGTTTGAAGTATTTTGTTATTGGTGTGGTGTTATAGGGTAGGAAATACAATAAATACATTTATGTATTAATTAATTTGTGTGTAAATATTTTGAAGCTTAAGACAATTTTATTTTATAAATGTATTTTTTATTTTATACAATGTATTATTTGTAGTATTTTATATGTAATTAAGATAATATTTTTGAATTTTTATATATTTAATATATCTGATTTTTCATTTCTAAATATTGTTTATTTATTTTTATGATTTTTAATAATTGTTAATGATTTTTATTTTTGTTTTAACTGTTTGAGTGTGAATGGCAATTTTTGTCTCTTCGCTATCCAACACTTTCCCTACTGTTGCATTCTTTGGAGTGGGAATACACATTTTTTCCCCTCCACTGTCCAACACTTTCCCTACTGTTGCTCTCACTGGGGTGGGAATAACAGTTTTTACCCCTCCGCTAGCCAACACTTTTATCTATTGTTGCACTGTTTGGATGGGAATAGTATTTTTTACCCCTCCGATATCCAACACTTTCCCTACTGTTGCACTCACTGGAGTGGGAATAGTAATTTTTACCTCTCCGGTATTCAACACTTTCCCAACTGTTGCATTCACTGGAGTTGGAATAATTTTTTGTATTCCTCTGCTATCCAACGGTTATTCTACTGTTTCATTCAGTGGAGAGGTAATAGTAATTTTTACCCCGCCGGTATCCAACATTTTCCCCACAGTTGCACTCTTTGGAGTGGGAAAAGTAATTTTCTCTCCTCCGCTATCCAACACTGTTGCTCACACTGGAGTGGGAATAGTCATTTTTTCCCCGTCTGCTTTCCAACACTTTCTCAACTGTTGCTCTCACTGGAGTGGGAATAGTAATTTTTACTCCTTCACTATCCAACACTTTCCCTACTGTTGCACTCACTGGCGTTGGAATAGTAAATGTAATTATTTTGCTATCCAACACTTTCCCTACTATTGCACTGATTGTATTGGGAAATGTAAGTTTAAATATTTTTTAATAGTTTAATGTTTTAAATTATTGTAGAATTGTTTTATATTTTAAATTATTGATATATATATGTATATAGTGAAGGCGCAAAATCTTAATCCAACGCGCATGGAAGGCTGCAGCAGACCACATGACCCAGCATGCAGCATTCAAAGAATAACTCAAATGCGGCACCCAACAAGGGGTTAAATAACGGAAGCACCGATATTCCCGGGCCGTGTGTGTAAGCTGCAATCACCTGAACCTGCGGCGCCTCCTCCCTGATGAAGCTCACAGTGGTGAGCGAAATGCATTGGAGCTCAGAACATTGCCGCTTTTAAAAAGAAAAAGAAAAGCATTTTTGGAACCGGACGGAGGTTGCGACTCATTTTCTCTCTCGAGTGGAGAGGCTGCTGTAATGTATATATATATATGATATTTTTATAACGATTTTATGACATTAACGATAATAGTTACTAATTATTTAATAAAAAATATATTTTTTTATTTGTATAAATTGTTATCTTTGTGTATTTATTTTTTTAAATGAAGTATATTTGTTAAAATGTATATTAAATGTATTTTATTTTGTTAAAATGTATATTATTTAATATATATTATTTTATTTTATATAATATTTAAATTGATACTTTTTACATCTATATGTTTTACATCGATATTTTTGATTCAATATTTTTGTACTTACCTGCATAGGTATGGGAGTCAATATTTTTGTTTTCTATATGTTTTCTGTTGATAAAATTTACATCAATGTTTTTGTCATCGATATTCTATCATTGAACCCGCCAAAGAGAACATCTCCAGGCTGTGTTCTGCAGTGAGCCCACACTGGCAGAGATGTTGCGGCAGCTGCCTACCTGCCATCTTACAGACAGTGGTTTGGTGCACTGCAGACTGATGTCTGGCTCCATTTGCCTGGGTACTGCACATTCAGTGCAGCTGAGTTCTGGAACCACACTAGAGTTCGCTGGTTATAAGCGGGCTATATAAGGTCTCTTGTCGGCCTCCAGCAACTGCTTGTCATCATCATCACCCATCCGGTCCTACAGTCACTGGCTGATCAGCCGTGGCGCCTATAAGTGTGCCCCCACCAGGAGTACTACAGACCCCTCACAACCTCCCCTGCACACATGTCTGGAGGTGTGGGAAGACTAGGGGTCGATTCCGATTTTGGTTGGAAATTAGACCAAACGGAGTCCGACCGACACCCACAGGCACTGTACGACCAGTGCAGTACGATGAGAAGCCCGTGAACTACAACCGACTCTTCCAGAAAACAAGCTGTACGAGCGAGCCGTACAGAAATCAGCTATCTGGCCGGAAAATGGCCACGAGCCGCACGGACCAACACGAACCCGGAATAAACCCGACCGAGACGTGCCCACAATTTCCGACACTACCAGTACGATGCAATGCAGCTGAAATCAGACTGACCCGCACGGAGCACAAGCCGCATGACCGACACGCACAGAAATAAGGGACCTGAAGCGAGAGAGAGCCCTTTGACTGACTCGCATGCAACACCGAACAAAACCAGCTTGAAAGACACGGAGCTGCCCGCACAAATAAACATGAGCGTCCGACTCGGTCCGAAGAATGTCTTCTAAATGCCCAGAAAGCCACAAGGAAAAACCACCAAAAAAGGACCAATCAAGCATTGACAAAGTCAATAAATAGTAAAATATAAAAAAAAGAAGCAACAAAGACACACCCACAACTCCACCTAGAAAAATTCAGAAATCCACTACCATGATCCTTTGCTCATACAACAGACCAGCCAGCACAGAACTACTTCGGGCAGCAAACACAGACACACACACAACTCGCCCATCAAACAACCTCAACACCATCAACACCCCTCCAAAAGCACACTCACATAGACCTAGCAAAATAGACACCCACCCACCCTCACTTGCGCACACACACACACATCACTTACCACCACCACCCATCACCATGCCCCTAAGAAGAATCCACAGCTCACAGACAGTGAGTTAGAAATATTGGTAGATGAAATCCTCAGAGTGGAGCCACATTTGTTTTGGAGCATTGGTACAAAGGACCCCCATGTCACAGAAAACTAAGATGTGAGAGAGGATTGTGGACAAGGTGAATGCACGGGCACCAATGTTGCGCACAAAGACCAACATCTAGAACAGGTGGTATGATGTACGCAGGAGGGTCAAGAATCTCATCCGCAAGGACTACGTGTTGGCCCAACACACCGGCAGTGGCCCTCCTGCCAAACCAGTCTACCTCAGGTCCTGGGAGGAGAAGGTGTGGGACATGCTACCTCCAGAGAGCGTCCATGGCCTACCAGACATACCAGAGCCTGGTGAGTACATAACCAATATACTCAAAATTGTATCGCAATACATACACATCACTGTTAAGGGGGCAGTGAAAACACGCACTGATAGCAAAGGCATAGTAAACAAAAGTGAATCAGCCCAAGGAGTGCATGCTAGTCAGACAAACACAATACCGCCCACCTCATGGTGATACCTAACTGTGTCATGGGATGTATGATGTTATAACGCATACCATTACAACTACCTACCATTACAACGCGACCATTACAACGCATACCATTACAACGCATAGCGCTTAGAGGTGCTGGATAGTGGTAAGTATAATTTACTATTCCAACTCCAGTCCCCGTGGACACTAGGGAAGGTGTTGGATAGTAAATTAAACTTATTCCCTATCGTAGAGCGCCCCCCAGCGCAATGCGTTGTAATGGTATGCGTTGTAAAAGTTGCGTTGTAATGGTAGGTAGTTGTAAAAGTTGCGTTGTAATAGGTGTATACCTGTGTCATGACCAATGTTCCCTCTAATTTTTTTCCTCTGTGTGTGGCAGTATAAGGTCTCTGTGCGCTGCGACTAAGGCTATGTGCGCCGGTAACCAGACCACGTATGTGGGTGCAGCCCCAAATATCAATCCAAACCTTTGCTTAAAAAAGTGAAAAGAGAGTGCATTTCCACACATGTAGTGCCACATGAAGTGTCTTAAGGCAGGTTTTCAATTTAGACATACACGCAATGACATGAATTGGTTACACAGGGGAGTACACTTTGGGTTTAGAAAAGCACAGGACTCCAATGGTGGTATCAAAATAAGATTTTACTGAAGATCTTCAGCTCAAGGACTGTTCATAGGGTGGGTAATGTTGGGAGCCTATTCAAGATCACATATATACACAAATTACATAACATATTTACAATTAGATGTGCAAGCTACGGAATAATGTCTGGATATCCCGTCAGAGATAGTTTGTCACCAGTCCAAAAACGAGTCCCCTACAGCAAGTCATCCTAATAATTTCTGGGTTAAAGAAACTGGTGGTAAAGTGGCAGTCGGGTAGTGAATGCTTTGCAAAGGCTGGTCGTTGTTGAGACTGCGAGGTAAAGGAGGTTACCCGTGATTAATATTTCTGCTGGAGAGAGATGTTTGTGTGGTTGCAGTTTTGACTCATCATAAAGTAGTACAGAGGGTTAATATGCCTGTTACAAAAATGTGCACCATACACAGAACAGAACTGTATTTTATGTGGCTAGCTCAGTAAGTTACTGCTTTTGTTGTAGAGAACCTTTTGTTACTTGCAGTTCATAAGTTACAATTAGGATATAGGACAGTAACCTATGATGTGTCAAAGAGCTGCTTTCAAACTGCATGGTATAGGTTAAAGAGTTATGTTTTTTTCCTTATCTTTCACTATACTAATGAAAGTAAAAAGGGTTGGTTTGGGTAGAAATACATTCTTATTAGTAAAAACAGTATGTGGGGCTTTATTTTCCTAATCGAGTTCAATGAAGGGCCATCAAATGTATTTCCGTTGATGTCTTCTGGCTGTGGCAGAGTTAATGTTACTTGGTCGCTAAATGCAGACTTATGTTCATTAATTAGCTCTTCTTGGGTTAATTGCTCAGATGAATCTGAGATTTAAGTAGCAGGTTGCTCATGCCCTACAGGATCAACCAGATTGATGGTTTTAACTTTCCATTGCCTGTACTAGATCTATATGATTTGCTAGTAAAATTGAGCGCAGCCAGGAGTTCTCCGCTTCTTCTACGGAGTCAATGATGGAGTAATTTGTATGCGGATAGTGCTTGTTTGGGTGAGGTCTTGGCATTGAATAGCTTGGTGCGTGAACCTGGGCCTATATCATGATTACTTTATCCACTGACATTTAACTGTTTCCAGGTGCTGTTACTTTTAAATTAATAGATGGACTTAGGCTTGACCGTTGATCTGGATTCAATAGTGAATCTGACTTTTGAGGAATGAGTGGATTGGTAGTTCTGCAATATTTTCTGTCGTTGAATAAATGACTGCTGCGGAGTCTTTTAAAAACAAATTTACAGCAACGGTTCATTTTCCCAAATGTCTGTATTGGCGATATCAATTGATTGCCATGGCCTTCACTTTCTTTAGTCGTGTTATCTGGCACAATGTCTGTCTGTGGTTTCCATGCGATCTTTTTTTGATTCAGTCATTTCTGTGTAGCCTGTTGTCCGATCTTACCGGATTTCATTTCTCCTGTAGACACCTTGCTTCCCTTGATTAGTCAAACCTGTATTGCAATCTTATCACTAACAGGAGGGTTAAATGTTTTTGGTATGTTTGGTGTGTCATGGGGGAGCAAGCACTGAGCTCACGGAAATTGTGGGGCCGTCTCAACGAGGTCGTGCTCAACTCAGTATGTCTACGCTAGCATCCACCCTACCGCAGCCCCATTTCAGGATTCTTGAGTTCCGAACTTCAATTTCAATTTGGTTCAAGACTATGCACTGGGCCACAAACATCTCAGGGCATTCAGGGTTGAGCACCGTGCTCCAACCCTGAGCGCTCCCTGGCTTCGCACAGATGTAGACTTCTGTACTTCTGTGCCTTCACCCACTGCATGCCGCTTTCCCAAGATAAACCAAGCAAAAACAGGCAAGGGTGGGAGGCTTAGGACTCTGAGGAGAACTTCATGGCTTCACAGCCCCTGTAAAAACCTCACTGTAAGCCTCTATTCTCTCCAGTTAATGATGTTCTCCGGGGTTGATACGAGTGGGAACTGGGCATAAGAAGGAGGCCCAGAAGATCAGAGGGAGAGTTTAGCCCGCTGAAAGACCTCTGAGGACTGCTGAGAACCACTGTGTAGCTCTGCTCTGTTGCTGCAGGTATATAGAGGGGTTGCAAACAGAGGGGCATGAAGAGGCCAGGAGAATAGAGACAGACAGAAGGATAGACATACAAGGGCATAAAGTGAGACAAAGAAGGTGGGACAGAAATCAAGATGAGGAGACAGACAAGAGAAAACCATGTGACAGAGACAGTTGTATGGAGAGAGGCTGCAAAATCAAGATAGAAGGACAGAGGCAGACAGTGTGACAGAGTTAGAGAAAGGAACAAAGAGCAGAAGGCAGAGGATCAGAGACAGGTAGAAGGAAAGAGGTCAAGAGAACCACAGGATGAAAAATATGCTGTGAGCTAAAGCGGGACAGACAGGCAGAAGTAGATGGTGCCATGAAGATAAAGGCACAGGCAGGAAGGTACCAGGAGAAGAACAGGGGCATAGACAGTCAGAGGGACTGTATGGTGATCTGTGTGATATGTTATACCTTCAATGTAAGTAATTTTGGTTCATGATAAACATGTTGGTGAACAGACTGAAACTGAGCAATAATGAACTATTAATGGGGGAATTCCAAGAATACAAACATTACGTGGGCTTAACTTTCAAGAAATGCTTCCTTTTTTAATTTATTTTTAAGCAATATATAATTGTGCCATGTTAAAAATATTTGAAGATACTAAAAGACAGGTGAGACCACAAAATAATAAAAAAGAAGTCTTTGGAGCTTAAAAAATTCGAATTTAGAAACACATTGAACATTTTCTCAAAAATTAGGATGAACCAAAGGGCCTTCATTTACACTGCCCGGAATTCACAAATTCATGGCGGGAATAAATGGTTTTATTACTGCATATTTCTCTGCCACGAGTGTGGGTAACAGAGAAGTAGTAGTTCCCACTCAAGGGGTTGGAAGTATGCAAATCAAGGTCTGGCTAACCTTGTAATTTTGTGAACACTCACAAACTTGTACATTTGTGGTATTCACAAATTCTGATTTGACCCTTTCACACCCTGCAAGTTGTTAGAAATGGGATCTCTGGCTGGCCAAGGCTTGCGCCAAAGTCAGTCAGAGACCACCACTCTAAGTCAGGGCAAGGGAGTTACAAGCCAAGATAATCCCTGCTCACCCTCTAGGCAACGTGGCGTGAGCAGTGAGGCTTATCCCGGAGGCTATGTAAGTTAAGTGTTTGCGCACGCACCCCCAGCAACAACACCCAAGGCCCACCACAAAGGAAACTCCACACAAGGTTATATCAAAAGTAGCCTTTGTATTGTAGCAAAACACATTAGATAAAACACATACTTTACAATGTGCCAACAGGCACGGGCAGAATTTACAGGGGATATGTACAAGACAGGGCCACAGTCAGGAATAAGCACTTTTAGAACTAGAAATACTGTTAGAAATAGCACGTTGTAGCTCATAGGATAATAATCACTTTAGCACACAACCAGTAATCACTGGTACCAGGTAAGTACCACCTACGCAACCCTAACCACCTTAGGAGAATAGTTCGCAGGGAACCTGGACTTCACTAGCACACCTGTACTAGAAAGAACAACCACCTAAGTATCACCATACATTTAGGGGTATAGGCAAGAACACATTACACATGATGCATCACAACATTCAGAGGTGTAGGGAAGGAAAACACACGATGCATAAACATAGATTCAGCGGTGTAAGAACAAGGCACATGATGCATAAAAACACATTCATAGGTGCAGCACAGAACAATTGCCCAGAGTTCACATAGGCCACAACCTGTGACTGTCCCTAGGCCCACCTGGCCTTTCAGGGGCTGACTAACCGTGTGTCCAAAATGTCAGGGCAGCCTGCGCAGGCAGGGAAAGAAAGATGCAGGGGCCTAAACGAAGCAGCTGCCCACTAAGTGCTGGGCAGCTGTGGATCTGGAACCTGGCACCTCTTTGCCTCCTGGCTCTCCTGTGGGCTCTGCACAATAAGGGGGCCCCAAACGCAAGGTGGGAGCCACTTGGGGTCCGAAGAACTGTTGGTCCCCTGGGGGAGCGGCCTGCTGCCAACTGGGGCCGCTCAACCCTCGCAAATGCCTTTGTGACTGGTGGAGCCTCTCAGACTCTAAACAACACGGTGCCCAGGACGTTTGGAGCCCGCAGGCTCGAAAGAAATGCGGCCCAATTCTGTTGGGAATCCCCCCTCTGGGGACTCGGAAACAAAGTATGCCCCCGGAGCCCTGTGGGCTCTTAAGAAATGTACCCGGTTTGGAGTCCCCCCTCTGGGGACTCGCATTAGCCAAAAATGCCCCTGCACGTTGGAGTCCCCCTTCAGAGGTTCACTCACCGGCTGGTCACCGTGGGAGCGGCCTGTTGCCAAGTGGTGCCGCTCTGAGGGGCAAGGGGACTGGTGCCTCGCTCAGGCACCACTCTAGATCCCGCAGTGCCCCCTCCTTACCGGGCTGCTCTTTGGTGCTGCTTCTCGGCGAGGGCAGCGCCCTCCTTTTCACCCGGTCCTGCTCCTGGGGGCCGGGTGTTTGACAATGATGATGGGCGGGGTCCTGCTCCTGGGGGCCGGGTGTTTGACAATGATGACGGGCGGGGCTCCCTTCCTCTGGAGAGCTTCGCCGGATATGGAACTTCTCCTCCTTGCTGGGCAGGAGCGCCGGGTCACCTCCCATCTCCTTCCTGCCTGGCCCGCAGTACTTTCGGGGCGCGGCTGCGGCCAATAGCAGTGCGGCCCTGGGGTGTGGTGGCGGGAACAGCGCCTCGCAGAGGATCCCCGGGCCGGCAACGGTGATTGTAGCACACAATGAGGGGTGGGCACCCTTGAAGGAATTAAATTAGCGGAAAAGTCCCTGGCGGGGTGGGCACCTGCCAGGGGACTTAAGAGGCCGGAACACAGCAATAAGCGGCGTGGGCAGCCGCCAACGTGAAAATAAAGCGCTTGGAGCGCTAGGGGCAGGAGAATGCGCTCATGGCTCAAAAGTAGAAGTGCTCCCAGCGCTACTGCCCCCCAAGTCCAGGGACAAGCACAGCACAAAGTCCTTCAGTAGGTGGGAGGGCAAGGCTAGGCCCAGAGCCAGCTCATAGGGTCCTCCTAGGCAGGGAGGCAATCCCCAGTAGTGGTCCTTCTGGTGCCCAGCAGCTGCAGCAGTCCCCCCCCCTCGCTTGGATCAAGAAGAAGAACAACATTTCTGGGGCCACAGCCCCTTTTTATACAGGTAATTCCTTTGTCCTTAGGTGCAGGGTGGGGGAAAAACCAGTTGCAGCTGGTTTTGGAGCGCTCTTGATGTGCTCAGCCCCTCTCACTATTCACTGGCCAGGCTAGGGACATCAGTCCCACCACAGGGGACGGAGCCAGCATTGTGTGGGGAAAGCCCAGCCCTATTCAGGTCCCAGGTGCACCCCTCCCTCACATCAGCATGCTAATCTCAACACTCACCACCGGGACAGACCCATCCTGACTCCTGGAGCTAGGCTCACCAGCCAGCTCCAGCCAATCAAACGCCAGACACAAATTATACAAACATGCCAACTTCTAGAAGTGGCACTTCCACACTAGACACAATCATGCCGCATACATCATTGCGCAGCATTTAATCACACGAGTCCGCACATACCAAACTCGCACCTGCACTCCCCACGTATCAGGAACTAACATGGACACATACATTCCCCATGCATTCCTATGGAGGATAGGCCAACCTCACTACACGCACGCACTTTACCCTGAGACACAGTGGTAATGTGTGCAGAAACCAAAAATCACTACCACCAAGTCTCAATTAAAAGCAAAAAGTTTAGGGGTGAACCTGCCAGAAGGGCCAAGTCCAACACAACCCCCTTCCAGCCTAAATGCAGGGTTGACCAATCACCACCGTGATGGACTTCCCTGCTTTGGGCGATAGAACACGGACGCGGGCCCGCCACTGCCCGGGACACCCTCCTGTTCTACGCCACGGTGAACCCATGGGATTCCTTCTAAAACGACCATCTGGAACAACTGGGCTACCCCACTGGTACTCCCAAGCTGTCCGCGGCCAGGACCAGGCCCTGGGCCACCCAGGTACCACCGGTCTTTGCCTATTCACAGAGTGGGGGTAGTAACCCCTGGTACATAGTAGCCACTCTCCACTCTTCCTGTCTGTAGGACAGGGCTAGACTGCCACTGGTTCTCCAGCCTAGGGCCTACACCCTCAGGCGGACCAGGAGTCACAGGGAAGGCTCTCTTTCCCCTACTTCTCCTTCTAGGGTTCCTCCTCCTCTGAGTGGCACCCTTAGAACGCCATTCACCCAACCTAGGGTTTAACCCCTCAGGTTGCACCGGGGTCAGAGGCGGGCTCTCCCACCCTCTGCACCCCCTTCCAGAGTTCTGCACCCTCCCAACTGGAGAGGTACCCCTGGAAGAAGCACTGGCCAGGACGCTGGTTACAGACGTCCCACCCTTCAGGTCAGGCCGATCCTGAACCTGGCCTTCCAACCTCTGGTCTAGAACCTTTGGAGGAATAACTGCCTGGCACTCCAGGACTTCTGGGGATTCACACACCATCGCCCTGAGGCTGACACATGACTCATATGTCGAGTGACTGTCTGTGTGGCGCAGATCTCCCGTCCCCTGTCTACCTGACAGTGCGCTGAGACCCCCCAGAACAGAAGTGGTGTCACCATGGTCACTACACGCACGGGAACTTAGCCCCACTGGGTTGTCACTGACCCACTGGTTTTTCCACTAGGAAACTCCTCCCCCAACCACATCTCACTTCAGACTGCTGTACCCTCCCAACTGGAGTGGCACTGCCGGCCACTAGAACCACAGGAGCTCTGTTTACAGACGATCCAGACGTTCTCCACACACTAGAAGATCCTCCTCAAATGGGCTAACAGGACAGCCTAGGTCCCCAACCTAGTGTTCCCTCAAGAAACCACCCAGGTTCTGAGATAGGGCTTTGGGCATCTGGGGACTCTCAGCCACCCACTCACTCACTCCCGCTCCACTGAGACAGGAAGTAAGACCCTACACCCTCCTCACTATACTGGGACCTAGCTGAGCTACACGGAGCCTCTTCCACCAAGCTGGGCTGGAAGATCCCTGACCCACTACTTTTGGAGTCACTCACCAATGACTCCTCAGAACCTCTAGCACTCTCCCAGCGCTCTGCTTCCTCTGCAAGCGCCCAAGGACTAAAGTATTCAGACTTCAACAGGTGCTCAACACCTCCCGTCTGCTTCCTGCCTGGCCCGCAGTACTTCCGGGTCGCGGCTGCGGCCAATAGCAGCACGGCCCTGGGGTGTGGAGGCAGGAACATCACCTCGCAGAGGATCCCCGGGCCGGCAACGGTGATTGTAGCCTCAATGAGGTGTGGGCACCCTCAAAGGAATTAAATTAGCGGCAAGGTCCCTGGCGGGGTGGGCACCTGCCAGGGGACTTAAGAGGCCGGAACACGGCAATAAGCGGCGTGGGCAGCAGCCAACGTGAAAATAAAGCACTCTGAGCGCTAGGGGCAGAATAAAGCGATCCCAGGCGCTAATGGCTCAAAAGTAGAAGCGCTCCCAGTGGTTGGAGATTTACACCAGCAATGGGCTGGAGTAACTCCTCTTTTAGGAGGAGAAGGAGAACAAGAACAGATCACCACTTGGAGGAGATGTAGAGGAACAAGTCGGGTTTTACAGTAATGTGTAAGATTAGTTACACCAGCGATTCTTAATCTTTGACTTTTGTGAACCCCCACCTAATCATTACTGGAATCTGGGGACCCCACTGAATCCGTATTGGAATCTGGACCCCAACTGAGTCATTATTGGACTTTGGGCAATAAGATATAAGCCCCTAACTTATCAATTTCGATGATTTAAATCACAAAACAATGCACAAAAATACAGAAACAAGGATTCATGAAACAAATACACACATTATGAAATGTTTTATTTAATTCACAAACTAATATAAATAAATCAAATCAATTTTTTTATTTTATTGGGAAAGTTGAGCTTTTACTTCTTTATTTATATACACTTTATTATTCTGTTAATACCATTTAATTTTCTTTGCAGTCATGGACCTCCTGCATAGGCATCACAAGCGCCCCCCTCTTTCTGGATCACCGGACCACAGGTTAAGAATCACTGGGTTACACAGTTGCTGCAACACAGTTTGAGGAGTTTGTGCCCAACACATAGGACACCAAAACATTTCCCCCATTGGTCACACAGCACTCACATTTTTTCTATCCACACTGTATGTAGCATTGAATGCTTAAACAAATTATCCTGTTTCTCACTCCTTTCAGTTAAAATTTATGCTCTTCTGTTTATAGAGCTGACACAATGTAGCATGCTAGTGGTCTAGTAGGGCCAGCTTCGCCATTCTGCTACTCTGGCATTTTCCCGGTGGGCTGGAGGCTAGGGTTGCTTTCAGACCTGTAGAGACTGCTGTGACGCAACCTTAAACTCCCATGACTTTGCGCAACTAGAGGCAAATTTCGGGGAGGGCCCCCCTCCTGGGGGGCGGGGGCTACTAAAAATTTCGGGAGGGGGCTGATCTTCCAGCAATATGCACAGTGGAGATGCAGGGGCTCTAAGAAGGGGTGAAAACATAACAAAGCCTCGTTAGCAAGTAAATGGTCTTTTAAAGACCTGTGAAGTACTCGGGTGCGGCTGTGTGTGTGCCTGGGAAGGTCTCATCCCAGGTTGACACACACGATGGGAGGGGGTCGAGGCTGAAGCCCTTTGAGCCCAGTGGGCGAGGCGCCAGCCTGCCCATGACCCATACTAATCTTGGTCTTGTGCACTGTATCACTGGTTTGTACATTTTTGCATCTGCTGATTGTGGTTTCTCTCCGCCCCTGGTAGAGGAAGTGAATAACACACATAATACACACGTTTGGTCAGATGCCAGAACTGGATCTCCAGGTTTCAAGGTCAACAGACCACGCCCACTCCCGCAAACTAAGCGCACTCATCTCCGCTCGAACAATTACACTCCCTTGCCTTCACGTGCACAACACACGTCCAGATTCAACGTGGCTGGCATCACGAGGCGAGCTTGTCCGAGCTTGTTCCGATGCATGCCTCAAGAAAGCATGAATGCACAACATTTTACATTTTATTGTAGGCTCAAGGGTGCGGGAAACGACAGTGGTGTTTATAAAGTATGTAGGCTGCGGTCTAAGGCATAAAAGAGTGGGGTGTTGGGCAATGGCGTCAGTGTGGCGGGCGAGAAGCGTGGCATGAAAGAGGGTAGCTTGCCTTTCAGTGTGATGCTAGCCTTCCACGGACCTACAACCGCCTATAAACATATGTACGAGCTTTAACTGCACAGTCAAATAATGGGTATACATTTTTATTCACTACTTGAGGCAGGTAAGGGCTTGGCTGCACTGCATAGATTGTTACATGGCTCCCACCTCAGCAATAGCGAGGGTGACCCAGAATGGACTGAGGGTTATTGTCAGAGCAGTGAGAAGGTCCACGTACCTCAGAATCAGATAGTGTACAGTGTCAAATTTGAAGAGCTCCTGTCGGGGCTGAACCAAGGCTAAAGAGATTACTTTTGTTAGTGTATTTTCTAATATGGAGTTTTATAATCAGGCGTAACACTTTGTGTTCAAGCCAGACTCAAATAATTCACTATAACCCTTTCCCTCACTTGGCAAAATGCAAGGTAGTTGTTCCCCTCCACCCTGGCATGAGGTATGATTGCTAACTACAGAGACACAATACTGCTGAAAATACAGAGAAGGTGGCCACCTGGATTTCGCGCCGCTCACGTTTTAAAAGCGGTGGCGCGAACGGTCTCGAAGGAATATCTCACAGTGTGCGTGGTAATTCAAGGACGCTGCGCGCTCCGGGTGAACATAGTGCGTGCACACCTTAGTGGGAACAGTGGTCATGACATGTACAAACCTAACAACAAATACAGAAAGCCAGTGGAACCAATCTAAATAAAACATGTCAAGCATTTCTGCCACCGCAACCGCTACCTCACAGTGAAGGTGACTGACAGGAATGAATAGAGGGTATGATGGTATAGTGAGTGTATCCAAAAGCAGGATGGTGTTGTTGCCACAGATAATGCTCCCCTCCCAATTGGACCATCAACACCTCCCTCAACCATGCTCACCTCACAAGAGTGGGAAATGTACTTGCAGGAACTATGGGACTGGGCACTGTTGTGGGGAGCACAAGACCCTGCTGGGAATTGACCACCACCAAACCAAGAACTCCACTGTCAGCCGTCTTGTCAGCACAGGCACACACCCTCACAGGGAAGCAGAGTCATAAGGAAGGAAGGAAGTGAGGGCATGTTGGGAAGGCGGGGTGTAGGCCAGAGCATGCTGGGAGTTGCAGTCACTCACAATCCTCAGCCACCTACATGGCCCAGCAAGCTCACACTGCACTATGCTCACCTCACAGGGAGTGGCAATGGATTGGCAAAAACTCTGGGATTGAGCCCTGTAGTGTCCCCCCATTTCTAGTCCATGGATTGTGTTAGTGGCGCGATTCGTAGCTGATATGCAGCTCTTTCAGGTGCTGTGACATGCTGTGCATGGTGACCCGTCCGGAACGTAGGAAGTACGCATCGTATTTGACTGGCCGGAAGTAGCTCTGTTTATGGAGCCATGCAACGCGAATTGGGTGTTTACGGGTCAGGCTCGGACAGTATTTGGATGGAGTCAGAGCATACGCGTCGGTTGGGAATTTGGTACTTTTCCGCATCGTACTTCATCGCACCGAAGGACGGTCCTGCTCCTGATACGATTCGGCCGTAAGGTAAGGCTACTGACACGTCTCGAAGGGCTGACCGACCGAGATCGGAATCAGCCCCTAAGTAGAAAGTTGTTGATACAGTCCTTTCAACAACAAAATGTATAAATCTGGCTGGCAAATTTAAAATAACAGGGTGAGGGGATGGGGATCAGGGCTGAGGCCTAGGAATGAGGGAAGCATGCTGTGTGAGACTCTGCTCTAACCCACTGGTGGTGGCTCAGTGAATAAGCATTGGAAAATGCATTAGGTTTCACCTATGTGATTAATGAGAAGCAGTTGCTTGTTTTAAGTTATAGCTTGCCACATAGCTGTACAAAATAACTTACAGAAAGTCTGTTAAAGTGTTATAACTTGTTTATGTACAAAAAGGCACTATAGTATGCTGTTAGTAGTGGTGTAGTGCAGGTAAGTAATGACAACATTTCGAAAAATGAAATGAGAGGGAAATAACATAATTAATTGTTGTAATAGCAATATTATACGTTTAAAGGAGTTCTGACAACTTTTGGGCTCTGTGCCACTGCACCTGCAGCATCATTTAAATCAAGACCATTTTAAGTGCAAGTTAACTGCAATTGTGACGGCCTGTATAGTAGAAAAATAGAGCAATATTTGATGTTTGGAGGAGTAACTTTTGGCACTGGAGCCACTGCACCCGCTGCACATTTCAATTCAAGACCCTATTGCCTGTAAGGTAACTGCACATGTGACTGCCTTTTTAGTAGTAAAATATTGCAATATTTGTTCAGAGGGGTTCATAGAGCTTTCGGCCTCAGTGTCACTGCACCTGCTGCACCATTGAAATCATGGTCCTAGTGCCGGCTAAATAATTGCACTTGTAACTGCCTGTTTAGTACTAAAATTGAGCAATATTGTGTGTTTAAAGAGGTCCCTAAAGGTTTTGGCCCTGTGCCACTACACCTGCTGCATCATTCAAATCAAGCTCCTTTTAACTGCAAGGTAACTGTAATTGTGATTGCCTTTATAGTAGTAAAATATAGCTATATTAGGGGTTTAGAGGATTTCTGACAACTTTTGGGCCCGGTGTCATTGCACCTGTTACATCATTCAAATCATGAGACTGTTGTCTTCAAGGTAACTACCCTTGTGACTCCCTGTTTATTAGCAAAATATAGCAATATCAGGTGTTTATTGGGGTGCCTAGGGCTTTGGGTCCTGGTGCTACAGCACCTGCTGCACCATTCCAATCATAACCCTATTGCCTGCTAGATAACTGCACTTGTGACTGTCTTGCTTAGTAGTAAACTCTAGCAATAATATAGTTTTATTGGGGTCCCTAGAGCTTTTGGCCCCAGCGCCACACCACCTGCTGCTCCAATCACATCAATTCCTTTTACCTGCAAGGTAACTACACTTGTGACTGCATGTTTTGTAGTCATATATAGCAAAATTATGTGTTTAGAGGAGTTCCAACAACTTTTGGGCTAAGTTCCACTGTACCTGCTACATCATTCAAACCATGACCCTGTTGTCTGCTAGCTAACTGCACTTGTGGTTGCCGGTTTAGGAATAAAATATAGCAAAGTTATGTGTTTAGTGGTGTGCTGGAGCTTTTTTTCCTGGTGCGACTACACCTGCTGCACTATTGAAATCATGACCCTAGTGCTTGCTAGATAACTGCACTTATGACTGCCTGTTTAGTTGTAAAATATTGCAATATTAGGTGTTCTGAGGAGTTCTGACCACGCCTGGGCCCAGTGCCATTGCACCTGCTCCATCATTCAAATAATACCCTGTTGCCTGCAAGATAACTGCAGACTGTCTATTTAGTAGTAAAATACAGCAATATTTGGTGTTTATTGAGGTGCCTAGAGTGTTTGATTCTGTGCCACTGCACCTGCTGCAGCACTGAAATCATGACAGTGTTGTCTGCAAGGTAACTGCACTTGTGACTAGCCCTGGGCATAGTTTGCGTAGTAGTGCTACGCGAAGTGCACTTCGCATTACGCGAGCTACGCAAACTGCTTAGTGCGGTAGGAAAAATGCTGTTCGCACTGATTGCACAGTGCCAGATGCTTGTCCACACTGTGCAATCATTGCAAACGGCATCTTGAACAGTGCAAGCAGTCGTTTTCTGCCGCTCGAGTAGATTTGTACTCGAGCTGCAGCTTTCTCAACGCGGACTGGTAATTCTCATCGTGAGCGGTCGTGAGCATACGCGACCACTCGCAATGAAAAACCTGACCTCCCCGCATTGAGAATCTCGCTGGGAGGTATATTTTCCACGCTTGCGATCGACAACTTGATATTGCTGATCGCGAATGAGGAAAAACTCGCCGGGATGTTGATTTTGCTTATTCGCGGTCGCCCACTTGACGTTGAGGACCGCGAGCAAACAAAAAATGCCCGCTACGCAATTTTGCACAGTGCTACGTGCAATTCGAGTAGTGCGTAGTAGCGCAAACTCCGCATGTTCCGCAAGCGTAGCGTAGTCCTACTACCAGGGTTACTTGTGACTGCCTGTTTAATTAAATGTTTTAGCAATAATTTGGATTTAGTAGGGTCCATAGAACTTTTGGCCTTGGTACCGCAGCACCTGCTGCACCATTCAAATCAAGTCGCTTTTACTGCAAGGTAACTGCAAATATAACTGCCTGTTTAGTAGTCAAATACAACAATATTATGTGTTTAGAGGAGTTCTGACACGTTTTCGGCCCAATGATACTGCACCTACTGCACCATTCAAATCATGACCCGGTTGTCTGCAAGGTAACTGCACTTGTGGCTGCTTGTTTAGTAGTAAACTATAGCATAGGTCTTGTATATTAACTTAATTTTAACATGGTATGTTCATTAGAACAATTAGAATTTGATCATAATGACCAAATAAATTATGTTAAAAAAATCAATACGATAATGCCTACAAAGTGCAAAGAAAGGGACTGAGCCATGAATAGGAAATGCCACAAAAGGTCTGAGGCTAAAGCATGTGTTTATACAAGTAAGTAATATAAAGCAAGCATTCTAGCATACTGTTAGAAGCGGTCTGCCTTTTCTGTGGGAACAGATCTTATCTTGACAGTGAATAAGGCTTAAACCGTGTGAGCAGCTTTAGTGGAAGTATCGTAAATGCCTTCAGCCAGGGGAAGTTAACAAAAAAAAAGAGTTCCACACAAAAGAGTATAAACACAGTAATTCAGCTATGGGAACTTGAGAGCTCCCTTTTAATATATATTAAATGCAAGCGCTGTGAAAGCGAAACCTAAAAAATACTATGCCGCTCCAACACTACATTGTCTCCTCTACAGGCACACACAGGATCTATCACCACCTTATCTCAGTGGGCGTGGGCATAGCGCAGGAGGAAGAGTTGCCACGTGGCCAATCGCTGCTGCTTTTGCCTGGAAATTCACCAGAAGGCGCCGGATTATTGTGAGGATGGGCCTAAGATCTGCTCACTGCTCACACTGTCGCTTTTAAATGTATTTTCTAACAAAACTGCACTCGGTGCTGCGGGTAAACTTAAACAAGACATCAAGCAACTTTCTGTGATGGTGACCATGGAAACGCAACTCCTCTGACCCCGAGCCCGCCAGGTTGGGTAAAATTGCCTGCAGTGACAGGCTGAGGTAGCAGCATGGCAAAATAATCGAGCAATGATTGCAGTGCCTCATTGCACAATTTTAGTCGGAGGAGCTGTAATTATGCATTACATATACATTTCAGTGTGGTAAGGAAGACCCCACTACTAAAATGCATCATTCTAACACCTGATGTGAGGTATTTGGTAGGGCTGCCACCCTACAGACCTCTTCTAAACATGGGGATAAGTGTTTCCTCTTTTTACCTTCCAGCTTCTTTGTATTCCTTACATTTGCCCACTCCCACAATCCTCCAAGGCTACTGAACTGGTGTGTCTTGTGTCCAATCATTTGTTTTCCACATAAATAGCAACTCCCACTAGTAGACTGATGGGTTGACAACCTTTTGCTGCTTTAATCTGACCCAGTCTGTCATTGTATGGTTCAGGACAAACCCTGGGCCCTACTAAACACTAGTCTTTCTGGGTGCATGCCTTGCATGTTGGTCCTGTATATCAGGAATTATTGCCTCAACTGTGAGATCTGTGTTTGTGACTTTGAAGGTTACATTGCCTTTCAACCTGTGCCTCTCTCGCGGAGCTCAATTATTTATGCATAGAGTCCTAATCAGCCGAGATTCTGTGTCTCACTTGAGAGACACAACATACATACAAGCCATTTAGTGGGTTATGCATTTGCAATTTCAGTGGCACATCAAACCTTTGAAATTCATATTTCTTACATTACATTTGCAATTTTAGATTGAAGTTTAGCAGACAGCACAACTGTCTGGTTTTGCTAATGACATCTTGGGGATATTCGGAAACCTTCCCTGGCAATGCATTCCACCTATTGCTTACCATTGGCTTTGTGGTTTGTAACTCACATTTGCTTGCTTTCAATTTGCTGGATTTATTTGATTTAGGCTGGTCAGCTTGAGTTCTTCCCTTTTCCAAACCCTATTTAATGTATTCTTCCACCAGTACTGAATTTCTGCAATCAGGCTTTTAAATCTTGTTCTTATCTTGTCACATTTGCTATGCATTAAAAGACAGAGGTAAAATGGCAGACTCCGTCATCCAAGGTGCTTGGTGTTTACTTTTCTTTCTAAGACTTCAAAGTGAGAGGATGTATGTGACAATCATGCTGTAAATCAAAGTTTGCCGTACAATGTTATATTTTTTCTTGCACTAACAAAAATTCTAATGTCTGCGAATAAACTCTTCAGATATTTTATATTTTGGAAAGCACAAATGAAGCAAATGTATTAAGTAATTCTGAAGTGTGGTGGAAACAAATATTTAAATTTGACTTTAAAAAAATCCACACTCTAGGTGAAGACATTCCCTCACATTATTGTTTGCACGCTGTATTATCTTATCAGTAAAACTGTATGTCTGGGCGAATATATTGGTCTTTTCAATTGAAGATATGTTGTCTATAATGGCAATGCCCCATCACACCATGCATACTCTACTTTACCCCACACTACTCCATTCCACTCTATTCTGCATTACTCCACTCCACACCACTGCACTCTACTCAGCACCATTCCACTCCAAGCCACTCCACACTGCATCACTGAACTCTACTCTGCACCACTCCACTCCAAGCCACTTAACTCAACGCCTCTTTACTCTACACCACTCTACTTAATGCCAGTGCATTCTACCCCAAACACTCTACAATGCACCTGCACCACTGAACTCTTCGCCACTGCACCCTACTGCAATCCACTCTAAGCCTCTCTAATCTATTCGGCACCACTGCACTCTATGACACTACTCTATACCACTGCACTCTATGCCACTTCACTCCACTCTGAAACAATGTACTATATCCCACTGCACTCTACGCCACTCTATTCCACTGTATACCATTTCACTCTATGCCGCTGCAACCTTCCTAGCACCACTCCACTCCATGCTACAGTGGTGCAATCTATGCCACTGCACTCTATGCCACTTTACTCAAAACCAATACACTCTACGCCAATACACTCTACACCAATACACTCTACGCCAATACACTCTACGCCACAGCAATGTATGGTACTATACTCTGCAACACTTTACTCTACACCACTGCCCTCTACGATATTCTACTCCACACCACTGCACTCTATGTCACCTTACTCTGCACCACTCTACTCCAATGCACTTTGCCACTCTGCTCTACTGCACTCTACAACACACTATTCTGCAACACTATACTTTCTGCCATTGAACTCTGCATCACTCCACTCTGTGCAAATCTACTGTGGCAGCGGACGCACCCAGGAGTGAATCGGAGAAATGGGGGTCAAGCAGCAGCAAAGCCACCGCTACGGACGAACATGATAAACATGGCGGACGATGTGAAAAGTCCGCAGTCATGCCTAACACTGCACAAACAAAATAGCCCTGCACCCAAAACATACAATACACATACACAGAAACATAAATAAGGAGAATAATACACATAACCACTCCCACAACACACCTGACCACCTAAATCCCATTGGACACACCCACACAGCTGAGTATAAAGCCACCCCCTGCACTGACCACAATCTTTTGCAACACTCCAGAAGACAAGGCCATACACCACATCTGACAGGAGAGGCAAAAGACCACAGCAGGGAGTGGGGGAAAGATGGCGGCCGGTCCGTAAGTCCGGTCGGGAGCTCCGTGCCAGGAATCACTCTCAAACACAGCCAGAGTGAATTTAACCCATCGCTGCTTACCTTTATTGATGGGAAGGTGTCAGGCACCCCGTCGATGTATCAGAGGATACATGTCAAAAGCTTAATTCGAATGTTAGTTATCCCGGTTCCACGGCCCCCGGCTCTCGGCTCTATGCGGCTGGAATCACAGTGACCTGCAGCTGCCTGAAGCAGCTCGAGGAGGAGGGAGGAGCCCGCTGTGGTTTTTCCGGGGATTGCTGAGCGCTGAGAGACTGAGTAGCAGCTGCAGGAAAAGCGACCAGAAATGTTTTAATATTGCCGGCAGGATTTCCGAAAAAACGATTTTGACACGGATATGAGGTGAGGCAATGCTGCTTTTCACTGAAGGGCGCCGGTAACGGTTGAGTGAGTGAGGAAAGGCAGTGAGGAAAGGCAGTGAGGCAGGCGAGGAAGGCAACCCGGTCTGTTTTTTTTTTTTCTTTTTTTTTTGGGCAAGCTCACCATTTCAGTCCCTGTCCCGAGAGGGTGATTAAGAACACTATAGTATTATCGAAAAGGGAAAATAGGGGATGGTTTTCATTACATCGGTAGCCTCCAAGTTCCCAGGTGCTGCTTGTGAGCACCTGAGTCACGGTATCACTACCCCCTCGGCTAGTGAGAAGGGCGCGGGGGTAAGAAGGTGGCAGACGGCTTTTAGAGCCAGAAGACACTGTCTGCAAGCTTCCAGTAGAGTAGCCCAAACATTTAGAGGGAAAGCGAGTAGGGCCGAGTTATGGCCCAGATTCTATCAGTACTTTGCTGATTCAAATGAAAATTTACAGGCTGATCTCTTAATCTCAACCCAAGAAGCTAAAGGTGGGGGGGCAAGAGAGGCAATCCAGGCGATTAGGAGTCTGCCCTCTTTATTTGGTGGCTCTGGTACAAAGGAGTTAGAGGCAGCAGGGCAGCTAGCAAGTCCACCTGGATTAATATTTATCAGCGAGGTGGAAGAGAAGATTGTTCATATCTTGGCAGTGTCAGCTCCCCTTAGATGTTTGGATACATTTAATGTAAAGCTTGGCGTTTTAGGCGCGATCGATGGACTAAAACTGGAGGGGTTGAAGGGGAGTTCAGAAGCATCGCAGGCTGCACCTAAAGATCTAAAAAAGGTTATAGCCTCAAGCAAACAGTTAGGACCTCTCCTATCGGTAGTTCTAGATCGGGAGGGAGTTGAGCAAGATCCAAACTTAACTGTGGCAGAGGCAAGTAAGGCTAAAACGGCTGGGTCAGACACTAAAGTAAAATCTTGTTACAGCCTCAGAAATAGGCAGTTTCTTAAAACTTTGGTTTCCCCTACTCCTAAGCAGGCGGTAATTCCTAGAGTCACAAGGAGGGTAACACGGAAAGTTTTGAATTTACAGGCAGGAGTTGCCGTAAATAAAAAGGGAGTGCCGGGCGATAATCTGGTCCTAGGTAAGAGAGGGAAAGGTGATAAAGTAAAAGTTACGCCATCCTTAAGATCTTATTTCAAAGTGCAAGAAAAGATCGGAGGTAAAGTTATGGCGGAAAGCTCGGCTCTCCAAGGCTTGGCTGATTATCACCCTCCTGAGAGCCGGGGGGGACAGGAGAACTTAGCAAATTCAACAGTTTTCACAAATGCACAAGACCCTCAACCACAAACGGTGCAACTGGCACCCTCGGCATCGGTTCCGGTGTCACCACAGGATCTTATTCAGAGTCACCCTGATAAGGACTGTACAACGAACACACAGCCTGACTCTCTGGATTCCTCATCAATAAGATCTAGTACTTTATCTCAGCCAGTCTCCCAAACCACTCTATCAGCTTACTGTGATAATCCACAGAGCTCCTCACGAAAGGGCCCTGGTAACACCACAGAGACTTTGCTGGAGTTGATGCTGGAGGAGATGAGGTCTAGGTTTAAAGTCTCTGAAGACAATCAGAATAAGTTACATGAGAGATTTGAATCTTTAGATCATAAGCTTTCCGCATTAAACGACAGGGTCTCCACAGTGGAAGCAGAGACGGAGGGGTTGGCAAAAAGAGCAGGAGTCTCGGAGAAGAATATCAGAGACTTGAGGGCAAAGGACAAGTCGATAGAAGAAAAATTGGAATTCCTGGAAAACCAATCAAGGAGATCTAACCTAAGATTCCTGAATATACCTGAAGGGCAGGAAGGGTCCAATATAAGAAAGTTTATTATTTCCTTGATTGAAGAACACTTCCCTTGGAGTAAGGCCTTAAACTTAGAAGAAGATATCCAGCGAGTACATAGGGATCCCTTTAGGAAAACTAAAGAAAGGAAGAACCCAAGGAAGATCCTAGTAAACTTTAAGTCATACATTACTAAAGAAAAAATTCTAAGTGAGGGACTCAAAAATGGAGAGTACAGCAAAGAGGGCTGGTCCTTCAAAATCCGTTCGGATATTGCCAAGGTAACACAGGATAGACAATGGGAGCTGGGCCAGAGAATGCCGGAGCTAAGATCACTAGGGGCTACGGTCCAAATGAAATTCCCTGCTGCATTAAGAATTATGTGGAGGAACAAAATGTTCAATATAAGAGACCCGCTGGAAGTAGATTCCTTGCTGGAACAGATGCGTGATGACATTCAAGTGCAATCTCTATCACAGAAATGAAAGACGCTATAGACATAAGAAAAAGAAGGGGATAGGAAATGACTGTAAATAGGGGGCGGTAGGAGTAAACTCACTCATTGGCAATTTTCTTTGTTTTCTTATCTTTTTTGGCACGGGCTCAAAAAGGGCTAAAGCATAGCCCAAAGAAAAGGGAGGCTTTCCCAGGGAGGGAATGTGTTTCCCCGTGCCTTTTCTTTTCAACCTCTCATCTTTTCGATAATTCTACAGTTTCTTTATGAATGTGCACGAGGGGAGAAGGACGGGGAGCACAAGGGGGTTGGGAGCAATTTGGGAAAAAATGAAAAAAAAGTCCTCACCACGCTTTTAGTAAAGGAGAAGCAGTGTCTAAATTTAAATAGGAACTTTAACTCGCCCAGTTTTGTCAATATTGTCATAACCAATAATGGATAAAAATCAAAGATCTTTAAAAATAATAACATGGAATGTTAATGGTCTAAGAACCAAGAGTAGACGCCGTAAAATTTTCGAATATCTAAAGTGTCAGGACAGTGAAATTATAATATTACAAGAAACACACTTAGTTAAAAAAGAGTGGGAAGAAATAATTAGTACCCTTAAATGGGTAGATTGTTACATCTGCACAGATCAAGAGAGTGTTATTAAAGGAGTCGCAATCTTGTTTAAAAAATCTCTGAATGTAAGAATTATTTCTGCTGAAACAGACCCTAAGGGAAGGTGGGCAATAGCCAATATAAGCATCCTAAATAATACTTTTACGGTGGCCGGATATTATGGGCCCAACTTAGATGACCCAACCCCACTTCAATCTTTGTACTCCTATTTGATCTCCTCTACATCTCCTTTGATTTTGGGAGGGGACTTTAATATCATCTTGGATCCAAGAACAGACCGCTCCCCTAGGGGTAACCAGAACAGCTTACCAAAAATGAGGGAGTGGTTGGGGGTATACAAGAGAGACCTCAATCTTATGGATGTATGGAACATAAAGGGGATCAAACAGGATAAGTTCACCTTTTCTAACAAAAAGTTGGGTATCCATTCTAGAATAGACTATTTCTTAATAGACCAGGGTCTTCTAGACAGCATCTTGTTTGTAAAGCACCTTCCCGCACATTTGTCTGATCATTCGGCTGTGGAAATTAACTTAAAAATAAATAACGACTCAGATCCACCAAGATGGACTTTTGATCGGTCTATTCTTCTAAATTCAGCCATAGTAAACCTACTCAAGCAAGACACAGAAATATATTTCCAAGAGAATAAGGGTAGCGCGGTACCTCAAATTGTGTGGGAGGCTTATAAGGCTGTAATAAGGGGCAGGATTGGAGGGTTAGCCTTCAATAAAGCTAGAGAGATGAAAAAAGACATTAAAAAACTAGAGGAAAATATTACATCTATAGATCGGCAGTTGTCCATGGCACCGTCTTACTTACGAACTCAAGAGCTAGCTAAGGAAAGACAGGAAAAAAAAGAAAGTCTAACAGAATTACTAGAGGGTAAAATTAGAGAAAGATGGGACTGTAGTAAACTTGCCCATTATGAATATGGTGAAGGCTGCGGGAAGTTGTTGGCCTGGAAAACCAAAACAGACTTGGTAAAAAATAAGATCAACTGTATAGATCCGAGAGATCCCTTGCAAAATGGCCTAGAAGATTCTGTTATTAAACAGGAATTTATGGCTTTCTTCTCCGACTTATACTTGGAGGATTGTAACCCAGACATTGAAGAGATTAACAGGTTTGTGGTTGCCCAAAATGTCCCCACTCTTCAAGCGGAGGATAAAGAGAGTCTAAACAGGCCAATCACAACAGGGGAGGTAGAAGCAGCAATGAAAGAATTAAAAAGAGGCAAGGCGGCAGGCCCTGATGCACTACCTTATGAGTTCTATCTACATTTGAAAGATGTGTTAATACCCCATCTGACCAAACTCTTTAATGAGATTTTTATAAACAACAAAAAAATTCCAGAAACGTGGAACGACGCAACTATCACAGTTCTTTTAAAACCTGGCAAGAACCCAAAAAAATGCGAGTCTTATCGCCCAATTTCCATATTAAACTGTGATTATAAAATATTCACTCAAATCATGGCTAAAAGAATAGGGAAAATCGCAGGAACTCTAATAAATACCAGCCAAAAGGGCTTCGTGACAGGAAGGCACCTTCAGGACCTCACGCAAGAATTGATTGGGGCAATAGACATTGCCATTTCAGAGAAAAGTGCTTTATCAATAATTGCAATAGATGCGGCTAAAGCATTTGATAGAGTCTGCTGGAAGTACCTTAGTGAAGTGCTAAAACAGTTTAATCTGGGAGACAATATAGTTAATATGGTAGAAAACATTTACAACTCCCCTAGGGCCAAAATCCTAATCAATGGTAAATTAACTAGCGATATTCACATAGGTAGAGGAACTCGTCAAGGGTGCCCCCTCTCCCCCCTCCTTTTTAATTTTTATATTGAACCTGTAGCAGAATGTCTAAGGAATCTTCCCTCAATACAGCTTTTTCTCTATCAAGGATGGCAAAAAAAAATAGCCCTTTATGCCGACGACCTTATGATTTTTACATCAGATGTGAAAGAGGCGTTAAAAATAGTAGAAGAGACCTTGCTAAGTTTCGGTAAAATATCTGGTTATCAGATGAACCAGACCAAAACAGAAATTATGAGCTGGAATGACGTATTCGCTTCCCCATTTTGCAAGGAGAAAATGAGATATCTAGGAATAGACTTAGTAAAGGATATAGACAAGATTCCACAAACTAATCTACAGAGAGTAGAAACAGAAGTTAATAAACTCCTGAAGGTCTGGAGCAGTCTCCCGCTTACATTCCTAGGAAGATCTAACATAATAAAAATGACAATCTTGCCAAAATTCACTTTTATTTTTAGCGCAATTCCTTTAGAATTCAAAAAAGAAGCTTTAAAGAAAATCCAGGGGAAAATATCCACGTTTATATGGTCAGCAAAAAGACCGAGGATAGCCTGGCATAAGCTAAGAAGGAAAAAAGAGCAGGGTGGTATAGCCAGCCCGGACATAATAGAATACTGTCGGGCATTTCAATTTAAATATGTAAGGACATTGTTGGGCCACTTTGAAACTTACCCACAGCACTTCCAAAGCACAACAAACAATACAAGTCATTTCCTTTATAAATTTGGTCACCCAAAATTTTTCAAGAAAATAAAATTGAAGACCTTAAAATCAGCATCTAAATTATGGTATGGTTTTAGGTGTACCCTGGGTATCCCTCTATATAGTGAGAAGGCCCCAATCTGGGACTCGCCAACTACACCAGAATGTCTTAAGGACAGTCTTGCTGGTCCACTCAAACAGGCAGGCATAGTAGAATGGGGCCAACTTCTTTTTCAAAATAAACTCCTCGAATGGGATATTCTGTCGCAACGGACAAATTACACACTCTCTAAATTTAAGTACTATCAGATGTTGAGCTGGTCGAACTCTTTAAAGGAAACTAGAAAAGGAAACCTCAAATTGGAAGTCAAATTCCTGGAGGCAAATCAATTCAAGAAAGAAATACCCTACTGGTACTGGGCCTTAATACTAGCAGGAGAAGACGACTTTCGGATTCCGGAGAGCATCTGGGGTAAAGATCTGCCGACGCTGGATTTAAATAGTACATGGCAAGTATCTATGAACAAATGCTGGTCTATTGTATCTTCTGCTGCTCTCAAAAGAAACCATTTATTCACCACACATAGAGCTTATTGGACCCCGAAGAGGCTTTCCAAACTGAGTGGAGATGCATTGAGAAGCTGTCCGAAATGTGGTTTGAATAAAGCTGAAGACCTGCATATGTTCTGGCAGTGCCCCAGCCTCGAAGGTTTCTGGAAAGACGTTGGTATGACATTAGAACGGGCCCTAGGAAAGCAACTAATTGTGAGTATGGATTTGGTTGTTTTTGGGGTCTCGGGTAGACCGGTCATGAATGCTCTATCGAAAGTCGAGGAAAATGTAGTCTTTATTTTAATCCTGCTGGCTAGGAGGGAGCTTTGTATTAAATGGGTAAGCCCGGTAGCCCCCTCTCGAAATGAATGGCTAGCGTCAGTCTTAAGGGTGTACAATTTTGACAGAAAAAAGAGTGGGAGTTCGAAAAAGTTTAAATTTTGGGATATATGGGAAAACTTTAATAAGGGGTGACTAGGGGTATGGGTAGAAGTGGGATTGTGTGACTTGGTGTTTTTCCACCCTTACATATGTCCAATGATTACGCTACCGCAACAAAATGGAATGGATGGTACTTCGAAGTAGCCATCATGGCTAGCTTATCTCAGATCCGGTGAACGAAGACCTCTTCTCTTAAAGGTATGGAAGTAAAGGGTGCGCCTTTTCCGAAACATCAGAAAGAAATGGCCTGGGTATCCGAAAAGATACATTCTGGGTGGAGTAAGAAGAAGCGACCCTGATATTCTCCTACTTTAAAATCAGTTGCGTAATGAGGACAAAAAAAAAAAAAAAAAAAAAAAAAGACCACAGCACACCCATCCACCAACCACCACCACCACCACCATCACACCATCACAAACAACCCCCACTACACAACACCCCACACACATCATCACCACACCCCTGAACCCACACACCCTTGCACCCACAAACACCTCAACCCTCCACACCATGGCAGCACAAAAAATGCCAAAATTCACCGTCACTGAGTTGACAGTCATGGTCAACGAGATTGTAAGAGTAGAGCCACAACTATTTGGTAGCCTGGTCCAACAGACACCATTAGCCACCAGGACAAAAATGTGGGAAAGGATAGTCCAAAGGGTGAATGCAGTAGGGGCCGCCCCAAGATCCAAGAAGGAGATCCCGAAGCGGTGGAATGATCTCAAGAGGGTTGTCAAGGAGAAGAGGAGCAAGAACTGGACGCTGGCAAACGTGACTGGCAGTGGCCCTCCCGTCCCACAAAAGACATTCACACCATGGGAGGATAAGGTGCTTGCCATCCTTCTACCTGAGAGTCTCACAGGAGTAGCCGGGAGAGCGGAGGCTGGTAAGTACACACAAATGTCCCACACCACAATGACAATTAGCTCCTTGCAAAACCCAAACACCATTTGAATGTCCATCCCCATCCAACATGTAGCCAGCCACCCTGCTTAGGAGGCCTGTATGGGCGAGGGAGGTCTGTACAACAACTCCCACCATCCCCCCTGTGCCACACCCCAGCATCATGGAGGGCTCCCCCACCCAGCAGCATGTGTCAGCCATTGTACTGTAAGACAAACAGACTCACAGGTTGGTAGCCATCTTCACTGGGAGTTTGTGGAAGGGAGGGAGGTCTGTACAACAACTCCCACCATCCCCCCTGTATCAAAGCTGAGCATCATGGAGGGCTCCCCCACCCAGCAGCATGTGGCAGCCATTGCACTGTTTGACAAACAGACTAACAGGTTGGTAGCCATCTTCACTGGGAGTGTGTAGAAGGGATGGAGGTCTGTACAACAACTCCCACCATCCCCCTGTATCAAAGCTGAGCATCATGGAGGGCTCCCCCACCCAGCAGCATGTGGCAGCCATTGCACTGTTTGACAAACAGACTAACAGGTTGGTAGCCATCTTCACTGGGAGTGTGTAGAAGGGATGGAGGTCTGTACAACAACTCCCACCATCCCCCCTGTATCAAAGCTGAGCATCATGGAGGGCTCCCCCACCCAGCAGCATGTGTCAGCCATTGCACTGTTTGACAAACAGACTTACAGGTTGGTAGCCATCTTGTATTGGAGCACTGTTTTCGGGTAGGAGGGTTGTATCACAACTCCAACCATCCCGCCTGTGCCACACCCCAGCAGCATGGAGGCCTCCCCCACCCAGCAGCATGTGTCAGCCATTGCACTGTTAGACAAACAGACTCACAGGTTGGTAGCCATCTTCACTGGGAGTTTGTGGAAGGGAGGGAGGTCTGTACAACAACTCCCACCATCCCCCTTGTATCAAAGCTGAGCATCATGGAGGCCTCCCCCACCCAGCAGCATGTGTCAGCCATTGCACTGTTTCACAAACAGACTCACAGGTTGGTAGCCATCTTCACTGGGAGTGTGTGGAAGGGAGGGAGGCCTGCACTACTACTCGAACCATCCCCCCTGTGCCACACCCCAGCATCATGGAGGCCTCTCCCACCCAGCAGCATGTGTCAGCCATTGCACTGTTTGACAAACAGACTAACAGGTTGGTAGCCATCTTGTATTGGACCACTGTTTTCGGGTGGGAGGGTTGTATCACAACTCCCACCATCCCCCCTGTGCCACACCCCAGCAGCATGGAGGCCTCCCCCACCCAGCAGCATGTGTCAGCCATTGCACTGTTTGACAAACAGACTTACAGGTTGGTATCCATCTTGTATTGGAGCACTGTTTTCGGGTTGTAGGGTTGTATCACAACTTCAACCATCCCCCCTGTGCCACACCCCAGCAGCATGGAGGCCTCCCCCACCCACCAGCATGTGTCAGCCATTGCACTGTTAGACAAACAGACTCACAGGTTGGTAGCCATCTTCACTGGGAGTTTGTGGAAGGGAGGGAGATCTGTACAACAACTCCCACCATCCCCCCTGTATCAAAGCTGAGCATCATGGAGGCCTCCCCCACCCAGCAGCATGTGTCAGCCATTGCACTGTTTCACAAACAGACTCACAGGTTGGTAGCCATCTTCACTGGGAGTGTGTGGAAGGGAGGGAGGCCTGCACTACTACTCCCACCATCCCCCCTGTGCCACACCCCAGCATCATGGAGGCCTCCCCCACCCAGCAGCATGTGTCAGCCATTGCACTGTTTGACAAACAGACTAACAGGTTGGTAGCCATCTTGTATTGGACCACTGTTTTCGGGTGGGAGGGTTGTATCACAACTCCCACCATCCCCCCTGTGCCACACCCCAGCAGCATGGAGGCCTCCCCCACCCAGCAGCATGTGTCAGCCATTGCACTGTTTCACAAACAGACTCACAGGTTGGTAGCCATCTTCACTGGGAGTGTGTGGAAGGGATGGAGGTCTGTACAACAACTCCCACCATCCCCCCTGTATCAAAGCTGAGCATCATGGAGGGCTCCCCCACCCAGCAGCATGTGTCAGCCATTGCACTGTTTGACAAACAGACTAACATGTTGGTAGCCATCTTGTATTGGAGCACTGTTTTCGGGTGGGAGGGTTGTATCACAACTCCCACCATCCCCCCTGTGCCACACCCCAGCAGCATAGAGGCCTCCCCCACCCAGCAGCATGTGTCAGCCATTGCACTGTTAGACAAACAGACTCACAGGTTGGTAGCCATCTTCACTGGGAGTGTGTAGAAGGGAGGGAGGTCTGTACAACAACTCCCACCACCCCCCCTGTATCAAAGCTGAGCAGCATGGAGGCCTCCCCCACCCAGCAGCATGTGTCAGCCATTGCCCCCTGCACAGTTACTTAACAGGTACGTATCTACAATAAATCCACACGAAGTGTGTGTGTGACCTGCATCCAGAAAACCGACAACAATCCAACCCAAAGCATTGAGAATCAATATGTATGACTCCATGATGTCCCCCAACACTATTAAATGTCAGACGGTGTAGCCATTATTACTTCAACTGATGAATGCACATGTAAGTAGTGTACAGACACATGATGATACGCAGATTACACTAACACTGACCACTCCCCATCTACTCCACAGGTGACAAAGAACTCACTGCTGAGGACAACACCAATGACCAGCAGAGCCAGTCTCCACCACCGGCCCATGGACTCTCAGGAGTAGAATCCCAGGACAGCTTGGACGATGAGCTCCAGCCCGGCCCGTCAGGTGTGCCACAGACCCAGAGGTCCCATGACCCCATCCTCCCCACCACCACCTCTGCTGCCACTATAACGCAGCAGACCCCTGCAGCCACGGCCTCTACCACCACAACCACCACCGCCACCACCGCCACCACCGCCACTGCCACCAACACCAACAGGACCACCAGTACCACCTGCAGCAACGTCCCTGTCCCCAGGGACGAAGAACCCACACCAACAGCTGTGGAGGGCAGGGAGAGAGTGCGTGGTCCCCCAGTGGCGAGGGAAGAGGTCCGTGGTGGCAAAACAAGTGGGAGGGCCAGGGTCACCACCAGACCTCGGGAGGAGTGGACACCATCCCTGGACCACTTCACAAGAGTTGTGGAGGCCTACCAACAGGTCCAGGGACAAAGTGGCCGGTCAGATGAATTCATGAGGGAGCTCATCCAGCGGATGAGGTCCATCGATAACCGTCTGGGACAGATGGTGGACCTCATGGGCCAGCAAGTGGCGTTGCAGAGGGACAGGCCTGTGTCCCAACCACCACCTCCGTCCCCTCCTGTTGTGCTGCATGATGACAGTGCTCCATCCTCCCCTGCGCCAACAGAGAGGGACGAGTCCCCTGACGTCGCTGGCCAATCAGCTGCCCCCCCCCCCCAAAAGAACCAGGGGGCGTCCTAAGAAGAGCCTGGGATTCTCTGGAGGCAATGCACCTACCACACGCCAGTCACGGAGCCAGCCGTGAAGACAACCCTCTTCCCAACTGCATTCACACTTTGGACTATCCTTCCCCACATTGCCCTGGCAATGGCACCTCACCGTTGGACTGGGTGACCACATCCATGTGGTCTCTACTCGTACAACTCATTGAACTGGACTGTCAACTCAGTGCACATTCCACACCTTCCTGTAAATATCACCGCACCAATCACATGTACACTCCAAAAATAAAATACCTGATGCACAAGATTTTGTGTTGTGATTTTTATAGTGCAGTATTTACATAGTTCCAGATGTCCATGATGTGTACCAATGATGTACAGTATGCAGGCCAGGAACCCTCTGTAGCACCTAGGGAGACACAACAGAACAACAGTCACTGGTGTCATTGTGGCAACACACAGATCACAGCACACAAAATAACCTAAACTTCACAGCCAAATTACACAATGTCTAGCAGATATGCACAAAGAAAGTACTATACACATCTCGGCACTGAAATTCCATTTCACAAAATACACACATGGGTGACAGTACATGTGGCCATTGGTCATTGCCTCGCATAGCCATTCATAACAAAAACAACAACATCAGACAATGTTCACATGGATCACTGAAATAATATCGAGGGACAAAATATCGACTTGCAAAAATATCGTGGACAAAATATCGACAGTCAAAATATCGAGTTTGTATCTACAAACAGGTAAGTACAAAAATATCGAGTACAAAATATCGTTTACAATAATATAGTTGTAAAAAATATCGACTTTATTAAAAACAGTGTTAAATTAAATTAATATTAAAATTTAATTACTAAAATATACTTAAAAATACTTACATTAACTTATAATAATTAAATAATAAATTAAAATAATAAAAATAATTTTTTACAATCTTATTTGTTAAAACATATATATATAGTAACATACTATAATTAAATAAGATACTATTATATTACCGTACGATACCAGAAGTGTAAAAAATACTATTCCCACTCCAAAGAGTGCAAGCGTAGGGAAAGCGTTGGATAGCGTAGGGGTTAAAATTACTATTCCTACTCCAGTGGGTGCAACAGTAGGGAAAACTGACCCTGAACCCTAAAAATACCCCTTTACCCAAAAACCCAAAACTGACCCTGAACCCTAAAAATACCCCTTTACCCTAAAACCCAAAACTGACCCTGAACCCTAAAAATACCCCTTTACCCAAAAACTGAAAACTGACCCTGAACCCTAAAAATACCCCTTTACCCAAAAACTGAAAACTGACCCTGAACCCTAAAAATACCCCTTTACCCAAAAACCCAAAACTGACCCTGAACCCTAAAAATACCCCTTTACCCTAAAACCCAAAACTGACCCTGAACCCTAAAAATACCCCTTTACCCAAAAACCCAAAACTGACCCTGAACCCTAAAAATACCCCTTTACCCTAAAACCCCAAACTGACCCTGAACCCTAAAAATACCCCTTTACCCAAAAACTGAAAACTGACCCTGAACCCTAAAAATACCCCTTTACCCAAAAACTGAAAACTGACCCTGAACCCTAAAAATACCCCTTTACCCAAAAACTGAAAACTGACCCTGAACCCTAAAAATACCCCTTTACCCAAAAACTAAAAACTGACCCTGAACCCTAAAAATACCCCTTTACCCAAAAACTGAAAACTGACCCTGAACCCTAAAAATACCCCTTTACCCAAAAACTGAAAACTGACTCTGAACCCTAAAAATACCCCTTTACCCAAAAACTGAAAACTGGCCCTGAACCCAAAAAATACCCCTTTACCCAAGAACTGAAAACTGACCCTGAACCCTAAAAATACTCCTTTACCCAAAATTAATTAATATTATTTAAATACCAATTAATTATTAATTAACAATAACAATAAAGTAAATATAGTAGCACATTAGCTGTAATTATTTTTATTTAATACTTAATATTATTTTTTCCCAATCAATTAATTAACAATAACTAAAAATTATATATATAAATAAATTACTCTAATTAATGTAATTAACTAATTAATATTATTTAATTACCAATTATTTACTAATTAAAAATATTTACAAAATCATATTAATTAATTAACTAATTAATATTAATTAATTACCAATTCATTATTAATTAAAAATATTTACAAACATATATTAATTAATTAATTATTATTAAATTACTCCCCACCCTTATCCCCTATTAACCCAACATCCCGCTCCTAGACATTAACTATAATTTATATTACTATTAATAATTTTTTTTATTTTTTTTAACCTTTTTTCTACATATTATCGAATTTTTTTACTTTGACTATTTATATATATTTTGTAGCTATTTTTGTACTCGATATTTTTTTATCATTATTTTAATCGATATTTTGACCAACGATATTTTTGTTATCGATATTTTATTATTATCGATATTTTTAACTCGATATTTTGTCCATTCGATATTTTGGAGTCGATATTTTGTCTGTGCACCGTTCACATTGTACCTAGCCACCCACCTTCAAGTGAAGTAGCGGTCGATGAGCTGCTGGCGCTGGTCAACTCCTTCCTCCTCTCCACTGTCCTCATCACTGGATTCTGGGCCCTGAGCAGGTTGTGGCCTTGGGTCATCACCATCATCCAGGAGCAGGGGGACCCTCCTGTGGATGGCCAGGTTGTGCAGCATACAGCATGCCACGAAGATCTGGCACACCTTCCCAGGCGAATATGCCAGTGCGCCACCGGTCCTGTCAAGGCACCGGAACCTAGACTTAAGCAGTCCGAAAGCCCGCTCAATCACCCGTCGGGTCCTGCCATGGGCATCGTTGTAGCGTATGTCTGCTGGTGTCCGGGGTTTCCGTAGTGGGCTCAACAGCCATGGGCGACTGGGATATGCTGAGTCACCTGTGAACGGAAAACACACATTGCAATGTTGTACAGCCAGAGTGCAGAAAGTGACACACAGCACGCCATTGCAGTACTGAAACTCACCCACAATCCAGGCACGTTCAGGATGCATATTCTCCATCATCCGTGGCACCATGCTGTTCCTCATGATGTAAGAATCATGGGCCGAACCAGGAAACTTAGCACACACATGTGAAATTGTCATGTCTGCAAGGCACACCACCTGCACATTCATGGAGTGGTAGTGTTTGCGATTACGATAAATGTGCTCTGTCGCCTGCGGTGGCAACAGACCGACATGTGTGCAATCAATGGCACCGACTACATGTGGGATGGCCCCAAGGGCATAGAAGTCCGCCTTCACAGCAGCCAATTCACGTCCCCTGGGGAAATGTATGTACTGATTGCGATAGATTATCATGGCCGCAAGCACATCCCGTAGCACCATGCTGAACATGGGCTGCGACATCCCCCCAGCGTTGGCCACGGTCTCCTGGAAGGAACCAGTCGCAAAAAAGTGGAGTACCGCCATCACCTTGTAGGTGGGTGTGAATGCTGTTGGATAGTGACGGCGAGGCTGCAGGTGGGGCTCCAATAGATCACACAGGATCTTCAGTGTTGCTCTGTCCAGCCTGAATTTTCTGACGATTGCCTCATCCTCCATGTCCTGCAGCACTGTCAGGTGACGGAGTAGATTCGGCCTCCTCCTAGTCAAGGAGTGAAATGCAAATGTCAGTGACAAGCAACATGTGATGAGCATGGCACAGAGCATAAATGAAGTAATGTGAAACAAAGGAGTACCAGAGAGATGCATGGCACTTCAGGTGACTTGGCTGGCCAATAGCTACACACAGAGGGCACGCCTCTCCAGTGACAATACACAAGTGCCACAAACACATCTGGGACAGTGGAAGTGGAAATTATGGAAGAACAATTCACATGTGCATACAAGGTGCAGCTAGACCCGTAAATTTATAGTGATTCGCCATGTCTATCATACCCATCTGGTGTACCAGCCACACCTCAAAGCATCATGTGAGGTTGGAAAAGATTCATCAACACAATGATCACAGTAGCAGGGACACATCTGGTTGTGTGCATGAGCAGTTGTGAAAGCAGAAGTATTGTCCGATACAATGCAGTGACAACTTCCAGGTGAAGGTCTGTAATGAGCCACAACACAGTACACGTCACTACAACATTCACAGCAGCTGGAGTCTGTCAATCATCATCAGCCATCAAATTCCACACTAATATGGATGAACAACAGGCCAAAGTGTATCACACTGAACGTGCGTCCACCTGTGGATGACATGGCTGTGTGACATCGTGTGTACAATGATGTGACCTTCACCATGTTGCTGCAGGGTGCTGATACAGTGGCCCTGATTGTAATACACAGCAATGTGTACGAACATGGCAGTGACTACCGCCGGGCCCCGGCGGTGTGACCCCAGCACCACCCCCTTCTGGAGTGTGTCAGCCATTGGCATATGGACATGTCACCATGGCGCTGGCATGCTCCGCGGCATGACTCGCGGTAACTACCGCCGGGCCCCGGCGGTGTGACCCCAGCACCACCCCCTTCAGGAGTGTGTCAGCCATTGGCATATGGACATGTCACCATGGCGCTGGCATGCTCCGCGGCATGACTCGCGGTAACTACCGCTGGTCCCTGGCGGTGTGACCCCAGCACCACCCCCTTCAGGAGTGTGTCAGCCATTGGCATATGGACATGTCACCATGGCGCTGGCATGCTCCGTGGCATGACTCGCGGTAACTACCGCCGGGCCCCGGCGGTGTGACCTCAGCACCACCCCCTTCAGGAGTGTGTCAGCCATTGGCATATGGACATGTCACCATGGCGCTGGCATGCTCCGCGGCATGACTCGCGGTAACTACCGCCGGGCCCCGGCGGTGCATCACTGCCGTGGAGCTTTGCATCCAGCCAATGGCATCGATGATGGCGTTGGCATGATGCAGATTTGAAAGTCGCAGGAGGTGTGCTCCGCTACCGCGGAGGCGGTCATTGGATGCTTTTGAATGATGCACCATCGCGGAAGCGCACTCCGGACGCCCGCGGAGGGTGACCGCCGTGGAGCTTTGCATCCAGCCAATGGCATCGATGATGGCGTAGGCATGATGCAGATTTGAAAGTTGCAGGAGGTGTGCTCCGCTACCGCGGAGGCGGTCATTGGATGCTTTTGAATGAGGCACACCCGGACTACCAATTGAAGCAGCTTTCAAGCTTCCTAACGACCACAGGGGGCTATAAATCTGTGGGAGTGACCTTACATTCCCACTGCTCCAAGAGCCTGCTGCCTGCGACTATCTCCTGCTGCCTTGGACCCTGTCCTGCTGCCTTGGACCCTGTCCTGCTGCCTGGGACCCTGTCCTGCTGCCTTGGACCCTGTCCTGCTGCCTTGGACCCTGTCCTGCTGCCTGGGACCCTGTCCTGCTGCCTGGGACCCTGTCCTGCTGCCTGGGACCCTGTCCTGCTGCCTGGGACCCTGTCCTGCTGCCTTGGACCCTGTCCTGCTGCCTGGGACCCTGTCCTGCTGCCTGGGACCCTGTCCTGCTGCCTGGGACCCTGTCCTGCTGCCTTGGACCCTGTCCTGCTGCCTGGGACCCTGTCCTGCTGCCCGGGAACCTGTCCTTCTGCATGGGACCCTGTCCTGTTGCCTTGGACGTGAAGGGAGCTGCAGGGCAGGGTGGTGTCAGACGTGTAGTTGTGATGCTGCAGTACATGCTTGGGGATGTGGGGTGATGACTTACACTGACAGACAGGCTGTTTCCTGCTCGAGGTAGTGTGTGTGTTGCAATGTGAGTCTTCCCTGAGCCTGTACTCGTATGTGTGAGGGGGGGGGGTGACATTGGCGCCCATGCTGAACCAACAGTTGTTAGCCTTTTAGATGCCAGGACAGTGAACGCTTTTGCTGAAATTTAAGGGTGCCCCTGTAGTTAGAGTCAGTGTGAGCCACAGAGTGGGTTCAGTGGCAGCATACCCAAACCTTGATCATCAGCCAACTTACATGCTACAGTTGGTTCACACTCATTAGTGGATATACCCCATCGGTGCCCTGTGCAATTTCCGATTTCCACACTGCTGTCGATGCATTTGTGTTGATGCATTATGCCTTTGTGTGCATATCATGGAGACTAGGGACCACAATGTTTGCATGCATACACTAATATTTATGCCATGCAGAGGGTACGCCCAGTTCGGGAGGGAGGGAGGTTACTGTGAGTCCAGAGTCTTGGTGTGGCTGCTGTGATTATAGATGCTGACATCTAACTTTGTTAATGTTCTTTTGCTCTTCTTTACTCTCATGCCTGCAGCTCAAGGTACACCAACGCAAAGCCGTGTGGAGGGCCATTGCAGCAAAGGTGCGAGCCCTGGGGGTATCAAACAGACGGCACACACACTGTCACAAGAGGTGGGACGACATCAGCAGACTGGCTAAGCAAGTGGCAGAGATGACCTTGGGTATGGTACCACGCACAGGACGTTTGGAACGTCGCACCATGACTCCGCTGATGGCACGCATACTGGCAGTGACCAATCCAGACCTGGATGCACGTCTGAAGGGGCATCAGCAGCAAGACAGAGAAGGTGAGTATCTGGGGAGGGAGAGTTTGTCTGGGAGTGGATGCATGTGTACAGGGCCGGTGCCAGCGGTGACACATGTGATGTGCGTGTGTTGCCATGCTGTGTCATGTGATGTGTGTGGCGACTGTGATGTGTGCCTGTATGAGGCATTTCGCCACCATGGCCTTACTGTACTGCCCATGCATGCAGTTCTCAGTCCTTGACAGATTTTATGTGTCCACATGGTCTCTCTGCTCTGTGATGGTGTGGGGAGTCCATATTGTGCCGAACTGCTGTGTCCATTTGATGAGTGTCACACCATGTCTGTGTACTTTGCATGCATCCATGATGTTTGAGGCCCACTCATCCGACGATATTGTGTAGCCTGATTGCCACATGGTGTTTGCTATGGCCTACTTGGCACTGTGGCATGTGTGGTGAATACAGGTGTGTGTGGTCCCCTCTGATTCCCTGTAGGGGTGTAATTGGTGATGTGTGTTGTGGCTACATCATGTCCGTGGGGAAGGTCAATGTGGGCTGGGGGAAGACCATCCATGGGCAGGGTGTGGTGCTGTGTGGCATCGACATGCCTCAATCCAGGAAGGTTGTCTGCATGACAGGCACTGTTGTGGTCTATATCGTGTGTAGATGCACAGTGTTTGCAGGGTGTGTTGGTTCTGATGTAGCTCTAGGCCTCTACTGTGCAGTATTGATCAGCTGTGGTGTGTACAGATGATGACACTTACACAAACCTGTTTGTCTCCCAAATGCAGATTCGCAAGACAACACAGCGGTACATGATCCTGAGACAAGTGTTGGCGAGACCAGCACGACAGCGGCAGCGGAGGCAAGTGGGACTGAGCCAAGTGACACTGAGAACACCAGCGCTCCTGAGGGTGACAGGAGTATGCATGAGGAATCTGTAGCTGAGACACAAAGTACCACTTCATCTGATGGCGGCGGGGATGCATCCCTGTTTGCAGGCACAGGGGATGTGGAGTGTGCCACAGCATCTGACACCCAGCGGCCAGTTCCCAGCCTCCCATCCACTTCCTCTGGTGCTGCCCGTATCCGTGTTACTAAGAGGGGAGGTGTGACATTCACACATGGCACCGCTGCCCCTGCACCTGTCCCCCCTGCTGCCCTCAGTGCAGAGTGCATAGAGCTCCTGCGCCAACTTTGCGTGGGCCAGTCCGCCCTGCTCAATGCCTTCAGCGCCCACGATAACAAATTAGGCCAGGTTCTAGCTTTCATGGAGGGCATACACTCTGATGTGGGTGGGCTTCACCGCACAGTCCAGTCATTGTCAGCCACAGTCACAACAGGCCTACAACAGGCACATGGTCCTATTGCAGCTCAGGTGCCAGTGACGTCCACACATTCAGGGGACACATCAGATGACATTGTCCACTTGGGACCTACGTCTACTAAACGGTACAACACTAGGAGCACAGGTCAGACACAAAGCAAACAATCCCGTCCACAGACTCCATCCTAGAAAAGGAGCAGTGCCCCCCCAATATGCACGGACAAGGCGAAGTCACAGAAAAGTAAGGCCACAAGATCATTGTCCAAAACATCAGGCTACCATGCTGCAGAGTCATCACCAGATTATGACTCAGCGATGACCACAGAGGATGTGTGGCATGTCATGGCTACACCTGGGGAGAGCACAGGGACACAACCACCCGCCACATTGACACCAAATAAAAGTACATCGAGGCAGGTGGAGGAAGGCCCTGTTGGGACAAGCCCAATCATTGGGGCAGAGGAGAGCCCTGTTGTGACCAGCCCAATGGTAAAGGCAGGGAATCCCAGTGTTGTGACCAGCCCTGGCAAGGAGGGACAGGAGGGCACTGTGGAAAACACCCCTGGGGGTAGTGGTAAGGTGGTCACTGTGAGGGGTACACCTTCCAGAGAGGGTAGGGGGGTCCGGAGGCATAGCCAGCCAAAGCGTGATGCAGGATCAAGCACATCACCTGAGGGAGTGCCAGTGTGTGCCCCTGATGTGGCACAGTTGGTGTGTGTGCCTATTCTGCCATCTCCACTTCCCATCAACCCCAAGACAGGCAAGCCATTTCATGTACCAAAAAAGTGGAAGGGCACCCCTCCAACCTCTCCCACCCACACTGTGTCAAGGGTGAGCATGACTCCACCTCCATGTGCCACGGTGCCACCTGGTCCACACAGCCCTCCACCTTGCAGGCCCTCTGTTATTGCCACATCACATGGCCCTCTGGCACACCAGTCAAGTAGTCCTGCTGTCCATGACACGCAGCCAGGTCACAGTCCGCATGACAGCCTGGAGTGAGTTGACAACACCCTCATACGCTTGTGCCACACACAGGTGTGCTACTCAGGACCATTGCTTGCAGCCTGGGTGTGTTGCTAACCCTGTTGCTCTGATGTGCTGTGCTGTCCCCTGTGCAGCCTCTCATGTACTTGCTGTCTCCCCTGCCAAGGACTCTGGGCCTGTTGCTCTGATGTGCTGTGCTCTCCCCTGTGCAGCCTCTCATGTACTTGCTGTCTCCCCTGCCAAGGACTCTGGGCCTGTTGCTCTGATGTGCTGTGCTGTCCCCTGTGCAGCCTCTCATGCTCTTGTTGTCTCCCCTGCCAAGGACTCTGGGCCTGTTGCTCTGATGTGCCGTGCTCTCCCCTGTGCAGCCTCTCATGTACTTGCTGTCTCCCCTGCCAAGGACTCTGGGCCTGTTGCTCTGATGTGCTGTGCTCTCCCCTGCCAAGGACTCTGGGCCTGTTGCTCTGATGTGCTGTGCTGTCCCCTGTGCAGCCTCTCATGTACTTGCTGTCTCCCCTGCCAAGGACTCTGGGCCTGTTGCTCTGATGTGCTGTGCTCTCCCCTGTGCAGCCTCTCATGTACTTGCTGTCTCCCCTGCCAAGGACTCTGGGCCTGTTGCTCTGATGTGCTGTGCTCTCCCCTGCCAAGGACTCTGGGCCTGTTGCTCTGATGTGCTGTGCTGTCCCCTGTGCAGCCTCTCATGTACTTGCTGTCTCCCCTGCCAAGGACTCTGGGCCTGTTACTCTGATGTGCTGTGCTCTCCCCTGCCAAGGACTCTGGGCCTGTTGCTCTGATGTGCTGTGCTCTCCCCTGCCAAGGACTCTGGGCCTGTTGCTCTGATGTGCTGTGCTGTCCCCTGTGCAGCCTCTCATGTACTTGCTGTCTCCCCTGCCAAGGACTCTGGGCCTGTTGCTCTGATGTGCTGTGCTCTCCCCTGCCAAGGACTCTGGGCCTGTTGCTCTGATATGCTGTGCTCTCCCCTGCCAAGGACTCTGGGCCTGCTGCTCCGATGTGCTGTGCTCTCCCCTGCCAAGGACTCTGGGCCTGTTGCTCTGATGTGCTGTGCTCTCCCCTGTGCAGCCTCTCATGTACTTGCTGTCTCCCCTGCCAAGGACTCTGGGCCTGTTGCTCTGATGTGCTGTGCTCTCCCCTGTGCAGCCTCTCATGTACTTGCTGTCTCCCCTGCCAAGGACTCTGGGCCTGTTGCTCTGATGTGCTGTGCTGTCCCATGTGCAGCCTCTCATGTACTTGCTGTCTCCCCTGCCAAGGACTCTGGGCCTGTTGCTCTGATGTGCTGTGCTCTCCCCTGCCAAGGACTCTGGGCCTGTTGCTCTGATGTGCTGTGCTCTCCCCTGTGCAGCCTCTCATGTACTTGCTGTCTCCCCTGCCAAGGACTCTGGGCCTGTTGCTCTGATGTGCTGTGCTCTCCCCTGCCAAGGACTCTGGGCCTGTTGCTCTGATGTGCTGTGCTGTCCCCTGTGCAGCCTCTCATGTACTTGCTGTCTCCCCTGCCAAGGACTCTGGGCCTGTTACTCTGATGTGCTGTGCTCTCCCCTGCCAAGGACGCTGGGCCTGTTGCTCTGATGTGCTGTGCTCTCCCCTGCCAAGGACTCTGGGCCTGTTACTCTGATGTGCTGTGCTCTCCCCTGCCAAGGACTCTGGGCCTGTTACTCTGATGTGCTGTGCTCTCCCCTGCCAAGGACTCTGGGCCTGTTGCTCTGATATGCTGTGCTGTCCCCTGCCAAGGACTCTGGGCCTGTTGCTCCGATGTGCTGTGCTCTCCCCTGCCAAGGACTCCGGGCCTGTTGCTCTGATGTGCTGTGCTCTCCCCTGTGCAGCCTCTCATGTACTTGCTGTCTCCCCTGCCAAGGACTCTGGGCCTGTTGCTCTGATGTGCTGTGCTCTCCCCTGCCAAGGACTCTGGGCCTGTTGCTCTGATGTGCTGTGCTCTCCCCTGTGCAGCCTCTCATGTACTTGCTGTCTCCCCTGCCAAGGACTCTGGGCCTGTTGCTCTGATGTGCTGTGCTCTCCCCTGTGCAGCCTCTCATGAACTTGCTGTCTCCCCTGCCAAGGACTCTGGGCCTGTTGCTCTGATATGCTGTGCTCTCCCCTGCCAAGGACTCTGGGCCTGTTGCTCTGACGTGCTGTGCTCTCCCCTGTGCAGCCTCTCATGTACTTGCTGTCTCCCCTGCCAAGGACTCTGGGCCTGTTGCTCTGATGTGCTGTGCTCTCCCCTGTGCAGCCTCTCATGTACTTGCTGTCTCACCTGCCAAGGACTCTGGGCCTGTTGCTCAGATGTGCTGTGCTGTCCCCTGTGCAGCCTCTCATGTACTTGCTGTCTCCCCTGCCAAGGACTCTGGTCCTGTTGCTCTGATGTGCTGTGCTCTCCCCTACCAAGGACTCTGGGCCTGTTGCTCTGATGTGCTGTGCTCTCCCCTGTGCAGCCTCTCATGTACTTGCTGTCTCCCCTGCCAAGGACTCTGGCCTGTTGCTCTGATGTGCTGTGCTCTCCCCTGTGCAGCCTCTCATGTACTTGCTGTCTCCCCTGCCAAGGACTCTGGGCCTGTTGCTCTGATGTGCTGTGCTCTCCCCTGCCAAGGACTCTGGGCCTGTTTCTCTGATGTGCTGTGCTGTCCCCTGTGCAGCCTCTCATGTACTTGCTGTCTTCCCTGCCAAGGACTCTGGGCCTGTTGCTCTGATGTGCTGTGCTCTCCCCTGTACAGCCTCTCATGTACTTGCTGTCTCCCCTGCCATGGACTCTGCCGTCCCTGTTAATGTATGACCTCTGCATAGTTGCTGCCATTTGTACATGGTTGTGTGGCTTGCTGTTGTCTTTTCTCAGTCTCGTTGCTGATTGTAATCCTTTTCTTGTTTGCATTTGCTTGACAGTTTACCATGCTCTATTTTTCAGTTCTACATTGCTAGCCTCTTTGTGGCCGTCTTATTTTTATACAGGGGTGACGGGCTCTTCCGTCCATTCTGGCCCAGCTGATGTTGTACTCTGTAATGGCTATTTCACAGACAATGCTAATTTCCTGTTGGGGATTTGCTATTGCTGCATACACTGTTCACAGGTCACCTTGGGAGGACACTGGCAGCACAGGGTGTGCAGCTGTTCAGTGGTTTTGTAGCTGTGTGTGATGTCATGGGGTATGTGTGTGTTTTCCTTTCTGTGTGCCGAGGCGTGTATGTGTATGGTCATCTTGTGTTGGCCCTTAGTCCAGGTGGCATGTCTTACATGGCATATGTGGTGTTGGGTGTGCCAGGAGTTGTATGCCTGTTTTTGGTTTTGTCTTGCCTTGTATTGATGCTTGTTTGCAATTGTGTGGGCTATGGGGAGTGCACTGGTGTTGTGTGTTCATTCTCAGCCACTCCTGCAGTGCCTGTGTCCCTGGTTGTGTGTTGTGTGTTGCAGTGTTTGTGTATTGTGGTTCTTGTTGCTGTGCTTGTTGGTGTGCATGGGGGTGCACAGGATTAGTACCTGGCCTGTGGCTATCTCGGGTGGTGTGCAATTTGGTCTGGGGTGGCGTGTTTGTGTGATGTAGGTGACCTGCCCATGCCTTGGTGTGGCCCTGCCTTCAACATTGTGTGCATGTGTCGACCGCGGCGGTGACGTGACCGTGACCGGGGCGTTCCTGCTGGTTGGCGGATGTTCTGTGTTCTGGATGGTGTGGAATGCCTTGTAGTGAGGTAGGTGATATGTGGGTGCCCATGTGGATGTGTTGTGTCCCCTAGCAGGATGCCAGTGTGGTGCTGGGGCACTGTGTCGGCATGTGTGTTGTGCGGTGCATATGTGTAGTGGCGTACCTGCGGCGGCGTCCGCGTTGGCCCATCTGGCGATAGTGTTGCAGCAGGTACATGACCGGATGCATGTGGAGGGCCGGGTCCATGGGGTTCATGTCGGGGCTCGGCGTTCGTGCTCCGCTGTCGACTTCCCGCCTGCTTCAGCTGTGCGGTGTCCCCGCTGCGGTGCGTCTGCTTGTTTGGGCCATCCTAATTTGTCGGACGGGCCGGACGTCATCGGGCGTGGTGGAGACTTTCGATTGGCTTCCGCCGCCGCACTGGCGGGCGCTGTTTGATGGCGGTGCGCGGCGTGCCGCGGCGGACGGGCAATGACCTGTGTTTACCTATCCTAATGTTGCGGACGTGTGTTCCGCAGGTCGCGGGCGGAAAAAGGTGTTTTTCCGCCCCACCACCACCGCGGTGGTGCCACCGCCCGCCATCCTAATGGAGCCCTAAGTGTCCTTTTAGCCAATCCGTAAGGTTAAAACCAGCATATAACTGCTTGTTGTTAACTTGGGTTCAGACATGGGAGCCAGTGTCAATAAGCGTCGTCATGGTAATCGGGTCATCGGGGACGAGTAGGGTGCTCCGCCTGGGGAAGTAATGAAAAACCACAAAGTACGGAGAGAGGCTGTATAGAGACCAAGTGTCAGGTTCAGAGTGGGTGGTTCAAGTCCTGGGAATTCCATGGACTAGAAGACTTGAACCACCCACTCTGAACCTGACACTTTACTGTGTGGTTTCATTACTTCCCCAGGCTGGTTTTAACCTTACGGATTGGCTAAAAGGACACTTAGTATTTGACACTATGAATTATACTAATGTAAACAAGAACATTTGCAATGTATTTACTATCATGCGAACTTCTATGTTTAATGGGTACGTAGACTTGATAAACCATATAATATAATCAAAGCTCGAGCACGATTGTTATGAATGCATAATTGGATGAGCATTACTATGTTAAGACATTATACGTATACTGTTCCAACATGGCGGCACCCTCACAATTCGACAGGGCGGCACCCGTACAGGAAGTCTGCTTTTGATTTTGACGATCATGTAAACATAAAAGATGTGTATTGGCAACAGCAACTTGTGTGATCAAGCGCTCTATGGAGCGGGAAACGCGTCACGTTGATTTATGGAGCAATAAATTCAACTTTGTTGGACTTGCACGTGGATTGTGGTTTGTACTACCGACGCCCGAGTGCTCGTTAAGGAACGCCGTTGGGATAAGGATATTGCTGCCGGCTGCTCCGCCGGATCGAGCCACCCCAGCCAAAGATGAGGGGTTGCCAGCAGGAGCGTTTTGTTGTAGAAAATATATATATATATATATATATATATATATATATATATATATATATATATATATATATATATATATATATATATATATATATATATATATATATATATACATATATATATACACATATATATATATATATATATATTTCCCCTCAAATGCCCTGAGCTTTACAAAGGTCACACAATGCAGCTCTTTACCATCCGGTTTAGAAGCCTCGAGGCTGCTTGCAGTTTTTTGCATCCATTTCGTTTCTTGATTCCTTGCTTGATTCCCGACGCGTTTCGAGGCAGAACGCCTCTTCCTCTTGGGGGCTACACAGAAAAAATGAATGCCTCACCAGTTTTGTCTCTCTGATTATTTTATTGAGAACATCGCCCCCAGTGGGCGTGGCACACAGTTGCCCGATGGCATGATGGTCTGTGTAGTTCTTGGGGTGAGTATTATATTGAAGGTTCATTTGAAAGTTCATTGTCTCTGTGTTTTTTTATGAAGCTTATTATATCCTTAAGTAGGCTGGATTTCAAAAACTACAGTCTTCTTTTGCCTAGAGCTACATGCTTTCATGGAAAGAAAGGGTTTCCTTCCTAGCCTTTCCATATAGTTCATCGGAAATGGTGCTCCTCTGCCACGGCCAGGACTCAAAAAATGTTTAATACAGGACTCACCTCAGAGACTACATGAACCAGCATGCTATTGTGCAACTCTTGTGTGTAACGCCCAATGTGGGTGGTGTTCTCAATAAAGCAACCACAGAGACAACACTGGTGAGTCAGTCATTTCCACTGTGTAGCAGCCCATGAGGGAGAGGCGTTGGCCTCGAAACGCGTCGGGAATCAAGAAGGGAATCGAAAAATGAAATGGATGCAAAAAGCTGCAAGCAGCCTCGAGGCTTCCAGACCGGATGGTAGGAGCTGCATCGTGTGACCTCTGTAAAGCTCAGGGCATTTGAGAGGAAATGTTAAATACACGGCAGCCTTGGCCGTGGCAGAGGAGCACCATTTCCTACAACTGAATGGAAAGGCTTGGAAAGAAACCTTTTCTCTCCGTGTAAGCATGCAGCCCCATGGCAAAACGAAGCCTGCAGTTTTGCAACCAAACCTACTCAAGGATTAAAATAAGCTTCTAATAATTACACAGAGATAATGAACTTTTCAAAAAATGTTTAATACAGGACTCACCTCAGAGACTACATGAACCAGCATGCTATTGTGCAACTCTTGTGTGTAACGCCCAATGTGGGTGGTGTTCTCAATAAAGCAACTACAGAGACAACACTGGTGAGTCAGTCATTTCCCCTGTGTAGCAGCCCATGAGGAAGAGGCGTTGGCCTCGAAACGCGTTGGGTATCAAGAAGGGAATCGAAAAATGAAATGGATGCACAAAGCTGCAAGCAGCCTCGAGGCTTCCAGACCGAATGGTAGGAGCTGCATCGTGTGACCTCTGTAAAGCTCAGGGCATTTGAGAGGAAATATTAAATACACGGCAGCCTTGGCCGTGGCAGAGGAGCACCATTTCCTACAACTGAATGGAAAGGCTTGGAAAGAAACCTTTTCTCTCCGTGTAAGCATGCAGCCCCATGGCAAAACGAAGCCTGCAGTTTTGCAACCAAACCTACTCAAGGATTAAAATAAGCTTCTAATAATTACACAGAGACAATGAACTTTTCAAAAAATGTTTAATACAGGACTCACCACAGATACTACATGAACCAGCATGCTATTGTGCAACTCTTGTGTGTAACGCCCAATGTGGGTGGTGTTCTCAATAAAGCAACCACAGAGACAACACTGGTGAGTCAGTCATTTCCACTGTGTAGCAGCCCATGAGGGAGAGGCGTTGGCCTCGAAACGCGTCGGGAATCAAGAAGGGAATCGAAAAATGAAATGGATGCAAAAAGCTGCAAGCAGCCTCGAGGCTTCCAGACCGGATGGTAGGAGCTGCATCGTGTGACCTCTGTAAAGCTCAGGGCATTTGAGAGGAAATGTTAAATACACGGCAGCCTTGGCCGTGGCAGAGGAGCACCATTTCCTACAACTGAATGGAAAAGCTTGGAAAGAAACCTTTTCTCTTCGTGTAAGCATGCAGCCCCATGGCAAAACGAAGCCTGCAGTTTTGCAACCAAACCTACTCAAGGATTAAAATAAGCTTCTAATAATTACACAGAGATAATGAACTTTTCAAAAAATGTTTAATACAGGACTCACCTCAGAGACTACATGAACCAGCATGCTATTGTGCAACTCTTGTGTGTAACGCCCAATGTGGGTGGTGTTCTCAATAAAGCAACCACAGAGACAACACTGGTGAGTCAGTCATTTCCCCTGTGTAGCAGCTCATGAGGAAGAGGGGTTGGCCTCGAAACGCGTCGGGAATCAAGAAGGGAATCGAAAAATGAAATGGATGCAAAAAGCTGCAAGCAGCCTCGAGGCTTCCAGACCGGATGATAGGAGCTGCATCGTGTGACCTCTGTAAAGCTCAGGGCATTTGAGAGGAAATGTTAAATACACGGCAGCCTTGGCCGTGGCAGAGGAGCACCATTTCCTACAACTGAATGGAAAGGCTTGGAAAGAAACCTTTTCTCTCCGTGTAAGCATGCAGCCCCATGGCAAAACGAAGCCTGCAGTTTTGCAACCAAACCTACTCAAGGATTAAAATTAGCTTCTAATAATTACACAGAGACAATGAGCTTTTCAAAAAATGTTTAATACAGGACTCACCTCAGAGACTACATGAACCAGCATGCTATTGTGCAACTCTTGTTTGTAACGCCCAATGTGGGTGGTGTTCTCAATAAAGCAACCACAGAGACAACACTGGTGAGTCAGTCATTTCCCCTGTGTAGCAGCCCATGAGAAAGAGGCGTTGGCCTCGAAACGCGTCGGGAATCAAGAAGGGAATCGAAAAATGAAATGGATGCAAAAAGCTGCAAGCAGCCTCGAGGCTTCCAGACCGGATGATAGGAGCTGCATCGTGCGACCTTTGTAAAGCTCAGGGCATTTGAGAAGAAATGTTAAATACACGGCAGCCTTGGCCATGGCAGAGGAGCACCATTTCCTACAACTGAATGGAAAGGCTTGGAAAGAAACCTTTTCTCTCCGTGCAAGCATGCAGCCCCATGGCAAAACGAAGCCTGCAGTTTGCAACCAAACCTACTCAAGGATTAAAATAAGCTTCTAATAATTACACAGAGACAATGAACTTTTCAAAAAATGTTTAATACAGGACTCACCTCAGAGACTACATGAACCAGCATGCTATTGTGCAACTCTTGTGTGTAACGCCCAATGTGGGTGGTGTTCTCAATAAAGCAACCACAGAGACAACACTGGTGAGTCAGTCATTTCCCCTGTGTAGCAGCCCATGAAGAAGAGGCGTTGGCCTCGAAACGCGTCGGGAATCAAGAAGGGAATCGAAAAATGAAATGGATGCAAAAAGCTGCAAGCAGCCTCGAGGCTTCCAGACCGGATGATAGGAGCTGCATCGTGTGACCTTTGTAAAGCTCAGGGCATTTGAGAAGAAATGTTAAATACACGGCAGCCTTGGCCATGGCAGAGGAGCACCATTTCCTACAACTGAATGGAAAGGCTTGGAAAGAAACCTTTTCTCTCCGTGCAAGCATGCAGCCCCATGGCAAAACGAAGCCTGCAGATTGCAACCAAACCTACTCAAGGATTAAAATAAGCTTCTAATAATTACACAGAGACAATGCATTTTTTTAAAAATGTTTAATACAGGACTCACCTCAGAGACTACATGAACCAGCATGCTATTGTGCAACTCTTGTGTGTAACGCCCAATGTGGGTGGTGTTCTCAATAAAGCAACCACAGAGACAACACTGGTGAGTCAGTCATTTCCCCTGTGTAGCAGCCCATGAAGAAGAGGCGTTGGCCTCAAAAAGCGTCTGGAATCAAGAAGGGAATCGAAAAATGAAATGGATGCAAAAAGCTGCAAGTAGCCTCGATGCTTCCAGACCGGATGGTAGGAGCTGCATCGTGTGACCTCTGTAAAGCTCAGGGCATTTGAGAGGAAATATATATATATATATATATATATATATATATATATATATATATATTCACAGAAAAAACCATAGGTTATAGACCATATATAGTTAGGAATTTGCATTTACAAAACCTTGAAAATTCACTGAAAAAACCATAGGTTATAGACCATATATAGTTAGGGATTAGCATTTAAAAAACCTTATTTTATTTGCACAAAACCATTGAAATTCCATATATAGTTAGTTGCACTAACTATATATCGCGGACCCGCAATCCACTGCTAATGATGTCACATATTACATCATTCATGACATGGTCAGTGACATCACTGATAACATCACTGATGACATCTCAAATGACATCACTGATGACATCACTGATGACAACACCCAGTGACTGTATGTTTCTGTAAAGTTAAAATATGTCTTACATATTGAAGAATGAGTGGATGTAGAAGTGTCTGGATGAAGGATTTAGTAGGTGCATGACTGACTGTATGAGAGAATGATTAAATGTGTCTCACTGAGTGCATGGGTTAGTGATTAAAGTGTCTTAATTTGGCAATTCTTATTTATGTTGTTCTGTAAACTGCTGCATGTTTAAATCAGTAGCTATATCAGAAACTATATGGGTTATTGAATGGTTGCCCAAGTATTTGTATGGGAGACTGAGTATGTGTGTGGGTGGCTGGGAGGTGTATAAATCTGTGCATAGATGTGTGAGCAGTTGATTCCCTAGGTGTATGGGTTCAAAAGTGCATGTAGAAACAGCTGTATGGACAGTTGACTGTGTGCATGAGTATATTGGTGAGTGAATGGATATCTCAGTGCTACATGTCAAAGTAAGTACATATGTAAAACACACTCCATGTGAGAGTTGACATATATAAATAACTGAACATAAGAGCCAGTGAATGTGAGAGTGGCTGTATGAATCATTGTGAACTTGTATCAAGGATTGTATAAGAGAGTAAATATGTGTTAGTATATATTTGAATAAGTAAGGTGTGTATAACTGTATAGTTGAGGAAATGGAGATGTGATTGATTCTTTGCATGACTGACTAGGTGTGTGAGTAACTCCATGGATGTGTGACAGTCTGTGAGTGCCTGTTTACACTGAGTGTATCTAAGGTTATATTAGAGTCTGAAGATGTATTATCACATAAATGATATCATCAGTGATGTAATCAGTAATGTCAAATGAGATGTCAGTGATGTCATCAGTGATGTCATTTGAGATGTCATCAGTGATGTCATCAGTGATGTCATTTGAGATGTCATCAGTGATGTTATCAGTGATGTCACTGACCATGTCATGAATGATGTAATATGTGACATCATTAGCAGTGGATTGCGGGTCCGCGATATATAGTTAGTGCAACTAACTATATATGGAATTTCAATGGTTTTGTGCAAATAAAATAAGGTTTTTTAAATGCTAATCCCTAACTATATATGGTCTATAACCTATGGTTTTTTCAGTGAATTTTCAAGGTTTTGTAAATGCAAATTCCTAACTATATATGGTCTATAACCTATGGTTTTTTCTGTGAATTTCATTGGTTTTTTAAAAGCTAATATCTATAGCTGTAAAATATATTCTTTATTAAGTGACGTATCACGTAGCCCATGAGACGCCTCATGATGCATCGCATAACAGTGACGTATCGTCTCTGCAGCGCAAACCAAACCCAAAACGTAAGCGCGCCAGAACACGCTTAAAGATATATATATATTTTTTTAACCTTAATTAGACAAAATCCACACGTGCACATATCACAAACGTTCAAAAAACACAATATGTCGGACTCCCGTTACGCTGCCGGTTAGCTGCCCAGTTAACGTACCAGGAAGCACCTTTACCACGAAAAATCGCAATTTTTTTTTCTTTTGCCCCGCAGGGAACTTTAATAGCCCCCTCATCAATCCTAGGGGTTCAGGAGGGGTCTGCCTTACCCCTTTCGTTCATTTACACCTTTTTTTTTTTCCACCTCTTGTCTCTCGATCCCACAGAGAGACAAGATGGCGGCCGCTCCAGACTGTTTACAATGATAACAGCCAATCAGCTTCTCCTCAGACTCCCGTTACACTGCCGGTTAGCTTCCCGGTTAGCTGCCCGGTTAGCTGCCCGGTTCGCGTACCAAGACGCGTCTCTACGGCGAAAAAATCCGATTATTTTTTTTTTTTTTTGGGCCCCGCGTGGCTTTATAATATCCCCCTCATCAATCCTAGGCGGTCAGAAGGGGTCTACCTTGCCCTCTTTCCTTCATTTCCCCCTTTGTTTTGGCCTCCTCTTGTCTCTCGATCCTACCGAGAGACAAGATGGCGGCCGCTCCGGAATGTTTACAATGTTGACAGCCAATCAGCTACTCCTCAGACTCCCGTTACACTGCCGGTTAGCTTCCCGGTTAGCTGCCCGGTTAGCTGCCCGGTTTGCGTACCGGGGCGCGCCTCTACGGCGAAAAAATCGGATTTTTTTTTTTTTGGGGCCCCGCGTGGCTCTATAATATCCCCCTCATCAATCCTAGGGGGTCAGAAGGGGTCTACCTTGCCCCCTTTCCTTCATTTCCCCCTTTGTTTTGGCATCCTCTTGTCTCTCGATCCTACCGAGAGACAAGATGGCGGCCGCTCCGGACTGTTTAGAATGTTTACAGACATCGGAGAGCCAATCAGCTTCGTATCGCAAAGTTCCGTTACGCGAAAAGTACGCGAACCGGAGCGCTGCCCGGAGCGCTGTTACAGATATATATCTTATTTTAAACGTTAATTTCTCAAAATCCACTGAAGCACATATATTGAGACCTAGCAAAGGCACATCGGGCTAACAGTCCCTACAATTTTGCCAAGTTTCGTGCAAATCCATTCAGCCGTTCGAGCTAAAAGTGAGGCCAACCGCCCTATGGAAAACTCAATGTTAAAAACGCGTTTTGGGACCCCCCTTTTTTCTCTGCCCCCCCTTGACGACCCCCCCCCAAATTTTCAGGGGCTGCTCAGAAACAAAATGTGCCATTTTCCTGAAAATTTCAGCCAATTCCGTCCACAAACGCCAAAGTTATTAGACATAGAATTTTCAAAAGTTCCATAGAGAAAAAATCCTATCTATATAGAGACAAGATGGCGGCCGCTTCGGACTGTTTACAATGTTGACAGCCAATCAGCTACTCCTCAGACTCCCATTACACTGCCGGTTAGCTTCCCGGTTAGCTGCCCGGTTAGCTGCCCGGTTCGCGTACCGGGGCGCGCCTCTACGGCGAAAAAATCGGATTTTTTTTTTTTTTTTTTTGGGGCCCCGCGTGGCTCTATAATATCCCCCTCATCAATCCTAGGGGGTCAGAAGGGGTCTACCTTGCCCCCTTTCCTTCATTTCCCCCTTTGTTTTGGCCTCCTCTTGTCTCTCGATCCTACCGAGAGACAAGATGGCGGCCGCTCCGGACTGTTTAGAATGTTGACAGACACCGGAGAGCCAATCAGCTTCGCATCGCAAAGTTCCGTTACGCGAAAAGTACGCGAAAAGTACGCGAAAAGTACGCGAACCGGAGCGCTGCCCGGAGCGCTGTTACAGATATATATCTTGTTTTAAACGTTAATTTCTCAAAAACCACTGGAGCACATATATTGAGACCCAGCAAAGGCACATCGGGCTAACAGTCCCTACAATTTTGCCAAGTTTGGTGGAAATCCATTCAGCCGTTCGGGCTAAAAGTGAGGCCAACCGCCCTATGGAAATTAACATGGGAAAAACGCGTTTTGGGACCCCCCTTTTTTCTCGGCCCCCCTTGACGACCCCCCCCCAAATTTTCAGGGGCTGCTCAGAAACAAAATGTGCCATTTTCCTGAAAATTTCAGCCAATTCCGTCCACAAACGCCAAAGTTATTAGACATAGAATTTTCAAAAGTCCCATAGAGAAAAAATCCTAACTATATATACCTACTGGCTATCGCCAGTAGGTAATATATATATATATATATATATATATATATATATATATATATATATATATATATATATTGTGATCAAGAGTACACGTTACTCGAAACGCGTCGCCAGAAAGGTTACAAATAAAAACGAAACATCTTGCCTGAAGCCGTGGGGTCTGTCTTCTTCTTTCGCCACGCCGTGCGGTGTGGAGTTTTGAGGATCAAGCTGTTGGTCTAAGCTTTAAACCTGCCTGTTTGTGTGCCTCCTTACCTCCGGTGCTGGGCCGGATCCGTGGATATATATATATATATATATATATATATATATATATATATATATATATATATATATATATATATTTTTTTTTTTTTTTTGAAGAACTGAAGAACACTGAAGAAGCCAAATCGGTGAAACGCGTATGTCAGGGGGGCAGGGGGGTCTGCCAATAAACCACTTTTGGTGAAAACAACAACTTGGAGTGCCGTCCTTTTTTGACCTCCGCAAGGATTACGGAGGTGTGTGCAAACATATATATATATATATATATATATATATATATATATATATATATATATATATATATATATATATATACATATATATATATATCTATTCACAACGAAGTTGCTCTTTCAGTTGAAGCACCACACACGATGTTCTGATTCCACCTTTTTTATTTCACTGAGCTGCAATTAGACAAGCGCCCTTGTTTTCCAACCTTCACAGCCAGCCATTGAGAAAAGGAGACTGCATCCTGAAACGCGTCTGGTACATGGCGATGAAAGACTATGCTGAAACAAGGGCGCTTGTCTAATTTCAGCTCAGTGAAATAAAAAAGGTGGAATCAGAACATCGTGTGTGGCGCTTCAACTGGAAGAGCAACTTTGTTGTGGATATAATATAATATAATATAATATAATATAATATAATATAATATAATATAATATATTATAATATAAATATATATATATATATATATATATATATATCCACAGATTGCTCCGACCACTTCCAGCTAGCACCTGGCGAAGAAGGGGACTCAGGCCTCTGCAGCAAAGTTTCAGGCAAGAAATCTTTATTAATTCACGCCTTACGACGACGCGTTTCGGGCTATTCAGCCCTTGATCACATTCAGCTTAAACTGCGCCAATTTTTTCATTTTGTGAGTGTGCACACCTAGGTTGCAAAGAATACAGTCACTTGATCATAGATAATGTAAAAAGGCTGGAACCATGGTGTGTAGCGCTACGTTTCTATGCCCTACAATAAATACATGCTATATGCTATTATATGTTCAAAATGTCAATGCATTTTACACAAAACTGTAAATAACAGTAAAAGCATATTAAAACAAACGCACTAAATTGTATGAATACAATTTATAACTGCGGGTGATAGATACCAATTCTCACTGGATAAATCCGTAATGAATCAATGTTTTTTTTCCCTCTCAACAGTCCTATGATCATTCATATTGTGACAATATCTGGATAAATCCAGGCAACTAAATACCCCCTAAAGTCCGATAGTGCTCTGGTCCTAAATGTGGACATTTCAAAGAAGTGCTAAAAGGTAATGTGCAAATTGCTTTTGTTCCCCCTCTCGGGGAGAAAAAAGTGCAGTACAGAGATAAATACTTTAAGACCTTAATTAATATAAAAATAATAGCCATAGTTCATAGCAAGCACGCATTATAATTCATCATTAATAAAATACTCCAGCTGGAGTAATTATTAAAATTGGTAAAATTATTATAATAAAACTGCTTTTTGCTAAAAACCATCACATTACAAAAATATTAACATAAGGTTTAGGAAAGATAGCAGCTTGAATATATGGCGAACTAATGTGTAATGTTCAGAGGTATTGGTATTTTCTGACTCTGCATCATGTTACAGCTACATACACTACACAAACTACATTAAAGTGTGCATATCCTCCATGTTGTTTAATCCCTGTGGCCACTTGCTGTCAAACTCTAGTATGAATTTTGTCTCCAGCTGCCTGAGCTGACGCTCCCTATTACCGCCCCCCCTTAGATTTGGGTATGGCACTGATTACAAAGTACGTCAAACAATTAATATCCTTATTTTGGCAACTGGCAAAATGTCTGGCCACAGGGTATGCTGGATCATTGTGTAGTATAGCCCTAATGTGCTGCAATATTCTGACGTGCACTTGTTGCTTAGTACTACCAATGTAGTTCAGCTAACAAGTGCACGTCAGAACATATACAGCAAACTCTGTCTTACAATTGTAGCTGCCCTTAATGGATACAGGAGATGTCTCAAAAGGGGTACAATAAGTTGTTTTATTGCAGCCGAATTTACAGGCTCGACATGAGGTACAGCGTCTGAAGCCATTTACCGAGTGCAACCATATTGTTGGCTTCCTGGTCTCTGGGGAGTTTTTTTTCTAGATCTGTGCCCATAGATTTGCCTTTTCTAAAAGTGATTGATGGTAATGTTGGCAATCTTTCTTGTAACACAGAATCTGTGAGTACAATTGGCCAATGTTTAGACAAAATAGCTCTGATTTTTCTCTCCTGCCTGGAAAAGGTGGTAATAAATCTAGGGCTATCTGAAACAGTTGCTACCTTGACCGGTCCAGTGTTCTGTTTAAGAAACAAGGTATTTCTAGGATGCTCACTCGCTTTAACAATGGCCTCATTAATGATTTTACCACTGTTCTCTCTGGCTTTTAACCGCTTGCACATTTCATCCTGGCATGTCATGAAATCAGTATTATTACTACAAATACGTTTGAGTCTCAGTATTTCTCCGTACGGTATGCTCGCTAAAAGGTGTTTCGGATGGGAACTTTCAGCGTGCAACGTGATGTTCCCAGCTGTAGGTTTCCGAAATAACGTAGAACATAGTGTACCATCCTTAACCTGAAGCCTCACGTCAAGGAAATCAATTTGTAGTTTGTCAATGGAGGAGCTAAAATTTTAATTCATGCAGTTATTGTTGATAGCTACAATAAAAGATTCTGCCTCCTTCCGTGTTCCCTGCCATAATAAGAACACATCATCGATATATTGATAATAAGCCGTGACATGCGCATCAAAGGATGCCTTGTGTGTGCGCCTAAGGACCTGTTCCTCCCACCAGCCTACATGTAAACATGCGTAGCTGGGGGAGAAACAGGCCCCCATAGCGACTCCTCTTAGCTGTTTGTATAAAGTATTGTTGAAGAGAAAGAAATTATTATGAAGACACCAGTCAATTAATGCAATAATGACTTTACTGTGTCCATAATACTCAATTGGACGTTTGGATAAATAATATCTAATGGCCTCCAGTCCCTGACAGTGATCTATGCTAGTATATAGCGATTCTATATCGAGCGTGATTAACAATAGATTCTCGGACCATACTGTCTTCAATTTTCATCAGGAAGTCGGCTGTATCTTTTACATAGCTAGGAAGGGTTGATATATATATGTTGTTTGTTTTTGTATTGTGTCTTTTGGTCTTTTATGTTTACCCCCCTCCCTTATGCTCCGTCCTAAGTGTGGCTACACCAGGGCGTTTTGTAAGCAGACCCAATGATGAAGCATGTCACACACTTCGGTGTGTGAGTGAGGGCAGTATTCCCAAAACAGTTGTATTTTCTTCTGTTTTGTGGTGTTATACATGTTTTTGAGTCTCTCCACCCCTCTGTGTGTATAAACGTGATTTAGGGGGTTCGGGTGGCAGAGTTGTAGATACGGTTGACCCTCTCCCCTCATTTGTGGTTAATGACTCCACAACATTCTACACCACTCCACACCACTCATAACACTCCACTCAACTCTACACCACTCTACGCCACCCTTTGACTCTCTATGCCACTCCATAACACTCCATTCTACTCCACTTTATGACACTCCACTTCCCTCTCCTTTACCCCTCCCCTTACTTTTAGCCATGCTGAACAGCAGCTATGCTGGTGTACAAAATGGCTAAAACAGATTGGAAAAGCTAATAACAATTGCCTAGGCAAGACCTACTGGCTTTGCCATTGCTTGTTCTGTTTATTGCTCCTCTATGACCAATAACTTACACAGGTGACAAACATCCTAATGTGAATGCTATACCCAATTTCCACAAATATATGGAATGGGCATCTAATTGCCCTTCCTGATATAAATGCAGCACAAAGATATAACATCCTAAGAAACATTAAAAAAAACATAAGGCACTTGTATTTGCCTTTCCAACAACGTTTTTGGGGAAGGTTCTCTGCAAAGTGCTAGCAAACCTGTTTTCCCGATGAATATGTTTTTTGTTTTACTGAATCAACTCTACACATTAGACACAACTCTTGCCAACATCATGCATGCCAACATCATGCATACAACACGATTTACTGACTTTGCACTTGCCACCTCAACAGCATATCCGGACGAATGTATGACGTTAAAACGCATACATTCACAACGCATACCAACACAACAAAACTTTTACAACGCGGATCCAGTACAACGCATGCCATTACAATGCATGCCATTACAACGTAAGTATGGGTAAGTATTTAAAAAAAAAAATTCATTAATGGGAATGTAATAGTAGTGTAAATGTTGGATAGTGTAGGGGTTAAAATTACTATTCTAATTCCAGGGGGGTGTAATAGTAGGGTAAGTGTCGGATACTGTAGGGGTTAAAATTACTATTCCAACTCCAGGGGCTGTAATAGTAGGGTAAGTGTTGGATAGTGTAGGGGTTAAAATTAAATTAAATACTTACGTTGTAATGGCATGCCTTGTAATAGCATCTGCGTTGTAATGGCATGCGTTGTAATGGATCCTGCGTTTTAAAAGTTGTTGTAATGGTAGTGCGTTGTGAAAGATGAGTTGTAATGGCTGTTTCCCTATCCGGACAGCGTTCTATTAGGAGCCTAATATTACGCATTAGACAACCCACGGCATCATGTGACACAACAAAACAACAAGCCATATACTTAGCTATTGGCATAACTAAACAAATAAAACGCAAGTTTCAAACACATCAACAGCTCCCATTAGGCATAACCCTTGGCACCAGTACGCACACAATACAGACCCAAGCATTATGGTAGACTAAGTTTGCCACCTATAGGATCCAAAAGTTAATGTCATCTTATCGTCTCTACAAACACATAACTGCATCCAAGACACATCATGGGCTAATAGACTTAAAAACAAAGGAGGCACCTGAATCTGAGCCATGGGCGACTTTGCAACCCTGGGGAGCGAAACACCAAATGCCACCGCCCTTTATCATATGCATCCACACAAATAACATCCACATAGGTCCAAAAACGGGGCTAGTCAGCCACTGTCCATTATAAACCATCGCTACTAGCCCATAGTAACGTCGCCAGGCAATTGTAACTGCTATTATACCATAAAACTGTTTTTATAAAGTTGAAACGTTCTTTGTCACAGCTAAGGTTAGGGCACTGCATATGATCCCGAAGTAGCGCAACGCACTTCATTTTTGCTACATAAATGCAAAATGGCGGGCATATTTCTATCGACCTGCTGTTCCATCTGCACTTTACTTTTTGGCTGTTAGGGGCTTACATTGCATTTGCGTTTTGTGGTTTGTTGCTGCTCGATGCATTTTAAACTATACAGGTGGCAAACATTCCAATGTAAGTGCTATACTCAATTTCCATATCTAAATATAAAGTAATGTAATGCATCTCATTGCTCTTCCTGCTTATAAATGCAGGAAATAGAAATATCAACGTTCTAATCATCATTTAAAAGCAAGGCACTTTTATTGACCGTTCTATCAAAGTTTTTCGAATAGAAGGTTCTCAGCAGAGTAGTAGAAGACCTGTGATCCTGGTCTCTGGGTTTTCCTATTGATTCTGTTGTTTTTCAACTGTATACATTAAACACAACTCCTGATAACATCATGCATACAGCATGGCATTTGCCACCTCAACAGCACTTCCGTATCAAGTTCTATTCATAGCTCACCCAACACCATCAGTGCACATTAGACACAATCCATGGCACCATCACACTCACAAAACACCTTCAAGCCTTATAGTTTACTGTTGGTTTGACTGATCGAGTAACACTTATGTTTCACACAGGGGGCGCTAGAGGGCGCACAGCGGAATGGCTGCCTCTTGAGACAGCTCCGCCGGCCAGAGCCATATAACGTGGATAAACAGCGTGTAACTGGTGCCATGGTCACTGCAAACGGGAGGAAACGAAGTCGGAAGGTGTAGTGAAGGAGTCGAAACGGAAAGAATAATGAAACAAACGGCGACTACCCCTGTAATCGGCTCGTGAAATTAGAGTGGCTGATCCGAGACTGCAATTTTGGAAAAGGTGATGGACAGAGTTTCTGAATGATGCAGAATACTCCTACCCAGTCAAGAGATCAGGGCTTGATCCATCACCGTTTTTTAGCTCACTGCACCATCCCAGCTTCAGAACCTGGCTATATGCAAATTAGTCTGTTCCTGTCCCAGTGCATGATGGGAACAGGGCAAACCAAACTACCAAGCCAATTCTTTAACTGGGAAGGAGACAAGCTACCGGGGACCGGTTTCTGGCATTTCAGCCTCGTCGGCCCGGCTTGCTTGAATCCTGATGGTGCAATGAGCTAGGGACTCACGTCTGAGTATACCCTCCCACACATAGTGTGGATAAAATCAATTTTGGAAAAGGTGATGGACAGAGTTTCTGAATGATGCAGAATACTCCTACCCAGTCAAGAGATCAGGGCTTGATCCATCACCGTTTTTTAGCTCACTGCACCATCCCAGCTTCAGAACCTGGCTATATGCAAATTAGTCTGTTCCTGTCCCAGTGCATGATGGGAACAGGGCAAACCAAACTACCAAGCCAATTCTATAACTGGGAAGGAGACAAGCTACCGGGGACCGGTTTCTGGCATTTCAGCCTCGTCGGCCCGGCTTGCTTGAATCCTGATGGTGCAATGAGCTAGGGACTCACGTCTGAGTATACCCTCCCACACAGAGTGTGGATAAAATCAATTTTGGAAAAGGTGATGGACAGAGTTTCTGAATGATGCAGAATACTCCTACCCAGTCAAGAGATCAGGGCTTGATCCATCACCGTTTTTTAGCTCACTGCACCATCCCAGCTTCAGAACCTGGCTATATGCAAATTAGTCTGTTCCTGTCCCAGTGCATGATGGGAACAGGGCAAACCAAACTACCAAGCCAATTCTTTAACTGGGAAGGAGACAAGCTGCCGGGGACCGGTGTCTGGCAGACTGCAGCCAAAATGGTGGACCTGTGCAAAAGATAGGAGGTGAGCAGGCTCGCACTACCCGAGCGCGCAAAAAACGAACAGTGGGAAAGCGAGAAGAGACGTTGGGAGGAGAGGTGCAGTGAGCGGATGCACAGCGGGTTATATATATAGGAGCTGATAGGCGGCATGACATAGGGCTGCTCAAAATTGACTGGAGGAGAGTCTGAGTAGAGAGCGAAACACACATATAAGGTAACAGCACAGACCTTGCTTACGGGCTGTGGCTCCAGCGCTGCGGCGACGGTCTCTGTAGCCTGCTGTACAGCGTGTTTGGGTGGCGACTGGATGTTGCAGGGCTATTGGTGCGACCATTGCCGAGTGATTGTACGGTGACGGCGGGAAGCTAGACGGCACAAAATGGCGGTGCCCGCAGGCTGGTGAGACGCAGCATGACCAGAGCATCCAGCGGCAAGTAGCTATGAGCGGAGGAGGACGGGGCCGGTGTTGAAAGGAAGACACACAGCGCTGACTGAGTAAGTCATAACAGCACATCGGCAGACTCTGGGCGAGAAGAGGCATTGGGTCCAGCAACGCGCTGTAACGGCGCAAAAGGGCAGTATAATAAATAAAATTGGAGTAGAGTCGCACAGCAGGATCGGCTCCCACTGCTAAAGGGCACCCAGAATAAAGCACTACTGAGCTGGATAGCATAGGATTGTGCGGAATACAAGGGGTGCAGACTGGCGCACTTTCTGGAGGCTTAACTGTTGGCACACGAGACTCTGCTCATACACGCCGGTTGTAAGGGGCCTGTAATACGTGCTGCACTGCAGAAAATAGTGGGCAGCTGGCAAAACAACACTACCATTGTGCACTGCAACAAGGTGGGTGTAAGCGGCGATTGAGGAAAGAGCAATAATCACAGCATTCCCCTGCATACGACCAAGCACACAGCGACTTGGGACAGCTAGGAAATAATTGTCCGGAAAAATGGGTAAGCCAGAGAAGGTACAGTCAAAGCTGCCCTTTGATAATAAAAAAACAACGAAAGGGGCCACGGCGCCTGCAGATGTGGACATGGACGTAGATACCGAGGCGCAAAATACCATGGAGTCAACCCTCAGGGCCATTCACAAAAGCTTACAGGACGTACATAGTAAGCTGGATTCCATCACGCAAAGAGTCGCCAACATGGCCGCGAAGCTCGACAAGCACGGGGAGCGGCTAGAAGAAGCTGAGACGAGATTGTCGGTTGTGGAAGATGAATCGCACGGGACGAAACAAAAGTGCACTGAGATGGACAAAGTGTTGGAGGTCATTAAAAACAAGTCTGAGGAGTTGGAGGCGAGATCCCGCCGAAATAACATTCGCATAGCGGGGGTGCCAGAATCGACCAACACTGGAAAGATGGAGACCTATGTAGAGGACCTACTGAGAGCGATCTTTGGAGCCGACCAGCTATCGACAGTGTTTATCGTAGAGCGCGCGCACAGGACGCGAGCGCCAAGACCAAAACCAGGAGCCCCCCCATGCCCGATAGTGGCATGCCTGCTCAACTATAGAGATCGGGATGCCAAACTGAGGATGGCGAGAGAAAAACAAGAGATTGAACACCAGGGCAACAAGCTACAATTCTACCCAGGCTTCACCATAAATGTACAAATGGCGAGGGAGGAGTTTGCATCGGCAAAACAAAAACTGAGAGAATTGGAGATCTCCTATGCGATGTTGTATCCAGCCAGGTTGAAAATAACAAAAAATGGTAAAACTGTGATATGCCACACTCCCAAGGAAGCAAACAACTATATTAAAAAGTTGGGACAACGTCGAAGGGAGCAAAGGCGTTAAGAGCAGAATCGTGAGTCGGATTAAGTCAAAGGGAAACAGCGAGCACCAGACTACATTGTCAAAAGCCTTCATCACGCTGTTGTGAGTGCAATGTACAGAACTGAATGATTATGCCATACCTGGCGCAGGGAATACACGCACGGATGGAGGGTTGTACCACAGACATTCATTGGTGTGATGAACACTAGATACCCATCAATGTGTGCACCAGGAGCATAGAAGGATAATAGTGAACTGGTACCTGCTGTGTAGGCTGTAGACAAAAGTCACTGTGGTGTGTTGGAGACATGCTGCACCGCGCCTAGACTGAGTGAGCAACATTCTAAGAGAATGGTAAAGTAGACTCACTGTCCACTGCAGCGACGAGAAAATGTTAATGCAATAACTGAGTAATATAAAATGTCATATGAGCTGTTTAGACACCCAGTTCAGGCCTAATGGTAGCCCATCACACTGTTTATTTCTAGACTGTGAAATTACCCAAAGGTAGTATGGTGGGGGGAAATGCGCTAAACTGCTACTAGGGGTAGCCATGGTAACGAGTCGAGCTGTCTGGGTGAACTGAGGCACCTAAATCCATGAAGGATACTCTGACCACATCCACTATGTTGGATGCAGTCGTGTGACCCAAGCGGACCCCCACACAGGGTGTCCCCCTACAATGACATGTTATTGGTTGATGTTACAACTAGGGTATGTCTTTGGCATGTTTGGGGTGCTGAAGTGGGCGGGGGGAGGTGGGGTAAAGTTGGGGAAAGTTGGATTGTAGAACTGTATTTGAGAAACACTGCCAAATTCCATGGGAGATATGAACTGTTCAATACACTGCGAAAACCAAGGATGTCACATAACATGTCTAAGACTGATACAAAAAATTTGAAAATACTAGTAATACTGTTCCGCTGTGATGGAGGATAAGCGTGCAAGTAGATTAAGACTGATAACTTGGAATGTACGGGGCTTAAAAACCCCAAGAAAATTAGGCAGGTACTGGCATACCTAACACGAATGCATGTAGACGCAGCATATCTCCAAGAGACGCACGTAGATCCACGTACACAGACACGCATTGATAATAGATGGGCGGAAACCTCATATAGTGCGGCCTACTCTTCATATTCGAGGGGAGTACTCACATTGATACGTAGGGGGTTAAATTTCAAAATGGAACAAGTACACACAGACAGTGAGGGGAGATCATTGTCACAGGCATCCTAAGGGGACATAGGATCAACCTGTTAAACGTATATGCTCCAAATGTAGACGACCCTCAATTCTTTAGCACTATCTGGATGAAACTAACTGAACTGCCGGATGTACCGGTATTATGGGATGGAGACTTTAACATGGCTTTGAATGTTGATGTTGAAAGATTCGACCGAAACACATAAAAAAGCGTTGCAAACACTACAGGACACCATGCTAGATAGGCAACTGGTAGATCTATGGCGAATAAAAAATCCAAATAGGCAAGAGGCCCCGCACACAACGGCGGAGTTTAACAGTTGGTCGCGATTAGATTACTGGATTGGATCATCGGACGTGTTACATTGGATGGAAGATATCACTCACCTACCAAGGACACTTTCCGATCATAACCCGGTGCTGCTCACGATTAAGTTGCCTCACTATATGCCCCCACCATTTAGCTGGCGCTTCAACGTGAAAGCACTACAAGACACGTGTTACCGAGACACGATCAGTAAAGCAATAAAGGAGTATTTTGAATTTAACGAGGCTACAACGGACAACCCAGGTTTACTGTGGGAGGCCTTTAAGGCCACGATCAGAGGGGTCTGTATTAGCACTAACGCTGGTATTTTAAAAGACCTGAGACAGCAAATGGAGAAGAAAGAGGCTGTCATTAGGAGACTAGAGCTAGAATTTGCTGAGACGAAAGAACCAGCCACATTGGGTAAAATTAAACTCGAGCTGATAGAATATCAAAAACATGCAGAAACGGAACTAAAGTACATACACAAACGGCAGATAGCAAGGTCATACGGGGAGGCAGGGAGACCAGGAGCCACACTAGCAGCAAAAATGTGTGTGCAGAAGCCACCACCGGTGGTAGAAGCGGTAGGGGACGAAAATGGAGTATTGAGACATGACACGGCAGGTATATTGAAGTCATTTCAGAATACATTTGGTAAGTTGTACGAAGCTGACACAACCGCCCCAGCGGAAGAAATAGATAAATATTGTGATACAGTGGCATTGGCATGGCTATCGGACGCCCAAAGGCAGTATCTGTGCCACCCCGTGACAGTGGAGGAGGTGACGGAGATAATACAGGCGCTACCAAATGGGAAAGGGCCGGGTCCGGACAGATTCACGGGGGAATTTTATAAAGCCTTTGTGGACTTGCTGGCCCCTCATGTGGTAGCTATGCTAGGAGATGCACATGAGAAAGGTACACTGCCGGCCTCCCTGCGGGAGGCTATGATTATAGCCCTGTTGAAGCCAGACAAGGAACCAGAGAGATGTGACTCGTATCGACCACTATCTCTTATAAATGTTAACACCAAAATACTATCTAAAATCCTGGCGACGAGATTGCACATTTTAATGACGAAACTGATTCTTCCGGATCAATCAGGGTTTATCCCTACTAGAGCGACCTCCCATAATACGAGAACCTTGTTTGCACTGGCACATTATTTAACCCCTGAAATGAAAGCAGCAGCGGTACTACTGGATGCTGCAAAAGCGTTTGACACCATTGCGTGGGTATATCTGCGCACAATACTGAGTAGAATGGGGTTCCCACCAATGTTCTTGCAATGGGTGGCGCTCCTGTATACTAATCCTGCAGCACGGATCAGGGTCAACAAATACGTCTCAGAACCAATAATGATAGGGAGAGGCACATGGCAGGGGTGCCCACTCTCCCCACTTCTATTTGCTATAGCAATAGAACCACTAGCATGTAAAATAAGACAGGAGTATAAACACTCAGCACTGCAGTTCCCCCAACGGCCACTTCACATCTCGCTATATGCAGATGATGTGCTGCTATATGTGAGAGACCCGAAAGAAAATTTAAACCCACTCTTGAGGGAATTCGTTAAATTTGGATATCACTCTGGGCTGAATATCAACTGGGCGAAATCCACGCTCATTCCCATTACTGATACAACTCTTCCCTTCCAACTCGATTACCCCCTAGAATGGCAAACAGACCCAGTGCGATACCTGGGTGTGCGGTTCCATAGAGACCCGGAGGAGGTGATCCTCACAAATTACGGAAGAGTATTGACTGAACTGGAGCAGAAAATAGAGCAGTGGATAAAATTGCCATTATCTATGGCAAATCGGATAGCAATAGTGAAAATGTTGCTATTACCGAAATTACTATATCTGTTCAACAATATTCCGATAAAGCCACGGAAACCAGTGTTCCAGGCGATAAAATCGGCAACCTTAAAGTTAATTTGGGCGGGAAAGACAGCTAGAATAGACCTCCACACTCTAACTTTACCATACGCAAAATGAGGATTCAAAGTCCCGGATTTTCTACTGTACTACTTATGTGCGCAAGCACAATATGCGCAATACTGGTACCACCCCATTCCTTACCTCACACAGGTAGCGGTGGAGGAGGGAGATGCCCTCCCTATACCACTGGATGCAGTGCTGGTACACGTAAGCCACCATTACATAAAAAGGATATTAATACAGTAGATGCTACATCAGCAGCTTGGCACTTGATAGAAAAAAAGTGGGTAAGCAACCGATATACGCACCAGAAATGCCTCTCCATTATCACCCAGCACTCTTGGTTACGCAAGAGAAGGTGGGCATGGACTTACTTAAACAAGTGGGGTTTGACACAATGGGAGATCTGTATCATGAGGGTACGGTTCAAAAATTAGAAGACCTGGACTATATACAAAATAAATCATCGCTATTTAAATTTATGTACTATAGACTACAATGTGCACTAAAGGCACACTATCCCACCTACCCAGCAGAACCTGACACTCTACTGATCCTGCAGTTGATTCTCACGTCACCTAACCCTGGGCACCTAGTATCTAGATTGTACACAGCTTTACAAGCTGAAATCGGAGACACTGCAAGTAAGGCGATTCAGAAATGGAATTCGTGTTTGGAAATGCCCCTAACAGAGGAGGAATGGGGGGCAGCAGGCACAATTACTGGAATACTACCACCAAACGGGAACCTAAAGCTTATACACATTAGATACTTACATCACACATACCATACACCTCAACGCCTACACAAATATGGTCTGCGAGAAGATTCCAGATGTCAAAGGTGCGGAGTGGAAGATGCAAATTTTATACATATGGCATGGTATTGTAGGGGGGTGGCTCAATTTTGGGTGGAGGCCACAGATATGCTGAGTAAGATGGTGGGTATAGAGATACAGTGAACCATACGGACATGCCTGCTAAGTCTCTTACGGAATGTCAAAGCGAGGAAACGTAAATTTTGTGTACTGGCACTGCTATTGGCTAAACGGAATATAGCGATGTGTTGGGGCGGTAAGAAAAAGCCACGAATAAAGCAATGGGTGTGTGATATGGTATATTGCAAGGACACTTTCAAATTATATGAGGAAGAATTGCCACCACGAGCATGACCTAAGGACTATTGGCATTATCTAGTGGATTATCTATCAGGATTAGAAGAACAGGTGGAATAAGACGGAGGTAGACTGCGATTCTGACATAACATGTATGTAAGGAAGTACCCTATTGGATAAGGAGTGTTGTAATGCAGTTCAGTTATATGTGGCAGATATGCTCAAATGTTGGACATTGTATGTCCTATGTTAATTACAATGAAAATACCAATAAAAATAAATTAAAAACAAAAACACTTATGTTTCACACAAAATCAACAGCGCACTTTAGACAAACCCTGGCACCATTACATACACAATACAGACCCAAGCATTACAGTTAGCCAAGTATTTGCCACCTAATAGAAACAGGTGAACAAACCAAAAGTTAATTTAATCTTCCCAGCCCTACAAGCACATCGGCAAACACAATGTGTGAATACACTCAACGTTCTTACCATAATTTAAAAGCAAGGCACCTTCATCTACCTTTCTAATATCTTGTTTTTTGTAACAAAAGGTGCTCTCTGCATAGCTCTAGAGAACCTGTAGCTCTGCTCTCTGTTTTTCTCTGTTCTTTCTCTTTTTTTTCCTTAGTAAACTCACAAACCACACTAGTCCACTTAGCATATTCCTGTTTAAAGACCAAGATTCTCCAGAGCTATGCTGAGTAATCAAGTGGGCACTTGAAGTGCGGCCATCTTTAGAGAGTAATTACTTTAAGTTGGTCATCAACATATGTACAAAAAACGAAAAGGAACACACCTAGATTGATGTAATCAAAAGGAATTGTATTAGCAAATTAATTCATTTTTGTTACAATATGCTTTGGTGATAACAGTCAAGCTGTCACAGAAAACAAAATGTTATTAAAAAACGACGCAAAATAAACTAATCTGTGATAAGGTGATCTAGAAGTGACAAAGTGCTTTGAGTAAATACATATTTACAGTGCTGTACAAATTGTATATAAAATGTTCATTCATTAGACATCAATCCCTATACACTTAAATCTCCAATCCGTACGGGGTTCTGCTTTTCACGTGGAGTGGAGAGAGTAGGGAAATTATTGTGTAGGCACGTCAACATTTCAGCCCAAAAGGTGCGTGATTCAAGTGTAGTCTCATAGAGTCTTCTTCAGGACAAGGGGGACAGCCTATGAGACCATTGAACCATGAGTATGGTGTGTTACATGATGTCAAGTAATTGACCGGTGGTTGGAAAACCTACCAGTCTGACATAGCAATCAAAAGCCTGACTAAACGATCCACCGGTGGTTGAATTCTGTGACATGAATGAGAGGGCAATGAGGAAAAAGGCTCTGTTGGATAAAAAACGAGAATTGATCAGGTCCAAGGATTGGATGATTATGGTCAGGGGTGAAAACACTGCATAAATGTTGATCTATAGGAGCATGAGTCAAATAATTGGTACAACCATGTAGATGAGTTACATCAGCTATAGCATCAATCACAAGTCTGTGGGGATAAAGGGGATAATATGAACTCCCAGATTACAGGGATGTACTGCAGTGCGTGAGTTAAAGGACAGAAAATTATCAGAAAACATTCATGGTTCCATCTGTATTAAAGGAACTCATGCAAATCCATCAAAAGGGTTGTTGGTCTGGCATGCGTAGAAAACCAACTGATGTGGGTGGTTGCAACGTAGACGTGTAGACATGCGTGCACACTTAAGACTTACTAGAAGTCACATGGAGTGAAACCTACGAACCTGGAGTTAGGGTTGTGGTTCAAGACGAGTGATGTTACTAAAGATCACATGAAATAAAGCATGTGAACCCAGAAAAGGGTGTGGCTTGTATAACCGAACCAATGTTCGTAGGTGATGTCAACGGGAAGAGGTGCGTGCTCAATGGTCCTAGTGAAGCTGCAAGACATAACTTGGATGCTCACTTGAATCGTTTAATATGAGTGAAGCTAAGAAAGGTGGAAAGAACAATTGAAAGTAACGCCCAAGTGAAGTGACAAGACGTTACTGGGATGCTCAGTCGAATCACTTAAATCGAGTGAAGCTGCGAGACGTGAAAGAAACAAGTGAAAGAAACAAGTAAAAGAAACAAGTGTTCCCATTAATAAGGGCTGCTCTTGTGGGACCGCAAGTGTCGGTAACTGTGTGAGAAGCGGCACGTGTGGGACTTGATGGTGAGGGGGTCCGACATTGGAACGCATCATAGGTGGTGATTGGCGTTGGGGCATGCATGCTTGCTGAAGCCGAGTAGAGGCTAAATGACGTTACAGGGAGTGATTAGTTAATTACTGATATTGGTTGCGTACTGACCTGGCGGGAAGTGAAAGCTGGACCGCAATTGCTGGTGGTTTGTGAACATGGATTTAATGGTGTTGAAATTAACGGTAAAGGGGAAAGCGGGCGTATGAGCTCCGCCAATAAGTCGTATTGTGAGTGGAAGAGACATGCATTCTCTGAAGTGTATCGTGGGAAAGCAAAGGAAGACCACGCTTTGGCAAGCCCGGACTGGCCGTTGCGGGCACCGGACAATCCCCCGGTGCGCCGCAAGGGTGGGGGCCGGTTTTGAGCCCTGGGGGCCGTTTTTGTTACAGGGACGTTTTTGCAGCATAGCTGCAAAATCAGCCCTGTAATAAAATCGGCCGAAAACCGACCCCGGTAGAGAGCTCGGTCGCACCCCAAGGGGGTGGGCCGAGCACTTTGCCAGGGCCGGTTTTGGTTCTCAGTCCGGCCCTGAGCTTTGGGCAGAAAGGATGCACCGCAGGTGTTGGTAGTTGCTGCATGTGTTTGGATAGGGTGGTGTGGTGGGGTGCGGGCGTGTGAGCTCCGAGCTCTCACAGCTAAAGGCAGAAATAAGGGGGAAGAACAATTCACGGGCAGGCGGGAACTCTTACCTCTGGTCGGTCGGCAGATGAATGAGCAGCCTGGACCAGCCAGAGGGGGAGGGTATTTGAGGTGAGTCGTCACGTAGGACGTGCAACTGGTGCTCATCAGTGACAGGGATTGGGAGGAGTCTCAGCTGTGTTGTATTGGGAAAGAGAGAAACAATGGATGTCGAGTTGGAGCAAAAGTTGTTGAATACAAAAAGTATAATTGCAGTAATATTACACACCTTACGCCACTGCTGCCTCACAAACAAGTGACGCAACTGTGGTGCAAACATGATGCAAGGGGGCTTTTAAATCTGCCCCAGATTCTTAAATGACCTTTTGGCTACTCCAACCCACCATGCAGCCCACAGAAGCAGGGGCGTAGGAGACACTACATTTCTGGGGGGGACAGGGACAACCTTCTGGACTTTCCATTGACGCTATACAAATCACTGCCCGTTAAACAAATACAGTCGCATAGTTTTGAAGTGAAATATTGCGAAAAGCAGGCATGTAGTCACAGTTTGCATGTATGCTTTATTGTTATTTAAATTCACATAGTAATCAGACCAAATGTTAAAAAAACATGTATATGAATCTTGCATCTTCATGCACCAAGCAAACAAAGGTCGTCTTTGCAAGTGCATTATGGTTTGAAAAGTACCTGCTTCTGCATTCCTGGTCTCCAGCAATTTTCAGGCAACAATAAAAATGTGAAGATAACTTCGGTGATTCATGATTTTTATTGAGAGAGATCAGAGGTCTGACTACTGGAAGTTTTGACTCATGGTAAGGTAGCCATAATGTGTTAATATGCCTGCTGCAAAGAACGTGTACCAGGCAGATCACAAAATGCATATAATGTAAATAGGTCAGTGAGTTACTGCTTTTGTCTGAGAGATTATTTTGCTACTTGCAGTTTTTAAGTTAAAATCCTAACATTGAACAGTGAGCTATTAACCGTCATCAAAGAGCTGCATGAAAACTGCAAGGTATAGATTAGAACGTTATGATTTTTACCCAGTCTTTCATTATCCTAAGGTTGGAAAATTAGTTCATTAGGATGGAAATCAATTTTGATTATTAAAGAGAACCCCCAACCATGGTGTTATGTTTTAAATGCTGGGTTTGTGCTTTTCTAGTGTTGCAAAGCCATCTGTGCCCTGGGCACTCCCTAACTTTTTGCTGACTTGTACTGGTGGTACCTCACTCTGACTGACCCTGGCCTCTGACTAACCAGGCCCAGGGCCAGTGCTATGTTGAAAGAGACACTTACAAATACAGTAAAAACACCTACATACACTAGGGTGCACTTTGGGTAGGATACCTCCATGATTGACATGACCTCTCCTAGTACATAATAGGGCATGGGAATTGAAACTACCTTTAAGTCCCTAGTATATATTAGGGCATAGTGGTTTAGAGGCCAGCATCCCTTCCTGCACTTGCATGTGTGCACTACTGTAGCCTGAAGTCAGTTTAAAAGCAGGCCCGTGTTGGAGGACTGCTTTTAAAATGCAAATTGTGCCCAATCTAGACTTTTGGGTTTGGGGCACTTACAAATTGATAACCTACAATGTTGGGGCATATTAGGTATCCCCAGGAGTTCCCTTAGGTGTCCCAGGGGTTAGAGGTCAGGTATCTACAAGGAGGACCCTTATAAAACGAGTTTTATATGCCCTGGGATCCTTATATAGTCAATGGTATTGGAAAAATTGGCCAGTTAATTTTTCCATTGCAGATCCCCAGCCCATAGGTTAACATTGCAAGAGGTTATTAATTAATAACTAGATAAAGTAAAGCCATACAACTAGTATTAAAGGACTAAGAAGAATGTTAATGATAAATGCAACAATGTGGTATTGTTGAATTTATTCTAAAATGTACAGACAAGAAGTTATGAGACTTTCTTGTCTGCAAGCCACAATTCAGCCCTCTAGTGCCCTGCCTTGATTTGTCATAGGTAAGTGGATTGGACTGGCTGTTTGAAGAGGTGATAAATGACCCCTATAATAGAACGCCTGTCTGGGAGAAGAGGTTGCTGGGCATAGGAATGCCAGAGCCAGGGGGAGGGGTAGTAAACAACGCTCTTCAAGAGAAGGAGACAAACTGGAAAAATCACTTTCATTTACACCTCTCCCACAGCCGGATGGGGGGATTAAGGAGGAATTCCCAGATGTAAGGTGAGTGGACCTAGGTAGATGAAGCCATCCTGTAGGCTGGTTTAGTTAGCTCTGCTCCCTCTGTTGAAAACCAGCCATGATGAATTTTAGAGAAATTGTGCTTCATTTGGGAAAATAATGCCACACTTTAGAGGATGTGGTCATACCCTGGAGCATTGCCCTGCACCTCATTGGACAGGAGTGTCCTCCTTCTTGACCCAGAGAACTTGGAATAAGTATCTGAAAGGGACAAAGCCTCTCTGGTGATGCTGCTTCAAACTTGGGAGAAAAAGGGTCCCTGCTGAGGAGTTTGATTTGAACCAACCAGGCCCTGGACTGAGGATTGTGCCTGTTGCACAGTCTGGAATTACAGTCCTATGGACTACCTTGCTTCAAAAGGACTAAAGAGTGGACTCCCTGCAAGCTGAAGGTTAACAGAGCACACCTGGACCACCAAGAATCCCCAGCCTGGAGAACTACCAGTGAATTTGAAGGGGTTTTGTTCAAGTGGATTGTGGTAACTGAAGTCCATTTCAAGGACCACCTTGGAGATTCCAGACACTTGGAGTAGGTTTTGGACACTTTGAAACCCTTTGGAAAACTTCAGGAAGACGTTCCAGAAGTTTGAAGAAGTTTGGAGCAACTTTGGTAAAAAGCTCCTTAAGTGGACTGACTCACTCTTTCCAGACAAGCCAACAACCATCAACCATGAGTTGGCCTGCCGCCCAGGTTCCTCCCGCTGAAAAGCTCCAGGGGTCCGACTTCCAGAGTTTGATCGGGCATAGGCGAAAACCCATGCTGGTGAATCCTCACCGAATCCGGCCTAGTGAAAAGCATTGAGTGACCTTGCAAGAAAAAGCTCTGCAAACATTTCTAATTCCGAACTTAGAAAAGGTGAGCGAGGCCAACCATGAGAGCCAAGCCACCCACCATCAACTGTGTGCCAGCCTGCATTCCCTAGCTCGTATCACTGGAAAGCTCTGGAGGTTGGACTTCCATAAGTTTGACTGGGAGTTCGTTGCAAGGCAAGCCGGCGAACCCTCACCGAATCAGGGCTGGCTGAGACATTCGACGGACCCCGTGAAGAAAAGCTCCAGAAAAGTTTCTAAGTCAGAAGGTAAAAACTTTGACCGAGACCTACCGCAAGGAGTAGCCCCGCAGGGCTTCATCATGGTCGGCCTGAAACTTTGACTTTGAGCAGGTCCAGCTTGACCAGATGTACCAAAAGGGGATATATGTTTCTATGTGCTATATCGTGCGAATTTAATAAAAAGTCATATTCCCGGTTCCCTACATTGGATTTTTTTCATTTTAAAGAGAAAAATATTTTGTATTTTTATAAATTGGTGTTGGATTTTTATTGTGTGTTGTGTCTTAATTATTTACTGAATTGGTGTTTTTAAATGCTTTACAAAGCTGCTCACAGCCAAGCTACCAAGGGTTGAGCATGAGAATAATTTTTGAAGACCAGTACGGAGCTATAAATTGAGGTAGTGTCCTTATTGCCAGGGACAGATATACATTTGCCCCTACTATTAACCCACTTTCCAACATCCAGACCAAGCACTCTTAAACAATACTGTATACAAGTATGGATGACATGTGACTCCTACATCCTGTAGTTTTATTTAACATTCGGTCTCTAACAAAGAATACAGTTACGCCTCACCTGCAGACACCAACTTAAATTAAGCATCATTAGCTTGCAGCCCACAAAGGAAATGCCAGAGTGGCTATTCTGGCCCTTTCTGCATTGTATTTCCCTCCTGAAGAGCAGATACACCTTTTTCTCTCCTTTCTGCAAGACACAAGGATCCCAGCCTTCTCCGTTCCCTATGGAAGGGAGAAGTGTGTGTGGCGATCGGTCTCTCGGACTGCCAGGGAACCGCCTGCCATTGTAATATGGTGGGCACTAATGCAGTCATCAATGGTGGTGGGACTGTCAACGACACGGTGATGTGGCAGTCCCACCACCATTATAATCACCCCCTAAGTTTAATTTGCATGCAAATCCAACATTACCAACCCCTGGTAAGTTGCACTACTAGTGTTGAAAAAGTCTAATGGAGGTACCAATGGACGAGGTGGACTGGCCTCAAGAGTCTTGTGACCTCAGTGTCAGAGTCACTGTCGTCCTAGTGTGTGCTTCTTCGTATGCCTGCTCGCAAGACCAGAGGTGAACTGCATGGATTGTGGTGGACCGGCCTTCAAGGTTAACTCACACTTGCCACCGTTAGGGTCCACCTGTTGGTGCTCAGACACCAGGGCTTCTAAGGTCTATCGGGCCTTCTAAGGTGTAGCATCGGAATGAGCTCTGTCATGAGTGTGGTCTGGTGGACTGGTCATGAAGGCTGAAAATGGTGCTCAATGTTCCAAATTTCGCAGCTCTAGCCAGAGTGCCACATCCTCTCCCCCACTGAACACCATACTGCCCCACTGGGAGAAACTGGCACTGCCTTCAGCTACAACCCAATTGTGCTGAGACTCAATTCTAATTATGCATTGGTCAAGAGTAAAAAGCTGCCTGTAAAAAGTAACAACACCCTGTAAAAAGCAAACACAGAATGCAAGGATGAGCAAAGCATGTGAAATGTAAGCAGGAACAACATGGTTACCTTAACGGTTTTAAACTCATTATTCAGAAATGAGTATGTGATTTTGCCTGAAAAGTTCAGGACTTGACTACGGGATCAGGAAGGGACCCGTTTCAATGTCCATTGCTTATATCCTTACAAAATGTAAGCAGTTTGGTTTAAAAAAGACCAAAATCCCTCAACACAGAGCTGCGGTACACATTGTATAGGCTAAAATAATTAATACAGTTGAAAACGCTGATATTAAACGTTTTCCACTCCACCCCCTCAACCAGGTATTGTAGTCCCTTTATGAATGGTGCACTTCCCCACCCAGGGAAAACAATGCTGTTCAAAGAAAGAAGATAAAAAGAAAGTAGCGCTTCACTGGAAAACTCTGTAAAGCAGCGCTAAGGTGCATGGGTGAAAATAACAATCTGGCCTGTCTGCTGACCACTCTGTATTGCTTTATTTGGTTATTTAATTATTTTTCTTATTTTGATACTTTTTTTCTCCGTGCCGAGGTTGTACTTTGGAATAGAACCCTGTCAGAAAATGAGGACATTTCCAGCCAAAGTGTTCTGCTCATTTTTGGATCCATTTCACGGGGGAACAAATAAAGAAAAGGAGAGGCAAGAGAGAGTATGTAACCACTGTCTTTTGAAATCAGCACTTAAGGATAAGCAAGACAGAAAGAGATGGAGGAATAAAGATAGCGAGAGAGGGGGAGGAGGGAAGCTACCAGAGGCAGATCAGGAGAAGCGGACACTGTTCTTGCCTTCTCTGGGCATGACGGAAAAGAGACAAGTTTGTTTCCTACTCTGCCCTCCCCAGACTGCCCAAGCCTTACTTCAGAATTACAAAGGGCAGAGGGTGGGTGGCCTCTTTGACTGCCGGCAGGTGAGGTCACAAGTCAAGTACAGGGCCATTAGGTAGCGCTTTCGCGCGCTAATGGCCCTGCGAATAACAAAAGGGAGAAGGGAAATTATTTTGTCCCGTCCTCCCCCCACCCTTGTCCCCCGTGTCCTCCCCACTCCAAAATCTGGGGGGATATGTCCCCCGCGTCCCCCACACTTCCTACGCCCATGCACAGAAGCCTCTATGTTGAATAATACATTGTTCAGTCTCCCCTTCTTTTCTACAGCCGGGTGCATCCAAATCAACAAAAGAGCAGAGAGCGACCACATGACATGAACATTTGTAATTACACTCCACAATGTTTCTTTCTCGCAAGCACCATCAGCATCAGGCAAAACACGACAGGGAACCATAAAAGCCTTCAGTGGACGGGTAATTCTGGCGATTTATTTGACAAGTTAGCCCTCCTACTCAAACAATTTGCCTCCTCACAAGCATGAACAGGTTTAATTATCATCAAATTGTCTATACTCTGGGAACATTTCTTCTTTGAGATCATGTCTGTTTTTTGGAACACCAAAACCTCAAACAACCCGCAGCAGAGAGGATTTTTTAACAGCCACTATGATTTAGTAGTGCCTTAAAGGGAGAGAAAATCAGATTCGTTCACTGATCACATTACATATAAAAATCCTACAGGCGCTAACCTACTATCTATTGAGAAAAAAAAACAGCTGACAGTAAAGATATTTGGAATGTATCAAACAAGGCTAGGGTCTATTCATGGAATAAAGTAGCACTAGCCTGTAATAAATCTAACCCTAGTTTATTCTAGACTACAATCAATGCCTTAACTAACAATCAGGCCAAATGCCACTCAAAGCTTTGCAAAAGATCTTAACAGGTTCAAACATGCTGATCTATGCTGGATCAGTGTTAACTCAGTGTCCTAAAAAATCAACACACATTGTCTATGCGGATAGGTCTCACATGTCAGAGCTATTTGCTTTGGTAAAGTTTTGTAGCCATGCTGCCTTCCAGTGTGAATGCTTTGTAGTGTTGCTGAAACAAATTTAATAAAGCACTATGATGCAGCAAGCGCTAATGCGTTTTTTTAAGTGCATTAGAGCTGGATGCATTCTACCATTTTTAGGTCTCGTCTAGTGTGTGCTTGCACTGTCTCGTTGAGACATGCAGTATATACTATAGTGAGGAAGCTTTGTTTAAGCTCTGCCCACTCTCCGCCCCTATTTTGGATTGGCTTACATCCTAAATGCTGCATTCTGAATGGTATTCAGCTAGTTAGTCCCTCCCCGTGACGGCCATGTCGTCATTTGTGTCCTTCAGCGGCTACCGGCCCCTTTACTGCACAGACTACTTTCTTCCCGTCCCTCCCCCTCCCTCCCACAGTTTGTGACTTCTTGGTGGCCCCCTCCAGGCACTCCCAGTCATGCTTGTGCCTTCTCACGCCTGCACTCCCCCTTCCAATGCAATAGGTCTTGCATAAATGCGAGTCCTATTGCATTGCACATGCTTGTTTTTCAACATAAGTCCTGGCATGGTGAGCGCTTTCGATGCCTGTTGAGCACGCCCTACTCATCTTGTATTAGCCCCGTGTTGCCGGGAGAAGCCCGGTTGTAGCCTCACCCCTCCCCTCCGATTTGGAAGTCACCGCTGCTGTCCTGACAGAGACAACAACAGTTCTGCTTCGCAGACCATCCAGAGGCCTCTGTTTTTCTATCACGCAGCATGTGTTCTGTTTTGCCTCTCTGTGCCCTGTCGCTTCCATGCAGGAAAGCCCCCGGACCCATGCCTGGCTGAGGTCACAGTGCAGCCATGAACAGCGGTGTCCCTTCCTCCCCGGCGCTGCCGCCACCTCCCGCCCTCAGGCCCCCTGTGCTCTGCTGGTCTGGGTACACAGACAAAATATCGATTTTTAAATATCGATATACAAAAATATCGAAGTTTAAATATCGATGGGACAAAATATCGAAGGTAAGTAATATCGACAGTCTCAATATCGATATTAGTATGATATCAGTAATATCGAAGTTTTAAATATCGATGTCAATAATATCGAAATAAATAACTTCGATGTTACTAATATCAATTTTTAAATAAATTTAGTGTATATTATATTGCATTTATTATGTTTTATTATTTATTTTTAATGTAATTTAATTAAATAATGTCTTTTACTTCTGTAGCGGGTTGTGGGTTTATAGGGGAATAGGGTGGGAAGTAATTTAATTATGTTAAATTAATTATTAATTAGTAGGAATTATTAATTAATTAATTGAGAAATAATTTTTAATTAATTTTAATCAATTGATTAATTGATAAATATGTTCTGTAGCGGGTTATGGGTTTATAGGGGAATAGGGTGGGAAGTAATTTAATAATAATTAATTAATTAATATATGTTTGTACATATTTTAATTAATAATTATTGGTAATTAATTTATATTAATTAGTTAATTAATTAATATAATTTTGTACATATTTATAATTATTAATTAGTTGGTAATTAATTAATATTAATTATTTAATTACATTAATTATAGTAATTTTTTTATATATAATTTTTTGTTATTCTTAATTAATTAATTGGGAAAAATAATATTAATTATTAAATTAAATTAATTACAGCTAATGTGCTAATATATTTACTTTATTGTTATTGTTAATTAATAATTAATTGGTAATTAAATAATATTAATTAATTTTGGGTAAAGGAGTATTTTTAGGGTTCAGGGTCAGTTTTCAGTTTTTGGGTAAAGGGGTATTTTTAGGGTTCAGGGTCAGTTTTCAGTTTTTGGGTAAAGGGGTATTTTTAGGGTTCTGGGTCAGTTTTCAGTTTTTGGGTAAAGGGGTATTTTTAGGGTTCAGGGTCAGTTTTCGGTTCATGGGTAAAGGGGTATTTTTAGGGTTCAGGGTCAGTTTTCAGTTTTTTGGGTAAAGGGGTATTTTTAGGGATAAAGGGGTATTTTTAGGGTTCAGGGTCAGTTTTCAGTTTTGGGTAAAGGGGTATTTTTAGGGTTCAGGGTCAGTTTTCAGTTTTTGGGTAAAGGGGTATTTTTAGGGTTCAGGGTCAGTTTTGGGTTTTTGGGGTACAGGGATATTTTTAGGGTTCAGGGTCAGTTTTGGGTTTTTGGGGTACAGGCGTACAGGGTAAAAACAAAAAAATATTACATTAAATCAAATAAATAACATTAAAAAAATATATTACATTAAATTATTAAGTGTTTTATTTATTTTAAATGTATATGTATTAGTTTTAATTTTGTTTTAATATTTTTATTTAATATTTGTAAAATGATATGTATTTAAAAATTATTTTTACATTATTATTAATACATTTAAAAAAACGATATTTTTGATTCCGATATTTTTTTACTACGATATTATTTTTTCGATATTTTTGTACTTACCTTTATGAAGATAGGATTCCGATATTTTTGATGTCGATATTTTTGCTCCGATATTTTTGTATTTCGATATTCTGTCTGTCGATATTATGTCAGACATTCGCTGGTCTGAAGCTTGCTTCTACTTAGACGAGTGCCAGTTTCTGCTCGAAGATCCTAGGGCTGCGAGGGGCCTGCTTGTTTACATTATTTGTACAGTATGATTAAGGGCAATTACAGAGCCAATAGTAAAAACAGTGAGCTCTATTTGCTTTGCCCATGTTTGTTAGCTCTCAACACAATACCACAGCGATTCTGAGCAAATCTCAGAAATGCGTGAAAAATACAATATATGTCATTTGACAACAATCCTATCACATGAAGTAAGCAATTGTGCCCATATCTTAGTGAAAATACATTTGGAAGCAGATTACATATGTTGTCACAGTAAAAGCAGATGACATCTTTCGTCACAATAAACAACCATTTCAAAGAAGAACGACTTCATTGAAGTGTTTGTGGCACAGTAAAACATAGATTCAAATGGAAAGAGGTTCACCAAGGATAAAAAGGAAGAAAAAATATAAAAGTATTACTTCAATCACAGCGTGACCAGCAGAAGAACAGCAGTCAAGCTGAAGCAATCAGTACTTGGTCCATGCTCTAGCAGAAAGAAGAGGATGTGAAGCCAGCATACGTTGGCCAATTAGAAGACAGCACATAAGAGTGACATTGGAGCCAACAAATGCTAATCAATGGACGGGCTGCAAGACTCTTGTTTTATACAAGATCTCTCGTAAGCGAGAACGCATGCAATGGATGCAGTATCGCAGGTGATACCTGAAAAGGAACTGAAAAAGTGCCCCTGGCCCAAACGGTTTACAGTTTGTTCTCTTCAAACATAATCAAGGGTACTTGGGCTAAGATATTCACCCCACTTTTTAACTCTTGTTTAACTACCCAAGTTATTCCAAAATTGTGACAAGGTTCTAAAATTTAAATAATCTGTAAAAGAGGCAACCCTGATAAATCCTGTAAACTATTGCTTAATAGCTCTGCTGTTTAGGCAAAATACTTTCCAAAACAATTCCTGCAAGGTCTTGAAAATGGGCTGCAGAAGAAAATGTAATTCCCCTTTAACGTTAGCAATTCTCACGTTAAAGGCTATATCAGCTAAGTGATCATTGTGCACTTTTTTTATTGACCTCAGAACAGCATTTGACAAAGTGCAGCGGAAACTGCTCAGACAAAAACTACGGAGTTGGAACATACTTTTGCGCCTGTAAAATTATAATCAGTCCCTTTATTCCAACATGGGGTGCAGATAAAAGTAGCACATAATGGCGTCAAGCAAAGCTATGTCCTGGTTAACTTTTTGTGTAACCTCTTTAGCCTAGATTTTTATGACTCTGTAAAACATTTGTCAGCAGACACCCCAAGAACTGAGTAATATTTGATTGCCAATTCTGCAATATTCAGATGATATTATAAACAAAACTCTATTAGGTCTGCTTGTGCTCCTACTACTTCACCAGTATGCTTGAAATAAATCTTCATAAAATGAAATCTATGATTATCCGCAGGAAAATAGCAACAAAAAGGATCATGGCATATGTGCAAACAAAATTTAAACAATACAAGAATACAAATAGTTGGCCTAACCTTTGACCACAGAGGAACCTTCAAATACCATACTCATGCCTTAGAATCAAAGTCTAAAACTGTAGGCCAGACCTTCAATTCACTATCATCCAAAATTCACTGACCATCATTTCGACCATTACTCAAGGCTATAGAATGTAGAATTCAGCCAACTCTTGCTTATGGTTTAGCAGTTTTCTGGAATCTACATTCTCTATGATTAACAAATGCATCTGCAAATCTACAGGTGAGTCTTCTGTCTTCCACCAAATGCTTCCCAATCACATATTAGACTTGAGTAAGCCCTGTGTAACTTTAAGACGAAAAGGCTTGTTATCGTATTCTAATGTTATGCACTAAATAAAGTCTAACTACAAAAACTTGCTGTGTTCTTACACCTGGTTGGACATCTGTTCCAAGCCTTCAACGCCCAGCAAAATGTGTTTAGATCTCTCACATACTTCTTTAAAAACAATCCATCTGGGGGGCATGGCTTGGACGGCAGCTGTAATGGCTGCCTAACCCCGTTGCTTGGCAATCGGAGGAGCGAACAAGGTGTATTCTGCAAGCCCTGTTTGCCGAATTTGGAAAGAGAAACGTGATTTGGCATTGGGATGTAGTGCTGACCAAACCACAGCAGTGCAGAACTCCTTGAACCGCACAATTCCTAAGGTGATTGGCCGGCTGCAGCTCTCAAAATGGCGGCTGCGTTAAGGGTGGTCTGCAACGAAAAGCAGCAAAGATCCCTGGTTGTAAACCAAGGTTTCACACTGCAATCAACCCTCACCTGGAATAGCTGCTGGCCAGAAGGTGGGTTCTTACACCTCGCAATGCCTGCCTACTGGGCTTTTCCATTGGAGTTGCGGTGCGCGGGGAGCCCATGCTGTCTGCCTGACCTTGTAATGGAGCCTCGCGTTTCCTCACGTTTCCCGTGTTGAAAGTCCCGGTGCCCAACCGATGAAGTGCTCCTGAGCCCCAGTAATTTGAGGTGACCCTACTCTGCAGCGCACACGCCTGGACCCATCAGTACATAGTTAACAGGTACTACACAACCGACCTGTGCTGACTAGTGCTGCCATTTTGATCTCCTCGATCACCAGCAAATTATCATCAGCTTCTCCAGCGCCAGACCAGAAATAGCCAAACCAACCCACCCTTCTCAAATTGGTGCAACCCCACTTACGCTCTGATACTACCTACCTGATACCACTCCGGTGCGCCAAACCACCCACGAAACCCGTAATGCGATCCTAAATGTCTTCCCAGCATTGAATACCTAAGGAAGCCCGACACTTAATACGAGGTCCCACAGTGCAACGACTATTTGTGTGGGAGCATAAGAAACAACATTTAACACACCATTCAACATAGAGACTAAGTGAACATAATGCCTGACTCAGCAAGGAAGGGTGGCGACACCCGCAGAGCCCACACAAGCACCCGCATGGTGCAGTACACACTCAATGCCCATCAGTAAAGCAGTGTGCAACATGCAGTAAGCAGAAACACAACAACTCATATGATGCGCTGACCCTTCCCAAAATGTTACAAAAGTACAAGGGAAACACAACTTAGCAATTGGTCAGGGACCTTGGGTACTTATAGTGTTTCTAAAGACAGTGGTCCCCAGACATAGCAAGTTATATGCTGAAAACAAATATAGACTAAATAGTTTCTATAGTCTTCATCCAGCCGGACAGAATTTAATATAATTTATATATAGGTTTTGTAGTCAATTATTCATACAGATTCAAGTGGAACACAGCCTGTGTCCTACTACCGCACATAGAACTATTGGACATACAAAAAAGGGGGTGTTTTCAGGCAAGGGCAACGTGAGCTGTGCGTACAATAGAATTATTTGCAGACTGATAAAGCAAAAACACACTATTGCAATATATTCTGTCGTATAATCATATGCATATAGCGTGTGCAGTGTCGACAGCGTTTCGATCCCGTTTGTGGATAAAGGGATCATCCTCAGAACATTAGATTCATGCCTGATTAACACTGCATTGTTGACTTAAGGAAATTCATAAACCATACATTACAATTGTGGAAACACATACAAAATGGGAGAAAGAAGGGGGGAAAAATGGGAAAACGAGATTAGGAAGCCATGAGTGACCAGGTGTTTTTAAAAAACACAGTAGCAACCTACTTTTAGTCTACGTGACAATAATCCTTACTGAATTGTTTGAGTTTCTACTACACATCACTAAATCAATTACCATGTTAATTAATCCTGTATTTAAAGGAGAAACCCTCATTTTCCTTGTAATGTAATTATTTGGCAGGTGCCAAGTGCAGTGGCATGCTACCCATTTTCAACTTGACCAACCATCTTCTAACTAACAGTGAAATGTCCATCATGGTACCTGCTGAAATCTTGACTTTTGAAAAATTGGTATTAAAAGATTTATCTGTAGTAGAAATCATAACATTTTCATTCCACATAACATATCAATTGCAGAAAAGAAAGCACTGACGGATTAGAAACTGAATACTTCCAGTTATCAAACCAGCAGACAAGGGTGGGGGGATTGTAGTGCAAGATATAGACAAATACAAAACCGGGATTCTGCGCCAGCTTAGCAATACAGACCACTACTGTAGGCTACCAACTAACCCCACAAAGGAAATCCAGAATATGATAGCGCAGGTCACCAGGGAAGGCCTTATTGCTGGCTTCCTAAGCAAAAAAGAACATACATTTTTGAACACAAAATCTCCTAGAACACCAGTAGTATATACCTTGCCAAAAATCCACAAAAACTCGGCACAACCTCCAGGCAGACCAATAGTCTCCAGCTGTGGATCAATATTGGAACCACTTGGGCAGTATGTGGATCATTTTATTAAGGAATTTGTACCTACTACAGAATGCTACATACGTGATAGTATGTCGATAATTAATATCATTGAGGATTTTCCATTTGACCCCACATCCAAAACAATGTGTACTTTGGATGTGGAGTCACTCTACACCAGAGGTCTTCAATCTGTGGGGCGCGACCCCCAGGGGGGTCGTGGAGTCCTTTGAAGGGGGTCGCAGATTCTGTCCCTGGCATTGGGCTGAGGGTGCTCACGGCGAGGCCTAATTCACACCGAGGTGTGAAAAACATCGAAGCCTCATTAACAAGTAAAAGACTTGTCAAGTACTCGGGTGTGGCTGTGTGTGTCCCTGAAGCCGGTTCGAGCTGGGGGAAGTCGGGGAGGGGGGCTGGGGGAGCAGGCTGTAGTGTAGCCCTTTGAGGTCAATGGATATTGCGCGCCTGGAGCTGTGGGTCCCGTGACACGTCCCCCGCCCCCAGCAAGGAGGCACAGAGATGCCCTCCCATGATCGGGAAAGAAGGAAAAACACGCAGAGAGATACTGACCCCCCCCCTCCCCATGAGAAAGGCACAGAAAAGGTGGGTGAATGAATGATGGGTGGGTGGATGGATGTATGTAAGGATGAAGGATGGATGGATGTGTGAAAAGGTGGGTGGATGAATGATGAATGGGTGGATGAAAGGGTGGATGGATGAAAGGGTGGATGGATGAAACGATGGATGGATGAAAGGGTGGATGGAAGGAAGGATGAAAGGGTAGCTGGATGAAGGATGTATGGATGGATAGAAGGTTGCATGGATGAATGATGGATGGATGTGTGAAAAGATGGGTGGATGAATGATGGGTGAATGGATGGATGAAAGGGCGGATGGATGAACGATGGATGTATGGATGTATAAAAGATTGCATGGATGAATGATGCATGGATCGATGTGTGAAAAGGTGGGGGGATGAATGATGGGTGGAAGGATGAAAGGGTGGGTGGATAGATGAAAGGGTGGATGGATGATGGATCGATGTATGGATGGGAGGATGAATGGGTGGATGGATGTATGTATGGATAAAAGGTTGCATGGATGAATGATGGATGGATGTGTCAAAAGGTGGGTGGATGAATGATGGGTGGATGGATGGAAGGGTGGATGGGTAAAGGATGGATGTATGGATGGAAGGATGAAAGGGTGGATGGATGAAGGATGGATGTATGGATGTAAGGATGAAAGGTTGGATGGGTGAAGGATAGATGGATGAAGGATAGATGTATGGATGTAAGGATGAAAGGGTGGACGGATGAAGGATGGATGGATGAAAGGGTGGATGGATGAAAGGAAGGATGAAAGGGTGGACGGATGAAGGATGGATGTATGGATGGATGTAAGGATGAAAGGGTGAATGGGTGAAGAATAGATGGATGAAGGATAGATGTATGGATGTAAGGATGAAAGGTTGGATGGGTGAAGGATAGATGGATGAAGGATAGATGTATGGATGTAAGGATGAAAGGGTGGACGGATGAAGGATGGATGGATGGATGAAAGGGTGGATGGATGGAAGGAAGGATGAAAGGGTGGACGGATGAAGGATGGATGTATGGATGTAAGGATGAAAGGGTGGATGGGTGAAGAATAGATGGATGAAGGATAGATGTATGGATGTAAGGATGAAAGGGTGGACCGATGGATGTATGTATGGATGGATAAAAGGTTGCATGGATGAATGATGCATGGATGGATGTGTGAAAAGGTGGGAGGAAGAATGATGGGTGGGTGGATGGATGAAAGGGTGGGTGGATGGATGAAAGGGTGGATGATTTAAGGATGCATGTATGGATGGGAGGATGAAAGGGTGGATTGATGTATGGATGGATAAAAGGTTGCATGGATGGATGTGTGAAAAGGTGGGTGGATGAATGATGGGTGGATGGATGGAAGGGTGGATGGGTAAAGGATGGATGTATGGATGGAAAGATGAAAGGGTGGATGGATGAAGGATGGATGGATGGAAGGATGAAAGGATGGATGGATGTGTGAAAGTGTGGGTGGATGAATGATGGATGGATGTGATGAGGTCTAACAGGCGCATTTATGGTTGTCAAAAGATGATGATGAGGAGTACCAGTTTCGAGAAACTTTTGTCAGAAGGGGGTCCTTACCCCTAAAAAGGTTTTACAAGGGGGTCTCGGCATCAAAAAGTTTGAAGACCTCTGCTCTACACCAATATCCCGCAAACTGATTCACTATTGGTAATTGAGCAAATCCTCAACAAACGCCCTCATCCGCATGCAGTACCCACACTGTTTACACTGCAGCTCCTCGAAATCTGCTTAACAAAAAACTTTTTTCTTTTTGACGACCATTATTATGGCCAAGTCAGGGGTAAATCAATGGGAGCTGTTTTTGCCCCAAACCTGGAAATTCTTTACATGGATAACCTTGAATCCAATCGCATCCTGACACCCTTGAACCCCTTCCACAGTGGCATTGCCCTGTGGAAGAGGTACATCGATGATATATTTATGATCTGAAAGGAGTCTCACTATCTACTGCTACAATTTCAATACTGGCTGAATAATAATTGCAGTGGCCTAGCCTTTACCCTATCTGAAAGCGAACAAACCAGCCCTTATTTGACCTCAAGAATTCAACAACAGGATGGTAAACTGTTGACCAGCTTATACAGGAAGCCAACTGAGCGCAACACTCTATTGAGCTACAAAAGTCACCTCCCCCGAGCACTTCGAGACTCACTTCCTTACTCCCAGTTTCTTCATATACGGAGAAACCTCTACCTGAAAGCGGACTATTTTCTTGAGGCAAACTCTGTGCCAGAGGGTACCCCCGCAAACTGATCCGTAGCTCCTTAAAACGAGCCTGGTACTCGAAGATGTGAACACCCAAACAGGCAAGAAAATTAAACACCTGCGGGACGTCACAAGCGACATCAGAAGACACGTATCGGAATTGGAAGACCGAAACCGAAGAGGCAACATACGCATCTTCGGAACTCCAGAGGGGTCGGAGGACACTGCAGACTCCTGCGTGACTTTTCTCGAATCCTGGATACTGATGCTCACCGGGATAACATTTAATCATGGCCTGGAACTGGATAGAGCACATAGGATCCTGACTTTCAACGCAACTAACAGGAGAGGAACACAGCCCATTATTTGCAAACGTCTACGATACCAACATACGGAGGCCATCCTTGCCTTTGCCAGGAAGAACCACCATGTAACATGGGAAGGCCACTGAATCACTCAAGACTACTCAAAGGAGACAGTAGATACGAGAAAAGGATTCCTCCAACTACGAGACAAGCTGAAGGACAAGAACATCTAATTTTCCTTTGCAGGCCCGATCAAGTTCAAAATCTTTGACACTGGCAAGCATTATTTCTTTACAAACTCCAAATATCTGGCAGGTCAACTGGAAGCGAGCACAGTACAGGAGATGGATCTTCTCTTGTAGCTCCAACAAACGGAAGAATTGATATCCTTTAATCTGTCGTTATGGTTGGGTTTCTTACTGTTTTGATACAAGGAAAATAGTATTGGATACACTGTAATGTTATATACTGTATACTCCTCAAACACCACACTAGTCTCATGTAACCCAAACCATTGAGTGATTGAGCTAGTAAAAGTTAACAAGTTAAACTAACTGCTTACAATATATGCACCATTGATAAAAAAATGTGGTAAAAGTCATAAAAAAGTGTATAAAGTGATTAAGAAATGTTTTTAAAAAGTGGCATCAACACGGTTAAAATAGTTCTATGCTGACTGCTTTAAGTTAATACATAGAACATAGTACATAGTAATACATAGTAATGGTTTTAAAATTCTTCGCAATTACATTCACATGAAGTTTATGCTGAGAAACAATTGCCAATTTACTATCCTCCAGAATGCCGATTGACGGATCTGCCGCCGCAGTGCCTGTATTCAAATTTCTCGGGGAGGGGGAGGAGGAAAGGGGCTGTGAGGATGGGTCAGAGGGTAACTGTACTTATGGGTTTTTTCTTTTGATGTCTGTAACTCACCTGTTCACTACATATTATGTTGTAATGACAGATATGCTTTAATTCCGATACATAACCAGAGATAGTCCCCGTGTGAGCAATGGGACAAAAGAGGAACGAAAACCAAGCTCACAATATAACCTATGTATTTAACACACACTAAAAGACACAATGCAGCTAGCAAGGGTAATGAGGTGCACAGATCTTATTCCTCATCCCACTACTTAGCGATCACTCTTTTACCTGATGTCTCAAACTAAAGTTATTACAGAAGACCTTACTATTGTTTATCCTAATGTAAAAGGGCTTAATCACACAGTTAAACGCAGGAAAATATTCGACTACCTGGCCAAGACTAAGGGAGACAATATACTCCTTCAGGAAACAAAACTGTCAGATGAGGATGTAGGCTTCATTAAGCACAACTCGATCTCCCATACCTCTTGCTCACCCGCTACGCATTAGAAAAACAAAGTCATTACACCAAATGCCAGAAAAGCCAATATTTCCATTGTCTCACAATCACACGACGACAGAGGGAGGATGCTAATCACCAACCTCAAGAGAGGAGATGACAACATGCATGTGTTCTGGGGTTATTGGGTGTGTGAGGAGCACTCCGTTGTATTCAAATTATATTGTATTAATCCACTGGTGCTGTGATTAATAAGGATAGTCACTCCTTTGTGTTAAATTGTCAGTTATGATGGGTGTGCTTGCCCATCTAATCACGCACTGTTCACTTGGTACTCCGAATCTTATCCACCCTTATTTATTTACTTGTACAATCTAATCACCACTCTTTACTGTTGCTGCTGATTATTTTAATTCAACATATAATTTTCACCTTTTCTCATGATATATTCAGTATTCAAACAATATTATTTCTCAGATACTCATTTCAGGGTTACATTATAATGTGATCATAAAGCTTTTGTTGAGCCCAATGCATTTCGGCACCTTACTGGTACCTTCATCAGGGGCCAATCTGTAAAAAAATAAAAATTTCAAAATGTAAGTGTTCGTGTATTGTTGTCCATGGGAGCTGTTGTTAATGTATTTTGTGTTTGATCCATACCTGATTGAAACAACCTCTCAAAATGATGTAACCACGTCAATATCACAGTAACCGCTATTTTTCTGTCAAAAAAATGATAAGAGCTCATTTGTAACAATTCCTTGTTTAAATAAGTGATAACTTCTCGTTATGACTACTCTCTGCTAGAAACACAATAATGAAACATACCTTTCTCTGATTTCCGAAATTATACCACTGTAAAAACAAATTACACATGCTTAGTTATTTATTTATTTATTTATTTATTTATGGGTTTGTTACGCGCCGGCATCACACCCGAAGGTGTATCTCCGCGCGGTGCTGTGAGGTGAACAGATCAGAGACTCCTCCTAGAATAGTACAGTTTTTAGTCGTTTCCTGAAAGCTGTGTGGCTCTGGCATTCTCTGAGGGAGAGGGGGAGACTGTTCCATAGACGAGGACCCATGATAGATAGGGCACGGCCTCCCTGTCTAGTCTTGTAATGTCTAGGGACCTGAAGCAGCTGTTGATTAGAGGACCTGAGGATACGGGACGGACGGTGAAAAACAAATTTGTCTGTCAGGTAATGTGGTCCTAGATTGTATAAGCATTTGTGTATCACACAGCTGATCTTGAATTCTATCCGTTTCCGGATAGGAAGCCAGTGGAGGGCCCTAAGAAGGGGGAGGGACGGTGTTCTGGGGGGGGTGTTGGTCACCAGCCGTGCTGCGGTGTTCTGCACCACCTGCAGTCTATTGAGCACTCCCTCATTGGCAGCCAGAAGTAAGCCATTGCAATAGTCCAGGCGGCTCAAAACGAGGGCCTGGACCAGGGTCTTCCGGGTGTCGTCCGGTAGAAGGGGAAACACCTTTCGAAGGAGGCCGATGATGTGGAAGCAGGACCCTGCAGTGGTGCTGGCATGATGAGAAAGGGTGAGGTCCTGGTCTAGACGTACTCCCAGGTTCTTGACTATCTGTTTGGGAGGCGGAGCCTGTCCCAAGCTTGGAGGCCACCAGTCTGGGGTCCAGAGGATTTTCGCCTCTCCAAATAACATGACCTCAGACTTTCCCACATTACACTGTAGGAAGTTTTTGGCCATCCAGCTGGCGATTGCAGTCATGCCGTTAGAAAAAGCTTGCCTGATCTCGGGAGTCAAGGTCTTAAAGGTGAACAGCAGCTGCGTGTCGTCAGCGTAGGAGATAGGCATGAACCCAAAGGACCTAGTCAAGTTGGCCAGGGAGGAAACATATACGTTAAACAACGTAGGACTAAGACACGAGCCCTGAGGGACTCCTCTGATGATGTTGGCCGAGTTGGAACTAAAGGAGCCCATGTTCACCGTCTGTGTCCGCTCAGAAAGAAAGCTGGAAAACCATGCCAGGGCAGATTTGTCAATGCCTGTCTCCTTTAATCTGGTAAGGAGAATGGCGTGGGATATGGTGTCGAATGCTGCGGACAAGTCCAGCAGCACCAACACCACAGACAGCCCTCTATCCAGTGACATGCGTATGGTATCCGTCACGGAGAGGAGGGCGGTCTCAGTACCGTGCCTAGGCCTGAACCCGGACTGTGAATGGTCTAACTACCAGTCTGTTCAATGAAGGCGGAGAGATGGTGATTGACATGTTTCTCCGTCAATTTGCCGATGAATGGCAGAAGGGAGATCGGCCTCAGGTTGGTCATGTCTGACCAAGGGATAGCGGTGTTCTTCCTGATAGGCTTAACTATGGCCTCCTTCCACATCCGGGGGACCAGCCCCTCAGATAGAGAGCGGTTGATCACCGTCCGAATGGAGGGGCTGAGAACACTTCCAATGAGGTGCATAACCCGGGCAGGTACGAGGTCTACTGGGCTGCCTGACTTAATGGACCCAATCAGAGAGTTGACCTGGTCTGAGGTGATCTCAGGGATAGATGATAGTGAGGCATGGGCAACACCGACTGTTACAGGCTGAGAGCTTGGAGGGGGAACATTATCATCCGTGGATGTACTAGATTGAGAGATTTTTTGGTATATGGCATCAATTTTATCCGAGAAGAAACCAGCCGTGTCATCACACAGTTTTTGTGTTAGCACTTCTGTACTATCACAGGCGGCAGGCTTGGTAAATGTGCATAGCACCTGATACAGCATTTTAGGGTCGTGACCGGCCCCAGAGAGTTGGGAGATAATATGGGACTTACGGGCAGCTCTGATGTTTTTATGATAGAGTCTCATTGCTGAGCTGTACCTATCTCTATCGACAGTGCTGCGCGAGAGTTTCCTTCACTGCTATGTTACCTCCGAAACACTGCTTACTTATATGCATACCTCGTTCTCTTGTCTTGAATCTCATCTGAAAATACACCAGAGAGATTTGTGTCATTATCTCAGTCCCCCGCACTGAATCATTATCACCAATGTATAACAACCCGCCACTTTCTGTACCTGTATCCACGACCGTTGCTCATTGAAAGAGAAAACCACTACTCAGAGTCCGACATTACCGATCTCCGCCTTACGCTGCCACCAGCGCACGTATTATGAAACCCGACGAGGTGGTACAAAATAAACATAGGACTATGACCATAAATACTTCTGCTGATGATCTCCACTACATTGGGTGCCACCTTGGCGTGGTAAATTATTGTGAAAACTTGTTTACGATCCCGTATCATTTCGCTGTCCCCTTCGTAGGGTACCTCAAAAACATGTAAGTAAACCAGTCCTCTTATTAACTAAGCCTCAGCAAACACATCGTGCTTGCAAAACATGCTAATTTATTCTGCTTAGCAGGCCATAATAAGAATATACAACCGACTTTTCCAAGTTCTAAACTCCTCTTACCGATGTCCACTGATGACACTACCGGTTAGACTGCTGGAGTTATGAAGTGCATTTGCTACTGTATATCTGGTACTGTGTGCAATGTGTTGTACTGTGGTGAGATATTCATGACATTATTGTATAAACCATGCTAATGTCAAAATGTAAATACTTCAGAGACATCATGTCATACTCTTGGTGGCCAGAGGCCCTAGGAAAAGCACCCATCCCAACGGACCATGCACGGAACCTGGGCGCCATCCTGGACTTCTCACTCTCGATGACCAGGCAAGTCAACGCCGTCTCATCATCATGCTTCAACATTCTTCGCATGCTCAAAAAAACATTTCGCTGGATCCCCACCGAAACTAGAAAAACGGTCACCCATGCACTGGTTACAAGCCGCCTGGACTACGGAAACACCCTGTACGCCGGTACCACCGCAAAACTTCAGAAAAAAACTTCAACACATCCAAAACGCTTCAGCCAGACTCATACTAGACATTCCGTGCAAAGACCACATTTCCGGTCACCTGAAAGACCTCCACTGGCTCCTTGTCAATAAGAGGATAACGTTCCGCCTCCTCACCCACGCACACAAAGCCCTATACGAACTTGGACCCGAATGCCTCAACACGCGACTATCCTTCCACCCCCTCCCGCCAGCTACGTTCTTCCAACCAAGCCCTCGCTGCTCCTCCACGCATCAACAAAACCACCATGGGGGGAAGATCCTTCTTCTACTTAGCGGCTAAAACCTGGAACTCCATTCCCATTCACCTCCGCCTTACTCAAAACCACCTAGCCTTCAGAAAACAGCTTAAAACCTGGATATTCGACAAGTAATTCTCCACCCCTCCTCTAGCGCCTTGAGACCCTCTGAGTATGTAGTGCGCTATATAAATCACTTGACTTGACTACCTGTAGCTATACAAATATTGATACAGTCCATGTTAGTAGATTCTTAAAGTATATGTAACCCTACCTAATGCCGGCATCTTAAGTTCTCCCCGACTGGTTCTCAGATAGTCCCTGTGCGTGCCCATGATGTTATTTAACTAGCTGCTACTCTGATTATTCCTACTTCCTCCTGAGTGTTTACAGGAAACATGATAAGTCATATTTATCATTGAGCCCCGTGAGGGACATCGTGTGAAGATACTTGATCCAATATAATTCTCGTTGTAACAGTTTTTGGTGATTGTCAATGCCTGGCCTGATTGGTACTTGTTCTAATATGAAAAAACGTAGCTGGGAAATAGTATGTTTTGCTTCTCTCCAATGGTAAGCTAATGGTGATGTTAAATTTACATTTCGGATCCTGCTCTTATGCTCCGTTATTCTTGTTTTCACCTTACGCTCTGTTTTTCCAACATACATTCTGCCACACGAGCATTTAATACCATATACAACATTCTGTGTATTACAGTCACTGGTATGTCTCAAATGTATTTGTTTTCCAGTAGTTGGGTTGGTACATGTGTTTTCAACGATGACGTTATTACAGTTCGTACAATTGTGACATCTGATCGTCCCTTTGTGTATCATTATTGGTAATGCCAATTGTGTCCGTTTTAGTCTCTCCCTTAGATTTGGTCCTCTTGTGTAAGCATGTAAGGGTAGTTCCTTGAATAGTTCTTTAAAGTCTGACTCCGATGATAACAACTCCCACCTTGTGTGAATGATTCTCTTAATTTATTTCGATTGGGTTGTGTATTTAGTTACAAAAACCATTCTTTCTTTTGATGTTTTGCTTCTTGGTTTAAGTAATTCCAGTCTATCCATTTTCATGACCTTCTCTATGTGCTCTTCCAATTCCAATGGTGGATATCCTCTTTCCTCATATTTTTGTGCCTGTTTCCGGATTGTGTTTTGACACGTTTGTGAATCAGAACAGATGCGTTTTATCCTTATGAATTGTGAGGCGGGAAGATTTTTAATTAAGCTCTTAGGATGAAAACTGGTATAACTAAGAGCATTGTTGCGATCTGTTGGCTTGGAGTATAATTCTGTGATGAATCCACTCGCTGTTTTGATGATCCTCACATCCAAAAAATCCATGTTATATCTGTCTATTTTATGGGTAAATTGTATTCTCGAATCTATCTGATTCATCGACCTAATGAGCTGCTCCAATAATTCAGGTGTGTCATCCCAGATGAGAAAAATATCATCAATAAATCGACAATATATTTTTACATGTTGCCAGTGTTCTGAATTCATCAAATTCTGTGCCTCGAATTGGGCCATAAATGTATTTGCATAAGCAGGGACCCCTGCAAAGCCCATCGAAGTTCCAGTCAGTTGTGCGTAATGCTTATCATTCCATAGGAAATAGCTATTGTGGAGACAAAATTTGAGAAGTTGTAGCAAAAATACTTAGTCCGTTGGTAGGTCTCCCATTTTTAATAGCGCCCATTCTACCGATTCAAGACCTGCCTCATGCGGTATAGACGTATATAGAGCCACCACATCTATGGTGCACATGATCCAATGACTCTGAAATCCTTGTTGAATCCATAGAAGCTTGTTCAAAAAATCCATTGTGTCCCTTATATAGGAACCCCATTGCTGCACACATTTTTGTAAAAAATGATCCAGATATCGACCGAGGGGGTCAAAAATTGACCCACACCCCGAGACGATAGATCTAAATGGTGGGTTGGTCAGGTGTTTATGAATCTTAGGGATCATGTAAAGTTTCGGGCATCTTGGATATTTTGTTGTCAAGTATGCTTGTGTGTGATCATCAATCCATTCATTTTCTTTAGCTGACTGCAATATGCCATCAAGCATTTTTTGAAGCTTCACAATAGGATCTGACGATAACAATAGGTAAGTATCCGTTTCTGCCACATGTTCGTTGACTTTTTGTTCATAAAAATATGAGTCCATCACTACCAGGGCTCCGCCCTTATCTGCTGGTTGTATTATCAGATCTCTGTTGTTAGCCAAATTTTTTATGATGTTCTGCTCCGTTTTGGTCGAGTTGTTATTCCGAGTTTTTTTATAATCCAGTGTTCGAAGATCTTTCTTAACCATGACTTCAAATGTATCTAACATTTTGTGCGACACCGGGGCTTGGTAGACACTCTTTGGTTTGAATTTTTGCAATGAACTTTCCTCGTTTTTTTCAACTGGCTCTGTCACATTTGTAAAATAATGTCTTAACCTCAATGTTCGCATGAACCTGAAAAAAGCTCCCTCGGTTTCCATTTCGTTTGTTATGGTAGTAGGTACAAATGAGAGTCCCTTGTTTAATATTCCTACTTGTTGTTTAGTAAGTGTCGTGGATGAGATGTTAATTATTAGACCACTGTCCGACCACTCCGTAAGGCTTTTCCTGCCACTTCCTCGACTTGTTTTGCACTTGCTGATGATGTTTCTGCTTGTTGCGTCGGTGGACGCCCTTGGTTCTGTTCCTGGGACAAAAAAGCCACATTCCCACTCGTTGTTGCTTGCTCACTACCTTCCGTCGACATCACTGATCCCTCTTGAGTTACTCGCACCGGTCCTCGTCGAATAGATGTATCTTTATCTGTCACCAGACTCTCTCTTCAGACGAATGGGTAGTTGGTGTTGTTTTTTTAGGGACAAATTGGCGCCGGGCATAGATGTCAGCCCACGTATAAACTTCATTAAGTTTGTAGTCAATTGTGTTGCGTTTATATTTACGTAGTTTGCCCTCTTGTAACTCCTTCTCTTATTTCTCAAGTTTTAGATTGATGCCCTCTAAGCTAATTTTCCAAGTGTCGACTTCTATTCTTGTTTCAAGTTCTGTTTTTAGATTGAAAATCTCTTCCTCCAGTTCATGTATTGTTTTAGCTAGTTCTTCAATTATAAGCAGAATGAGGTCCAAAGAGCACTTATTCAATATACTGTACCCTTTGTCCATAAATTTGGCGTTGAGGTTAAAACGGAACAACATTGGCTTAATTGACAACCGGAGACCCCTTGGGATCCGCTTAGCTCTGTGATACTGTATTAGTGTTGAGGCGTGCATCTTTTGGTTTAATTGACGTCGAGTTAGGTACTCCAACTGCTTAAGCTGTTGGCTTACTGAGCCCCCATGGGCATCCATATTCCTTATTTCCTTGATCATTGAATACATTTGATCCGCTTGTTCATTTGTATAAGCCATAGTGTTGGCTCTATTGTCTGTGATTCCCGTCATAGCATCAAACTGCATTTTTGATTCTTTGGGTGCCTCCCCACTGGTGCGACTGTGATCAACTACTGGGGTTATTGGGTGTGTGAGGAGCACTCCGTTGTATTCAAATTATATTGTATTAATCCACTGGTGCTGTGATTAATAAGGATAGTCACTCCTTTGTGCTAAATTGTCAGTTATGATGGGTGTGCTTGCCCATCTAATCACGCACTGTTCACTTGGTGCTCCGCACCTTATCCACACTTATTTATTTACTTGTACAATCTAATCACCACTCTTTACTGTTGCTGCTGATTATTTTAATTCAACATATAATTTTCACCTTTTCTCATGATATATTCAGTATTCAAACAATATTATTTCTCAGATACTCATTTCAGCGTTACATTATAATGTGATCATAAAGCTTTTGTTGAGCCCAATGCATTTCGGCACCTTACTGGTACCTTCATCAGGGGCCAATCTGTAAAAAAATAAAAGTTTCAAAATGTAAGTGTTCGTGTATTGTTGTCCATGGGAGCTGTTGTTAATGTATTTTGTGATTGATCCATACCTGATTGAAACAACCTCTCAAAATGATGTAACCACGTCAATATCACAGTAACCGCTATTTTTCTGTCAAAAAAATGATAAGAGCTCATTTGTAACAATTCCTTGTTTAAATAAGTGATAACTTCTCGTTATGACTACTCTCTGCCAGAAACACAATAATCAAACATACCTTTCTCTGATTTCCGAAATTATACCACTGTAAAAACAAATTACACATGCTTAGTTAACGTTTCCTTCACTGCTATGTTACCTCCGAAACACTGCTTACTTATATGCATACCTCGTTCTCTTGTCTTGAATCTCATCTGAAAATACACCAGAGAGATTTGTGTCATTATCTCAGTCCCCCGCACTGAATCATTATCACCACTGTATAACAACCCGCCACTTTCTGTACCTGTATCCACGACCGTTGCTCATTGAAAGAGAAAACCGCTACTCAGAGTCAGACGTTACCGATCTCCGCCTTACGCCGCCATCAGTGCACGTATTATGAAACCCGACGAGGTGGTACGAAATAAACATAGGACTATGACCATAAATACTTCTGCTGATGATCTCCACTACATTGGGCGCCATCTTGGCGTGGTAAATTATTGTGAGAACTTGTTTACGATCCCGTATCATTTCGCTGTCCCCTTCGTAGGGTACCTCAAAAACATGTAAGTAAACCAGTCCTCTTATTAACTAAGCCTCAGTAAAGACATCGTGCTTGCAAAACATGCTAATTTATTCTGCTTAGCAGGTCATAATAGGAATATACAACCGACTTTTCCAAGTTCTAAACTCCTCTTACCAATGTCCACTGATGACACTACCCGGTTAGACTGCTGGAGTTATGAAATGCATTTGCTACTGTATATTTGGTACTGTGTGCAATGTGTTGTACTGTGGTGATATATTCATGACATTATAGTATAAACCATGCTAATGTCAAAATGTAAATACTTCAGAGACATCATGTGATACCTGTAGCTATACAAATATTGATACAGTCCATGTTAGTAGATTCTTAAAGTATATGTAACCCTACCTAATGCCGGCATTTTAAGTTCTCCCCGACTGGTTCTAAGATAGTCCCTGTGCGTGCCCATGATGTTATTTAACTAGCTGCTACTCTGATTATTCCTACTTCCTCCTGAGTGTTTACAGGAAACATGATAAGTCATATTTATCATTGAGCCCCGTGGGGGACATCGTTTGAAGGTACTTGATCCAATATAATTCTCGTTGTAACAGTTTTTGGTGATTGTCAATGCCTGGCCTGATTGGTACTTTTTCTATTATGAAAAAACGTAGCTGGGAAATAGTATGTTTTGCTTCTCTCCAATGGTAAGCTAATGGCCATGTTAAATTTACATTTCGGATCCTGCTCTTATGCTCCGTTATTCTTGTTTTCACCTTACGCTCTGTTTTTCCAACATACATTCTGCCACACGGGCATTTAATACCATATACAACATTCTGTGTATTACAGTCACTGGTATGTCTCAAATTTATTTGTTTTCCAGTAGTTGGGTGGGTACATGTTTTTCCAACGATGACGTTATTACAGTTCATACAATTGTGACATCTGATCGTTCCTTTGTGTATCATTATTGGTAATGCCAATTGTGTCCGTTTTAGTCTCTCCCTTAGATTTGTTCCTCTTGTGTAAGCATGTAAGGGTAGTTCCTTGAATAGTTCTTTAAAGTCTGATTCCGATGATAACAACTCCCACCTCGTGTTAATGATTCTCTTAATTTTTTTCGATTGGGTTGTGTATTTAGTTACAAAAACCATTCTTTCTTTTGATTTTTTGCTTCTTGGTTTAAGTAATTCCAGTCTATCCATTTTCATGACCTTCTCTATGTGCTCTTCCAATTCCAATGGTGGATATCCTCTTTCCTCATATTTTTGTGCCTGTTTCTGGATTGCGTTTTGACACGTTTGTGAATCAGAACAGATGTGTTTTATCCTTATGAATTGTGAGGCAGGAAGATTTTTAATTAAGCTCTTAGGATGAAAACTGGTATAACTAAGAGCATTGTTGCGATCTGTTGGCTTGGAGTATAATTCTGTGATGAATCCACTCGCTGTTTTGATGATCCTCACATCCCAAAAATCCATGTTATATCTGTCTATTTTATGGGTGAATTGTATTCTCGAATCTATCTGATTCATCGACCTAATGAGCTGCTCCAATAATTCAGGTGTGTCATCCCAGATGAGAAAAATATCATCATCCTGTTCTTGAGTAGTCGATCCCCCTTTCTCCTCTCTTCCTGCGTGTTATGTTATAGTATCTGTCTAAGCGCCAGGACGCCCCTTTGCTGGGGCAGCTGTGCGCTGTATAAATAATGTTAACATAACATAACATAACATAACATTAATCAACAATACATTTTTACATGTTGCCAGTGTTCTGAATTCATCAAATTCTGTGCCTCGAATTGGGCCATAAATGTATTTGCATAAGCAGGGGCCCCTGCAAAGCCCATCGAAGTTCCAGTCAGTTGTGCGTAATGCTTATCATTCCATTCATAATACGTGCGCTGGTGGCGGCGTAAGGCGGAGATCGGTAACGTCTGACTCTGAGTAGCGGTTTTCTCTTTCAATGAGCAACGGTCGTGGATACAGGTACAGAAAGTGGCCGGTTGTTATACAGTGGTGATAATGATTCAGTGCAGGGGACTGAGATAATGACACAAATCTCTCTGGTGTATTTTCAGATGAGATTCAAGACAAGAGAACGAGGTATGCATATAAGTAAGCAGGGCTTCGGAGGTAACATAGAAGTGAAGGAAACGTTAACTAAGCATGTGTAATTTGTTTTTACAGTGGTATAATTTCTGAAATCAGAGAAAGGTATGTTTCATTATTGTGTTTCTGGCAGAGAGTAGTCATAACGAGAAGTTATAACTTATTTAAACAAGGAATTGTTACAAATGAGCTCTTATCATTCTTTTGACATAAAAATAGCGGTTACTGTGATATTGACGTGGTTACATCATTTTGAGAGGTTGTTTCAATCAGGTATGGATCAAACACAAAATACATTAACAACAGCTCCCATGGACAACAATACACGAACACTTACATTTTGAAATTTTTATTTTTTTACAGATTGGCCCCTGATGAAGGTACCAGTAAGGTGCCGAAATGCATTGGGCTCCACAAAAGCTCTATGATCACATTATAATGTAATGCTGAAATAATGTTCCATTTGAAATGAAATTGCTGTAAAAGTATATTGTTTGAATACTGAATATATCATGAGAAAAGGTGAAAATTATATGTTGAATTAAAATAATCAGCAGCAACAGTAAAGAGTGGTGATTAGATTGTACAAGTAAATAAATAAGTGTGGATAAGGTGCGGAGCACCAAGTGAACAGTGCGTGATTAGATGGGCAAGCACACCCATCATAACTGACAACATGCATTGTTCAACACATATGCCCCAAATACCGATGAGCCTACTTTTTGGGAAAAGGATTCTACTACAAGAGGGTCCTTCCCTCAAGATGATCTCATCATAGTAGGGGGTGACTTTAATTTACCGTTAGATCCAATTATTGACCGCCGACCCAAATGTAGGTACCAGCCCACACACTCACTTGAGATTCTCAACAAGATATGCTCCAAATTCAACCTTAAAGACTCATGGCGTCTCCAGCACCCAGATACAAGGGACTACACGTTCTATTCAGCCCCACACAATTCATACTCCAGGATTGATTACATTCTAATTGTAGGAGCGCATACACATCTTATAGACCAAACAGACATAGCCCCTATTCTAGTCTCAGACCACGCGTGTATTAGCACCAAATTAGCAGGTACCCACTCCACTTCTCCTCCTAAAAGATGGCGATTCAATGATGAAGTCCACTCTGACCCAGAAGACAAAGCAAAGATCGAATCCATCATTCAAGACTACATTAAACACAACGATCTCCCAGGCACAGACAATTTCACATTATGAGACGCGCTGAAGGCGACCATTAAAGGGGTCGTCATTGGAATCAAGGCAGGGATCAACAAAAAACAAAACCTCGAACTTGACAATATGGAGAAAGAAATTAAACTCCTAGGAGCTTCTCACGTAGCAGCTTTGAACAATAAAGCCACCTAGATCTACTCACTAAGAAAAAATATGATCACAACGAAATTGTGAGCAAAAGGGCGGAAGTATGGATTAACAAATTTAAGGCACTCAAACTCTGTGATGGAAATAGAGAAGGTAAACTCTTAGCGTCGTACCTCAAACGCAGGCAATTCACTATATCATTGATTAAAGACTCCAACAACATCATACAAACCAGACAAAAAGAGATCCTGAGAGCACTCCACTCCTTTTATAAAGACCTATACAAAAGCAAACAAACAGTAAATTTGGGAGACTGTACTAACTACCTAGGCTCACTTAAGATGCCAAGACTATCCAAAACTGAGACCGCAGGTCTTGGAACCCCATTGAGGAAAAAGAATTAGATGACGCTATCAAATCACTAATAAACAATAAAGTCCCGGGCCCAGATGGCTTTTCAGCCTCCTTCTATAAAACTTTCAATGACTCTCTTTGACCGACCCCTATTGAAGATATTCAACAAGATAGCTGAACAGGGTTACATAGCTTACTCCATGAAAGAGGCCAATATTATTGTAATATCGAAAGAAGGGAAAGACCCTTTGCTATCGAAAAACTATAGTCAAATTTCGCTAATCAACATGGCTTGCAAATTTTATGCCAAAATCCTTGCCACAAGATTAAATGCGTTTTTGCCCAAACTAATTACTAACTCCCAGGTCGCTTCCTCAGACATAGAATTTCCAATGATAAGATGAGATTGCTCTGTCACATATTGGAACAGACTAAGCTGCTGAATCTCCCTGCGATTGCCATCACCCTAGATGCTGAAAAGGCATTTGACTGGGTATTGTGGTTGTTTTTGAGACACTGTATGTCGTCCTTTAATCTAAGCAACCAGTACATAAGTATGGTCATGGCTCTATATTCGGACCCCACCACCCGAATTTCTATCAACGGTGCCCTCTCAGACTCCTTTATTCTTGAACAGGGAACCAGACAGGGTTGCCCCCAGTCACCTTTCCTATTTCTTCTAGCCCTGGAACCTCTTATTCAGGACCTTAAGCGAAACACAGACATTAAGGGAATAAACTTTGAGGGTCTGCCAGTTAAATTAGCCGCATACGCAGATGATATTCTCATTGTCACGGAAGAACCGAAGTCATCCATTGAAGCCCTAATGCACACCATAGAAACCTACTCAACCCACTTGGGGTACAAACTAAACTGCAATAAATCTGAAGTTAAGCCCTTGAACATACACTGTACTCGAGAGGTACTGGGTGACTTTGGACTTATGTGGCAATCGGGATTTATTAAATATCTGGGGATAGAATTCTGTAGCACTACTTTAGAGTCACTACATGGGAATGAAACCACCACCCCGGAAAAAATCAAAACCCTCCTAGATGCATGGTCCCCAAGATTCATCACTTGGTGAGGTAAGATTGAGACAATCAAGATGGTGATCACGCCATTGGTGAATTACCTGCTGACCATGCTCCCTAGTCTAAAAAAACTCAGATTAGACAAAACCTTGGGGGAGTATCAATCTAGACGATTTTAAACTCTACCAGACAGCATCCCTAGCCAAACAGGGCTCATACTGGCTCTCTCCCCCAGTCTGGCTACAGATTGAAAAAATATTACTTAGTAACCTTGCCCCTGCTACCCTCCTCACCTCAAACTTCACTAACGTCACTTGCTCGAACAACATTTTTAAAAACACCAGGTCTGCACTGACGATAGTAGACAAATGTTTAGACACCAGCATTAAAGGATCCTATTAACATTCCTATGGGCTTAGAGGTCCATAGGATTGAATGGGAAGACATTCTCAATTTGTGATTCTCAATTAGAGAATCTTAAATTGAGAATGCAATTTCAAGGGTGCCAGGTGCCAAAAGGACACCCTGTTGCATCCCTGAAATGTGCATTTGTGCACATGTGGCACATATATATGCCCTAAGGGCATGTATGTGCGTCACATGGCACTTTGAAAAATGCAAAAAAGTGCATTTTTCAGAGAAATCGCAAATTACCAGCAACTTGAAGTTGGTGGTAATTTGCGATTCCTTAAGCCCAAATTGCACTTTTTCTGTGCTTCTTACATTGCATTTAAGGAATCGCAAAATTTGCGATTCCTTAATTTCATGTCAATTTTATACAATTTCATTTGTATAAAGGAGTCCTGACCCCCTCCCCACATGGATGTTGTAATAAAGGCATTGACAATAGCAGTTGCGCCATGGAATGGAAGGGGAAAACAAGTAACTAAACTATTTGGTGGGTCAGAAACCATTTAAAAGCATTTGTAAGTTTTGCTGAATTCCAGGGTAGGGAGAGGGTAGGTAAAACCTAGATGAGGAACATATGGCGATCTCATGCTACGTCATTCTCCTTTCAGTTTAGTGAAGAATAAAAGATGCCGAGGGCATAATATTTCAGATATCTCTAATTACGTCATGCGTCATGTAAATATGTGAAAACAGTTTAAGAGATACTCAAGTACTCATCATTAAAACACTTTAATCCAATTTATTGAAAATCAAAGCAGTCTCATGGACATATAAAAAGTTAATGAATAATGCCACACACATACTTTACATAACTAAAAGCCAAGCAGGAAAGATATATATAGCATTAGAAAATGATAATTGAGAAGAGGCTATAATGATTCAGCGAGAAGTGGCCATTAAAGCAAACTCTAGACCCAATTAGAACCTATTTTCAAAGCTGCAATTAAAATCTTTTGGATATGGAGTCACCGAAGAATGCTTGTGGGCAGACAAGCACAGTCCACCCTATACCGTGGCTATGCTCCAAAGTATAGCGTTTTTTAAATAATGTATTCTGGACAATACATAATATAATAGGTACCCCAAAGGAATTTTTAACAAGATTGGCCCTTTTGGGAATATGGTCTAGATGACACAAACTGACTGTCAGCAGAATTAGCAGCTACCAGAAGAGATATAGGCCAGACGGTGGCGTAATATGGGGGTTACCACTCAAGAGCGATGGCATATCAATCTTGACTGGTGTAAGATGGATCCTGTCGACACTGGCTGAAAGCATGACAGATGGAATCTTGATGTGAACACTTTGTGTCATGTCGCCTCGCCTGACCCTAGAATTGGTACAACGCAGGCGGAGGGGGAAGGGCAGGAGTTAGTGGCGGTAGGGGAAGTGGGCAGTATTGCGCACATACATGGTGAATAAAGAGCCTTGTAAATGAGCTCCCGTGTGTGACTCTCTTTGGGGGCCAAAATGCGAAATTGGCGATGAGGGTGGGATCCTTGTGACCCACCGCTTCGGCCCCCCGCTGCCGCGCCACCTGCTGAGCGCGCAGCCAAAGACCGGCTCGTCCAGCGCTCCGACACGCGGAAAGAGTGGGAGAAGCGACCTGAGTCGCGTAGAGGCCCGCGCGTCAACAAAGAGCTTTGGGAGGACTGGAGCCTAAGCCAAGGGTGAGTCCAGGGCAGCAACTACCCTTTTCTAGAAGCACCAGAGAATATTGGAGCAAATACCATATGTTATGTTATGTTGGCATTTGGTAGAGCGCGACAGCTACCCCAGCAGAGAGGCGTCCCGGCGCTAAAAAGACCACATCAGCTCCAGAAGGAAGAAAGGGAGAGAGCTAGGGGAACTAGGGAGAGGGGAACAAATGGGTTTTGACGGCTTTTCGGAAAGCAGTCAAGTTCTCCAGTGAGCGGATGTGCAGAGGAAGGGTGTTCCATAGTTTGGCTCCCAACACCCTTCCTCTTCGGCGGCCATCTTTGAGTCAGGCACCGGGCATAGGATAACATTACTAGCTCCAATCACGGCGGCCATTTTGAAGTCAGGCAATCACAGAAAACTTCATAAATCGGCCGTTTTTTTTGCAAATAAAGCCGCTTGCGGCCAGCTGAGCCTGCATCTTTGCTCAAGATGTCAGTAGAAGCCGACTCCTCGCGCCCATCCGCCACCGGATCCACCCAGCAAGCCCCACAATCACGTCCAATGCTTTTGGGAGTGTCATACCTGCGCCCTCTGGAGCCTCTAGAATTGATGTCCGGGAACAGCATGGGGCCCAAATGGAAGAGCTGGGCTGATGACTTCAAGGACTTCATGACGGTATCTCAAGTGCAAGACTTTAAGCAGAAGCTGATAGCTCTGCGAAACTTGATAGGAAAGGACATTGCGCAGATCATCAAAGAACTGCCTGCTGCCAATGCCACCTCATATGAAGACTTGAAAGGAGTCCTAAACCGGAAGTTGCTTCACAAACGAAACTTAGACTACGGGCGTATACTTTCAACCTTGCTTTGCAAGAGAAGGACGAGCCAATGTGTGACTTCATTGCTCGCATCCGGCGCCTAGCCCAATACTGTGAGTTCGACACTTTCAATACTGAAGATGCGCTTCGACTGCGCATTATTTAAGGGTGCCAGTCAGAATCACTACGCCGCCGATTGTTGAAGAAACACTATACACTGGAAGAAATAGAGGAACCTAGTCGCATTAATGATCAAACAGAAGACCACGCCAAGAAGAGGGAGGCCAGCAAATCTGAAAAAAAGGAGCAAGCTTTCCGATGCAGTATCATACAGACTCGAGGCGCCACTCCGACCATCGCAGGCCTGGAAGATCGACGCAGTCCCTCAACGCGACCTCATCGTGCAACGGAACTCGAAGCGGTCAGACAAGCAGGCCAGCCTCAAAATGTTACAGATGCGGCCAGGATTACCCACATTCAGGCCAGTGTCCCACCATAGGGCAACAGTGTCACCGCTGTGGAAGAGAATATCACTTCGAAGTGGCCTGTCAGATGCGACGGTCGGAAAGGAAGACATCCAAGCCGAGCCCAGAAACCCGCCACCAGGCAAGAGCAGTACTGGGAGAAAAAAACGCTCATCCAGCTCATCAAGGTTGAGTGCGCGGTCAGTCAGCTCTTACAGATCCCAGAGGTCGACGTCCCGTAAATCCTCGTCTCCCACACCCGTCTCGCAAGATAGCGATGAATACGTGTGCATGGTGTCAGATCCCGATAGATTAAAGAAATATCTACGATTGAACATTCAAATAGGGAGTCACCCTGCCAAGTGTATACTAGACTCAGGAGCGTCCCGAACTACATCCGTGCCATGGAATACCAGAGCATGAAACCCCAGTCAAAATTGGAGCCAGCTGTGGTCCGAGTCTTCACCTGGATGTCCAGGAAACCCTTACCATGTCTGGGACAGTTCCACACGACTCTCACCGATAGGAATGACAAATACAAGCCCACATCCATGTGATTGAAGGTCCTGATGAGCGGATTGCCTTCTCAGTCTACCGACAGCAGAACGCCTCAAGCTTGTCGAGCTTCTATACACAGTGGACGACTCCACGGACATTGTCAACAAGTTTCCAAATCTCTTCCAAGGCCTCGGGAAACTTAACCAGTTCAAAGTCAAAATACACATCAACGAGCAAATATCAACAATAGCGCAGCACCACAAGAAGGTGCCATTTCACCTGCAACAGGCAGTATTTGACGAGCTTCAAGACCTGCTGAGGACAGATATCATTGAACGATCTACAAGGCCCACTCCCTGGGTGTCGCCCGTGGTGGTAGTGCCCAAGAAAGGGCAAGACAACAAAGTACGCCTGTGTGTGGACATGTGTGCCTCGAATACAGCTATTGAAAGAGAACGACACCTCGGACCCCACATCAGTGACACGATTGCACGTCTCAACAGGGCAACCGTCTTTTCAAAGCTGGATCACAATAAGGGATACCACCAGCTGGAATTACATGAAAAATCCTGCTACATTACCACCTTTACCACTCATCAAGGCCTGTTGCGCTATAAGGGCTTAAACTTCGGAATATCTTCAGCTGGTGAGATTTTTCAAGAAGCTATTCGGCGGGTAATCCAGGGCATCCCAAACGCTTTCAATTACAGCGACGACATCCTGGTCTTTGGGGAAAATCAAGCGGAACACGACAAAGCCTTGGACCGAGTGTGCCACGACCTACTCAACGCTAACCTCACACTCAACCCCGATAAATGTGAGTTCCACAAGTCCACGCTAAAATTTTACGGACATATCTTTTTCAAAGACGGCATGAAACCAGACCCTGGGAAAGTGTCGTCCCTAGCGGACACTCCACAACCAAAGGATATCAGTGACCTACGCTCTTTCCTGGGGATGGCAAGTTACTGTGCCCGTTACATTAAGGACTATGCCACCATCAGCTACCCACTCAGAGAGCTCACTCGCCAAGGTCAGCAATTCCTGTGGTCACCCACGTTACTGAGAGGCGGGAGGATAGTCATTCCTCAGTGATTGTGACAGGGAGTCATCAACTTAGCCCATGAAAGGCACAGAGGATTTGTAGCCACAAAAAAAGCACTCTGGGAACGCGTCTGATTCCAATCACTTGATCAGATGATGGAGGCCAAAAGCAGACAGTCGCTACCTGAAACACCCACTGCGAGTCTCCAGTCGGAAAGGGACAATGATCACGGCTGAGTCTGAAGGGAAGCGGATAACAAGGAATATATCTCATTTCAAAAGATGTAACTTTAATGTTTTGTTCTAGTCTCTTTGGAATCCTCTCTATGTGTTCTATTCTATGTTCTATTTAGAATGTTGTTTAAACAGATGTACTGGCTTTTCCTGGCGTTGTGAGCTGAGCTGCTGCGCAGCACCTGTTTGTGATTAAAGCTACTCTAAACCTCTTAACCGAGTACGACTGAATCACTACAGAAAAACGTGGCGACGATCAACAGGTGTATGCTACCCACGCAATTGTCTATGCAGTCTGAGAAGAATTAACGTGGCTGCAACTGAACGTGAAGAAGTACCTCGTAAATCTCAAGCTCGTAAATCTCCAACTGCTTCCTCTAGACGTGCGAGGACATTCCAAGATTACGGCGAATAACGAACTTGTAAGGTACTCTTTCTTAAAATTACGGCGGCAGCTATCTTTCTTTGTTATGATGCCAGTTGGTGTGGCGTACGGCTTATGGACGCAGTTAATGTACTAGTCAATTCAAGTTGGCCATCTTGGATGTGTAACGCTTTCACATAATTACTGAGAGTGGAACGCAACGTTTTCTCTTGCAACGCAACGTAGAATTTAATACGTGGATGCCATTTGGTGCTTTTGAAACGCACCACTCCTTTTGGAACGCAACGTTACGTGAGTGTCCATTTTGAGCAAGAACTCCACGTTAATAGCGTATCATCGGGTGAAGAGACAGCGTTAAGAACGTATCATCGAGGGACAGTGTTTGTCTTCGAAAGGGATCACGAAATCGGAACATTTTGCTGCTTTAAGGATTACGGTACCGGAACATATTGCTGTTTCAATAAGCGTGTCTCCTGATATTTTTTTCTTCTTCGGGGTGACACGCACACCCCGTAACTGATCTTGTTCTTTAAAAAAAAACTCTATCTTTGCCTTCACAGTGACACCTACTGTACATCAAGATCGCCAAGGAGTAAATACATTCTAGTTTTCTCTGGAGACACAAAGGGTTTATTTTTTTTTCTTTTGCTATTTATTTGTTTTGGCATAATGGCATCCATTCAAGAAAGAAAACTTTGTGATAGTGAATGTTTACTTTCACAGTGTGCTCATGTTAGATATTGTATCTGTAACTTATAGTAACTTATTGTTTGTTACTTTTCTCTGAAATATGAGTTTACAGGCAGTTTCACCTCCACCCTTTTCCTTGATCTTCCAGGCGAACCACCCATTGTTTAGAAGAAGTGGTTTGATGCATTTACTACGTATCTGGGAGCTATAGGTGCTTCTAGGTACAGAGCAGAAAGGAAAAAGTACCTTTTATTAAATAGCCTTGGGTTCGAAGGTCGTTCAATTTTCAAACATTTACCTCCTTTGGTGCGTCCTCCTGAAGAAGAGGATTTAGATGATTATTCAGAAACAGTCAAGCTGTTGGAATTACGTTTTGACATTCAACCTAGTTTGGTTGTAGTCAGACACAAATTCTATAAACGTGAACAGAGACAAGGAGAGAAGGTTGAAGATTACATTTCTGCACTGAGAATACTCAGTGCAGAATGTGAATTCGAAAATTTTAGAGATCAGATGATCAGGGATCAATACATTTGTAAGTGTGTAGACAAAGGGATCCAACAGAAATTACTCTCTTTAGGTAATCCCTCACTTGAAGAAACTGGACGTGTGGCTAAAAGTATTGAGTTTTCCAAACTTTCTGTTAAGGAGCTTGATGGAAAGTGTTTTTCTTCCATTACTAAAGAAGATACTGTTAATGTTGTGAAAGTGCAAGAGGCTAAAGTAAATTCAGGGGGTAGTACAGATAATAAGTTTTTCAAGCAAAGTAACATTTGTTTTAAATGTGGGAATTTTCCGCATTTCAGGTCTGGACGTCCGTGCCCGGCTAGAAATGTCACCTGCAGGTTGTGTGGAAGATTGGGTCATTTCGCTAAGGTCTGCCAGAATCCTAAGCGAAATGTGTCTCAAGTACAATCTAACAAACAGTGGAGCAATTCAAGTAATTCTTCTTCTGTCGCCTATGTTTCCGACTACAACCAAGATGACACCTCTAGCATTCAAGATGATTTAAGGGATATGGTTGCGATTGTTGGGAACAGTGAGGCTGATTCGGAAGTTGAGTGTGTTGACCCTTACACCGATATTGGTATTGGTGATAAGGTTGTTTGTTTGTTAGTAGACTCAGGAGCAAGGATAACTATGTTGACTCAAGACCTTTTTGAGGAGGTGTGGGTTGACCGTAAACTTTTTCCGCCCGACAGATCTCCTGTAAATTATGAGGGTAGGAGGATAGAACTAAAGGGGTATTTTGAAGATTCTCTTGAGTTTAGAGGGAGGAAGATTTTTGGTAAAATTTATGTTTCTATCAAAGGGCTAAACATCCTCGGATGGTTTCATCAGGGTTTGTTTAAAATGGTTCTCAGTCCTGGCACAAAAGACCCCATCTCTGTTGTGCAAGCTGAAGATTTTGTCAGCACAAAAGACCCCATTTCTGTTGTGCAAGCTGATGATTTTGTCAGCAAGTTAGTTGAGGATTTTCCTACAGTTTATAGCAATAAATTAGGGGAGGTGAAGGGGTTCAAACACACCATTAGAGTAAAAGACAATGCCATCCCCGTTAAGCATAGATTGAGGAATGTCCCGTTTAGTGTGAGAGAACAACTGGAGGCGGAATTGAATGGTCTTTGTAGGAAAGGGATAATAGAACCCATTGAATCCTCCCTTTGGCTTTCTCCTTTAGTCTTCGCTAAAAAGAAGAATGGCGAGCTTCGCGTCTGTGTTGATTTACGCTGTCTGAATAAGAGCATTTGGATAGATTCTTTTCCTCTCCCAAAAATCCCTGACATGTTGTCACTCATTGATGGGTCTAAGTGGTTTAGCAAGCTGGATTTAGCATCTGCGTACCACCAGGTCGTTTTAGATCCCGCATCATGACATTTCACTGCTTTTGTGTCCCCTGTGGGCTCTTTCCAGTACTGCTGCATGCCTTTTGGGTTGGCCTCTGTCTAATATATTGAAAGGAATCAATGGAGTTGTCGTCTTCCAGGAGATGTGTTGATTCACGGAGTCACCTGGGATGTGCATGATGAGATTTTGAGAAGGGTGCTAGAAGCGTTGTGCAATGCTGGTGTGGTTTTGAAGAAAGAAAAGTGTGTGTTCAGGGCACGAAAGGTGGAATATCTTGGCCATGTGTTGTCAGAAAATGGTGTGGAGTCAAACCTGGTTTAGTGAAAGCTATAGTTGATAGTTCACCGCCCAAGGATAAAAGTGGGTTGAAATCATTTATTGGCTTATGCAAATTTTATTCTCGTTTTATACCAGACTATGCCACTAAGGTACAGCCTTTGTCGAATATGCTCAAAAGAGATGTTCCTTTTGCTTGGGATGTTCGCTGTGAGGCAGTTTTTACCTGGATTAAACAACAATTGGTGGGTTCTAAAGTTCTGAAGCCTTTCAATCCCAATGCCGTGTGTACGATTACTGTGGATGCAAGTGGGTTAGGCTTGGGTGCTGTTCTAACTCAGGAGGTAGGTGGTGTGGAACAAACCCTGGGTTATGCTTCTAGAGTTCTTCGTGGGTCAGAGTCCAACTTTGCTGTAACTGAGAAAGAACCTTTGGCATGCTGGTGGGCGATAAGGAAGTTCAACCCTTATATCTGGGGAAAGCATTTCCGGTTAAGGACTGATCACAGTCCTTTGGTTTCTATTCTTTCTGGTGTTAGAGTGAAAGAGCATTCACCAAGAATAGCTAGACTTTCAACCAAATTACTCCAGTACGACTTTGAGGTAACCCATATCCCTGGTAGCAAGAACACAAGAGCAGATTATTTTTCAAGAAATCCCATCAAAGCTGATTGTGAGGAGCATTTTGAGGAGGATTATGATGAGGAGGATTGTTTTGTTGCTTCAGTTGGTTTGGATGGTATGTTTTCTATTAGTGAAGCTGAATGGAGGGAACATCTCTCAAAAGACGTTCTTCTTAATGAAGTTGTGAGATGTGTGAAAGGAGGTTGGCCTAGAGAGAAAAATGCACATGTCTCTCTGCAAACCTTTGTGAAGGTTTCCAACGAACTCTCTATTGAAGGAGGGTTACTAATGCGTGGCGATAGGTTGATCCCTCTTTTTGACCTCAGAAACAGAATCGTTAAAGGTGCGCACGAGGGTCATCTTGGTAAAACTTTAACTAAGAGGAGGGTCAGGGAGCATTTCTGGTGGCCCCAAACGGATCAGGACATTTATACTGTTGTTGAAGAGTGTGTTGTTTGTTCAAGTGCTGAAAAATGTTTGAAGGTACGTTCTCCTCCTTTGCAATCTATTGTTCTTCCTGACAGACCCTGGGAGAAAATAGGTATTGATTTGGTTGGCCCATTTTATTTGCTCCCTTCCTCTTCAAGGTTTGCCATAGTCGCTGTCGACTACTATTCTAAATGGCCGGAGGTTCTTTTTGTTGGTGAGCCCAATTCCAAGAATGTTATTGACTTTTTAAAAGATCTTTTTCTACGGGAGGGTTTTCCTTCCACAATTGTGAGCGATAACGGCGTTCAATTTGTTAGCCAAGAGTTTAACTCTTTCTTGTGCCAGAGTGGGATCAATCATTTGAGGAGCGCCCTTTATTACCCTCAAACGAACAGTTTAGTGGAGCGCATGAACAGGGTTCTAAATAATTGTGTTCAATGGGCTATTGCTCAATGTTGCCATGTCCCAAATGTGGTCAGATCCATGTTGTGGTTCTATCGTACCACACCCCATTCCTCAACCAAGGTGTCTCCTTATGAATTGTTACGAGGGAGAAAACCTTGTTCTAAGGTTTGTCCTGGCTGGATGTCATGTTGGGTGAAATTAAATTCCCTGAGCAATGTGGATGAGGTAGTTAGGGCTAATGTTATGTGTGCTCAGTCCAAACAGAAACTTGATTTAGACTCCAGGAAAAAAGTTGTAACTCAACAGTTTCTTGTTGGTGACAGGATACGTATTAAGTTGCCTGTGCACACCACCAAGAGCAGTGCCAAGTTCTCCGAACCTCTTGTTATCGATAAGGTCTGTGGTAATGCTGTGAGAGTGAATATGAAGAACTGGTGGAACATTGCCAGAGTTGTCAAAGCTAATGATAGTGTCAAGAATACGTGTTTTGCGTTTGGTTCCACTTCTAGTGGTAGTGACCCTTTGCCTTCTGATTCTGTGTGTGCTGATGACTCGTCTCCTTCTTGTTCTCCTCATCTTGAGGGACTTTGAAGGAGTGGCCGTCTTCGTTCTGTTCCTGCTAGGTATTGTTAAGTTTTCAAGTCATTTACCCTGCAATGTTTTTTTTATGTTTTTTTTTATTTTCCTTTTTGTTGTTGAAGAAGAGAGGATAATGTAATGTTTGTTCTAGTCTCTTTGGAATCCTCTCTATGTGTTCTATTCTATGTTCTATTTAGAATGCTGTTTAAACAGATGTACTGGCTTTTCCTGGCGTTGTGAGCTGAGCTGCTGCGCAGCACCTGTTTGTGATTAAAGCTACTCTAAACCTCTTAACCGAGTACGACTGAATCACTACAGTAACCCCTCTGTCTACACTTGTGTTCAGGACCGAGACTCAAGTACGGACTCGTCGAGTCAAGGAAGAAACAGTGACGGAGCGCGTCCCAGCTCCGTGATGCCTGAAAACACAAGGGACTGCGTGCTCCGGAACAGGTGCGAACCAGCCGTCCACGAAGAACAACCAGACGACCTGTTTGACTCATTGAAGAGCTCTGAGAGACAGTAAGCACTCTGGTACAAAAGGGGGAGGTGTCATGTCGCCTCGCCTGACCCTAGAATTGGTACAGGGCAGGCGGAGGCGGAAGAGGCGGAGTTGGAGGCGGTAGAGGAAGTGGGCAGTATTGCGCATGTACATGGTGAATAAAGAGCCTTGTAAACGAGCTCCCATGTGCGACTCTCTTTGGGGCACAAAACGCAAAACTTTGCACCTGGAGACGGGATTTGAGCCCCATGCTCTGTGCCTTCTTGCCATATTCAGGAGAATTCTCGCGCATAAAATTGCAGTCTTAAAGAGACTACTTTCTGTTGAGAAACAAGTGTGGGCTATTATTTATATCGCTGCAAGATTTACATGAATATATAAATGACCTCTTTATTTTATTTAAAGCAATACCTCAATACAAAGTTGAAACAAAGACTTTTAAAAGGATTTGTCCCCACGGTTGTCCCTTTTGGCAATATGGAAGGATTTTGAGAATTCCAGACATCAGCAATGGCATATTAATCTTAACTGGTGTATGGAGGCTGAGACGTTGATGTACCGAAGCTGAAGAAGTATGAAAAAGTATGACAAAGTTCAAGGGGCTTGGAGAATGCACTATTAAACTGAACCATCACTACGCCATGTATAACAAGTATCGATATACCCGATGTATAACTTTTATAATCGCCAACAGAAGCAGATGTCATATTGTGTTGACCATGTAAGAATTAAATATTTCAAGTATGGCTAAGATTTATAATGCAGCCCAAATGTTTAATTTTTTGGGTAATTATGTAAAAAAAAAACAATTTGAAATAATTGGATTCACTTGAAAAGTAGCCTCAGGACACCTGACCTAAAAGAGCACAGTAACACCTTATTGCCCAGGGTCCCCCAGAATCTTAGTAAGTAAAACTTTATTCGATCAATTTTGTGATCATTTACAAATAAGAACATTACATTGACACAATAAAATCTGACCCAAACATATATATACATATATATACACATAAATATATATATATATATATATATATATATATATATACATACACATTCCTTCTCCCATTTTGAAAAGGGTACCTCTTTAAAACTTTAAAACATCAACCACATAATATGTAAGGTCAAAAACTACAATTCTAAGAGTAATAGTTGCAAATCATTTATCTATTCCCCATTTTTGCCAACCAAGCTCATAATCACAATTTGCTCCCCAGGTTACTTTTAACACTTTTAGTCCTCTTCCACCAAGCAAATAACAAAAATCGTGAGAGCGCAAAGACCAACCTTCTGGTTGTGTCAGACCTAAAAATTCTCATTGCATCTGCTGGCCGTCGGCATAACAGCAAACGGCAAATTGGAGCTATCCATTTTCTGCGATGATCTGCATAAGCTGTACAATAGAAAATAAAGTGGTCGCTGGTCTCTGGAGCAGAGTGACACATAGGGCAAAGCGATAAAGATGGTTCATTTCCCCAGTTACTCTTGACTGAATTGAGAGGCATAGTGCCATACCTGAATTGTAAGAACAACACTCTAGCTTGAGGTGGTTCAACATCATCCAAGAATAGTTCAAAGCTATAGCTAGATTTAATATGTAAAAAAAGCTAAAGTTAAAATACCATGTGAATCCATGTTTGTATTACACTGATCCTGGTAGTGCCAAAACCTTTTTTTCAATATAGGTATCATCTCCTTTTTAATCCAATCTGGGTTGTCCCAAAGAGATCCCATCTTAAATTTAATGAACCAATCTCTAATCCCACTATGCCATTTAATACGTCCATTCAATTTATGCAGGCTAATTAGCTCAGCTAGTCCACTTCTTAAAGGTACTTGAGTATTACTAACCCAGATCCTGATCCAAAAAAACAGAACTCTAAGAATAGCAAAAAAAACAATAGATCTAAGATCAAGATCTAATCTCAGGGCTAGCAAAGGGGTATTTATTGGGAGATTTAAGATTGCCCTGATAAACCTATTTTCAGCTAAGACTAGGCCCTTTAGGTTTTCAAGGCCCCAAAGCTCTGCCCCATATAACGCCACACCTAGCCCTTTTGCTCTGTGTGGTTCTTTCAATAGAGATATTGGTCTACATGAGGAACCTCCAACTTTCTGGTTTATCGCACAGTCCACATGCTGGAGAGTTAGAGTTCTCTTTTCAATTTGACTGGACCAAGCAAGGCTCTCACTAATTCGCTCCCCTAAGTAATCAAATGCGTTCACCCGTTCTAAGCTTTAGGAATTAAGGATCAGCTTTCCCTTATGGTGTTTATGGGGGTTAAAGTCCATATATTTGGTCTTGTTGCAATTTATTTCAAGCCCCCTAGCATGACATGCCCCCTCGAACCTATTAAGAAGATTCTGCATTCCTCTTGGGGTTATTGCAATTAGCAGAGTGTCGTCCACAAATAACAGGCAGGGTATAGTACTGCCTGCCGATTTGGGAGGGTCTCCACCACAATTAAAATGTTCCTCTATATTTCCGTTAACAAAGAGTATGAATAGGGTAGGGGCCAGGGTGCACCCTTGTCAAACGCCTTTTTGGATTGGTATATTCCCTGTAAGAAGAACTAACCGTAAAGGGAGGGTCTGAGGGGAAGAGTTTAGAGACCTGCTTGCATCCTATCCCCCAATCTAACTAGTGAAAACACACAAAGGATGCTAAGGGTCTAAGTAAAGCTCGAGATATCTATACACTCAAAGGTAATGTATGTAGAGCTAATCAGTGTGTTCAGAGAAACATAGACAAAGAAGAAGAAAGAATACCCATCAGCCCACCCATTGGCGGAATCTCGTCATCTGGGTTTTCTGTAAGAACTGGTATCTACTAGATCCTTCACTGAATTGCATTGTGAGGAGTACTAGTATGAGATCCACCAGTGAGAGAAAGCCAACAAGATCAAATGGTGGTGCTGGTGGAAAAAAGAAAGGGTTGCAGTGCACAGAGAATAGTGAGAAATTCAAAATCAAAGTTAGATGTGATTAAAATTGCCTGTTATGACGCCAAAGATAAGACTTTATTAGGAGGATCATCATAACGGCAAGGTTAAAAGCAGAGTGATTATAGTATGTCAGCAAATACTACTATCAATATGTGGAACTTATATGGTCGACATGTTTCAGCCTAACAATGCTTTCTTCAGGACCTGTAAATATTACACTACTGCAACAGTGAAAAATAATATGAGTGTACCATGTAAAGAAATACCTACCGTTAGTAGAGTACTATATGGTAGTCTAAGGTCATGGTTAAAAGAGTTCTCTTCCACAAAGTGGTGTGGAGATAGCCTCACCTCGCCTGGCACTCGCTCAGGTTATAGAGGCCCCGCTCTATCAGTCGTTGCCTCTGGCTACTATCTGAGCAGAGGGGCTAATGGGTATTCTTTCTTCTTCTTTGTCTATGTTTCTCTGAACACACTGATTAGCTCTACATACATTACCTTTGGGTGTATAGATATCTCGAGCTTTACTTAGACCCTTAGCATCCTTTGTGTATATTTCCTGTAAGGCCACCATCAGAGTTCCATCTAACTTTTGCAAAGTTGTTAGAATGCAGGTGAACCAAGATGTTAAGTAAATATGATGGTAGACCCATGTCCCTCAAAGCAGACCACAGTTGAGTTCTATTAATAGAGTCAAAAGCTGTTTTGAGGTCCATGAACACAACATACAGGTGACCTCTATTGATGGCGACTTCTTCCCTAATTAACATTAGAAATGTGAGGACCTGGTCCGTTGGGCTCGTGGACTCCCTGAAGCCCGCCTGGAGTTTGGAAAGTGCATTAATATCCTCAATCCACTGCTGGATTCTGGATAATATAACTTTAACTTTTTTTGAAAAGGTATACACCCAGGCAGACTTTAGCTACAAGGAACTGGCTAATTCGCAACACATCTTATGAACAACATATGATAGACACACAAGTAGTAAAAAACAAGTAGTACAACAGACTGTTATGATATCAAAAATATATTTTTAATCTCGATTTCTTTTAAAAATTATAAAAAGAAGGGTTAGTAAATATCACTGTGTATATATGATGTATATAGTCAAGAATTTGATACATTGATTATGAATGGCAATTCCATGATACATTATTAAAACCAAAACAAAAAAGAAAACAATTAAAAGTTAGTTTCAGAATTATTTCTCCAAATTTTGTTAAACTTGGGACACAGCCCAAGTTTAACAAAATTTGGAGAAATAATTCTGAAACTAACTTTTAATTGTTTTCTTTTTTGTTTTGGTTTTAATAATGTATCATGGAATTGCCATTCATAATCAATGTATCAAATTCTTGACTATATACATCATATATACACAGTGATATTTACTAACCCTTCTTTTTATAATTTTTAAAAGAAATCGAGAATAAAAATATATTTTTGATATCATAACAGTCTGTTGTACTACTTGTTTTTTACTACTTGTGTGTCTATCATATGTTGTTCGTAAGATGTGTTGCGAATTAGCCAGTTCCTTGTAGCTAAAGTCTGCCTGGGTGTATACCTTTTCAAAAAATTATTGTTTCCCTGACCCAGGAGTCGATCCTTAACAGGGGGTCCCTGATACTTACCCAATAATATAACTTTACCAAAATAAATTTGTGAGACGTCTATGAGACGGATTGGTCTATAATTTTATGGGTAGCCCTTATCACCCTTCTTTAAAACGGGGATAATCTCAGCGCCCGTCCAGAACAATGGAACCTCACCCCCCTCCAGAATAGCATTGAAGACCTTAGTGAGTATTGCCCCCCAGATTTCCGGCTCAGCCCTATACAGGTCTCCTGGCAGTTTATCCAAACCCTGGGTCTTCCCTTTCTGAATTGAAGTTATAGCCAGGACGGTCTCCCCAACCGTAATGGCAATATCTTCTCTTGGGGGCATAGTGAGGGACATTGTCAAATTATCTATTTTGGCCTCTCCACTCTGCATGGTGTAAAGATTCCCAAAATATTTCTCCCAAATTTGGGACTGCAAATAAAAACTAGTTTCCGCTTTTGGGCCCGTAGACCCCTTGGCCATTAGATGCCAGAATGCTTGGTTATTCCTTTGTTTAGAGGCTTCCACAAGCACTCTCCATTTCTCATCCTCCCAATCTCTTTTAGCTTTCTTTTGTGCTAGTAGGTAACTTTTCCTGCATGCTCTGATGTCCTCAGAGGATTTGGCTTTTACCGCTACCATTAAATTTTCCCTAGCTTGTTTGCATGATTGATTGTACCATGTTTTGATAAGCTTGCAGATGGGAATATTGCCATTTACTTTACAAAAAAATGGTCTAAGAGCACCATTTAGTTGACTAAAAATAGTCAGGGTGTCAACAGTAACCTTGCTTGTTTGGGCCTACCCTTTTATAGATCTTTGGGAGGGCCATTTGGTCTGACAGACTTATTGGCCCCTTTACCCTTCTCTCGTTATTACTGGTGATTACTGGTGCACTCGTTAATGTTGTGGCGTTGTACCACTCTATCATATTAGTCATTGATAATGCTAGGGCATTATGGTCGCTATCCTTCCTATCGAGGACCACCATGTCTTTTATGTTTGACCAAATTTCGATATCGACTAGGATATAGTCAATTCTAGATTTGCTTGCCCCTCTCTTGAAGGTAACCCCTGCTATCCTACCAGAGTCAGTTCTGCCGTTACAGGCCCATAGCCCCTGATCAACAGTCAAAGAGTTAACTTGTTGCCAACACTTGTACACTTTTTTATAGATGGAATTTCTAACTTCGGTATTCCTCTTGCTTCATCCCCCTCTCCAATGAGTTCCTGAATGTAATCTACAGGCTCAAAGGTGACATTTAAGTCGCCGGCAATTATTAACCATTGTCTCCCCCTTTCTAAATCAAGATATCCCCCAAGAATGGTGAGTGTCTCAGATGACCTATGTGGACTACCAAACCGGTTATATACATTGAGGATCCTCAGCGGGGAACTCCCTTCAGCCAAACATAATACCAGCCCTAGTATATCTTCAGAATCAAGGCTGAGCTTTTTAATTTTTCTTACTAACAAATTTTTGACCCATATCAGGAGACCCCTTAGCGGACGTCCCATTGATCCATTCTTTGCCTCAATACTAAAAGTGGTGAAGTCTACTTTATACACTTTCTCCGTAGCCCAAGTCTCCTGCAAGAAGCATGTGTGATATTTATCAATAAAACTACACCAGTCCGGATCAGTGAGTTTTGAATTAATACCTGCCACATTTCAAGACAAAATTTCTAGATCCCTATCTTTTAGTGTATACAATTGTGTGCCACTAGTGCTCTGTTGTATTCCCACATTATTTGAGCCTATACTTAACTGGGTATTTATGGAGATACAATTGTTATTCTCTCTTGACAATTCTACTAATTGTCCTCCATCTGTTTTTATAAGCCCCTCAATTGCACCTCGTATCATGCTCGGGCTCTATTTAGTCAATCTAGGTCATCTAGGTTTGAAAGTGGCTGATATCTATTTCTTAACTCAATAGGCGGATGACCCATATGGGTGGTTTCATTAAAAGACCCATACCTACCCATCCCAGAGCCTCCCACATTAGGTGCTAGGTTTCTATAAAAGCGGGCCAGCTGCAATAGTTTGAGGCCATGTCCTGGCCTTTGATTTACCAGTCACAGACCCTGGTCAACCAGCCAATTTGCTATTGATCTTATCCATTGGAACAATCCAACGCACCCTTCTTATGAGCAAAATGTCTCGGAAATAGATATTTGAGAAATCCACATTTTGAGACAACCAAGGGCATACCTTATTTTTCAGCCCCGAATGTGATTTCTTGTACTTTCTGCAAGTGGTGGTACATTAGTTAAAACTGCTACATGCAGGGAACATTCAGGTGGGAGATGCAGTGTGATTTTATCCTCTCTTTTAATCATACCAGTTCTTGCATGAGGTGTTGGGGATTTCCCTGAAGTTGTAGTGCTAAATCCGCTCTCTCTTGTAATAACAGAATTTACATTTTTTCTCCTTTCCCTTGTTGAACTGTCTATTCTAGTTTCAATTTCTAGGATTTGCCTCACTTCTGGTTCAATTTCTACTCTAACGGGGGTATCAGTAAGCCGTTCCGGTGCCCGCCTATTTTTATCCCTTACTCCTTTCCCCCCTTCCCGGTTACCAAGCTGTATGGATGAGCCTACCTCCTCACCAAATCTCCTCCCAGCCCCAACTTTCCACTCCCCCTCTACTTTTTTTCCTGTCTTATTTCCCTCAACACAGTTTAACAACAATTCTATATTTGTCTTTAAATTTTCCAGTCTCAAAATTAATGGACGTGGCTTCTCGTCAACGATTTCTCAATACAGAGTGTTATTGTCTCTGCAAGATTGGAGAGGGGAAGCTCCGTGTTATTTGTTACATCAGAGACGGTAATTGAAGCCGGGATCCCTTCATCAATGACCGATACTGGGCCTAGTGTCCTTTTCTTATACCTAGTGTGTATAGAGCGAGGTGGATCCATGTGTTTACTCGTCCTCTTTTTTATAGTCCGTATTTAACTTTTTGATTGAGCAGGTGACAAGACAACCAACTGCTCCGAGATCTCGTGTCCGTATATTGACTCTGGGTCCATAAAGTGATAAGTTGCAGGATGCACTGTTAGTAGCAGTCTCAATTATATCAACAGAACCTGTTTCCCCTTGTGTGTTGTCTCTCACACTTCCCCCTCCAACCGATAACCTTCTTTCTGCCGTTTCAATTTCCTTTTCTATCGCCTTTGATGCCCTAAGTAAATAATCATCGAGTGTTGAACTCACCAGTGTCTATGGTGTATTGGGCTTGCCTCCCCCTGATTTCCGTGATGTCGCCATTTGCCAGCTGACTATAGGGCGTTAGCCGTTTCAAAAACCAAGGGGTATGGCCCTGTCCTGTCTCTTCCTGGCCCTGACGGGCACAGACGGGCTCAGACGGGCCCGCACTTGGCCCGGGGGTTCGCCCGCGCGCGTCCCGCGCTGCGGGAACCCTCGCTGTTTTTAAAGTGCCTCTAGGCGAATAAGCAGGTGACGCGTTGGATGGACGTCAAACAGGGAGGCAGGGCAGGCTGGGCGCTGTAGTCCTCCCCTGGACTAGCGCGGTGAAGCAAAAAGCAGGAAAAAGCAGGACCCACAGATGCGGGAACCCTCGCTGTTTTTAAAGCGCCTCCAGGCCCTGTAGCAGGGGACGCGTTGGATGGGCGTCAAACAGGGAAGCAAGGCAGGCTGGGCGCTGTAGTCCTCCCCTGGACTAGCGCAGTGAAGCAAGAAGCAGGAAAAAGTGGGACCCCAGAATCATTTCCCACATGGTGGCAGGGCAGGGACAGGCCTTTTTAAGTCAAGCCTAGGTATCACGTATGTGCTGTCTGCAAGACCTGGTGTAATCAGTATACAGAGTGTAGTCCTGGCTGCTGCTTGGCATTGGTTCACTGTTATGTTGCTCCTGTTTCCTGGATCCTTATTTGGTTGCTGCTCCCGATACCTCACTTCCGTTTTATGGGAAGCAGCACCAACCAACTTCAGTTTACTTACGCTACTAGATGATTAGAGCGAGGTTTGGTTTAGGGACTACTTTTTTTTGGTGTTAGGAATAGTGTATCACTATAGCGCCCAATACGGCACCTGCTTTCATGTTTGTGTTTGTTTTATCATGGCAACCGCTTCACAGGCTGCTGCTTTCATGTTTGTATTGGTTTCATCATCGCGGCTGCTTCACGGGTCACCATGCGCAAACATTTAACATGCACTGCGCTTAATGTTGTGGTATAGCGGCCACTTAATTTACTATCCATAGGCGCCATGCTGTATGTTCTACCACGGCACCTGCTTAATTTAATATGCAGGGGCGCCACGCTTGATATTCTAGCCCGGCGCCCACTTTTAACATTATTATTATGATTATTTTTTGTTTTAATCACCAAGGATGATTTTAAGCAGGTTTATGGCAGCCTCATTGTTAGACCTGACATCATTGGCTTGAGTCTCTCCTCCATTTTTTCTGTTTGCCTCTACTGTTTTACGATGTTTTGCTGGTATATGCTTTGGGCGGCGTGTCACTGCTGATCAGTGCCATAGCGCAAGTGCTCCGGATGTTAAATTGATGTGTCTATTGTATCCATGTTTGGCTTATTTGGTTTACTGTCAGTCCCTAGTCTAGTGCACCAGGAGTGCCGGGGCTTGTAAATGCAAATGCCGCTCGTGGGCTTGCAGCACGTGTTGTGCCACCCACAGGAGCGGCCTCGTAAAAGAATGTCTACGGGTCGGTCATTGCGAGACCCACGTGCAGTCTTGTACTGTCACGCAGGCTGCGCAGGTATACCTACTTGCCAGCCCCAACCTTCCCTTACCTTCATGTTAGTCACCCCTATGGTAGGCCGTGGGCAGGGTGCGTTGTAAGTGTAAGGTAGGACAAGCCTGACCAAGTTGGCATGTCCTGATAGTGAAGTGCCGCCATCTTCGTGCTTCACTATTGCAAGGTAGCCTGCTCTCCATTGCTTAGAATGGGCCGCCGGGATTATTAATGCTATGATCCTAGCTGGCTCGGAGAGTACGGTGCAATATCGAGTTTGGTATCCCTGAACTCGGGGTTTAATTACGCATCCGTTGATGTGGATGGTTTTTGGACTCGGGGTTCGAAAATAGTACTTTTAGAAAGTATCTATTTCCTTGTCTAACCATATCTGGTCTCTGCTGGTCTTGCGTGTGTGTGACAGGAGCTGGGTGGCTCCAAGAGGTCTGGATGAGTCAGTGTGGGATGAGTGGGACATTAAGTTGAGAGTAGGGGGAGAGTAGTTGTTGATAGCCTGCCTTGCCTGATACAATGCTGGCTCCACCTCCTGCCAAGCGACTGATGGCTCTGTGCCTGCCCTGGACGATCCTGGCCCCACCTCCTGCCAGGAGGACGATAGCTCTGCTCCTGCCGGTGTCAATGCTGGCTCCACCTCCTGCGGGGCGTCTGAGGACCCGGCCCGGCTCAATGAATAGGCCAGGTGCTACTGCCTAGCTCCACCCACCACAGACCCAGGATGTTGGGAAATCCCCGGCATAGACAAAGGGATCAAAGACGAAAAGGGGTATAAGAGAAGGACCCCTGAACTAGGAAATCAGATCACTTCTGACAAGGAACCCTGTAACCAAGGACAAGAAGCCTGCTGATCTAAAGGACTGCCTACCCCTTCTGCCAGTGTGCTGTTGTTGGGGGAATCCTGCAGTGCTTCTTTATTTTTGCCAAGGAACCAGGAGAGAGGAACTGTGTGTGTACTCTCACGCTTGCTAAGAAAATCTCCAAGGACTGGAAGAGTGCCAGTCTCCTGCTGAAGTCACAGGGCTAAAGGACTTCATTTGCTAAAAGTGCTATCTTGCTGGAAGTGTGAATCCAGCACCTCTGAAAGGAACAGCAATCACGACGACCGGACGCTGGGCCCGACCGACGCCAGCAGCAACGCCAGTGAGTGGGAGTACGGCTCTAACTCCAGAGGACCTCGTGTCTGCCCCGCTGCTGATCGCATCAACCGTGTGCCCTTCGACGCCGTGAGCGCTGCTCACTCTGTGCAACTGCATCATCGACAACGCCTGCTGAGGCCTGATCGACACCGAAGACGCGACGCCGGAGTGCTCGACGCCGCTGATCATCGTGTGCTTCATTTTCCTAAAGGTACTGTGTTGTTGGGGGTCCGTGTGACTCCAGGCCCGACGCAGCGCTCCTCGCGGTCGACGCCGAACCTGTGGATTATCTTTGCCTCGACGTTGTGTAGCTCCCGTGTGAGTTACCCTGTTGCTAAGAACTGTATTTCCCAGAAGAAGATTCGCTTGATACTAAAGACTTTTGTGCTAAAGAAGAAACTACCTTTGAACTATCCTTTTTCCTTCCTAAACGTATTTATTCCGATTGTGTACAGTTTTGCCGTTATTTGGTCTTGTGCTAAGCCTTATATAAAAATACTTATTTTTATAATACTACGGTGTCGTGTCCATTTGTAGTGTACTCACTGTGTTACTGTATGTGGTCATAATTGCTTAACGCACAGCCTCTGAGATAAGCCTGTACTGCTCTGCCAAGCTACCGAGGGGGTGAGCAGGGGTTATCGAAGGGTGTGATCCCCTTGCCCTGACTAGAAAAGGAATGTCCCTATTTGTCAGAAGTGCATACCTCTGCCAACTAGAGACCGCCGGTTCTAACATTGGTGGGTCAGCGGTGAGGATTTGGACTTTGCATTTATGACCCATGTACAGTGATTGGTGAGCGCTACATAGTGAAAGCAGACAATAACGCAGTCACAATCTGATTTGGAAGGATTCTATTTTTTTTGTTCTCCGCTTTCCTGAAGCTTGATTTTTTTTTAACACTGCCAGTTTTAACCATGAGTGACAACGGAGTCACTGCCCCTGCTATCGTTGTTGTGGAGGAGTTCGAGAGGAGTAAGCTAAAGAAATACAAGAAAGATGAGCTGAAACACTTTTGCGACCAGTTTCAAGTTCCTACCACCGGCCTCTCGAGAAAAGATGATTTTTATAAAGCATTGCAGGCCTGGTGGGAATCCAGAAATCCCTCTGATGTGGTGGTGGTACCCACAGAGGAAGGGGATGAGGAGGTGCCAGTGAATGGACCTATGCCCTCTCCCGGAAGCAGTGTTTCCTCCAAAGGTCTTTCCCCTGAAGAAAGAGAAGAAAGGGCGAAAGAGCGAGCTTACAACATGGAGATGGCAAGGCTAAAGATAAATGGGCAGTTGGAGTTAGAAAATGCAAGAGGTAGAAGGGAAGCTGATTTAGAGATCAAAAAGTTGGAGTTTGAACGAGAGAAGTTAGCTTTGGAGCGTGAAGCCAGGTTGAGGGAACTGGATATCCAAGCTAAAAAGTTAGAATTGAATCCCTCTGGTGGCAGCATTCCATCCGAGCCTGCAGAAAGTAAGTTTTACTTCCCGAAAGATGTGATCAAAGATTACAATAAGAATGAAGATATTGGTCAATGGTTTAAAGCATATGAGTTAGCATTGTTGGCCCACCAGGTCCCTGAGAAGAATTGGGGAGCGGGGTTGTGGGGTCGCTTTGTGAATGAGGGAAGAGATACCCTGTTAGACATGCCTGTAGCGGATAGGATGTCGTATGCTCATATGAAAGATGCTTTAATGTTGCGATATGGCTTAACCCCCGAGCAGTACAGACAAGCTTTTAGAGAATGTAAGAAGTTGCCTGGTACGACGTGGGTTGAATATGTGTCTTATTTTTGCAGAGCCATGGATGGTTGGGTAAAGGGCAGCAAAGTGGAAAGTTATGAAGCTCTCTATGATTTGTTTGCGTGGGAGCACTTGTCTAATAACTGTTTTCCAGAGCTGCGCCAGCACCTGATTGATAGCAAGATATCTAACCCTAGAAAACTTGCTGAGGAGGCGGACCGCTGGGTCAGTACCAGGGTCCACAAGGGTCCAGTGGGAGACTCAGCCAAAGGTGGGCAGGGTCCCCAGCAGAAGAGTGGGGGGGACAAGGGTAAACAGAAGGAGTCTCAGAAAGGGCCCCAAAGTAATCCCCAAGGGAACCAAGGGAAGGGTTCCCAGCCTCCCCCTGAGAAGAAGTCAGGGGCCCCGACGGGTAAACCTGTTCATAGGGGCCCCCTAACCTGCTACGGTTGTGGGCAGGTGGGACACCGGTTTTATGACCCCCAGTGTCCCAAAAAGGATTCGAATGCACCGCCGCGTGCACCCCCTCGTCAGTTGGCAAGTGTAGCCTTGGGAGGGGAGGAGATGGTTGTCCATGGTGGGAGGGGTCCCGCAGAAATGTCCCTGGTCTCGCTAGGAGACATGCAAATGGTCCCTCCACCCCCTCTGCCTAGTAACACTAGTAAATATAGGCAGTGGGTGACCATTAATGGCCATAGAGTGGAAGCCCTCAGAGACACCGGAGCGAGTGTGACAGCTGTCAAGTGTCACTTGGTGTCCCGAGAGCAGGTGGTTCCCCACGCATTCTACCCCGTGATAGCTGCCGATAACTCCCAGAAAGAGTGTGAGGTGGCTCAGGTTTCCTTTGAATGGGGGGGAGTTTCAGGTACTCTTCAGGTTGCTGTGAGGCCCGCCATGCCTGTCGATTGTCTCCTGGGCAATGATTTAGAAGACTCACCTTGGGCTAAGGTGGAGAGAGCAGCGCACTTGAAGATGTTGGGTGTGCCAGAGTGGGTGTGTGCAACCACTCGTTCGATGACAGCGAGTAAGGGTGTTGATGGGGTCCCGGAGTATGAAAGTACGGCCCAGGACCCAGCTGTGAAGAGAAGAGGCAGGAGGCGCGGGAAACCGGCCCCCGTTGTTCCCGTGGTCCAGAAGGAGGTAGACCCTGAGGGGGATGCCCTGGAACCCACAGGGGAACAAATTGCCGAACTGGGAGATCTGCCCGAGCTGACCCATTGGCAGCAGGACGGTGGTCCCTCCAGGGAGGAATTCTGTGCGGAACAGAAGGAGTGCCCTTCTCTTGTGGGCATGAGGCAGCAGGCCTCAGCCCAATCCTCAGGTGATCAGTCAGGGTCACATTTTGTGTACTGGGAGAACGACCTCCTGTATAGCGAGCCTAAGGCTGCTGAACCTGGGTCAGCCCGTGTGCTGGTGGCCCCCCAGCGCTTCAGAGCCTTCCTACTGGGTTTGGCTCATGACGTACCGTTAGCTGGACATCTGGGGCAGGACAAGACCTATGACAGGCTTGTCACCCATTTTTATTGGCCTCAGATGCGTAGGGATGTAGACATCCATTGCAAGACTTGTCGCACTTGCCAGGCGAGTGGGAAAAGCGGAAGGAAGCAGAAGGCTCCCCTCCAACCTTTTCCAGTGGTCAGCACCCCCTTTGACCGGGTGGGTATTGACATTGTTGGGCCCCTGGACCCCAAGACAGCCCTGGGCAACAGGTTCATCCTGGTCTTGGTGGACCATGCCACAAGGTACCCGGAAGCCATCCCTCTCAGAACAGTGACGGCCCCCGTGGTGGGACGGGCACTAATGGGTGTTTTCTCCCGAATGGGGTTCCCCAGAGAGGTGGTGTCCGACCGAGGCACCAACTTCATTTCGAACTATATGAAGTCTCTGTGGAAGGAGTGTGGGGTAACCTACAGGTTCACCACTCCTTACCACCCTCAAGGAAATGGGCTGGTTGAGAGATTCAACCGGACCCTGAAAGGCATGATTATGGGTCTTGAAGAACCAATGAGGCGGAAATGGGACGTCCTCTTGCCATGCCTGTTGTTTGCTTACCGTGAGGTGCCGCAGAAGTCTCTAGGGTTCAGCCCCTTTGAGCTCTTATACGGTCACCCGGTAAGAGGACCTCTGAGTCTGGTCAAGGAAGGCTGGGAGCAATCTCCCAGGAAACCTCCCCAGGATGTATACAGCTACATGCTGGCCTTTCGGAACCAGACTCGGCGCTTCAGAGAACTTGCTCAGGCAAATCTGGAGGCCAGCCAGGAGGAGATGAAGCGTTGGTACGACCGGAATGCCACTCTGGTAGAGCTTCAGCCTGGTCAGGAAGTGTGGGTCATGTCCCCTGTGGAACCTTGTGCGCTCAAGGACAGGTGGACTGGACCGTTTAAGGTTGTGGAGAAGAAGAGCGATGTCACCTACTTGGTGGACTTGAAATCTCCCAGGAACCCCTTGCGGGTCCTGCATGTCAACCGTTTGAAGCCCCACTTAGAAAGGTCTGAAGTGGGCATGCTCCTAGCTACAGATGATGGAACGGAGGAGGAGAGTGAGCCTCTTCCTGACCTCCTGTGTGCTAAAGAGCAAGACGGGTCGGTGGATGGTGTGGTCCTCTCTGACACACTGACCCTTGAACAGAAACAGGATTGTCGCCAACTGTTGGGACAATTCCCGGATCTGTTTTCCTTGGTTCCGGGTGTCACGCATTGGTGTGTCCATGACGTTGACACCGGAGACAGCCCTCCTGTGAAGCACAAGGCTTACAGGGTGACTGACAAGGTCCGAGCGTACATTAAGGAGGAGGTCTCCAAAATGTTCGCGTTAGGGGTGATTGAGTCCTCTAGCAGTCCTTGGGCCAGCCCAGTGGTCTTGGTCCCGAAGGCTGCGGCGCCTGGTGCTTCACCAGAACTCCGGTTCTGCGTGGATTACTGAGGACTCAATTCGGTCACGAAGACTGACGCGCACCCCATCCCCAGAGCTGATGAGCTCATCGATCGGTTGGGGGCTGCCCGGTACCTTAGTACGTTTGATTTAACGTCTGGGTACTGGCAGATCGCCTTGACTGATGGGGCAAAAGAGAGGTCAGCATTCTCCACACCAGATGGGCTATACCAGTTCCGGGTGATGCCCTTTGGGATGAAGAATGCCCCTGCCACCTTCCAGAGGTTGGTCAACCAGGTCTTGGCTGGACTGGAGGACTTCAGTGCCGCCTACCTGGACGACATCGCAGTGTTCAGCGCCAGCTGGGAGGAACACTTGCGCCACCTCCAGGAAGTGTTGTTGGCCCTGCGCGGAGCAGGCCTCACAATCAAAGCCAGTAAGTGCCAGATTGGGCAGGGTTCTGTGGTGTACTTGGGGCACCAAGTAGGGAGCGGCAAGGTTGCCCCCCTGCAACCCAAGATTGATACCATCCTGGCTTGGGCACCGCCCAAAACCCAAACGCAGATGAGAGCCTTCTTAGGACTCACGGGTTATTACAGGAGGTTTGTCAAGGATTACGGTAACATCGTGCACCCCTTGACTTCGCTGACTTCCAGGAAGCAGCCACGAAACGTGATCTGGACTGATGCCTGTCAAACAGCCTTTGACGCCCTGAAAGCTGCAATGTGCACAGCACCTATACTCCAGGCACCCGACTTTTCGAGAGAATTCATTGTTCAGACGGACGCTTCAGAGCATGGCGTGGGGGCTGTTCTAGCTCAGGTGAATGAAGAGGGCCGAGACTTGCTGGTAGCCTTCATCAGTAGGAGGTTACTTCCCAGGGAAACGAGGTGGAGTGCGATAGAGAGAGAAGCATTTGCTGTGGTCTGGGCGCTGAAGAAGCTAAGACCCTACCTGTTTGGGACTCACTTCCGGGTTCAGACAGACCACAGGCCCCTCAGATGGTTAATGCAAATGAGGGGTGAAAATCCGAAACTGTTGAGGTGGTCCATTTCACTACAGGGGATGGACTTTACGGTGGAACACCGCCCTGGTACAGAGCACGCCAATGCTGATGGTCTGTCCAGATTTTTACGCCTTAGTGATGAGGACTCCCTAGGTTAAGGGTAGTTCTCCCCACATTTCAGCTGGAGGGGACACGTGTTAGACCTGACATCATTGGCTTGAGTCTCTCCTCCATTTTTTCTGTTTGCCTCTACTGTTTTACGATGTTTTGCTGGTATATGCTTTGGGCGCCGTGTCACTGCTGATCAGTGCCATAGCGCAAGTGCTCCGGATGTTAAATTGATGTGTCTATTGCATCCATGTTTGGCTTATTTGGTTTACTGTCAGTCCCTAGTCTAGTGCACCAGGAGTGCCGGGGCTTGTAAATGCAAATGCCGCTCGTGGGCTTGCAGCACGTGTTGTGCCACCCACAGGAGCGGCCTCGTAAAAGAATGTCTACGGGTCGGTCATTGCGAGACCCACGTGCAGTCTTGTACTGTCACGCAGGCTGCGCAGGTATACCTACTTGCCAGCCCCAACCTTCCCTTACCTTCATGTTAGTCACCCCTATGGTAGGCCGTGGGCAGGGTGCGTTGTAAGTGTAAGGTAGGACAAGCCTGACCAAGTTGGCATGTCCTAATAGTGAAGTGCCGCCATCTTCGTGCTTCACTATTGCAAGGTAGCCTGCTCTCCATTGCTTAGAATGGGCCGCCGGGATTATTAATGCTATGATCCTAGCTGGCTCGGAGAGTACGGTGCAATATCGAGTTTGGTATCCCTGAACTCGGGGTTTAATTACGCATCCGTTGGTGTGGATGGTTTTTGGACTCGGGGTTCGAAAATAGTACTTTTAGAAAGTATCTATTTCCTTGTCTAACCATATCTGGTCTCTGCTGGTCTTGCGTGTGTGTGACAGGAGCTGGGTGGCTCCAAGAGGTCTGGATGAGTCAGTGTGGGATGAGTGGGACATTAAGTTGAGAGTAAGGGGAGAGTAGTTGTTGATAGCCTGCCTTGCCTGATACAATGCTGGCTCCACCTCCTGCCAAGCGACTGATGGCTCTGTGCCTGCCCTGGACGATCCTGGCCCCACCTCCTGCCAGGAGGACGATAGCTCTGCTCCTGCCGGTGTCAATGCTGGCTCCACCTCCTGCGGGGCGTCTGAGGACCCGGCCCGGCTCAATGAATAGGCCAGGTGCTACTGCCTAGCTCCACCCACCACAGACCCAGGATGTTGGGAAATCCCCGGCATAGACAAAGGGAAAAAACAGACGAAAAGGGGTATAAGAGAAGGACCCCTGAACTAGGAAATCAGATCACTTCTGACAAGGAACCCTGTAACCAAGGACAAGAAGCCTGCTGATCTAAAGGACTGCCTACCCCTTCTGCCAGTGTGCTGTTGTTGGGGGAATCCTGCAGTGCTTCTTTATTTTTGCCAAGGAACCAGGAGAGAGGAACTGTGTGTGTACTCTCACGCTTGCTAAGAAAATCTCCAAGGACTGGAAGAGTGCCAGTCTCCTGCTGAAGTCACAGGGCTAAAGGACTTCATTTGCTAAAAGTGCTATCTTGCTGGAAGTGTGAATCCAGCACCTCTGAAAGGAACAGCAATCACGACGACCGGACGCTGGGCCCGACCGACGCCAGCAGCAACGCCAGTGAGTGGGAGTACGGCTCTAACTCCAGAGGACCTCGTGTCTGCCCCGCTGCTGATCGCATCAACCGTGTGCCCTTCGACGCCGTGAGCGCTGCTCACTCTGTGCAACTGCATCATCGACAACGCCTGCTGAGGCCTGATCGACACCGAAGACGCGACGCCGGAGTGCTCGACGCCGCTGATCATCGTGTGCTTCATTTTCCTAAAGGTACTGTGTTGTTGGGGGTCCGTGTGACTCCAGGCCCGACGCAGCGCTCCTCGCGGTCGACGCCGAACCTGTGGATTATCTTTGCCTCGACGTTGTGTAGCTCCCGTGTGAGTTACCCTGTTGCTAAGAACTGTATTTCCCAGAAGAAGATTCGCTTGATACTAAAGACTTTTGTGCTAAAGAAGAAACTACCTTTGAACTATCCTTTTTCCTTCCTAAACGTATTTATTCCGATTGTGTACAGTTTTGCCGTTATTTGGTCTTGTGCTAAGCCTTATATAAAAATACTTATTTTTATAATACTACGGTGTCGTGTCCATTTGTAGTGTACTCACTGTGTTACTGTATGTGGTCATAATTGCTTAACGCACAGCCTCTGAGATAAGCCTGTACTGCTCTGCCAAGCTACCGAGGGGGTGAGCAGGGGTTATCGAAGGGTGTGATCCCCTTGCCCTGACTAGAAAAGGAGTGTCCCTATTTGTCAGAAGTGCATACCTCTGCCAACTAGAGACCGCCGGTTCTAACACTCATACTTTTGTATGCACAGTACTTCCTGTTATAGCACATCGCCCTTTGCATGCAGGCCTGCGCGGGAGCCGCAGCCAGCTGCCCGGAGAAGGGCGAAAGCGGAAGGCTCATCTGACAGGGGGCCTGGATAATCACACCTCAACAATGCTGGCAGCTCTGGGCGTAGAAGCAGCACTGGCGGAGGAGCAAAGATACTGCATGAAAAGGGTGCAGGCACCATCTGATTGATGAGGCGGCCTCCACTGTTAACAAAGCCTGGTATCATCCTCCACTAACTTTACATTGCCAGGCATGCTGCCTGCTGTTGACAGCCACAGGATCACTGCCTCGGGATGTTGGAGGATGCCCTAAGGAACAACGCACAAGAAGCAGCTTCATAGAGGTAAAGTTCCACTGGCTGCTGCTTTCATGTTTTTGTCATCATGGCGGCCGCTTCATGGGCTGCCGCTTTCATATTTATATTGATATCATCCGCATCTTGCTCCTGGCTGCAGTTCTTTGACAACTTTGCAAGTTGTTTTGTTAAAGGCACTTGTGGAGAACATTAGGTTTTCATCTTTTTGTTATTGTTCGTTAAACTATTTGTATGTATGTGTACCTCTTCAGCTCTCTTCTAGAGATCATGCCACAGCAGCTAAAACATACACAGGGAGGGGCTTTAGTCTACCCCCTTCTGCCATGTACTCATGTGGGCCTGCCCTCTCTAGCCATTGCTTAAAGACAGTGTCATCCACATTTTGGATCCTCTCACTGTTACCTGCTTTCTATTAGGTGTGTCGGTCTGCCCGCCTAAAGACGAGTTCCCTCTGCCGTGCATTGTCGGTGAAGCTGTGTATCCACGCGCACCAGTGTGGCTGCATTTGTGCTTCTAAAAGTGTGCCAAGCGTTTTCTTGATGGCACTTTCACAACTCAATGTGCTGTTAAGAACATATGATGTAATGTTGATGCGCATCATCTCGATGCACTTGCTTATTACGTTGTGAGGTTAAATGTGCACCCACTGTGTTCTTACCCAAGTGTATTGTCCTATTGAAGTACACCTTTTGAACCTTGTCTGTAATCTTACTGCTGTGTTTTCTTTCCATTGCGCTCCATACCAGACAGCTGAAAGTGATGGCTGTCCAATGCAGAATCTGTTAATTCAAAAATCAGTGTTCACTTTTTATGTGTGATCTTATTATGGCTACTAAACCTCAAACAAAGAGAGCCTCAAGTTAGATCAGACTCTAGCACCCCTTTACCTATTTAAAACTACTCTTAAATACCATGAACATAAAGGCATGGAACACGACCGGAGCTTGTGACACATACCATATTCTCAGACTCGGCTACATTAAAACTGACCCAGTCCGACAGAGAGTGAAACGTGAGAACGGGGATAGTCGTTCCCTGACCCAAGGAGGCTGTTTCTCCAATGAAGCTGCCATCCATGGCCCCACTCTCGGCTTTGCTCCCTGTCCCCGAGGCCTGGTGACCTGACCCCCCTGAGGCGGTGCCTGTCTGCAAGGGAGCCTGTTCTATCATGGCTGGGAGTTTCGAAGCTCTCATCTCAGAGACACCTGCCCCATGGGCAGAGTTCTCTTTCTTGTGCTGCTGGAGGCGGGAGGCCTGCTCTTTCCCCTTGTGAAGGGAATGGATCCGCAGGTAGCATTTGTGATCGTAACGGGGTGAGGAGACCGAAGCTGGGAAATGGAATGAATGACTGAATGAAGAAATCAAGTATTTGTGGAGCTCTGCTACTACCCAAGAATTGGGCTTCCATGCGCTAACAAGACAAAGGAGTAAGGGCTTGGACTGGATTAGAAGTATTAGCGCAAGAAGAACCATGTTTTCATTTAACTAATTTAATCATGGAAGAATGACACAGAAGAGGCTTCCCTGAATCCTAGTGGTGCTTCATTACTATATTTGGCTGCAAGGGCAGCATAAGAGCATCCATCCACCCCTGCTGACTCGAAAGAATCCTGGAGGCGCTATGCAGAAAACGATGGAGAATCTGAGGGAGTAAGCTCGGCTATACGGTGTGATGAGGTTTTGGGGTCAAAGGCTTTGAATCCGATTCTGTTGGCAACTGACAGCCAGTGGAGATCCTTAAGGTGCAAAGAAATGGTGCTACATCGAGTGAGGTTCAGACTCAGTCTCCCCACAGTATTCTCAACCAGTTGGAGCCGCTGAATAAGGTGTTTAGAAAGGCCGGTTTACAAGACTTTGGGGTAGTCAAGTCTCAAACTTAAGGGTATGCACTACCGCCTTGTATGCTGAGGAAGGCATGACTGCTAGAGTTTTTCCAAGTGTTTTGAGAAGAATGAAGACGCAGGCTGCCACTGATGTTATTTGGGTGGGAGGTCATTGTCAAACTTGACGTGAAGGTTTCTGTCCATTTTGACTGGGTTGGGCAGTATGCCGAGCTCTGGTGGCTACCAAGAATGGGACCCAATGGAAGTGGTGTTTCCTATGATGAGAATATCTGTTTTGCCTGAACTGGCAATTGCTGGGGGTAGCAGTACAGCTCCTTGTTCTATTGCCCACCATGCCACATATCGCTCATTCTAATCTGAGGTGGTATGGTGGCCAAAAAAAAGATGAGTTGGAATGCTACACTGAGCGTTTGTCAGTGGTTAGACAAATTGCAAGTATTCCTCCCAACACCTTTTGTCTGTTTGATGTAACACCTTACGTGGCCATGGGTATGCCCAGACATCAGTCCCTTGCTCACTGTCCCACTGGAACCCTGCTGCACCTGACTGAAGTGGTCCGACCAGGCGGAAACCAGTCTTGGTTGCTTGTATGTTCCAGGTCAGAGACAACCTGACTCTCCAGTTGAGGCTGGATTGTTCCTGTTGGATAAGGACCAAGACTGACTTGCATATTGCTGGATCCAATGTAAGGAGGCATCTTGGGCAAAATAAAAGAACAATGGATTTGCATGCTACGACAAGTGATTGCCTGTGGCTAGGCAAATTGCAAGCATTTCTCCCATCAACTTTTTTCTCTTTGGTATTATGGGCTTGACCATCCCCTCCCAGGTCTCCAGCTTCTACACTTGACCTCTTCCTTTAACAAGGCTTTCTTAGTGGTGCTTTAGAAGGAGGTTTCTCACTCTCCTCAAGATCACTGAGTCATTTCATTCAATCATCAACAGTTTGTGGCGTTGATGACACTGCATTGAGCAGGTCACTGACGGTCTGGCACAACTTCTGACACTTCTTGCCACACTTCTTCGCCCTGACATGGTTCATAAGGCTTAGCCTCTCCCTAATATCCTCCTCAGCAAGGACCTGCAGTTCCTTCCTGGAGAACTTGATCTTCCCTGGACTCTCAGATGCCACGGTGTACGATGTTCTGGCTCTGGTGGTCCGATTGAGGGGAGGATGCAGTGGATTCACTTTCACCCCAAAAGTGTTGACAATCTTGCAAACATAGGTTGCAAGGTCTGTAGGGTGAAAACCTGTGAGAAGGTGTTGTAAATGTCCCCAAATATCAGGACGTGTGTATTAAAGGCCATATCTTTTGGTGTGTTTCCTGTTTGTTGCACTGTTAACACACATGTATAGTCATACCAGTATTCATTATTACCTGGCAAGTTAAAATACACGTATACCACTATACATCCAACTAATACAATCTCTGACTCCAAACCCCCATTGATTCTGGGGGTGGTTATACAGTAGCCCAAAGCAACTATAACTGTGCTTTTGTGTTTTTGGCTGCATTTGCTTGACAGGCACACAGACACACACACACACACGCACACACACCCTGACCCCCCATGATGCTTCAAAGTCTATCTATATTATTCTTTTTAAACGAGCAGTACATCTGATTAGTTATGAAGGAGTTATTCCAGCTGGTCACCGGGATACTGGGTGCCAATTATTTTGGCTTCATTCTTTCCTGTTTCAAGTGCCATATCTGTGTATGATTGTTTGCTATTTAAAATCGACTTGGTTTAAATTGTGTGCTCTCCTTTGAGAGTCCAAAAGTCATTGGCACTCCCTGCCCTCATTTATTTTGGTTATTTTTGTTATGTCCATTAGTTGTAAAAAAAAATTCACTTTCTATGCTCCCAGTGATCAAAAATGCATCTCACAGGTGATGTTTCAGGGTCCACATCAAGTCCCTGGGCGAGTGGGCTTTGTTTTTCCAAGTATGTTTAATAATGTCATACTATTGCTGCTGCAGAAGTTTGTGTAGAATAGTACACCTTTTTTCGATTCTATTAAATAGTCAATTGTAAGATTTTGCAGGTGCTCTTCTGACATTTAGTAAAAACGTGCCAAAGACATGTCCTGGATTTTGATTTGGGTATTGGTGAAACAATGTGTGAATGTAATGTACGCATGCTTAAAGGTATGGCACAAGGTAAATCTTTACCTACCTCATCTTTGACTTCACCTATCGATAAAAGTGCTTAAGGTTCACCGATTATTTCTCTCTGTGTGATATTATGAGTTTGTCGCATTCACGTCATTCTATGATCATTCTAGTTTGCAATGCATGAGAACTGGTACAGATGGAATGCATCTAAATGGAGATGTAATTGCACTACAATGGAGGAAGGAGAATAATGTATTTTAAAAGCAGAGTTCACAGATATCTTCAATTTGGGGACTGCCTGCTTGCAGATGCTCTCGAAAGTGGAAAGACTTGCCTCCAACTTCTTTTCCAAATTGTAAAGTCATTAATTAACACCTCAGTGATGAGTAAACAGCAACAGCGTACTAATGGTTCAACCACAGCACTACTTCAACCCGAAACAAAAATTGGAAATCTCTTCACCAAAACATAGATCAATCTGTTTTCTTTCTTAGACCGGCTTCCCTCGGTATGCCTAACAACATGGTCAGCGACTGGCTGCCGCCCCCCCCGTCTGACCACACCAACCCCCAGAGACATGAACATGAGGCCTGGTTATCTTTGGAAGGCGGGAGGTCGCAAGACCCCCCGGCCGTATTTATTAAGATATGAAATTAAAAAAGGTTTTGAATTGCATGGTCAACAATTTATACAAAAATCAGCAGGACATTAAATACAATATCGTCAACAAGTTTGAGAGGCTAACCTTAACAAAACTCTAATACAGATTGTTTCCTAACCGAATCTAACATCCTCATCTTGATTTTTGTATACTACATTTCTGGCCATATGGCAAGGTCGCTAACCGGTGTCAGGTCCTACTAGCTGCGCCTCACCTAGAGATTTGCGCATGCGCAGCCGGGCCTGGTAATTACCCGGTCTACTCCGTGAACTCCATTTACCCACTAAAGGAGGGCCCTTACTCTGCGCCAGCCGGTGACGTCATGAGTATGCGCGCGCGGGGTGGCTACCAGCCTAAGGAAAGCGTGACTACTCCAACCCGCGCCCCTTTGAAGCATCAGTTACCTTGCCCCTGAAGTTCTAGGAGTGGCCAATGGCCCCTCCCCCTGGGCGGGAACCTCCATAGGATGATGTCCGCCCCCAGACCTTAAAATAGCTGCTCACCGGTCATGACCTTACCGCATGCCCCATACCTAATAAATACGACGACCTATGGGAAAAAATTCTAATGAACAACTACTCTGGCTAACACATCAAAGCATCACTGTAAGGCTACAAAGGGAAAAAGTCCTAAACACAATTGCAACATCATAACATATTTCAGCACAGTTCACTAAAAGGGGAAAAAATTCCTAAACACAATTGCAACATCATAACATATTTCAGCACAGTTCACTAAAAGGGGAAAAAATTCCTAAAGAAAGCATCATCAGCATAATATACAAACCCGACAAATTTCACATATGAATAGCAAGGATGGCAACAATCACCTCACAAATTACACCTCAACAAGACTAATACAGCATCAACCATTTGGTTCCAGGGATGGTGGGTGGGGAAACAAAGAAGCCCCGAGCGCGAGGCACAACACGTTGTGGGGGAGCGTCCAGGGAACAAGAGGGTCTCCCGGGCGCTCCCCGCCTCTTTATTCACAAGGGGCCGGGTGGGGGTGGCTATGCCCCCCACCCAGCCCCTCCTGCAGCACGCCCCCCCCCTGACCCGGACATCCTACCATGGTATCCGGGTCAGAAAGGGCGCCGGCCAATCGGTGGCGGGGCGCGCCCATGAGGGCCCACCCCACCACCGAGAGGCACGAAGGGGGAGGCGGTCGCGGTCGCGGCACTGCAACACAATCTCCTTTATCAGGCGCAGTATGCAAGGACAGCGTGCCCCCTGTTGGTTTATACATTCCACTACTGTCATGTTGTCTGACCAGAACACCACTGATTGATTACATAAGTGTTCGGGCCAGACCTTCAATGCCACCCAGATTGGGAAGAGTTCAAGGAAGCCAATATTGGTGGTCAGACCCCATGTTCTCCATTCTTCCGGCCAACGCTGGGCGACCCACTTGTTCCCCAGGATGGTGCCAAAGCCCACACTACCAGCAGCGTCTGTCCATAAACCCAACTCTGCTGATGTGGCGGGAGGACCGGGCCACACTACCCTCCAAGAACGCCATCCATATAAGCATATCCTGACGAACCTCAGACGACAACCTTGTGTGGTGATGTTTCTCCCGTAATCCTTTCATCGCTTGGGCAATGGAGCGTGAGAACGGGCGTGCCATAGGGATGACCCGCAGTGCGAAGTTCAGTTGCCCCACCACTTCCTGTAGTTGTTGCAAGGAAACCTTGTCTTTGCGTAGGCATTGACGTAGCGCTGTTCTAAACTTGGACACTTTGTCCCTGGGCAACCTGAAGCATCCCTCCACTGAGTCAATCTCGATACCAAGAAATTCCAAGCAGGTGGATGGGCCAAACGTCTTCCCTGGCGCAAGCGGAAGCCCAAAAGCCCGCATGAGCACGCAAAATTCCTGCAATGCCTAAGCACACTCCTGAGAGCCCGCCGCACCTAAGAAGAGAAAATCGTCTAGGTAATGCATGACCTGCTGGTGGCCCGTCGCCTGTCTCATGACCCATTCTAGAAATGAGCTAAACATCTCGAAGTATGCACATGATATGGAACAGCCCATGGGCATGCATTTATCCATGTAAAACTTGTCTTCAAAAGTGAAACCTAGGAGATGATGATCAGCCGGATGAGCTGGGAGGAGACGGAAAGCAGATTCAATGTCTGACTTTGCCATCAGTGCCCCCGGCCCCATGACCCACAACAAGTCAACCGCCTGGCCAAATGAGGCATACTTTACACTACAAATCCCCTCATCAATGGCATCATTCAAAGACGCGCCTCTAGGCGCCGACAGGTTGTGGATCAGTCTGAACTGACCTTTCTCTTTTTTGGGAACTACTCCTAGTGGTGAACACACAAAATTGGGGACAGGCACCCTCAGGAAAGGGCCAGCTATCCAGCCTAGAGACAGTTCCTTGCTAATTTTAGCCGCCACCACTGAAGGGTTGTGTTTTACTGACAATTGGTTCTTGCAATGGGCGCTGCCTGTGTACCCCCCCGCCGGGATCCTAAAGCCTTGGGAGAAACCTTCCTGGAGTAGAGTGGCTGCTGTGTGGTCCGGATATCTATTTAACCATGGGATCATTGCTAAAACATCTACAGGCGTAGGGGTACCCAACTGGTTTGTACTACACTGGCTTCCCTCTTCCCCTCTGACTATGGTTGCCGTGCTTGGACCTGCAAGATGATTCTGGGTGTGAGGGGTGACCACAGGCCGCACATGCATGTGTAAATCTACAGGTACCCGGGGCCCTTGTGCAGGTGCGCTTATTAAAGTTCCAGCACACCCCTTTTTTCTCTGACCCGCCGGCCCTATTCTTCCCCGGGACCTCACTCGCTTGGGGGGGCCGAAAGGGCTGTTGAGGTCTGGCGGAGAACACCCTGACCGCACTGGTGGACTGAGGGGGGGCGAGCTCTCTGAGAACTGCTGATGCCATGACATAGAGTCCACCCTATCCCATGTCAATCATGGGTTAAATTCCAAAGCTTTCCTGAAATTTACATCACACCCTTTCCACGCATCCCCAGAGTACTGTTCACTCCACCCCACAATCCTGCTCTGGTAGCACGCCAATGGCGCCTGGACATTAGGGGGTCGTTCGGCCTTGATTGCCGTGAATACTGCAAAAGCCCTGATCCAGTTAAGCAGCGTTTCATCCACCCTAAATCTAGAACACTGTGCCCTCCATTCACTTGGATGCATCCACTCCTTTAGTGTCTTTGCATGCTCCATTTCCCTATTATCTAGCAACAATGAAAGAATGTACACATATTTATCAGCCCAAATCATCTCCTTCACAGTCTGCGACACATGTTGTGCTAAATTCTCACTCCTGGAGGGTAAAGAACCATCCCCCAAGAGAGGCAGTTCCACCTCCTTACCATTTCCGGGCACCTGGGCCGGCTGCCCACTAGCTCCATTCGGTTGGGCGGGACTGGAACCTGCGAGGGAAGAAGATGAGGGCACTGCAGCACTGTCGGCCACTGCTGCCGATTTAATCTTTTCCACGAACTTTGCCGCCTCTGTCGCATGATCTGAAGAAGCAGGAAAAGCCCCCCCCTTCTGCAGCCACGGCATCAAGGCCGTTATCTGAGATACCAATTCAGGAGGCATTGAGTCTAGGTTACCTGCTGGGACTGCAGGCGCCACTGGGGGCATACCCAGTGGCACAGGTGTAGAAGGCAAGGGGGCGGCCGGTTGCGGCAGGCCCGTGACTGGGATCGGTACCACAGGTGAGGGGGCAGGCCCCACAGGAGGGAGCCCCGGCGGAATGGCAGGAGCCGGTGCCGCGGGAGCTGGAACTACAGGCGCTGGTGTAAGAGGGGCCGGAACCGTAGGTACAGGTATGATAGGTACTGGAACTACGGGCTCAGGGGCGGGGGCAGTGTACCTGGGTTTCTTGGCCTTAGACCTCTTAGGCAGGGTAACAAAATCCCCCCTTGGCAAGGGGGCCGCCCTCTGGCGAATAGGCCTACCAGATGGGCCAGGGGCATCATCAAACCTTTTATTGATGCGGGCCTCTAATTCATCAAGTTTCCCCAATCGCTTGTTAATGTTGCTCATCTCCCGCATCATGGCCTGCATCATAACCTCCATCTTGGACCCTCCTTTACCACCCCTTGGCCCTGGCATGTTCAGAACCCAGCAACCACTGCCTACACTCTTAGTGATACAATTTGGCGTACGTGCACTTTGTACCTTTACCAGATGGAGGATGTCCAGGGGGCTGTAAGCACCATGCAATGGCAAACGCAACACCACCGGCTTGTCCGGCTATGTCAGGGGTGAGTAAACCTAGTGTAGACCCACCCGGCGGCAACCAGGAGCGATGAAATGCTAGCCCCCCGTTCTCCCCTTACCGACCAATCCTGCGTGCTCCGCGCCGGTATTGCGACCTACTCCACGTCCTCGAGCTGATCAGTCAAAATGCAGCAATGTTTTCTTTGATTGCCTGTAATAGAGAATGTATTAATACCTGGGAGTATGAGGCGGGGGAAACCTTTATATTAAAGGTGGTTGGACTACCCTTTTGACCACCACCCTCCAGCCTATCTCTGCCTGTATGCCCCAACAATTGAAAGCACCCTTGATTTCTATTTATACAGGCCCCTCAATGTAAACTGACACCCACAGTTGGTCACTCAAACAATGTGCATCAACATGAATCAGCCCCTATGTTAGTTCAAATTACTCGAATTCAACAATTAAATGCACCCTTTTCCCCTGGTCTCCCATCCACGTGCTGCCTTGGTCGACCCTGCTTCACTACCTAAACAGCTCACTCGAACAGCCAGCCAATTCCGTTAACTGCAAAGCGAGGGAAAAAGGACAAATAGATCAACAAAACGCCCGCGTGAGGAGCGGATAAGGCGGGATTTCAGCGTGCTGCAAAGCGGTGAAAAAATTAATCAAACGCCCGCGTGAGGAGCGGATAAGGCGAGATTTCAGCGTGCCGTTCTATCCCGCTAATCGGGCACAAAATGCAACGTTGCACCGGCTGCGCTTGCCCCGCAACCCGCTCCCGCCAAGAAATACCTTGGTATGAGCCCCCACCGCTAGGAAGCGAACTACGCGGCGCTCCACGTGTCTCCACCGATGCGCAGCCTTCCGCCGAGCTCCGCACTCTTCCGCTCCTAAACAGCTTGAACCCTGGTCAACGCGACTCGTTTCTAGACGTAGGACGACGTCTGCTCACTCCGGTTCCCCAGCTTACGGGTCCGCCGACCTGAAAAACAAAACATACAAAATTACTGAAACAAAGAAGCCCCGAGCGCGGGGCACAACACGCTGTGGGTGAGCATCCAGGGAACAAGAGGGTCTCCCGGGCGCTCCCCGCCTCTTTATTCACAAGGGGCCGGGTGGGGGTGGCTACGCCCCCCACCCAGCCCCTCCTGCAGCACGCCCCCCCCCCCTCCCCCTGACCCGGACATCCTACCATGGTATCCGGGTCAGGGAGGGCGCCAGCCAATCGGTGGTGGGGCGCGCCCATGAGGGCCCGCCCCACCACCGAGAGGCACGAAGGGGGAGGCGCTCGCCGCGCCGCCATGCGGGCGGGGGGGCCAAGAGCCCCCCCTTTTCATATAGTAAATAACAAAGCCAAGGAAGCCAAACCTCAACTAATGAACACCTACTGAAAACCTATAAATGAAAGTAACCCTAGAACCCTTACTAAACGTAGGGGAACATGACTAAATGCACCACCAGTAGCTGCTATGATCTCAGAATATGAACCAGACATCTTTTTTTGAGCCATGGTTATCTCACTCAACCTGTGGGTACCTTAGGGTTACACCATTGTGCTAAAAAACATAATTGTATCTAATGCTCTCTTCATCAACACAAGTCTAATGTACTGCCACCCTTGAAATGATGACATATTCTTGGAGGCTTTAGTTGAATATTTAACCAACCTACTCCAGCTATCTAAAGAAACCCAAACCTAAAACTGAGTGACTTCGATATGTATTAAAATGAAAAAAGACACACCAATAAAAGCTTTAGCCTCCTTCATAACAGAGAATAATTCTAGGACTTTTATTACAAAAGCAAACGCATAACAAAAGAGCTGTTTATTATAGCAACACATGCCCTTTCTTTTAAGACTACTCTATTCAAATTGTTAAGTTTGATTATGTTATCATATCTTTCGCCATTACTGTTAATAAAAACATCTTGGAACTCAACCGAGATCACTAAATACGCAGGCCAGGAATACAAAACATGTCCCTTTGGATTCCATGAACACTATGAATGCTGATCCCTTCCAGTGAGGACTGCACTCAAAAAAGTCTACTGTCAAGTAGAACATTACAATACCTCTATTTGAAACATTGCGGACAAATAGAATCTCAGTTCTATGAAAGATCTAAAACAGGAGTAAGAAACCTTTTAAAAAGAGAGACAGCTCTTTGGAAAATGAAAGAAATACTTTCCTATCTTGGCATAAAAGCCTAAAAGCTAAAGAAAAAAAAGACAAAACGAATCTTCTACAGTTCAAAGCTGTGTTTTTCAAAGAACCCAATAAAAGCAGCTAGCATCCTTTTCTGTAAATTGTTTGCCCTAAAATCACAAACAGCTTCTGCCACTTGTGTGCTTCTTTTGAGTGATAATCCCTCCAAGTCCTGATGATGATCCCTTTATGTATGTGGATGGAAACTCTGTAGACTAACTGAGCAGACCTGTTTTAATAATTATATTGAATATACAGGCTGCTTGCGAATTGTGTAAATTGTGATACGCTCATTGTGTTTTTGCATCACATTCGCACCAAGCACATTTCTTCACTCTACTATCACTTATTTGCTTAAAAATTGTTTCTTCAATTTCCTTTATTAAAACATTGTGTTTGGAATGCACGTTGTATCATGAGCTGTTGTTTATTTATTATATATGAATGACAACTCTCTCTTGAAAACATTCCTAATTTACCAAGATCCCCATGGACCCAAGGGTTAAGATTGTGCTATGAAACATGACATCAACCACATTAATGTTTGTCTACCACAAATAAATAAGTGGTTGCTGGCAAATAATAGATTGGCAAGCTAAACCAGAATAAATCCAAATTCCTCATAATCAACTCTGACCTTAACAGGAACACTGTAAGGGACACCAGACTAAACTAAACTGGATATAATGTATGGTCCCTTTATTTCATCGTAGACAACAAACTCAATCTATATTCTCATATTAAATCCTTTGTTAAAGGGGCCCTCAACCAGCTAAAACTACTCAGATCAGACAACAGAATCATCCGTAAAGAAAATCTAATGAAAGTTCTTCAGATAATGGTCATCGCTCCCTGGAGATTACCAGTTCTAAACTTGCAGCCAAAGATGGTCACAGGATTGAAAAAAAAAAATCACTCATGTACTAACTGATCTTAAATGTCTCTTTTCACAAAACCTGCTGCATTTTGAAATCTGCACACAATATTTTCGGACCGTTGGAACTTACGTGTTCCTCAACTGGAAAAGAAAACTTGAACTTCCAGGCAAAAAGAAAATTCTACACCACTAACAATCTACCAGAAGTTGCTAGGAGCTGCTCTTTTAAAAATATATCTCTAAGTCATCCGATCATTTTACGGTTCTGCATCTAGGATTTGGAACAATATACTCTTAGAGAGCAAGCTATAACTTTATTTTCTTCAAAGACTGTATGAAGATGCACTTATTTCTGAAGCATCTAGGAAACCCTAAGACCTCATCTTGCATCTACAGGTTGCAAGAGGATTGGTCATCCATGCCTTGTAACTTTTACTTCTAGGCTCACCTATTCCTCATTATGCAAACTTTTATGTTTAACACATATACCACCATATAAATAGTTGATCTATCCCTCTTACTCTTTCCACTCTACCCTTTGGTCTTGCTATCACCTCTTCAATTAGAGAATACACTTCTAAAATTGAAATGGTGCTTGACAAGCTAATCTTGTCTAACTTGTCCCTGTGCTATCATCTATTCTATATTTCTGCCTAGTGCTATTTTTTGAACTGCATTCCTGCTTCATCGAAATGATTATAGCTCTGCAGTATTCTACGCCTCACTCTGTGGTTGTATAGGTTGATGAAGATTATTCTATTAAGTATCCATTAAGTTTCATTATAATACAATACAAGACTGTACTCCATTGGCATGACAAGTCAGACAAGTGTGGCCAACATAAACATGTAAAACATAACAAACACAATACTCTATCCAGTTGTGGTTGGTTCACTTTCCTGGATGTTTTGAAGCCCATGTTTTATTCTGAATTTGTTTTATTGGTGTTCTGTTTAGACGGATTTGTCAAGAACCACTAATCTTTGAAATCCATATTGCTTAGTAAGTGACCTGTATTTCCAATCTTCTACTCGGTCTGCTCCACTGTAGAATCTTTTATCCATGGGTATTGGTGATTGAAGCAGAAGGGAAAGAGGAAGTAGGGAAGAGTGATGTTTAGCATGTGGAATGAAAACGAAGGATCCATTATATTCAGTCACACTTAAATCTGCAAGTTTAGATTTACCTTTGTACCTTTATCAGTTTTGAAACATCCAGGTGTTTTTTATAGCTTTACAGGAAGTTTATTTTGATAATCTAATTTTCCATTCATGCTGTTGATTCACTGACCTGCAGGTACAGAGGAATGTTTTCAAATCTTTGACTTTCTTTTTCAGAATATAACTCGGAATTCGGCAGGAAGATCTCTAGGACGTGATACATAGCAAGGCTGCTTGGGATGGGACTGTAAGATCTCCTGGATCCAATGGATGTTGAAGGGGGAAGAGAACACATGGCATCAAGGCAACAGGTGAATCTTCTTATGGAATCCAGAAAGTCAAGCGACTTGGTACCTATTTGGTGAGGTTTAATATGGGGCAATCCCAAGATGGCTGCCAAATATTGCAGGATTTCAGAAGACTAATCATAGAATCACATGTAGATGGTGCTCCTAGTTCTTAGCAAACAGCACACTGAGATGGTGGGTCCGCATAACCAGAAGTCGAACTGTTTTACAAAGGAATGAAGTTTACAGACTGTACTCAACTGGACTGGCAAAACTGTCCCACTTGGGGACAGAGGGCCTAATTTATGAGGCCCCTTGCGCCATCGAAACGTCATTTTTTGTGACGTTCAGTGGCGCAGAAGCCTGCGTGATATTTATCAGGCAGCACTAAGCCACTTTTTTTGGCTTAATGCTGCCTGATAAATACCAGTTCCTTTAACGCAGTGTTCTACGTTAAAGGGGCGTGCAATGGGTGTTGCTGGGGGCGTTCCCAGCAACATCCACAGCCTTTTGACACTGCTCCAGATTTACGAAAAATCGTAAATCTGAGGCAGTGCAAAAGCTTACGCCTCCCCACGGGGGCCTTAAGGGAGGCGCAACGGGGAGAAATAACCTTATTTCTCATCGTTTTTCCTTTTTCTATGTGTGCTGCATTCTGCAGCACACATAGAAAGAGGAAAAGCCTCTTGTGATTATTTTTGTACATAAAGGTTTCCCTTCCTGTACAAAAATATTCATCCCCACAATGCAGGTACCCTTGCACCATTGTGCAAAGGGGCCTGTGTTGGCGCAGGCAGCCAATTGTGCGCCGGGCAAGGAAATAGGACAGGGAAATAGTATCTTATAGATACGGCGCATTCCTGCCCTTTTCTTTTGTCGTAGGGAAGCGCAGCAGGAAGACCTGCTTTGCGTCCCTACGGCAAACCTCATAATTGAGGCCCAGAGTATCTACTTTGTTGTGTCTGCCTGAGAGTGTACTTCGGTCTCCTACTAAAGCTTGGGAAGCATAGGGAACAGCTGTTCATGACCATTTTTCTGTTGTCTGCATTGTTTCTAGCAGCTCATCCCAGGATGCATAGTTGTCCGCTGCTGTTCTCAGCAAATACTTTTTATCCCTACACAATACGAAGAAACAGGTGTCCCAGTTGTCTGATGCAGGAGATGTGTTTCTCAGTCTGTACATATCACAAGTCAATATATTAGTAAATTCTATTCTATGTGGAGTTGCAGTTTGATCTGTGCCTCTACATCCGTCTTTGGTCGCTCAGACTGTTGTTTGGGGTTTTCAGTGAGATGTACGTTTTTTTTTTGCGGTGACATAAGCATTTTAGATTTTTCTGTTGCTCCAGGTGTGTCTCCCAGGACATTCCCTTTGTGCTTCTCCTAAGACTTGATCTCCCAGTATCTGGTAGTGGGAAATGTATCTGGTAGTGGGAAATGGCAACAACAATGACCGTCGAAGAACACATTGCCTTTTTAACACGTGTGGTATAACAAATGCGTCTGAACCATGCATTACATGTACCACGCAAGTCATTAAAACGACATATGTTTGGTCAAGCGGTGTTGAACTTTTAAATTATACTATTCCAAAGTCCAGCACCCCTCTAAGGCAAGTCGTTGTAACGGCTTGCATTGCAAATGGAATGCGTGGTTCAGACGCATTTGTTGTTCCGCCCGCGTTGTTAAGGAAACGCATGGCAAAGAATGCATGATTGTGTCAACCTCTGGCAGTGGATGGTATCTGGGTTCACTTTTCTTAATGTGGCACCCAAATTTAAAGATGAATAGTTTCTGTAAATCATTTGTCCCAATCTGTACACTTTAGCTAAAGTAAGGTTGGATAGATGATGCTTTCAATTTTACGTTTAATCATTCTTGATGGTGGAGAAAGCATGCACATCTTTTTTTCATTTTTAGTTACCTCTCTAGGCCCATTTTGTGTAGTGTTTGGCCAAGAGATTATGAAAGTGTGGGAGTCCTTCTTAGGTGGCTGCTAGAATGACTCTTCATCTGCCTTATCACTAACATGTTATTTCAGGGCCACTCAGCATGAGATTTTAAGCATGTGTGCCTCGAGCAATTCTATCAATTCACTAATGCAAACATTGAGCAAGGTTGACTGTGGGTATTCCCTTACCCGACTGTTTCTGTTTCAGTACCTATTTTGCATGTTGTTTACCTTCACCTACAGCTGATTGTGGCATACATACAGTTTTCTGACAAATGTTTCCCCATGTTTCTGCTTGAAGTAACTTGGACCCTGTTTACAAAAGATGTAGTAAGTCTGCTCTCGTACTACTACTTTTACAAATGGGTGCAGATATACTCCTCTTTGCAATTCAGAAACTTTAACAGTATTTTGCCAAAAAAGCTGCACCAGTCGCAGGTTTCCATACATACTACTAGCAGTAGAATGTGGCATTTTTACATGTTATTATTACCTCAGTGTGGAATTCTGAATTGTACACACAGCATGCAGGGGGGCCAGTCGTAAAGGCTTTATAGATGATGCAGATGGTTTTGAAGGTGGTACAGGAAGGTCTGTGAAGTTCCCTTAATTGGTGTGATGTGGTCATAATTCTTCAGGCCCTAATGAGGGGTGCTACAGCATGTAGGTTGCTCTTAGAAGGGGCGAGTATGGATTAAAATGCCACTATGGTTTTCGAGATACCCATTGCAAGATACGGCGTGTGGTACAGAACATTCTAGAGCAAGAAAGATATGAAAACAAACAAAACTGTTGAAATTAGTTTGACTTTTGTGAGGGGCATCACTCACTGTAAAATGTCACTGTAAAATGCCAGCAACTACAGACCACAGTATGTGGGCTAAAAGGGATTAATGGTGTGTGCCCAAAGTCATGGCTACAACAAGACCACTACCAATACCATCTACAGCCTTTAACTTTTCTAATAGTAATTAGTGTATACTTAGATGGTTCCAGACGGCATTTCCTTTTGCATATTACCATGATGCTGATTTAATTAAGAGGTGTAAGATATATCTCTTTTCATCTGCATTCAATGATTTTTCCCAGTTTTGCAGTACACCTGAAAAGCATGCGGTCAATTGCTATTTAATTATTCAAGACGGATTTCTATATGGTTGGTCCTTGTCTGCCACACACTATGTAAAACAGTGATGGCCTGGGATGCTTACTGTAATAATTTCAAGGGTGAAATTAATTCAAGCGTTATACTCTTCACCTTTTTCTTCTTAGTGAAATTCATTAAGTACAATGGGGATACCCAGAAAGGGACTCCGTAGCTCACTGTGCCATAGGACGCTATTTAAAAAAAGAATTTAAAAATAGTTTTATTGATTTTTCGCAACAGTACACATCTCATAGTCCACCGTGTTTGTCTTATAAATTGCATTCTAAATCTAACGACAAAATAAAGAAACTATAAAATCACACAAACTCCCCCCCACCCCATTCCAGACTCAGTTTTACATTGTACGTTTGCTTATTACAACTCTTATTATTTAGGATCATGATTACCCTGTATACATATGTATTCCATTTCTATCTCTGCAAATCTATGCCCGCAAATTCTTCCAACATTGCATTCCGTTCTAGCGAAATGGGTATTGTTCGCATCCCCCTTTGTTCCTCCCGTTTAAGCTCAGCTCCCTCCACTCTACCCCATCGGACTACCTCTCTATGTGAATCTATTGTGGAGGCGATCTCCTGTCCTTCCATCTCACAGTAATATTTCTTTTAGCCAAAAGCATCGCCAGGTGAGCAAATTTGCGGGCAGGGCTACCCTTTTTCCCCTTTGGCCTTAAACCTAGTAGACAATATTCTAGAGTCCTACTATTCCGTGTTGGGGCTACACCATTCACTATTTCTTGCACAGACGACCAATAGTGGGTTGGTCGTAGGCAGTTCCATATCATGTGCAGCAATTCAGCATTTGAGGAGTGACATCGGGGGCAGCTGTCTGCCACATCCAGAAATATCAAGCTTAATTTGTGTGGAGTCAGATACGATCTGTGAACAATCATAAGCTGGATAAACTTACATTTTTGATTCCTTGAGACCTTTCGTCGGTGCTCCAGCAATGTCTCCCATTCCCTGTCTGTGAGCGCCCAACCAATATCCTTGTCCCATTTGTTTCGGGTTGCCTGGAGTGACACTGTGGTATTTGCTCGAATTCCTCGGTATAACCACTTTGTCAAATGGCTACCATTGCCCATCAGATATTGCATGTGTGTTAAAGCGTGTGTTGTCGGCTCCTCTCTTTCAGTGGCCCATACTTTTTGTATATAGCAACATATATGTGCATGGAGCAGGAATAGCCTAGCTGGCACTCCTGTTTCCCTTACAAATGCATCATGATCCATTAAAATACCGCTGTTAAAAAATGTGCCTAGTGTGGACACCCCAACCTCCTCCCATGTCGCAATATGTCTAACTGTCACTGTCCCCAATGGGAGAGGTATTCCTAGTAGAGGAATTTTGGGAGGATAGGGCGCCACTTGAATTAGTGTACCGCGTTGACCTATTCCAATATAACAATGCCGTCTGTAGGAGTGGTGGTGCAGTCGAAGGAATTTTGCTGCCCGGAAACAGCACTGCGTGTAGTTCCCCACGTTCCTGCTCCTGGAATGTCATAGTGATTTCTCCGAGGTTACGGGCAACAATCCAGTACGCTAACCACTGCAGCTGGCCCGCGCAGCAGTAGGCTTTCATATCCGCGACTCCCAGTCCCCCTTGTTAGAGGTCAGTTGTAATTTGGGAAGAACTATGCGTCTATGTCCTGAACCCCATATCAATTCAATGAGAAGAGTGTCAAGTATTTAAACGTCTGAAGCGGGATTACAATAGGCAGGGTTACAAAGTAATATAACAGCCTCAGCAACATTACCATTTTAGCAATGGCCACACGTCCCGGCACCAATATGGGCAATGATGTCCAGAACCGGATCTGCTTTCTAAGAGTTGTTATAGCCAGTGTCAAATTGCCATCCAATATATCCTCCATATCTCGATATATTTGGACACCCAGATATTTAAAGGTTACGGGTGCAGTCTGAAATGTCCAGCTACCAAATCGAATTGATTCGGTCCTAGTCGTGTCATTAAAAAAGTATACATCCGATTTGTTTTCATTGAGAGAAAGCCCTGAAAGCTTCTGAAACACGGTACAAATAAGTAGGTATTGGTTTATAGTCGTCATCCAGATTATTAAAATATAAAATGAGATCGTCCGCATACGCCGACACAAAATGCTTCTCACCATTAATTCGTATTCCTCTATGAGCCGCCGGGTCACGGAGCTTTTGTAATAGAGGCCCCAACGCTAAAATAAATAATAGTGGCGAGAGTAGCCATCCCTGTTTGGTGCCCCGCGCTATCTGATATTGCTGGAAGATGTGAGCCCCCATACGTGCCGTCGGGTTTGTATATAACAGACACACCAATTGCATGAATTCCAACGGAATTCCGAACCTGGATAGTGTAGTCAGCATATATCCCCATTGCAGGGAATCAAATGCTTGAGGTAGGTCCAGGGAAGTGCAGCCCCATGGCTGAGCATCTGTGGGAGATGAGACATTACCTGGTAAAGCCAATATTGAGAGCTGTACTTCTACCCAGTACGAAGGCACCCTGATCTGCGTGTATCAGTCTAGGAATATATTGCAAAAGTCTGTGTGCCAGTAACTTACTTAATATCTTGTAATCAGTGTTAAGAAGTGAGAGGGGACGGTAACCTGCCATGTCTTTACTGTCCCTGCCCGGTTTCGGGAATGAGACCACCGTGGCTTGTAGGATGGTGAGCGGGAGGAATCCCTTATCAAAGGCTGCTTGATACAGTTCCTGCAGACGAGGGACCAGCAATTCAGAATACACAGCATAGAATTCTATGGGTGATCCATTGTTACCCAGTGATTTATTACGGGGTAAGTCTTTGATCGCTGCTTTAATTTCCATAGTGGTTATAGGCCTTTTTAGATCAGATGTGTGTACCCTAAGAAGCTGTGAAAGCTGCAGTTCCTCAAAGAATGTCTCGTATTCGTCATCCCCAGCCACCTCCGAAGGAGCATACAGATGTTCATAATATCTGCGAAAGGCAGTATTTATTCCCAACTGAGGGCACACCACCTCACCATCTAGAGTGTTTATTTCAAGAATGGGAGACACCAGTGGTGCATCTTTAATGGTCCTAGCAAGTAATGGGCCTGCCCTATCTGCAGTCACATGCTGTTTCTTGGTGCATAAGTGATAATCCAGGATGCAGAGCTCTTCTAGGAGTTCAGTGTATTTTATATGCATCTCTTGCAGCTCATCCTTGCCTGTAGTACTTGTTACTGCTTCCTTCTCCAAAGTACCCAACCTATATTCCGCTTCCTTAAGCTTGTCAAGTATAACTATGCGCGCCCCTACCTTTGTACTGATCGCCTCTCCGTGTATCACAGTTTTAAAGGCATCCCATTCGATTTGACATGTTATACCAGTGTCTTTCTTTTGAGTGAAATAGTTAAGTATGGCCATAGAGAGAGCATCGCGAAACACCAAGTCTTCTAGTACTGTGGGGTGTAATCTCCAGGTTGGTATGGGTGTCGGAACCTTTCCCCAATTTAGTGTGACTTCCAGTGGATCATGATCAGCGTATGTTTTACCGAGGTATGTAGTGTCTATAGCATTTACCAATAAATGTAGGGAGTGAAATATTATATCTATTCGGGTATGAAGCCCATGCGGCGCCGAATAGAAGGAATTCTCTTTATCGGTGGGTTGCATCCTGAGCCATACGTCTCCTACATTCCAGCCCCCAGCCCACAACTGAAGTTAATCTGCCTGCATCCTACAGCCCGTGCCCTGAAGGGGAGGGAGTGAACGATCTAGGTTGATGTCCAGCACTATATTAAAATCTCCACCTAATATCCATGGGTACCCCTCCCAACCCGCTAGTGCGTTCAAGTTCAAGATATTTATCCTGCTCAGTGTTTTGAGCATAGATACTTCCTATTAGTATGTGTTCCCCATCTAATAGACCATGTAGCAGCACATATCTTCCATTTGTATCAATCCGTTGCTCTAAGGGCGCAAACTGGGTGCAATTTCTAAACCATATTGCCGCCCCACCGGCGAATGCAGAGTAGGAAGTGTAGTATAATTGACCCCGCCATTTCTTTTGAAGCTTAGAGGCCTCCGCATGTAGTAGATGTGTTTCCTGGAGGAATACTATGTGTGCCTTCTTGCAATTTAATTGCACTAAAATTATAGGCCTCTTATGAATGGAGCCCAGTCATCGTCTATTCCAGAATCTGCTAGGGAAATAAATCCCCATGTACTGACCTCCTAAGACTTTACAGAAAGTTGAGTCCATATAACCCTTTAAACATCCCAATACTAGGTTCCCCCTTACAACTTTAGAGGACCAAACCATAAAGAAGAATACAACAAAAACTTTGTAATTACTATTACCAAGAGCAATCATCTGAGGGGGAGAGGCCACCACCGTCTTCACGTCAGACTGCACACTATGCTTAATGTTTGCAACCCATTGAGCTTCAGCCTGAGCCCCATCATAGCACTGTCTTTCAGGCAGCCAGACCATCAAGTAAGAAAACATGGAAAGGCACCTACACATCTGACATATTTGGAATATTAGGCATCGATTCATAATTATCTGACAATACAACACACTGAATCAAACAGTACTTTGTAGTTAGCCCACATAGTCATTCGCAGTCTGCGGAGTGACAAAAGGAAACAGCGCCACACTGCTCTCTGAGTCAGAGTGGACATTAGCGTCTCCAGAAGAGTCCACAGTTTCTGCCACTGAGTGCGCATCGTGTGCTGCCAGCGCCACCGCCGTCAGTGTAGCGTCTCTTTGACTGTCCGAAATCTGCTCCTGCGATGGGTTTCGTTCTCTCCCAGGTCCTGTCAGATTCTTTTTGCCCTTTTGGTCACATCGGACACGCTAAGTCCCTGGTTGTTGGCTTCCGCTGGATTGGGAAGAACACTGTGGTGTCGGGTGGTGACAAAGTGATTTCAACCCAGTACGCCGCCTCTTCTGGGCTGTCAAAGGACAGAGATTTTTGATCATACAGGACTTTCAGTTGGGCTGGGAATAACAGCGCATATTTCAGATTATGAAGCCAGAGTTTCTAATTGACATCTTGGAATGTTGCTCTCACCTTCTGCACTGTTTGGGAAGAGAGAAATTGTTTTGTTTTCGAAATGTTATTGGCGCATTATCGTATCACGGTCTTTATAATTCAGAATCCTGTGACCCAGGGTGGGGGGGGGGCCTAGGTGGAACTCTGTGTGCATGTTCTACACTAGACCAATTTAACTCCCAAGCCAGATTCCCCAAATGGGTTAGGAACACAGCCCAGATCCAGCGAGCTGACCTAGAAGAAAGAATTAGCTCGCTGCTCCCCCACCCCATTGACCACCTCTCAACTACCGATCTCACCTCTCTTTACCACTCCAATATGACGTTCACCCTGGATCAAATTGCCCCCCTGAAGCTAAAGAAATCTAGGAACATCTCCTCCAGATCATGGTGTCACCATCGACATCAACGAAGAAAGAAGACAGCTAAGAGCTGCAGAAAGAACCTGGAGGAACAATCCCACCGCCAACCACCGAGTTCAACTCCAAACAGCCCACAGGATGTACAAAAATCACATCAAGAACAAAAAGTCAGCTTTCTTCTGTTCTGCTCTAGATAATGCAAAAAATCGACCCAAAGAGATTTTCAATATCATAAAGAATCAAACCTCCATACCCATACCTTCATCAACACAGGCATCCAAAGAAGGATGTGACAACTTCGCAACCTTTTTCAATGACAAAATCGCCAAGATTGACCTCTAACTTGGCTCAAATCCCATCCCATCCAACGAGATCAAAACATCAAATACTCTTGTGAGCACCTCCCTGAACTCCCCAAAACAGTGGTCCTCCTTCATTCCCATCCAGGAATCAGAGATAGTCAAACTAATCTCCAATGCTAAGCCGTCATCTCACGCTCTGGATCAGCTTCCCCTTCACCTGGCCAAAGACCTGAAGCTCATCCTAGCCCCACTTTGGTGCAAGATCATCAACAGCTCACTGAGCTCTGGAATAGTACTGGACTGCCTCAAAGTAGGACAAGTCATGCCACTGCTTAAAAACCAGGTCTAGATACTGATGATCTGAATAATTTCAGACCTGTATCAAACCTACCTCTGTTGTCCAAAATCATGGAAAGATGTGTACTCCCTCAGTTGACCCAACACCTGGATAACATCAATCTACTAGATCCCCATAAATCGGGCTTTAGAAAGGGATGCAGCACCGAATCAGCTATCCTTAATGTTACAGACGACCTACTCAAGTCACTCGACTCGGATCAATGCTGTCTTCTCATCCTCCTAGATCTATCGGCAGCATTTGATACAGTTGATCACAAATTGCTCACCAAGGTTCTACAGGAAAGAGTAGGAATACAAGGGATGGTCCTTCACTGGTTCTCTTCCTTTCTCTACAACCGATCACAAAGAATACAAATCAAAAACTTCGAGTCTGACCTCCACCCCGTCATCAGAGGTGTTCCACAAGGGTCAGTACGTTTACCCCAGCTCTTCAACATTTACATTGAACCCCTTACTCCCTACTCAGGAAATCCAATATCCCCTTTCATTTATATGCAGACGACACGCAGATTTATCTGGAAACCACATTAATCGACGATATCCAGAGACTTAACAACACGCTCAAGGTGGTCCAACACTGGCTCACAAACAACCACTTGAAACTCAACCAAGAAAAAACGGAAATACTCCTCTTTTCCAACAAAGACGAAAACCCACAAGTCGAAGAATGGCTTAAAGCCATTGATGCCCTCAATGGTAACCTCACCTTGGCGGATTCAGTAAAATCTCTAGGGATCACCCTAGAACCCAAAACTGGACATGAAGAAACATATCACAAGATCTGCTAAAAGTGCCTTTTCAACCTTAAACTGCTATACAAAATAAAACCCTTCCTCCCACCCAAAGACCTTCAACAAGCCACCCAAGCACTGGTCCTCTCCAGAATAGACTACGGGATCGCTACCTTGACGGGGACAGCAAAATCCAACCTTGCCCCCCTGAAGACAACTCTCAATGCAGCAGCCAGAATGGTCACTGGAATCTAGAAATTCGATCATATCTCGCCAGCTCTCAGGGAACTTAGAAGGCTCCCAGTTGAGTAACAAGCCATCTTCAGAACAGCCTGCCTCACGCACAAAGCCCTGCACACAGACAAACCGGAATACCTGGCTGCCAAACTCAAAAGGGCCGGCCAGTCCAGAAACCTCAGGAGCTCCAACTCTCTACTACTCATCCCGCCAAAAACTCGCAAGCAGAAAACCACAATCAAATCTTTTGCCGGGAACGCTCCAAAAATCTGGAACTCTATCCCTCCCCACATCAGAACAACCCCCTTGTTTCCTAAATTCAAGAGCCTACTCAAAACCCTCGTCCTCGACCGATTTTGAGCGGACTGACAGCACAGGTAGCTCCAAATATTTTTTGTGTACATAAACGGCTTAGTTATCTAATACGCTCGGATGATCATCAGACTTGGCTTGCACTCTTCTCTCCTCTCCTATGCCACTTCGCCCATATTCTTGCTCCCTTCCCTCCGCTAACCCCCATGTTCCACCTTTCTCCTGTATCATCTGTTTGCACTTTACTGTATTTGCTGTGAAGCGCTCTGATACCCTTGGGTCTAGCAAGCGTTGTACAAAACTTCTAAAATTAAAATAAAATAAAAAAAAGAATGTTCTGTAAGGCCACTGTAACTACTTTTTCAATCAATCAATCAGAGGACTTGTATAGCGCGCTACGTACCTGTGAGGGTCTCAAGGCGCTGGGGGGGGTGGGGGGGGTGAGGGCGCCTATACTGCTCGAAAAGCCAGGTCTTGAGGCGTTTTCTGAAGGCGAGTAGGTCTTCAGTCTGACATAGGTGGGTAGGTAGGGTGTTCCAGGTTTTGGCGGCGAGGTGGGAGAAGGATCTGCCACCGGTAGTACACTGGATGCGGGGGACGGTGGCGAGGGCAAGGCTGGTGGAGCGGAGCTGGCAGGAGGGTGTGTGGAAGCTGAGTCTGCTGTTCAGGTAGGCTGGTCCGGCGTTGTGGAGTGCTTTGTGTGCGTGGGTGAGGAGTTTGAAGGCGATCCACTTTTTGTCGGGGAGCCAGTGGAGGTCTCGCAGGTGGGGGGTGATGTGGCAGCGGCGTGGTACATTGACTATCAGTCAAACGGAGGCGTTTTGGATGCACTGGAGACGACGCAGGTGTTTGGCTGGGATTCCGGCATAGAGTGCGTTGCCGTAGTCTAGCTTGCTGCTCACGAGGGCCTGTGTTACCGTTCTTCTAGTCTCGGTCGGGATCCATTTGTAGATTCTGCGGAGTGTGCAGAGGGTCTTGTAGCAGGAGGAGGATACGGCGTTGACCTGTTTGGATATGGAGAGGGTGGAGTCGAGGATGAATCCTAGGTTGCGTGCATGGTCGGTTGGCGTTGGTGCTGTTCCCAAGGTGGTCAGCCACCAGGAGGCATCCCAGGCTGAGGGGGTGGGTCAGAGGATGAGGACCTCCGTCTTGGCCGAGTTCAGTTTCAGACGGCTGCTCCTCATCCAGTCGGAGATGGCCTTCATCCCGTCGTGGATGTTGGATTTGGCGGAGTTCGGGTCCTTGGTGAGGGAGAGGATGAGCTGAGTGTCGTCGGTGTAGGAGATGATGGTGAGGTTGTGGTGTCGGGTCACTTGTGCAAGGGGGGCCATATAGATTTTGAACAGCGTCGGGCTGAAGGAGGAGCCCTGGGGGACGCCGCAGATGATGTCGGTGGCTTCGGATCGGAAGGGCGGGAGGCGGACGCTCTGGGATCTGCCGGAGAGGAAGGATGGGGTCCAGTCGAGGGCCATCTCTTGGATTCCGGCTTCCTAGAGGCGGGTCTTTAGTGTGCGATGGCAGACCATGTCGAAGGCGGCCGATAGGTCCAGGAGGATGAGGGCAGATGTTTCCCCGTTGTCTAGTTGGCGCCTGATGTCGTCTGTGGCTGCAATGAGGGCTGTCTTGGTGCTGTGGTTTCGTCTGAATCCGGATTGGGACGGGTCCACGATGTTGTTGTCTTCCAGGTGACGGGTCAGCTGCAGGTTGACGATTTTCTTGATGACCTTCGCCGGGAACGGGAGCAGGGAGATGGGCTGGAAGTTCTTGAGGTCCCTGGGGTCCGCCTTGGGTTTCTTGAGGAGGGCGTTGATTTCGGCATGCTTCCAGCTTTACGGGAATGTTGCATTTTCGAAGGAGACGTTGATGACCCTCCGTAGTTGGGGTCCGATGGTTGCGCCCGCCATGTTAAATATGTGGTGTGGGCACGGGTCTGTCTGTGATCCTGAGTGGATGGAGTTCATGACCTTGCGCGTCTCGTCGTCAGAGACGTTGGACCAGGAAGTCAGATGGTTGGTGCTGATGGTGCGCGCGGGAGGGGTGGGGTCTGGTGCGGTCGGGTCGGTCGCGGTGTTGAAGCTGTCATGGATGTCAGCGGTCTTGCGATGGAAGAAGTTGGCGAGGAAATCGCACAGTTCCTGTGAGGGAGGGATGTCGTTGGCGTTGGTGCTGGGGTTGAAGAGTTCTTTCACAATGCCGAAGAGGTCTTTGCTGTCGTGTGTGTTGTTGTCGAGGCGGTCTGTGAAGGAGGATCTCTTGGCTTATCTGATGAGGTGGTGCTGTCTGCCGGTGGCATCCTTGTGGGCTGCCTGGGTGTCCGGTGTGCGGGCGTGGAGCCAGATCTTCTCCAGTTTCCGGCATGTGCGCTTGGAGGTCAGAAGCTTGTTGGTGAACCAGGAGGCTCTCTTGCTGGCGTTGTTGTTTGGGGGTTTCTTCAGAGGGGCGAGGGTGTTGGCACAGTCGTCGATCCACTGTCTGAGGTTGCAGGCTGCGATGTCAGGGTTGTTGAGCTCGGTGGGAGGGTTCATGGCGAGGGTGGAGGTCAACTGGTCTTCGGTTATTTTGCTCCAGTATCGGCGAGGTAGCTATTGGGTGCAGTGGCGCATGGTGGGTTTTCTGAAGGTGAAGTGGATGCAGCGGTGGTCTATCCAGTGGGGTTCAGTCATGTGGTTGAAGGCGACGTGTGTGCTAGTCGAGAAGACGGCGTCCAGTGTGGGGCCGGCGGCATGGGTGGGTGTGGTCACGAGTTGTCTGAGTCCGAGGATGGCGAGGTTGTCGATCAGCGTGGTGGAGTTGACGTCGTTGTTCTCGAGGTGGAAGTTCAGATCCTAGAGGAGCATGTAGTCCGTGGAGGCGAGGGCGTGGGTGCTGGCGAGGTCGGCGATGGAGTTGCTGAACTGGGCTCGGGGTCCGGGGGGTCTGTATATGAGCGTTCCTCTGAGGGTGGTTTTGGGGTTGGTGTGGATCTGGAAGTGCATGTGTTCGGCTGTGTGGAGGATGTCGTCTGCGTGGGTGGTGACCTCGATGATGGACTTGTGGACGATGGCTAGTCCTCCTCCGGTGCGTTTGGCGCGGTCCCTGCGGGTGATCTTGTAGCCGTTTGGGATGGCGACAGCGATGTCTGGGGCCGAGGAGTCGTTCCAGCAGGTCTCCGTCAGGAAGGCTACGTCCGGGGTGGTGGTGTTGAGTAGGTCCCACAGTTCGATGGCGTGTTTCCGTGCGGAGCGGGTCTTGAGGAGTATGCAGCGGAGGTGGTTGGGTCTAGTCCTCGATGGTTTGGTCGTTCTGTTGCAGGTGAAGCTGCAGTTCCGACAGGAGAAGGGTCCGTGGGTGTGTTTTGGGGCTGCCTGCATGCAGCGTTGGTCTCGGTCGGTGTTGAGAGCGTGGAGGGAATTGGCGTCGTAGCTGAGTCTAGGACTGGCGCGGTGGGGTGCGCGGGGTCCAGGGTTTTGGGCGCTGGGCGCAGTCCAGGCGCGGATGTGTGCAGACTGGCTTGCCTCTGGTGGCCTGCATTAAGAAGGGTGGAGGGAGGGAGGGAGGGGCAGCTGGGAGGCGGGTGTAGAAAGGGAGAGGAAGGGGGCGGGCCACAGGGGACGCAGCGGCGGGAAGGAATGCAGGAGGAATGCGGGGGCGGGCGGGCGAGATGGGCACTAGGAGACAAGCAGGCAGAGATTAGAAACAGGCAACAAGGTTAAAGGCAGAGAGAAACGATTTTAAAGTGCTGCAAAAAAGAGGAAATAAAGGAGAGAGGGAGAGACAAACAGAGCAAGAGGTCAGACGTGATACTTACCGCCCACCACTGGGCCACCAGGGATGAGGCGCAGGCGGGAGCCTGCGGGTTAAGTATGGGCGAATTTTGCGAATCTCGCGTTCGCGAATTTTGCGGATTTGCAAATTCGCAATCCGCAAAATCCGCGAATTCTCGCGAATTTGCGGATTTTTTTTTTTTGTGTTCGCAAGTGTTTCTGCCAGTTTGCGAGGATTTGGTACTAGTTGCGAACTTACTTGTCGGCTCGCAACGGTCGCGACTATGTTGTTTCTACGTCTGGTTCATCATCACAGCCTCCCAGCACCCTCTGTTTCACCACTGGCACCCTCTCTTTGACCCATGCCACCCTCTGTTACATCAATGCCACCCTCTGGTTCATCATCACTGTAGAAGATGGGGGGGAAAAGCAAGCCCACCTGCCCTGCTTGAACTGACATGAATTAATTTGGGGTTAGTTTATTAACAACACCTGCCCTGCCCCAACTGACAATAATGAATTAGGGGCTAATTAATGTGTCACTGAATTTGAAGTTCCAGCCTGGCACCTGCTTGTCTGCTCCCTTAGCTGTAAATCAGGACCTTTGTGGCATACAGTTAAGGTCAGACCAGGGTCACACAATAGTTGCAAGCAGGCAACCGAATTCTGGAGGGCCCCCTCAGGAAGCACTACAGGGAATCGTTACAAATCATGAGGGTGACCTTTTGCACCTGCTCATTGCTTTTGCTTTTGCAAAAATCGTTTTTCATTTTTTTCGCGCTATTCGCGGGGCGCGGCGTCGTGCGAAACCGACCGCGGAAGCCGCCAATTCGTGCGAATGAGCTTTTTATTTTTTTGCGGCTTGTTGTTTCGCGAGTTTTTTTGCAGTATTCGCGAGCCGCTTGCAGCGCAACACGCAAATTTACCCCAAGGTCGAGTACGGGCGCGGCCATTTTGTTTGCGTGACGTATTTCCGTTTCCGCCCGCTATGTATAATCTCGCGCAGTAAGCGCATTGCGAGTAGAAGTTCGCACGAGATCGCGAGTAAAATCTCGCGCGAACTTACTTTCGCGCTCGTGAACGGGCGCCGGCCATCTTGTTTTTCATTCATTTCCTGTGTCTGGGCATGGTGTTTAATCCTCTTGCTATCTTTGCCATCCTTTGCTTGTTTTCAGTTTTTTTTTTAACGATTTTGCTTCTTACCTATCCCTCTCTTTTCCTAGCTGTATATTTTTGTCTTTTCTGCTATTTTTCTTTACTTTTAAACTACTTTTTTAAACTCTTTTCTTTTCTTCTTCCCTATCCTATTCCTTCTTAATTTTCTACTTCCTACCTTACCTGCCCAGACCATGGTGAAGCCAGGCGCCGTGAAGCTGCCCAGGCACTTGAGGGCGGCAGTGGCGGCGGGGAGGAGGAGTCCTGGACCCCGTGCCAGGACACCATGCGGTCGATTGAGGGGGGAGCAGGTGATGCGACGGGAGATCTTCAGCCCGGAGGAAGTGGGCGCGCTGGTCTACTTCGTCCAGCGCCGCCTGCCCAGGATCATCGCGGGAGGCGGCAGGATCGCGGCCGGCGGCTACAACAAGCGGGAGCGCCGGAAGCGGTGGGAGAAGGTGTGCTGGGCCATATCCCACCTCTACGGGGTCCAGCGCACCTACAGCCAGGTCACCCATCGCTGGACGGACCTCCTGGACCGGGAGCGCGACCTGCTGGACCAGCTCGGCTTGGAGATCCCCGGGCTTGGTGAGTAGTAGTAGCCATTTCATCACTCACTACTATGATGTTTTCTCCTGCTCTGTGTTGTTGTATTGCAAATATTTGTTTTTTACATGGAGCAAGCCAATAATGCCGCTGATGACGATTACATTGTAGTTAAATTATATTTCAAAATCTTCTGTGCATTTCAGGTGCACTGCTCTCCTTCTCAGTGGCGTTGCTACTATGCTTATTTGTTTTCTATTTTGTGGTCTCATTGGCCTGAGTAACTATTATGTATGAGTGTACTTTACAGAACTGCGTAATGCTAGACACTAGGGGGCAGATTACATTTACAAGCCCCTTGCGCCACGTTTACGTTGCCTTGCGTGACACAACAGCGGCGTAAACGTGCCGCATCCCTGCGAGTCATTTACAGCATGACGCATCTAGGGAGATGCGTCACGTTATAAAGCCATGGGCCTGCACCACAATGGGTGCGTTCCTAGTACGCAGGGTGGGCGGTCCGGCGGCTGTGCGCCTCGCAAAATTGCCTGCGTGAAATCTACAAGATTTAACGCAGGCACTTCTGCGACGCTGCTACGTCAATTCAATTCCTTATGCCTGCTTGAAGCAGGCGAAAGGACTGACACAGCATGTTAAGTATTGGGTGGCCCTGAGCATTACTGGAGTTGCATTGCGTTGGCGACGTGACTCCAGCGATGCGCCGCTCTTACGTGACGAGATGCGTCACGCAAGTGCCTACCCTTGCGCCAGGGCGCGCCGCATTGTAAATGAGGCGCATCTGCCGTGTCGCAAGGGTAGTTTTGCGTGACGCATTTGATCTGGCGCATCTCTGGAGATGCGCCAGAACGCGTAAGTAAGTATGCCTCTAAGGGGCAGAATTGCAATTACCGTCGCATCCCTGCAAAGTAGCAGGGATGCGCCATTAATTGTGCGGCCCGCTACCACCACCAAACATGGTGCGCCGTATTTGCAATGCGGCGCACCATGGGCCCAAAACGTCACCGAAGCTTTACTGCTGGAGTTGCGTCGCAACGATGGCGCAGCTCCAGCAATGCTCTGGGGTACCCTATCTCCCCAATGCTGGGTCAAGCCGTACGTCTGCTTCAAGCAGGTGCAGGGTTTGTGTGACGCATCATTGTCCTAAAGGTGACTGATTGAAATTTTGTAGATTTCCCTCAGCCACTTTTAGGATGTGTTCCAGCGCAGGAATGCCCTCCCTTGCGCTGGAACGCCCCCTGATGGCGCAGGGCTTTATAACGGGATGCATCTCCCAAATGCGTCACGTTGTTATAATATTATACGCCGCACCATGGCGCCCTTTTTTGTTTAGCTGCTGCATCACAAAAGTCACGCAAGAACGGAGCAAAAGAGCTGGAAGGGGCTTAAATCTGCCCCTTCCTTTGTACCCCTGACAATAAGAAAAATAGTGGCGGTGGATTGATAGTTTGACTATTTAAATGACTGGTAATGTAGCAGGCAACTGTTAGTGTTGTCACTGATCTGACTGAAATCACAATGGAGTTTGTCTGTCACTTTGCGTCTTGCCTGCGGACTGCTGCCTGCCAGTCCTAGGTGAACCTTTCAGTACTTTGTTTAGTGAGTTACGTGACTTTTGAAGTCACAGGTCCGCAAATAAATGAAAACTAACCCTAATCAATATAATTTCGCGGAAATATTTTGTTATTGTTCTTTTGAAATGTTTGATTTGGTTGACATTGACAAGCAACAATCATCCATGTTTTCTGTTCTTTCTTTCATGTTGTACGTCTGCTCCCCCCAGGGGCGAGGGGAGGACACAGGAGCAGCAGGCGGCGGATGCTGTTGAACAGGGCCAGGATCGGGCAGGCGAGGGCTCCTTTGCTGGCCCCAGTAAGTTTTCATTTTAGACTAGTACCTATTTTTCCTAGCGTTCCTCATTTGATTTTTTCAAAATCGTCTTTGATCTTCTTGTAGACTGTATCTAAATTCTTATCCTGCCTCTACTATGACTCCCTGTGGTATTACTAGATTATTCTTATTAGTCTGTCTGTGTAGCTAACTAAGATTGCACGGTTGGCGAAACTCCCATTCTAGTCAGCAATAGCTCTATCAACTTAGTGCAGTCCTCTGGGATTGTCCATAATGTCTTTTGAAGTGTTCTATCTGCTTTGAAAATTCCCAACTATAAAAAGTGAATGACCACCAAGAAAGAATAAGATACTACCTTTTGGTTTGGATAGGAGAACAATCCATATCACTACAGTGGCGCGGACAATTCTTCTGCAGAAACAGAACTATGGACAATAAATAGTGCATTGCTTATCAATTATAATAGGCGCTGTTAGAGTTTCCACATACCTCTGTGATGACAGACTTTGAACCCCCAATGTCCTTACTGACTGACTACATAGTGTGGCACAGTCATTTACCTCCCGAATTCATCGATCATTGATCCCCAATGATGATTATTATCCAACGTAGCTGAAGAGTACGGAGTCAGAGTCAAGAAGTGTCAGAGGCACGGACTCATGCTTGCAAAAATTGCAAAACCTTTCGCTCAGTCACTCTAGTCACTCTGGACCAAAAAACACAGAGTCTCTCTAAGTTTAAAAGCTTTATTAAAAGTAAACACATTTATTAAAATGAAGTCATAATAAAAAAAAGAAACGTTTAACTGAGAATGTAAAAGTGGTTAGTGCTGACGATTAATTGAAGACATTTCTTGTGGTCGAGCCGAGCTCTCACCTTGTTTCAACTTGATCTTGTTGTTAGAAGTCCATCTTCTGTCTGTGTGGAAAAAAATGGTGCGTGTTAAAAAGCCAGCCTTTATCAGTTGTGCCAAAAAGTGCTGCATTACATTGTTTTCACATGTCTTTATTCCTTGACCAAATACTAGTGAGTGGTTTATTCTAACATTCTTAAATGTACTTTGTAGGTGGAACATCTGGTGGCGGGGCCAACGCGGAGGTGGTGGTGCTCGACACGGAGGCGGAGGGCAATTCCTCAGGGGAGGATGCGGCGGTTCCAGTGCCGGCTGTGAGAGTTCAGACGGTGGTGGTAGCGGGCAGAGGTAAGCTCTTATATATTCCTTACTTATTGAGATTGAAGACGTGGCTGGGAAGGAAATAATATGAGATGCATGGCTGGGTGAATGATGAAGCAATGATTGGTGGAAGGACAACAGCCTGGGTGGGTGACACAGAAACTGTATGTGTCCATATACCTGGATCATGCTACTATCTGACTCTTAGATAGCATATGTGTATCTAGAGCAGGGGTACTCATAGTACGGCCCGCGGGCCGGTGGCGGCCCGGCAAGCCTTCCTTGGCGGTGTGCAGACCTTGCAGACAATCACTGCTCCCCCGGCCCCCACAGAGCAGAGTGGAGATGCAGGGCCACAAAGAGGTGAAATAGAACAAAGCCTCTGCTCTGTGGGGCCGGGCAAGCAGTGATTGTCAGGGTGGAGATGCAGGGGCGCTACAATAAACAAAGCCTCAATAATATGTTAATGGTCTTTTAAAGACCTGTTAAGTACTTTGGTGTGGCTGTCTGTGTGTGCGCGTTGAGGAAGCTGTCTCAGCCCGGGCTGAAGGCTGACACAGACAGACACACACACAGTGAGATGACAGAGGGGGAGGGAGAGGGAGGGCAGGAGGGAGGGAGAGATGGAGAGGGAGGGCAGGAGGGAGAGCATGAGTGAGAGAGATGTATGTAAATGCTGGGTCTGGTGGCTCAGTGGATGAAGGCATCTGCTGCAGGGACCTGTGTGCAACCTCATGGTCACAAGTTTTCGCTTTGCTTTAGCCCCGCCCCCTCTCACTCCGCCCCCACCAGTGCAGCCCTCGGCCACAAACTACACTGTAAATTTAGCCCCTGAGAGAAAGTTTGTGAGTACCCATGATCTAGAGAGAGTAGACGGTCAGTGGATGAACTAAGTGTAACTTTGAAGAGCATGTAACACTGCACCCGCACGTCCGTTCCAGTGTAGGAAAGGCAAGGAAAAGAAGTTTTAATTTTGTCCAAATACTACCATCAATAGTAGCAGTAGTTTGTATTGCAAGCACAGCATAGATCCGGTTATTACGGTGGCCACTCCCTACCTCTCTTAATAAGTTTAGTAGTACTCAGTCATTCATGTGTGGATGTATCACTGGTCACTCAATAAAAAGCAAAGCACCTAAAGTCATCCCATATATAAGCAAAAACCTCCCATGTGAAGTGATAGATAATCCGATTATTTATCTTCTTCAATTTTCCATTTCTAGTACTCATTTCCACTGTAGGGTGAAAGTTAAATTAATTAAGCAGTAGCCCTTGAGTTGTAACAGAGTATTCTCAGTGCCACCCGTAATAGAAAAGTAAGAGCTTCACCACCTGCATGTACTGGACGGGTACAGTAACGCAACGCAAGTCTAGGTCACTCATCATGGCGTGCGTCTCTTTTTCTCGGGTGCAAGTTTACTGCGCTGGCATTATGCCGGCTTGCAGAAGATAACGTACCAATTTTCCTAAACAAGAGACAAGAAGAAGAATAAGACTGGTGTACTTTCATAGTCGACTCCAATGGAAGTCCATAGTGCTCGTAGAATTTGTTCCTTAAACTCCCACTAATGTTAGAGCAAGGATGAAGAAGTGTGAGGTTAGATAGATACTGGCCTCAATAGTTATGTAATGCGCTTGCAAGTTGCTAGTTGTACTGCAACACAAATTTCTGCTGAATGATTGAGTTAATCTTAAAGAGCATTGGTTACAGACTATGTCTTTCTTTCTTCATATAGATTCTCCTTCCAAACGAACAAGGAGGAAGGAGCTGGCAAGAGCGGCCCGGCAACGGAGGATCGCTGCCACTGTGGCCGAATATCGGCGGCTGGTGGCCCTGGAGGACGAAGAAAGTGTGCAGTCGACTACAACAACAACGTCGTCTGCATCGGCCTCCGTGCCCCCACGGGCTGCCACCCAGCACAGTGGTCCACCCAGACTGAGCCGGGCTGCCAAAGCCAAACGCCACCGCCGAGTAGCAAGGACAACAGCTTCCTCTCACAGCCGTTGCACCTGCAAGGCAGTGAAGGCACGCCTGCGCCGCAGTACCCTGATGGTGTCCCGCCTCCAGCAGGAGCTCCACCACTTTTCAAACGTGTTGGAGGGGCTCCGCGTAGAGCACGCCTTGCTCCGCCAGGAGCATGATGCCCTGGCCCAAAAAGTAGACAGCATCCACCCATAGTGTCCCTTGCCCCTTTTTTAGAGACTTTTGGGGGGTGGGAATTGGGAGTTGGGTTTTTGGGGACTTTTGAAGGACAATCGTTGGGGTTAGGGAGGGTCTTGCGGGAGATTATTTTGTTAGGGATATAAATATACTTTTTCAAACTTTATCTGAGCATACCCGTTTCTTACTGCTTGCCTGGTGGGTGGGGGTTTAACAGTGACTTTGTTTTCCTGAAAGTTTAGTTCCATTTTCTTCCTTTAAGTGTAAATGCCCAAATGTTTTCAACACTAAGTGCCTCTCACAGAGTAAGTGAAGTGAATCCAAGAGTCCTAGGACTTTAGTAGTACTACCGCCAGTCTCTCGTCTCTCCTACTAATACTCCATTATACCCCCAAACCACCAAACGCTTATCTTACCTGTAATTTGTGTTTGAAAGTAGGGCTAGACCCAGGGCTGGCTCCACGGGAAACAGCGAATAAGGTTGTCAATCTTGGTCGGATAAAATTTCCTAATAGCGGTGGTACTAGTGGTGTGACACAGTGGCAGTTGCATGCCTATGAAAAAAAAGAAAATTAAATCTGGTTTTTCCTCCTGAGCAATTCAACGGTACAATAGAGAATATAGCAGGTGACAGAAGTACACTAGAACAGTGCCACACTGTAGCCTAACAAATGGTAAAGTATAACTACTAATTCGGTTGAAGTTCTTTGACATTAGCCATGGGTCTTTGTCAAGCAGAGTAAGAATATATCCTCGGATTTCTTCACCAGCCTGTTGCTATCACCTTATCCTCCCCAGCAAGTGTGTGGATTTATTGCTGTAATTAAGTCACACATCAATCAAAACCACACAGCCCGGGGGAAGAGGGTTAGGGTTTGAAAAATGGATGGGTACGGGGGTTTTTGGGAAAGGTTTTGGGAGACAAGAAAAAATAGCACAGCATGGACAAACAATTGTGAACATAAACAAATCTTTGGGTACAAACCTATCCATCAATCTTTGAAAGTGCATGCACTACTGCATGCATGTCAGTGAAAAGTAAGTAGTACTTTCGACAACTGTGGAAGAAAGAATGCGACAGTACAGGGCCTGTGTGGAATTATTGATAACTATATTCAACATAAGGTCTCTGTAGCCAGATACCAGAGAGCCTTGCTGGTCACTATAAATCCATTCACAACAACACTCAATGGGGTTGGTCTGGAAGGTGTAGTAGATAGAAAAGGAGAAATTGCTTTTTTTTTAGGTGTCCCCTCACTCACCAGGGTTGCCCCTTGGTGACATGCTTCATCATTGGGGCCATCCCAGTCCTCTACGGGCTGGGGCGTGCTGCGACTTGCGAATTACGTAGGAGCACTTACAAATGACTATGTGTGGTGCAGATGTGATAGTGGAGTGGACTAAGTGATGTGTTAAGGGATCAATTTAGAAGCAGAGAGAGATCCAAGAAATGCAGTCACAGTCAGAGAAAAAGGCAAGGGATACTGTATCTATGCTGTTGTATTTGTCCTGTTGGAAGTGGTAAGTAAGTTGCCTGCAGAAAAAAAATCCTCTTATTAGCGGCACTCCTCCATTGCAGCCGACGCTTCGTCCATCGATGTTGGTCACCAGAAGACACCCTGTAAAAAAAGCACAGCATAGACAAACAATTGAACATAAACAATTATTTGGGTACAAACCTATCCATCAATCTTTGAAAGTGCATGCACTACTGCATGCATGTCAGTGAAAAGTAAGTAGTACTTTCGACAACTGTGGAAGAAAGAATGCGACAGTACAGGGCCTGTGTGGAATTATTGATAACTATATTCAACATAAGGTCTCTGTAGCCAGATACCAGAGAGCCTTGCTGATCACTATAAATCCATTCACAACAACACTCAATGGGGTTGGTCTGGAAGGTATAGTAGATAGAAAAGGAGAAATTGCTTTTTTTCTAGGTGTCCCCTCACTCACCAGGGTTACCCCTTGGTGACATGCTTCATCATTGGGGCCATCCCAGTCCTCTATGGGCTGGGGCGTGCTGCGACTTGCGAATTACGTAGGAGCACTTACAAATGACTATGTGTGGTGCAGATGTGATAGTGGAGTGGACTAAGTGATGTGTTAAGGGATCAATTTAGAAGCAGAGAGAGATCCAAGAAATGCAGTCACAGTCAGAGAAAAAGGCAAGGGATACTGTATCTATGTTGTTGTAGTTGTCCTGTGGGAAGTGGTAAGTGAGTTGCCTGCAGAAAAAAAATCCTCTTATTAGCGGCACTCCTCCATTGCAGCCGACACTTCGTCCATCGATGTTGGTCACCAGAAGACACCCTGTCCACTGCCTGCCTGATGCTGAATTGTGGCTCGCTAATGTGAAGCCTGACTCCATCCTTTTTTCCCCATTGCAGAGACTGAAACCCGGCCTGTAATTATTCAACGAAAAACAGGAAGTGATATAATATTACAACACCACTGATAAATAAATATAAGGTATGTAGGCTGTGGAGTGCAAAAAGTCACACTTTGATTTTCCTAGTAGACAGTACAATATTTTTGAAAGTGCGTACTCTGTCTGAGTCACCTTTTGAAGGATAAATAAGTAGGGGCAAATTAATGTAGCGGATCTTTCCCCTCAATCTAGGTGTACTGTAAACTGTGTTTTAGAACAAAATTAGATCTTCCTAGCAGTGCTCCCACCCAGACCCTTACTAAAGCCAGTCGCAAAAATGTAGAAGACCCCCAATCAAATCTCAAAAAACGAGGCCTAGCAGAAAACTGGTGACAAAACTTACTTTGAAAGTAAAAGTAGGCCGAAGTACCCCCTTATTAATTACCCCTTACCCACCGTGGATTGCATTCAAACCACTTGCAAGCAACCAAGCAAAAGTATCCATAGCCAGCATCGCTCCAAGATTCGAAATCCCCCCCACTCAAACACATGCAATTGAAATACTGCTAACCCTAACGAACCCTAAGTTAAGAATAGTGGCAAAGGCTTTCTTTAACTATGCCAAATCCCCCCTTTCCCACCATGGATTTTCTTCAAATGACTTGCAACCAAAATTACACATTCTCACGAGTGCTCTAAGACCCCAGAACTCAGTTGCAAAAATCTAGAACACCCCGAAACACATGCAATCCTGCTGCGAGGGCTAACCCTAACGAACCCTAAGTTACAAAAAGTGCCAAAAGGCTTTTCCGCGAGGATTTTGGCCCAACCACTTCTACCCGGTATTAGACCTTCCCAGGAATGCCCCAAGACCCGCCAACCCACCCGCCAAAAAGCATAACACCCCCAAACAGGCCAAAAGCAAAATCTCATACTTGCAATATTTCTCGGCCTTCGGTCCAAATGCGCTGCGTAGCTAGGCCATAAGTCGGGGTTGCCACCACGGATTTCCTGAAAAGCAAATGCAATCAAGATTAGAGTGTCCCAGCAGTGCTCCCAGACCCCGAAACCCACCCACAAACACCAGGAAGCCCCCCAAACAGGCCCCCAAAAACGCTACATTGAGCAAAATGTCAGAAATAGCCAAAAAAAAATCGGCCTGGATTTTGTCCCAACCACTTCTACCCGGTATTAGACCTTCCCAGGAATGCCCCAAGACCCGCCAACCCACCCGCCAAGAAGCATAACACCCCCAAACAGGCCAAAAGCAAAATCTCATACTTGCAATATTTCTCGGCCTTCGGTCCAAACGCGCTGCGTAGCTAGGCCATAAGTCGGGGTTGCCACCACGGATTTCCTGAAAAGCAAATGCAATCAAGATTAGAGTGTCCCAGCAGTGCTCCCAGACCACGAAACTCACCCCCAAACAGACGGAACTCCCCCTAAAAGCACCTCAAAGGCAAGCAAGTCATCAAAAACACAAAAAAATTTCCGCCTGGGATTTGGTCCAAACCACTTTTATCCGGTATTAGAGCTTCCCAGCAATGGCCCCAGAGCCGTCAACCCAGGAGAAAACGAGTAGAAGACCCCCAAACAGCCAAAGAGCAAAAGTACAAAAATGGGGACTTTGTCAGTTTTTCCCAAATTTCCCAAATCACTCCGCGCGCGCTCTGCAGCTAGGCCCTAACTCCCCTCTGCCACCATGGATTTGCTTCAAACCTCTTGCAAAGTAAAGTATATATAGCCAGCAGTGCGCCCAGACCCCGAAACCCACCCACAAACACCAGGAAGCCCCCCAAACAGGCCCCCGAAAACGCTACATTGAGCAAAATGTCAGAAATAGCCAAAAAAAAATCGGCCTGGATTTTGTCCCAACCACTTCTACCCGGTATTAGACCTTCCCAGGAATGCCCCAAGACCCGCCAACCCACCCGCCAAGAAGCATAACACCCCCAAACAGGCCAAAAGCAAAATCTCATACTTGCAATATTTCTCGGCCTTCGGTCCAAACGCGCTGCGTAGCTAGGCCATAAGTCGGGGTTGCCACCACGGATTTCCTGAAAAGCAAATGCAATCAAGATTAGAGTGTCCCAGCAGTGCTCCCAGACCACGAAACTCACCCACAAACAGACGGAACCCCCCCTAAAAGCACCTCAAAGGCAAGCAAGTCATCAAAAACCCAAAAAAAATTCCGCCTGGGATTTGGTCCAAACCACTTTTATCCGGTATTAGAGCTTCCCAGCAATGGCCCCAGAGCTGTCAACCCAGGAGAAAACGAGTAGAAGACCCCCAAACAGCCAAAGAGCAAAAGTACAAAAATGGGGACTTTGTCAGTTTTTCCCAAATCACTCCGGGCGCGCTCTGCAGCTAGGCCCTAACTCCCCTCTGCCACCATGGATTTGCTTCAAACCTCTTGCAAAGTAAAGTATATATAGCCAGCAGTGCGCCCAGACCCCGAAACCCACCCACAAACACCAGGAAGCCCCCCAAACAGGCCCCCGAAAACGCTACATTGAGCAAAATGTCAGAAATAGCCCAAAAAAAATCGGCCTGGATTTTGTCCCAACCACTTCTACCCGGTATTAGACCTTCCCAGGAATGCCCCAAGACCCGCCAACCCACCCGCCAAGAAGCATAACACCCCCAAACAGGCCAAAAGCAAAATCTCATACTTGCAATATTTCTCGGCCTTCGGTCCAAACGCGCTGCGTAGCTAGGCCATAAGTCGGGGTTGCCACCACGGATTTCCTGAAAAGCAAATGCAATCAAGATTAGAGTGTCCCAGCAGTGCTCCCAGACTACGAAACTCACCCACAAACAGACGGAACCCCCCCTAAAAGCACCTCAAAGGCAAGCAAGTCATCAAAAACTCAAAAAAAATTCCGCCTGGGATTTGGTCCAAACCACTTTTATCCGGTATTAGAGCTTCCCAGCAATGGCCCCAGAGCCGTCAACCCTGGAAAAAACGAGTAGAAGACCCCCAAACAGCCAAGGAGCAAAAGTACAAAAATGGGGACTTTGTCAGTTGTTCCCAAATTTCCCAAATCACCCCGCGCGCGGTCTGCAGCTAGGCCCTAACTCCCCTCTGCCACCATGGATTTACTTCAAACCTCTTGCAAAGTAAAGTATATATAGCCAGCAGTGCACCCAGACCCCGAAACCCACCCACAAACACCAGGAAGCCCCCCAAACAGGCCCCCGAAAACGCTACATTGAGCAAAATGTCAGAAATAGCCAAAAAAAATCGGCCTGGATTTTGTCCCAACCACTTCTACCCGGTATTAGACCTTCCCAGGAATGCCCCAAGACCCGCCAACCCACCGCCAAGAAGCATAACACCCCCAAACAGGCCAAAAGCAAAATCTCATACTTGCAATATTTCTCGGCCTTCGGTCCAAACGCGCTGCGTAGCTAGGCCATAAGTCGGGGTTGCCACCACGGATTTCCTGAAAAGCAAATGCAATCAAGATTAGAGTGTCCCAGCAGTGCTCCCAGACCACGAAACTCACCCACAAACAGACGGAACCCCCCCTAAAAGCACCTCAAAGGCAAGCAAGTCATCAAAAACACAAAAAAATTTCCGCCTGGGATTTGGTCCAAACCACTTTTATCCGGTATTAGAGCTTCCCAGCAATGGCCCCAGAGCCGTCAACCCAGGAGAAAACGAGTAGAAGACCCCCAAACAGCCAAAGAGCAAAAGTACAAAAATGGGGACTTTGTCAGTTTTTCCCAAATTTCCCAAATCACTCCGCGCGCGCTCTGCAGCTAGGCCCTAACTCCCCTCTGCCACCATGGATTTGCTTCAAACCTCTTGCAAAGTAAAGTATATATAGCCAGCAGTGCGCCCAGACCCCGAAACCCACCCACAAACACCAGGAAGCCCCCCAAACAGGCCCCCGAAAACGCTACATTGAGCAAAATGTCAGAAATAGCCAAAAAAAAATCGGCCTGGATTTTGTCCCAACCACTTCTACCCGGTATTAGACCTTCCCAGGAATACCCCAAGACCCGCCAACCCACCCGCCAAGAAGCATAACACCCCCAAACAGGCCAAAAGCAAAATCTCATACTTGCAATATTTCTCGGCCTTCGGTCCAAACGCGCTGCGTAGCTAGGCCATAAGTCGGGGTTGCCACCACGGATTTCCTGAAAAGCAAATGCAATCAAGATTAGAGTGTCCCAGCAGTGCTCCCAGACCACGAAACTCACCCACAAACAGACGGAACCCCCCCTAAAAGCACCTCAAAGGCAAGCAAGTCATCAAAAACCCCAAAAAAATTCCGCCTGGGATTTGGTCCAAACCACTTTTATCCGGTATTAGAGCTTCCCAGCAATGGCCCCAGAGCTGTCAACCCAGGAGAAAACGAGTAGAAGACCCCCAAACAGCCAAAGAGCAAAAGTACAAAAATGGGGACTTTGTCAGTTTTTCCCAAATCACTCCGCGCGCGCTCTGCAGCTAGGCCCTAACTCCCCTCTGCCACCATGGATTTGCTTCAAACCTCTTGCAAAGTAAAGTATATATAGCCAGCAGTGCGCCTAGACCCCGAAACCCACCCACAAACACCAGGAAGCCCCCCAAACAGGCCCCCAAAAACGCTACATTGAGCAAAATGTCAGAAATAGCCCAAAAAAAATCGGCCTGGATTTTGTCCCAACCACTTCTACCCGGTATTAGACCTTCCCAGGAATGCCCCAAGACCCGCCAACCCACCCGCCAAGAAGCATAACACCCCCAAACAGGCCAAAAGCAAAATCTCATACTTGCAATATTTCTCGGCCTTCGGTCCAAACGCGCTGCGTAGCTAGGCCATAAGTCGGGGTTGCCACCACGGATTTCCTGAAAAGCAAATGCAATCAAGATTAGAGTGTCCCAGCAGTGCTCCCAGACCACGAAACTCACCCACAAACAGACGGAACCCCCCCTAAAAGCACCTCAAAGGCAAGCAAGTCATCAAAAACACAAAAAAAATTCCGCCTGGGATTTGGTCCAAACCACTTTTATCCGGTATTAGAGCTTCCCAGCAATGGCCCCAGAGCCGTCAACCCAGGAGAAAACGAGTAGAAGACCCCCAAACAGCCAAGGAGCAAAAGTACAAAAATGGGGACTTTGTCAGTTGTTCCCAAATTTCCCAAATCACCCCGCGCGCGGTCTGCAGCTAGGCCCTAACTCCCCTCTGCCACCATGGATTTACTTCAAACCTCTTGCAAAGTAAAGTATATATAGCCAGCAGTGCGCCCAGACCCCGAAACCCACCCACAAACACCAGGAAGCCCCCAAACAGGCCCCCGAAAACGCTACATTGAGCAAAATGTCAGAAATAGCCAAAAAAAATCGGCCTGGATTTTGTCCCAACCACTTCTACCCGGTATTAGACCTTCCCAGGAATGCCCCAAGACCCGCCAACCCACCGCCAAGAAGCATAACACCCCCAAACAGGCCAAAAGCAAAATCTCATACTTGCAATATTTCTCGGCCTTCGGTCCAAACGCGCTGCGTAGCTAGGCCATAAGTCGGGGTTGCCACCACGGATTTCCTGAAAAGCAAATGCAATCAAGATTAGAGTGTCCCAGCAGTGCTCCCAGACCACGAAACTCACCCACAAACAGACGGAACCCCCCCTAAGAGCACCTCAAAGGCAAGCAAGTCATCAAAAACACAAAAAAAATTCCGCCTGGGATTTGGTCCAAACCACTTTTATCCGGTATTAGAGCTTCCCAACAATGGTCCCAGAGCCGTCAACTCACCTGCAAAGAGGTACAACAACACCCCCACAAGTGCTGAGTCTTTCTTCATTGGGCGTAAACCAGCCCTCTGGTTTGATGGAAATAGGAGTCTGGAGGAGGAGGATAGAGGAGCATGTTCTTCTGAACATGTGAACCTGAGGAATGCAGACTGCGGGAACTTCAAATCAATTAGCAAACCAGTGAAGACCGTTCTGCTGATGGGCTTGTTTTTGTGATTATCTGATTAAAGTTTGAAATATATTAACTGTGCACAACAAAGAAAGACAGACACACAGGAATAAAAGTGAATAAGGACGAAAAAGAAAGTTATTGATTCGTTGTCTCATTTTCAGGGTTCGGTATCACGGTCCAGGAATGAGAATAAGGCTTCGTCATCATACTCTGCGAATTCAGGCAGGGTGAGCTCAGTGTCACCTGACAGAGTAGAAATTCCCTCATCTATGTTGCTGGCCACCTCCTCTTCATCCGGCACGCTTTCTCGTACTCTGAATTCTGGTGGTATGAGGTGCTGATTCATCTTGATCATTGTTAACCTCTCCACATTTTTGGGCGAGAGGCGGCTCCGTTTGGGAGTTACAATGCCACCAGCAGCACTGAAAACCCGTTCAGAAGACACGCTTGCGAGTGGGCAAGACAAGTAGTTTAAAGCCAGGTTGGTGAGCTGTGGCCACAATTCTTTTTTCCCATGCCAATACGCCAATGGGTCAGAATTAACATAGACCTCTGTTGAGTCATTCAGATAGTCCTTCACCATCGACTCAAGGTCCTCATCCAAGGTTCCTCCACTTTGCTTAGCTCTTGCTGTGCCTCTGACCTTTTGAGAACCAAACCTACGCAGAGCTAGCCAATCCTCTTCAGCCTCCAATGTTTCTGTTGTGTCTCGTGCAGATGATCCGGTTGCCGGTGTCTTTAACGGCTAAGAGGTCACTTGTGCCACAGCCACAGGTGCAGAAGTGGATTGTTTTGACTGGGGATGGCCTGCTGATGTACTGCCATTTCCTTCAATTTCCAGCCGTTCTCTTTCAAACCTCTTGGCTGACAAGGCTAGCCAATGTTTGTACTTTGGAACATGTTCATCATCAAAAGGAAAGAATGCTTGGCCTGCCAGCGCCTTTTTGTAGCGTGGATCCAGAATAGTAGCACAAATGTAATGCTCTTCTGAGTGGATCTTTTTAAGACGTTCATCACCTTGTAGGAGCTCTAATAATTTCTCAGCCAGAAGAAAAGAGTCTTGGTTTTTTACATCTTTTTCAAACACAGAACACACCTCCTTCAGTTGGTCCTCCAGCATGTACAACAATGGGATAGCTTTTCCCAAATTACAGTCCTCCTTGCTGACTGCACGCGTGAAGAACTCAAAAGGACGAAGCATGCGTGTCAGGCTTTGAACTATGTTCCATTGCGCCGCACCCATCCTCAGCTCCTCTGTACCCTATGTAAGGAAATATTGATCGAGTTCCGTATACTGCTCATACAGACGCTCAAGCATGTAGAAGGTTGAGTTCCAACGTGTTACCACCTCCTGGATGAGTGCTTTCACTGGCATTTTACGTTGATATAGCAGGCTCCTCAGCTGCTTCCGGGCCTGAAATGCTTGCACATTTTTCGGCAGGTGTCCAATACGCTGTACGCTGCACTGCCTTTATTACCCAAAATGTTTTCTGCTGTGTGACGTTTCTCCAAACCAAAAATGGCTAGTGTTGCATGTTTCCGAGCAGCTTTAAAAACAATGTCCGTGTCAACACCTGTGTTTAGCTTTGCTTTAGCCCCTGAAAAAGAGACCCAGTGTGCAGTGATGCACATGTAATCAGCGCCTGCGCCACTGGTCCACATGTCTGTTGTCATATGTATAGTGTGAACAGCACTCTTCTGCAAAGCTGCCCCAATCACCTTCAGAACATCTTCATGTAGTGCTGGAACCGCAACTCGGGCAAAATAGAACCGGCTAGGAACCTTCCATTTAGGGCAGAGCGCTGCCACTAATTCTAGAAAAACCAACCCTTTCTACAAAAGAAAAAGGGAGAAGGTCCAGAGCTAGCATTTTAGCCAGCTTAGTGTTATACAGACGCGTCAGTGGGTGGTTGCGTTTATATTGCGCTTCTGTAAACAACATCTTTTTAATGTTGCCCTGGACCAAGGATTTACGGGATGATGATGATATCTTCGACCCAGTTACGCTCGCTGATGAACTTTTCCGCATTGATGTCTCACTCTCTCCCACACTCTTAGTGTGCCTCACATGGGGTGTGCTGCTGACAGGGGTACTGGGTGTAAGTGAAGTGTTTGAATCGTCTTCTTCCTCCTCGTCATCATCAGATGAAAAATCAACGCAATTCCGGCTTCCTTGACCGCCTCTAGGTGCGGAAACCATTGGACAGGGTGCGCTCTCTTAAGATGACCTCTCTGGCCTCCGGTACCATAGTTAGAACCAAGCTTACCACGACTAACTCAAGCTTACAAATGCTACAAATGGCTACGTTTTCCATTTTTGGGCAAACACTAAAGAAGACCCAAACTGGAGACTTGAAATGTCTTTGGGGGCCGGAGGAGGCGGCGATACTGGTGGTGGTGGTCCTGCTGCTAATGCCAGATGAAGTGGAGGATGTGGATTGCCGAACTTCAGTACGTTTTACACTTTCACCACCACGAATTGAGGTCGAGGTGGGTACCTTCTTGCGAGGAAGAAATATGGAAGCGGTAGGTGTTGGTGTACTACTTAACTCCAAATCTAATGATTGTTGTGTTTCCATTTCCATTGCCTCCTCGTCGATATCATCATCACGCTCAGCAGCTTCTCGGGATAGGGTCATAATGTCTCTTTGCTGCATGCCCGGTGGGGCTGCAGTGACCTTTGTGATGACTGGCTCGTCGTCATCGTGAGAGGCTTCATCACCAGCAGTATCTGTCACTTCTTGTTGAGCCTCATCACAATCCATAGCTATGAGTTTTTCGACGACCTTCCTTTTACGCTTAGGTACCTTTGTCAGATCATGGTGTGCCTCACTCTCAGACCGCAGTGGTGGTTCCCAAGCTGGATCCGTTTCATCAGAAGGAGGTGGGCTTGAAGAAGATGTAGACACCCCCCTTGATCTTTTCCTTGCTAGGGATGTGGAAGACAATGAATGATCATCAGGAGGAGTGGCTTCCAATGATACCTCGGCTTCATTGTCGATTTCCTGATGTGCCCCTACTTCGGGAGGAACAACTATTGTGGGCACTTGTGACCCTCCATGCACCTCTGCTTGCGCATCTCCTTTTGCTGCCTCTCCTTCCACATGTACTTGGGCGTGTACTTGCACATGGTGTTGTTGTTGCGGCTGTGGTTGTTCAACACTTGTCAGATGAGTTACAACAACCTGTGTTGATTCAGGGACATTGCTGTTACTTTCTTGCGATGAGCCAACATCACTGGTCGATGGTGATTGGAGAAGTACACTGACTGCCTCTGAAGCACTCAAGGGCTTTGACTTAAGTTGGCGTGGTGGTGGAGGCACTGAACCCAATGGAGCAGGGGTGCTGCTCCCAGCTTGGTCCCCAGCAGATCCTGCTGCTGCTGCAGGCGTACTTTTTTTTTTGCTCCCAAAAAACGTGGCGGTTGGCACACCAGCCTCCTTGGTAACTTGCTTCTTCTGCTCCTTACTAGCAACTTTCTTGCTAGAGGAGCTACGGAGAATTTTTTTTGGGGCCATCTTCTTCAGAGCAGGTCAGACAGCAGGCCGCAGTTGCACGGATTGTAGAGTTGTCTTAGGCCAGATGTGACGTCGCGTGACGTTATGCTGCACACACACACACCGCTGCAGGACTTCTTCCTGGCACTGGTGGATCTCTTGAGTCTTGTGCACCTAAAAACAATGGAAGACAGAGGAACATCAGTTCAGTTATACACCACAAAATAAATCGGAAAAAAACAGAAAAATCAGCACAATCCCATTCCATCCATGCCCTCCATGATGTTTAAGTTCAAGACAGCCCACAGAAAGACTAGGCCCATGCTAGACTCAAATACCCCTGGTGAAAAGGCCACAAGTACAGCCCCAAAAAACGAAAATCACTGAAAAATCAGCACAATCCCAATCCATCCATGCCCTTCCTGATGTTTAAGTTCAAGACAGCCCACAGAAAGACTAGGCCCATGCTAGACTCAAATACCCCTGGTGAAAAGGCCACAAGTACAGCCCCAAAAAACTAAAAACACTGCAAAATCAGCACAATCCCATTCCATCCATGCCCTCCATGATGTTTAAGTTCAAGACAGCCCACAGAAAGACTAGGCCCATGCTAGACTCAAATACCCCTGGTGAAAAGGCCACAAGTACAGCCCCAAAAAACGAAAATCACTGAAAAATCAGCACAATCCCAATCCATCCATGCCCTTCCTGATGTTTAAGTTCAAGACAGCCCACAGAAAGACTAGGCCCATGCTAGACTCAAATACCCCTGGTGAAAAGGCCACAAGTACAGCCCCAAAAAACTAAAAACACTGCAAAATCAGCACAATCCCATTCCATCCATGCCCTCCATGATGTTTAAGTTCAAGACAGCCCACAGAAAGACTAGGCCCATACTAGACTCAAATACCCCTGGTGAAAAGGCCACAAGTACAGCCCCAAAAAACGAAAATCACTGAAAAATCAGCACAGTCCCAATCCATCCATGCCCTCCATGATGTTTAAATTCAAGACAACCCACAGAAAGACTAGGCCCATGCAAGACTCACTACCCCTGGGCATAAAGGTTGAAAAGTAGGCAAAATGGTTGCAGGCCTAACAACAAAGCCTGCATTCAAAATGGCAACTTGCCTCCCAGCACATGGCCAGTGCCTGTAGCAGCACTCAAAATGGCCACCAGCCACATGGCCTGTCCCTCCCCATGAACACCCCCAAAAATCGAAAAACACTGCAAAATCAGCACAATCCCATTCCATCCATGCCCTCCATGATGTTTAAGTTCAAGACAGCCCACAGAAAGACTAAGCCCATGCTAGACTCAAATACCACTGGTGAAAAGGCCACAAGTACAGCCCCAAAAAACGAAAATCACTGAAAAATCAGCACAATCCCAATCCATCCATGCCCTCCATGATGTTTAAATTCAAGACAACCCACAGAAAGACTAGGCCCATGCAAGACTCACTACCCCTGGGCATAAAGGTTGAAAAGTAGGCAAAATGGTTGCAGGCCTAACAACAAAGCCTGCATTCAAAATGGCCTCTTGCCTCCCAGCACATGGCCAGTGCCTGTAGCAGCACTCAAAATGACCACCAGCCACATGGCCTGTCCCTCCCCATGAACACCCCCAAAAATCGAAAAACACTGCAAAATCAGCACAATCCCATTCCATCCATGCCCTCCATGATGTTTAAGTTCAAGACAGCCCACAGAAAGACTAGGCCCATGCTAGACTCAAATACCCCTGGTGAAAAGGCCACAAGTACAGCCCTAAAAAACGAAAATCACTGAAAAATCAGCACAATCCCAATCCATCCATGCCCTCCATGATGTTTAAGTTCAAGACAGCCCAGAGAAAGACTAGGCCCATGCTAGACTCAAATACCCCTGGTGAAAAGGCCACAAGTACAGCCCCAAAAAACGAAAATCACTGAAAAATCAACACAATCCCAATCCATCCATGCCCTCCATGATGTTTAAATTCAAGACAACCCACAGAAAGACTAGGCCCATGCAAGACTCACTACCCCTGGGCATAAAGGTTGAAAAGTAGGCAAAATGGTTGCAGGCCTAACAACAAAGCCTGCATTCAAAATGGCCACTTGCCTCCCAGCACATGGCCAGTGCCTGTAACAGCACTCAAAATGGCCACCAGCCACATGGCCTGTCCCTCCCCATGAACACCCCCAAAAATCGAAAAACACTGCAAAATCAGCACAATCCCATTCCACCCATGCCCTCCATGGTGTTTAAGTTCAAGACAGCCCACAGAAAGACTAGGCCCATGCTAGACTCAAATACCCCTGGTGAAAAGGCCACAAGTACAGCCCCAAAAAACAAAAATCACTGAAAAATCAGCACAATCCCAATCCATCCATGCCCTCCATGATGTTTAAGTTCAAGACAACCCACAGAAAGACTCAGTCCACCCACCACTGAGTACCCCTGGGCAAAAGGCCCCAAAACAGCCCAAAAATCGAAAATTCCAAAATGTTAGTTGCAGCAACTGTAATGCCCCAAACAAACTTACTTGTAAAATTTCTAATCCAACAGTGATCCAAAGAAAGTCAAAAAGTCCTCAAATCCAAATATCCAGCAGCATCCACAAAAAGTAATCCTTCCAGCTCCAGATCCAAATGAAAAGTGACCAGGAGATGGACAAAGCACTGGGAGGAGCCTGCTGGACAGGAACAGGAAGTTGAAGACTGTGGGGCACTTCCTTCCTCCCACCCCCCTCCCCCCTCCCCCCTCCCCAAAATGGACTCCTCGCTAAAAAAGTGCAGGCAAATGTCAACCTAAGTATTTATTCAGAAAAAAATCATCATTTCAAGAAGGTTTATGCTGCTTGCTGGTGGATTTCTTGTGCAGAATTGCAAATTTTATATTTTCGATTGTGCGAGATTGTTGCTGCTCGCCGCATCTCAAATCTCGCAATTGCGAAGTACTGCGAGACGTGATCTCGCCGTACTCGCGTTGACAAACTCTCGCTGTGCAAGTTGGCAAGCCGCGATGACGTAATCGCGCTCGCCAAATTCCCGCGGGATCACACAGCAAGATCCAAAATGGCGCAGCACTCGCAAAATATCGAGAAAAACAACTCGGCAAACGATGATAAACGCCGCGCGCCGCAAAAATTGTATCACCAACGACGCGAGCCGCAAAAAAAATCCGCTGCGTGCAAATTTGCGGATTTTGCAGGAAATTCGCAAATCTCGCGGATTGCGAATTTCCCAAAAATCCGCAAAATCCGCGAGCGTAACGGATTTTCCGCCCATGCTTACTGCGGGTGGAGGAGGGCCTCGAACTTCCAGCGACGGCAGCAGCGGCGTGGGCAGCAGCAGAGCACCAGCAGGGAATGCTGGAGCAGTGGGGGAGCGGACCTGGCCTGAGGACAGGTCAAGGTTCGCACTCTCGCCGCGCAGCGGCCTGCATTAAGAAGGGTAGAGGGAAGGAGGGAGGGAGGGAGGGAGGGAGGAGCAGCTGGGAGGCAGGTGGCGAATGGGAGAGGAAGGGGGCGGGCCGCAGGGATTAGATCTTTTGGGATTAGATCTTTTGCTCCGTTCCGATATTCCCAGTATGTGGACATTGTTGGGTTGGATCTTCATTCTGCATCATCCATCCTATCTTGTAGTCCCTTCAGTAGATGCTGTAGTTGTTCCATCTGAGAGGTGTGCATTGTCTTTTGGGGTATAATATCCTCTAGGGCCAGTCTATTAGATTTGACCTTGTCCGCTAATTTCATGTGGTCCGCTTTCAGCAGGGTAAGGCTGGTAGTCAGTGTATCAATTTGAGTTTCAAGTGCGGCACAGGAGTCTCTTATTTCTTTTAAGATCAAATCAAGTTTGTCTTCCTGTCGAGTGGGCTCCGTAGGTGGGACCACTTCCAGGTCAGGGCTATGCATCTGGGAGTCCTGGTCCATGCCATGTGTATCGTCCATGGGAGGGGGGTCCGGTTGTTTGGTCTTAGGACGCCCCATGCTGCCAAGGATCCGAGGCACTCGGTGCCACCTCACATACGCCGCAACCCCGCCTGATGGACACTTTTTGGCAGATCACCAGTGCTCCCACACCGACTCACTGCGTGTGGTATGTCTTCCAGTCTCAAGACTGTCATAGCGCTCCCCTCCCACGTTAGTCAACACACAACTGAAGAGCCACTCCAACTACAGAAAGCAGCCAGTATCCGTGCCTCCACATCAACAATGCATAGGCTTCATTCCTATGGTAACCATAGACTGTGACGGTGCATAGGCAGACCTACCAGCAATTCTCAATAGCTTCTGTGGCTAGCAGTGGCACCAGCTACTCAGAGCGCTGCTCCCAGGAATTCACCAGACGTATGTCGTGGTACACCCACATCTGATGACCATCCCCCGCTCTACAGCCATGGCTATAGTGACTACCAGGGCCATTCGCTGCATGCATTCCATTGTGCTTTGCTCTGTTTGGCCGTGTGCACCACTATGTTCATTGTACTGAAGGAAGGCAGTTATAGATCCATCCAGGACCAGCCATCTGCAGCTCACCGCAGCATTTCCCTATAAACAGTTGTTTCTGCGGGGCACGGCACTCTGTATGCCACTCCTTCCGCTTGCGTTGTCAGTGCGGCCCTCTACATCTGCATTCATCTGGGCACCTCGTACACCAAGTAGTCTGCTCACCTCAGCTCGTCTCCGTATCATTTATCAGCAGCTCCGAGGAGACGCATGTGACCGGGCGTGATGCAGCAACGAATCCACTCTGCAGTACTCCGCTCCCCCTTCCTTGCAGAATATCTGGCAGCACACTATCTCGTAGCAACTCTGGAGATCGTGCATGCGGTCAGGATGGTGGTTCCTCAAAGCACAGTTGCATCTCCCCTACCAGCCGCTCCATGGTCGGGTCTTCATTCTTGCTTCGTGCGCCATCTTGGACTGCACCAGGCCAGTCGTATTCCACCGGGTGCAGCCGCCTCCCAGAGAGGGATGCCCCACTCTGTTAGCCACTGTTACAAGGGCTGGTAGACTCTCACATCAACGCAGGGCGTGTTCCCCCAGCAGTGGGGACACACCACACTTTGTGCACTCCAGGGCCCTTTTATTATGCCGGTGTCGTTCCAGTCTCGGCATCATGCGCCAACTGGCCATACACTGCATAATCTGGCATCAGATGGCTCATTCTCAGAGTCCTCTTGCTCCATAAACACTCTGGTGCTCAGAACGTCATTAGTACAGCGAGGTTGATCTATAGCTGGCAGGATGATTGCCGCAGTATTGGACTCGGCATGGAGCTCCTCTAGCATACGTCCTCCATGCCTGGCAGTTGGCCACGCCCACATACCATAGGATGCTATATGTCCTTCAGCGAGGAGGCCCAAAAAGGCTGAGAACAGTCTGAGTTACTTGCATTTCTACTGAGAGGGGACTGTTCCTATGTGAGCATAACCAGGACTGTTTTGCAGGCTGTCCCCATTACCATAGTAACATTATTTCGAGAAAGCCATCAATACCCAACTCGAAGACTACCTAGAAATGCATCAACTCCTAGACAGGGATCGATCAGGCTTTTGCATTAACCACAGTGTAGAGACAGCTCTCAATGCGGCTACCGAATACATCCAAAGTATAATCAACCAAGGAGCAATGGCATCACTCAACCTCTTCAACCACAATGTAGCTTTATAGCTGGTCTCCCACAAGTCACTCATCAGAAAGCTTCATCACTTGGGTATCTGTGTTCCAGCAGTCTCTAGTTGATATCCTCCTTCCTCACGGACAAAATTCAATGAGTTGAACTTCACCTCTACACCTCAGAACCCAAGAAGCTTATCTGCAGGTCCCTCAAGGATCGTAAAATGTAAATTCAAGCTACTCATCTATGCCTACAAAGCTCTCCACAACACCGGTCCAACTTACCTCAACCTCTGCCTCAACTTCTACCAACCCACCAGACACCTTTGATCTGCGTCCCAGGGTAGAGTACACCTCCTTTGCATCAAGAAGACCATGAGCGGAGGATGCTTATTCCCATAACTTGCAGCAAAGACCTGAAATGACCTCCAAAAACACCTCAGAACCTCCCCCTCCCTCAACTTACATCTTTTCTGGATTGGGAGCTAGTGGAGATTGTTGAGGTGTGGAGAGATGTGGTTATTTTGCTGGATGTTCAGGATGTCTGGTGGTTTGAAGTCGACGTAGGACATGGGCTGAAATTCTGATGGAGAGGGCGTTTCTCAATCAAGTCTACTTGTGAGAACAGTCTTTGTCCAAATTCCCTTCTACCATTTCTTGACAAACTTTTGGAAAAATTGGTTTCTAAACAGCTCCAACAATCTGCCGAAGAGAATGATCTTTTAAATGGGAAACAGCCTTTACAATGCTGCTTTTTACCATGCCTGGTAAGTGTTTATATAGTAGAACAGAATGGAATCTAATAGAATAGAATATTCTTTCACACTTCTTTCGTTTATCCATGTCTTCAATCATATTCATAATGAATTAGATATATGTCCTTTTACTACTGCATTTTTTGTAATTACCTACATGCATGTAATCGAATGGCTGTTAACCGACAAACTGCTTATCATGCACAAGGGTCTAGTAAATTGCATTGAGAGCGCCCTTCTCTTAGAGGTAGCTCTCTGGTCATTGTACGTTCTTAAATCTCTAGAAAATGTCAGAGTAGTGAAAGAAATGATATAAAGCCAACAATATATAGCTAAAATCATTAATAAGCACATTGGTAAAAATTCAGCACAAATGGGCTGACTCCGGTTGTACAGCTAAGACCTGTTAAAGTGAATACTTTGATAAAAGTTACATAACCTAAAATTCGGCCCAAGTGGGCTATTGCACATATTGACTTCCCAAAGCCCTATTTTCCACTTAAATAGCTATATGCAGCGAGCAATTTTTCAGAACATATTCTCATTATTGCAACACTTGCTAAAGTGCTAATATAATGTGCATACTTGAAGTCTATTCCAAAGTGACTTGTGCGGTTAAAATCCATTGCAAACACAATTTCATTTGTTTTCCCTAACTTTGCTGATTTAGATTGACAGGTATATCAACGGCATTATCATAAGTGTGTGTGCAAACCTTCTTCTGCATTTAGTCCTGTCATTACTTTTGTATTAAGTTCTTTAATGTCCCTCCAAGGCCTGACTGGCCATAGCGGGCACCGGGCAATCCCCCGGTGCGCTGCATCGATGGGGGCCGGTGTGGGGCCCCTGGGGGCCGTTTTTCTTACAGGGCCGTTTTTGCAGCATAGCTGCAAAATCGGCCCTGTACCAAATTCAGCAGAAAAACCGGCCCTGGAAAAGAGCTCGGCGGGACCTCCAACCCCCCCCCCACCCCACCTCCCCCCACTCCCCCCCCCCCTCCCCGAGTGGGGGTGGGCAGCCAGGCACTTGCCAGGGCCTGTTGTGGTTCCCAGTCCGGCCCTGTGTACCTCCTTTTATAACATCTCAGAGCTTTCTCCCAATCTCCACCTCTTCTGTTCCTAGAAATTGCATCAATGACGTAGTAAGGAATCCTGTTAGCATTGCTTGCATGATAATCCTCAACGTGCCTTGCTACAGAGTAATTCTTGTCCTTGTCCGTAATTGCCCTAACATGCTGCAAGATTCGCTTATGTACTTGCAATGTTGTGATCTTCACATAAAGCAGGTTACACGGGCAGGATAGTACATATACTGCATGATCTGCTTTGCATGTATATTGTCCCTTAATCTTCCTTCTTCTCTTCTGTCGTGGTATCTTTACTCTTCAGTGTTTTTACCGTGGAGGCACGCTTTGCAGTTACTGCATTTTCTAAATCCCGCATTTTGATTTAACCAGGTAGTTTTTCTTTACATCTTGCAGATTACTCTTAACAATGTAGTCTCTTATCGATTTTGCTCGCCTAAAAGTCAATCCATGTTTCCTAGGTCCCAATTTCTTTATCCCTGGGTCATGCCCAATAATGTGCACGTTTCTCTATAAGATCTTACATATTGCACCTTCTTGCTTTTTATACGTTTAAATCATCTTAAAACTAGGACCCATTTTAGTCTTTTGAGGCTTGTAATGGAGGTGGTCCCAGGTATGTTGACTAGCTTTTCCTATAGCATTCTCTACAGTATTTTTGGAGTATCCTCTTTCTTCAACTCTCTCAGAGAGCTGTGTTAGTGTTTTATCAGATTTATATTTGTCACTACAGTTCCTTCTCATTCATAAGGTGTTCCCATAGGGAATGCTTTACAATAAAGTCTGAGAGTGGAAACTACTTGTACGAAGAAGTGTGATAGCATCCATTGGTTTCACGAATATCCTTGTTTCTGACTCTTTTTGGATTCCCTTACCTGCTGCTGTCTTTGCTCTGGGTATTTTGAGTGCTGCTGCTTTGCGCTTTCCCGCCGCAGTTCCCGCTGGTCGTCTCCCTCCCACCGCTGCAGTCACCACCTTATCGTGGCCGCAGTGTGGAGGGGGACCCTGGACTACAACTCCCAGCCTTCCCAGCAGCGGAAGTCGTCATCGTCACCATCGCGCCTGGAGGCCCATAAAATCAAGCGCAGCCCCTGCGTCGCGGGACGTGTGCGGGTGGCGCCAGTCTAAGCCTGGGCAAAGGGCGGGCTGTCTGTGCCGTCCGGGGCCGATAGAGGCCGGGCTGAGCCATCCCTCTAAGGTTGGGTTCAAGGATTCTAGACGTAAGATTGTACCACATATTGCTATATTGACTTTTTTATGGACAAAGTATGTACAAGCTAGCTAAATGACTACTTAACATATAGGAGATACACATTTGTATTAATAGGTATTGGGTCAAATAAATAACAGTATATGTAAAAATGACTACAAAAGCAGGTATTCAAAAAAAAATCCCAGTAGGAGGAACACTCAAGGGGACTTTAGATCAGTTCCTTACACGGGCTCCTACGGCCATAGAACGCAAGATCGTTGGGGCCGAGCGCGGCCTATCCCTAGAATCTATATGTAATAAACGTTCTTCATTGGGATTAATTTAACTAGCTCTGACACCACCTGTACCTGGGGACGATAAGGATCCAAGTAATATTACGAGTACTTCACCATACATGGTCCAAGAAATCGTTAGGACCCCGAGTAGGGAATCTACACGGCAAGATTTGAGTATAGAGCCCTGTTTGAAAGATATATCAGAAGAGAGTTTTCTAGCCTTAACACCAACCTTAATAACTAGAGATAGCTTACAATCTATCCCGCATGGTCAGGGCCCATCCTCCAAAAGGAAACTTGGGGGGGTTGGACACAGGGGAAGATCAGCGAAGGCTGCAAAACTACATAATATCCCCCTCAAGACTAGTATCCGAAACCCTAAAACTTAGGCTGACTTACCTCCACAAATGCCTCTTCAAACTCAATCTCAAGACATAATGGGCAAAATCGAACTATTAGTAAAATCTCTGATTTTGCCCTTGGTTGAAAGAGTGAAAAGAATAGGGGAGGAAGTGGGAACCATAGAGGAAGCAATTAAATCTAAAACAGTACTCTTAAAGAATCTAGTGGACCATTCACAATCCCACATTCCCATAAAGAATAAGATGGGCAAAATTAATGAGGTGGTTAAAATCAATATTCGAGTGAGCCGCCTCCCTTGACATTACCACCTTTAGACTCACAGGACCCATCACTAACCATTAGAAACGTTTTATTACATACTGAGTTAGGAAAAGGAGGGCAGACAACTAAACCGAAAAGTACAGATAAGGAAGGCAGGAATTTAGTTAGGCCTAAGAGACCCTCAACCTCGCATTGATCTACCCCCAGAGGCAGCTCTTTATGTTACTGTCCTGTCCGGGGTGCCGGAACTAGCAGATGGAGTAGTAGAAGGGTATCAGGAGCTAAAAACAAAGTAATTCTTTGGCTATGTAAAAACAGACCACTTCCACCTAGCATTGATGGGGAAATTCTTCATGTTAGGCGGGTGGGATGGCTAGGACACAGGGTAAAGGACGTTCCAGGTGATCTGGTTATTGTTAACTTCAAGGACAGACGCATGATTCCATACCTCCAAACTTGGCAACATCAAGGAGGAGATGGATCTATATCCACGTGGGACCTGGGTTATTTCTATCCCAGGCCTCAACGCATCCCCTTTGGGAGACAAATAAGAAATCCTTACCTGGGAGGACTGGCAGGTCCTAGCCTAAACGGGTATAGTGTTCCAACCTTTAACCGGTTTAATATGTTTTCAGGCTTGGAAGCTGCTGACTGACTCACCAGAGATACTTTTAAGTCTAATGGAAATCGAATTCCCCAGGAAAGTCTAACTGAAGAGGTACAAATGATTGTAAGAGTGCCTCATGAGGGGTTGGTTGAGTCATATCATGTTCTACATGACCCATTAGAGAAAGGTCTTTTAGAAGAAAGGGAATTATTAAATCCCATACCTCAAGCGGTGACAGATAATGTTGGACAAGACGAATTATCTAGAGGTGGAGTTACAGCGGGTGACCTGGCAAGGGGAGGGGTCTCTGCTGTAGTTAATATTTCTGGGAATTCTGTTAGTACCATTGAAAACGGGGAACTGTGCCGCCTCATGTTCTGGAATGTAGCAGGTTTAAAATCGAAAATAAATAATATCTCATGGGAAAATATTATTAATATGTATGACATTCTAGGATTTCAGGAGACATGGATAACAGAGCCCTTACACCTTAGTGGGTATAAAACCATTTTTACACCAGCTGTGGGGGAGTTACATGGAAGGGCTAAGGGAGGTTTGTGTTTATATTTGTCAAACCAGCTTAAATACGAGAAAGTCCAACTGCTTTCCTATAATTGTTATTACCAACTGGTTAAGTTAGGGATTAATAAACCGGGCTGTGTCATAATTATGAATTTTTATAATAACATCCCAGCTATTGACACTCAAACAACGTTAAAAAAGTTGGGTGTTGATTTAAAACATGAAATGGATATATCAAGGAATGAAGTATTGGTCATTTGCGGGGGGGGATTTTAACTGTGCCCCATGTAGGAGGGGCCAACAAGGAATTTGTGGCATCATGCTGGACCAGGATACTACCTCAACACAGTTTGAACATTCTGTATGCGGCGACTTCTTGAATGATATTTTGTTCTCTTGCGATCTGGGATATGCAAATGAGATTAGTCAAATAGAGACCCTTTTTGCTCCGACTTTTTTCGGTAGGGGAGTGTCCACTACAATTGATTTTATCTTATTTTCTGTTAGGTATGGACGCCAAATTAAAACTTTTAAGACTCTTAATATTGCGTTTAGCCATCACTGGCCACTGATTATAGAGATCGTACACCCATTTCAGGATTTAGATCGAGAGCAGTTACCAGGTCAACTAGCCCCAGATGTGTTGCTTGGAAGACAAAATGGTTACTCCCTGAAGTGGAGCAAGCTGGTCCCGGAATTTTTTTGATAAAGTGTTTTAACAGCGTTCTGATCTGTCTGGATAGGGATGCTGATAGTCAGCAGATAATTAAAAGCTTGTATATTATTACCTCCTGTATTAAGGATTGTTTATGGGTTGAACTAAAGAATCGTAGAGAAATTAAAAGGAGCTGGTTTGATCAACCCTGCACAAAGGCATTTTCGAAGCTCAAGAATGCTATACATGGGACTCCCCGCGACCTCCTGCTGGTTAGAAGATTGCGGAAAACTTATAATGAGGCGCTGAAACAAAGAAAGGCTGTAATAAAAAGGGATGCCTGGGAGACACTGTGCGAGGCTTCGCACAGTAGATATTCAGCTGCCTTCTGGAAAGCGGTGAATGCTCCTTTCCTCTATGACAACACTATTGCACGCATAGAAATAGCGATTACAGAGGATGATTGGGTAAACCATTTCTCCGATCTCTATAGTACTACATACGGAGAATATCAGAAGCTATCGCTTACTTCTGGACAAGAAAGGGCAAAGGACATGAAACTGGATGTCACCCTGAAAGAAGTAATGCTGAGCCTTAAAGCAACTCAGGGAGGAAAAGCTGCAGGTCCAGACGGCGTCCCGGCAGATTTGTTCAAAAATAATATTGAGCTCTGGGGCCCTATTTTGGTACAAGTTTTTAATGCTACCACAGAGAAGGGCCTTATTGCCTCGTGGTTTACCTCTGTAATTGTGCCTATATTTAAGAAGGGAAATAGGCACAATTGTAAGTGTTACCGGCCCATCTCCCTATTAGATTCATCCATAAAGATCCTTGGGAGAGTTAATTTAGGGAGACTTCAAAGCTGGGCTGAGGATAACAGGATAATCAGCAATTTGCAATATGGTTTCCAGAAAGGGGTGGGAACGATAGAGCAGGGCCTAAACTTATATATTTTACAACAGAAATATACTAGGGTAAGGGGAGAACGCATATATTTTACATTCGTTGACTTAACGTCAGCATTCGATTGCGTTTCCCATAGTAAACTATGGGCGATACTAGAATCTCTGGGGGTGGAAGAACGTATTATTTATTTGCTTCCTAAGGGAACTGTATTCAGTTGCCACCGCATCCATTCGCTATGGGAAGAATGGAGACTGCTCCAGATCATTTGGGATAGGCCGTGGGGTACGGCAGGGGTGCGTTCTGGCACCTTTTTATTTTTAGTCTACATTAATGACCTTAAAGAACCCTACTGCAAGAGTGCAGGGATATGCCCATGGTGGATAAAAGATCAATCCCTGCACTCTTATACCCAGATGATGCGGTCATAATGGCACGGACCCCTCTCTCCCTCCTGGGCCTGCTAACATGTTTTAACACCTTCATGTTAAACCTAGATCTGAAAATTAACTGCACAAAAACTTTTACAATGTACTGTGGCCCTGGCAATAAACGACAGAGAAAAACTATGTTTATTGAGGAGAGACCCCTGGATTGCACCCCTATTTTCTCTTATTTAGGCATTTTGTTCCATGAGTCTGGTACATGGGCAAGTGCTATAAAAGCGAGAAGCCTTATGTTTTCAAAATCGATAATGGCCTTGAAAACTTTAACAAAAAAAATGGGGAAAAAGCCAATTAGGGAACTCTTAAATTTTTTTAATGCTACCTGCATATCAATTGCTACTTATGGCTCGGGAATCTGGGGATATGCAAATATAAAATCTATCCAACTAATGGAAAACATGTTCCTGAGATACATCTTAGCGGTACCTGAGAGTGTCTCAAGTTATGTTTGTCACATGGAATTAGGTCAGCCATACAACGAAGATATAGTTAACGTCCAGCCTATACTGCTGTGGCATAGGGCCTGGACCACTGAAGAATGCATACTGAACCGAACCGTTATGATGGATGTTTTACATTTAGAACATGTTAGTAGGATTAATTGGCTTGTCTATGTGAAATACATTTTAGTGAAAATGGACTGTCAAAAATATTTTGTTGATCCCACCTCAATGTATAATATCCCCATAAAGGTACAAAAAAAACAATGTATGGAGTATCTGGGGGCCAAAAGAGCTAATGAGGAAACAAAGAAAAAGACTGTAAGCTCACATCAATTGATATTGAGTCAGGATAAATTACAGCCGTATTTAACCTTAAATATGAGTAACTATGAGAGGTTTGTCCTGACACGTTTTAGGTTAAACATTCTTTTTAGAGCTCTCAGTTTCCCTGTTATAAATTCCTGGTCATATGATTTATCCCCTTATAGTCTCATCTTCTGTGCTTTTCTAGGTTTTATGGTTTCTTGCAGTTTTTTCAACCTTATTTTCATGTCACTTAAGAATTTGGTCACCAGCTCTTGATTTTTCAGTTTACTGAATTCCTCTTGCAATTTGTCTATGTCATTAAGTATTTGTTTCCTGTCTATCTCCACATATTTAACAAGGATTTCAAAAGTACCTATTGTTGACTCGCCATTATTGATAGTCCACTCCTTCACCATTTCTGGACTGTGAGTTCCATAGCTTGTTGCTATTAGAATCCTTAAGCCTTGTGGGACCTTCCCTCCTCCAGGTCTCGTTGGAAAGACTTGCTTTCCCACTGCTTGGAAAGCTCAGATTTTTTCAGCCTATAAAATCTCCTTAATTTCACAAATTCATCCTATTCACTCACAATGGATAAATCATTCCAGTAATTCGATCTATATTCTTCACCACTTGCGTCTTCAAAGGCAGTTCTTGCCAACTCTTCCTTCTTGCACCTCAGTAGCAGATATCATTACAGTTGTTTGCTGATACCCCATTCCCCAGGTGTGATTCTCGGGAAAACAAATGCCTGGCTTTCTATCAGCAGCGATCCACTCTCCCACACTCATTATAATAGCACGCGGCCTACCTTTGGTTTCGTTTGGAGTGCAAGTGTCCTCCGTCTCACTGTCCTCTTGAGTTTCCCGCTAGTTCACTTAGTGCGATTTCCTTCTTCTGGTTGCAGGAGGCAGGTCAGCACAATCTCTTTGTCTCCTGTATTCTGCTAAACGCTAATATGCTTCTAGACTGAGAGGCCGGCAGCTTGTAGTGGAAGCAACATGTCTGCTACGACATCCAAACCATCCTTCCTACAAACTGCAGAGAAGAGAGCCGTGCCACCAGTGTATTTGTCAATCAGATTTTATTCTGTTCTGCAGCTTATTTGATTTGATTTGATTGGGTTTTATAGAGCGCATAGCTACCCTAGGGCATCCCAGCGCTAGTGACCACGGTCCTGTAAGGTGAGGAATCATGGGAGGAATGCTCAGGGGAAGAGTAGGGTCTTTAGTCGTTTCCTGAACCTGAGGTGGTTGTGTTCTTGCCTCAGGGAGAGTGGGAGGGCGTTCCATAGTCTGGGGGCGTTGTACGAGAACAGGCAACCGCCTGTTCTGGCCTTCCTAATTCTGGGGACGTTTGCAAGGGAAAGGGAGTTAGATCTTAATTGTCTACTTGACTGTTGTTGTGTCACAAGTGGCCTGAGGATGGGAGGGCCTTCATTGTGCATTATTCTATGGGCAATGCACAGGGTCTTGAAATTGACCCGTTCTTTTACTGGCAACCAGTGCAGGCTTCTAAGGGCTGGTTTGGCCGAGTTCCTCGCTGTGGTTCCTGTGAGGATTCTTGCAGCCGCATTTTGTGCACATTGAAGTCTGTGGACTACAGAGGCTGGGGCCCCCAGATACAGGACATTTCCATAGTCTAATCTGGAGTTCACCAGCCCCTGCATCAGGAGCTTCCTGGATTGGAGGGGGAGTAGATGGAGAATCTTTCGTGCCATCTTTATAAGGCCGAAGCAGGTTCCAGCAGTTTTCCTAGCTTGAGTTCTGAAATGTATGCCCATTTAATACAGCCTTTTTTTAATTACAACCATTAATGTTATTGAATCGCTGTTAACCGACATTCTGTTACGCAAATCTGCATATGGGCTGGTGGGAGGAGTGGGTGCTCCCAGTACAATGCCCAGATGAGTGGCTGTAGTAAATGGGCTTACATCTAATTAATTATAAATATGATTGAAAACATGAATAAGCAAAAAGTGTGTAGGAAAAAATTTGAAAAATATTAATAGAAAATGACTAATGCAACACTTAAATGCTAGTATGTTTTCTATGTTTATCACGTAAACACATCTGCACTTTAAAAAAGTTGATGAAAATGGCGCACATTAATGTGATCAAAGCTGTAGGCGGCCAAAACGCATCAGCAGTAGCACATATTAAATTCTGATTGACAATTACCCTGGTGGTGTAGCTCCCTTTTGTGCAGTTGCTAGTAGGTAGTCTTAATAATAAAAATAATAATAAAGAAATGTATAAAGCGCATGGTTATGCCATCTCGGCGTGTCCCCACGCTGAGTGAGAGGGAGGTGACAGTTGACCGCATCTGAGGTCTACTTCGTGCTAAATGGAGAACAGATATGTTTTAAGCACCTTCTAAATTTAGCTTCAGAGCTTTCCATCCTGAGTTTTAGAGGGAGCTTTTTCCAGTTCTGAGCTGGCAGGAACCTGAAGGATCGGCCCCCCCATTCTGGCCTTCTTTACCTTCGGGATTTCCAGCAGCCCGGTCCCAAGAGATCTAAGAGACCTCCCTGGCACATACCTGGTGACCAAGTCACTCAGATATGAAGGGACAAGGTTCTAGGAAATACGGTGACAGGTGCATAATGTCTTAAAGATAACTCTTTCCTTAACTGGGAGCCAGTGCAGTGAGTCAAGGGCTTTTTTTGAAGCCGCCCTCCTAGGCTGCAGGAATACCAGCTGTGCGGCAGCATTCTACAAGACCTGTAGTCTCCCTAGACCTTTTGCCGTGGCCCCAAGATAGAGTATGTTGACATAGTCTAGACCATCGTCTTCCTAGGGGAAACATCCTTTACGATGCAACATTTACCACGCAGTACCTTTACAACGTAGGTTTTTCAATGCAAGTCATTACAACGACTTGCGCTGGGGCGCTCTAGGATAGGTAATAGTTTAATTTACTATCCAACACCTTCCCTACTATCCACGGGGACTGGAGTTGGAATAGTAAATTAAACTATTGACTATTCAGCACCGTTGAAAAACCTGCGTTGTAAAGGCATGCGTGGTAAAAGCATGCGTTGTAACAACGTACATCCCTTCCTAGCCCCTATCGGGAGGAGATCCAACGTTTTACGTAGATTTTTTAGGACTCCAAAACATTTCCCGACTACCTGTCTAATATATCCTTCATCGGAGAGAGTGGAGTCCACCCTGATCCTCAGATTTTTTGCGTCGGTGCAAGGTATGGGGGTAGGGCCCAAACTCGGAGGCCACCAGGCCGACGTCCAGCTCGATGTATCACCTCCCACCACAAGCACCTCTGTCTTGCTGCCATTCGATTTCAGGCAGTTCTTATCCATCCAGGAGGCAAGCTCCTGCATGCAAGCCCTGACATTAGAGGCCGCTACCTCCGGTGCCAGGGATAGGGAGATAAACAGCTGGGTGTCGTCAGCATAAGAGACAACCCCAACTCCAAAACCCAGTACTATCTCCGCCAAAGGAGACATGTATAGGTTAAACAGGGTAGGAAAAAGGGCAGAACCCTGAGGCACTCCCTGCTCCAATTTAATGTCATTGGAGTAGTGTACACCCTGTCTGACCTGAAAACTGCGATCTACTAGGAAGGATTTCAGCCACTTCAGGGCCAGGCCCGAGACACCTCCCTTGTTCAGACACTGCAGCAAGGTGTAGTGTGCTACAGTGACGAAGGCGGCACTGAGGTCTAACATGATCAGAGCCATGGTGTGCCCATGGCTCTGATCATGTTATAGTTAGGACCAGGACATTGTTTCCATTGGAAAAGCGTTTTTTTTAAACTTTCTTATAACTTTGGCGCCATTTGACGAACCTTTACGAACTTCTCTAAAAAAGTGCCCCACTTTGTCTTGCTGTGCATGGAAAGTTTTGGGTGATCCGTCAAACAGAAGCCGAGAAAAAAGGGGGGGGGGGTCAAACAAAGTGCCTCTCCTATGTTAATGCCCATTGAGATTTTAGACATGACTACAGCCCGAACCACTGAACAGAATTACACCAAATTTGGCAGACAGCTAGATCGTGGTTCAGAAATCATGCTTTTTGAGAATTGGTGTAAATCCATTCAGTAGTTTTTGAGCGATTAATGGAAAAGAAATATGGATATCTTGGGATGTGAATCCTTTGCAGCGCTTCATAAATCCATGCGCCAAATGCATTGCAGTGATTGGCTGGCCGCAAACTGAGTAGAACTATTGTTGGTCATCATTTTAGATATTGGGGCCCGGCCCCCGGTTGTACAAATTCCGATGTAATCAAGTAGAAGGGGTCAGGGTAGAGCTACCCTGACCCACTGGTGCAATATAGCGGTCTGTGGGGGACCCCCTGATGAGTTAGAAAATACCCCTACGTTTGTTTTCCAATGTGCGGGTGATCCTAAATCTGCTGCAACACTAAGCAAACCCTCGAGTAAAATCATGGCAGGTTTGCGAATTTTACCAGAAAAAAAGCAGAATAACACACACACACACTCTCTCACACATTCACACACCCACTCACAGACTCATTCAGACACTCTCACACCCCCTCATAGACCCACTCAGACACTATCACACCCACAAACAGACCCACTGACCAACACACCTACAGACCCACTCAGACACTATCACACCAAGTCACAGACCCACTCAGACACTGTCACACCCACTCAAAGACCCACTCAGACACTAATACACCCACTCACAGACCCAGTCAGATAACTTGTATACCCATACACAGACCCACTCAGGCACTGTCACACCCATTCATAGAGCTACTCAGACACTGACATACCTACTTGCACACCCAGTCACATACCCACTCATACACTTGTATACCCACCCACAGACCCCCTCAGATACTCTCACACCCTCAACCAACCCAGACACTCACACACTCACCTAGACTCTCTCACACTCACACACAGACCCACTGAGACCCTCTTATACCCATTCACAGACCCAGTCACACACGTGAACACCCATTGACAGATCCATTCACACACTTGCACACCCATCACAGACACACTAAGACATTATCACACACAATTACTGACCCATTCAGACACTCACATACCCACTCAGAAACCAACTCAGACACCCACTCACACACTCACTCAGACACTGTCACAGCCACCGACAGACCCACACAGAAACACTCACATCCACTCACCAGCCCACTTAGATACTCTTATATCTACCTACCAAACCACTCAGACACTCACACCCACTAACAGACCCATTCAAATACTCACACACCCACTCACAGACTGGTATGCACCCACTAACAGACCCACTCAGAAAACTTTACACCTGCTCACAGACCAACTCTGACAGTTTCACACCCACTCACTGACCCAATCAAACACTCTCACACCTACTCGTCGACTCACTAAGACTTCCTACGTGAGTGTGAGTGGTAGAGAATTGCTGTTTTGAGTAGTTTGTCTTTTCCCCGGATTCTTCTCTACCTTATTCGCCTCAGGGCCTCCTCTATTTGAGTGGGTATTGCTAGCTGCATCTGAGCTGTTCTTCTTGCTTTGTAGCACCAACCACACAATTCTCAGGCGGAAACTGCAGGTGCTGGTCAGTAGGTTGCAAGGGATGTCTTTGTGTCCTTGAGACTTCAGAACATGAGTCTGGCACACAAAATCCCTTGGAGATTCTTCTTCAAGCAGGTTCACAGCAACGTTCGAGTCTATGTCCTCTCCTTGGCAGAAGCAGCCAATGCAGACCAACCCAGCAAAGCACACACAGCAAAGGGGCAGTCCTCCTTACAGTTCTGCAGCCCTTCTCCTTGGCAGAGGTTCCTCTTGAGTTCAGAAGTGATCTAATTCTCTGGGGTTTAAGGTCCAGCCCTTATACCCCATTTCCCTTTGTTCTCTTTGTGACAAGGGTCTCTGAGCCCAGTCCAAACCAGTCTTCTCTGGTGCAGCATAACCACAGGAGGTGGATACAGTATTGTGCAAAGGAGCCACAACCTATTCAGGTGCAATTGAAACTCCTCCCACCACTCTAAATGTAGCCAAGGTCTATTCAGCCAACCTATGAGTCAGCCAGGAAAGGCAGGGCACACCTCAACCCCCCTTGTGACTGTCTACAGTGAATGCACATCCCCAGTTCCTGTCACACTAAAACCATACAGTCAATACACACCCAGCAGAGGCACACAGAATGGTTAAACAAGAAAATGCCTACTTTCTAAAAGTTTGCATTTTCAAACACACACTTTAAAAACCATCTTGTATATTATTACCTCCTGTATTAAGGAATGTTTATGGGTTGAACCAATGAATCGTAGAGAAATTAAAAGGAGCTGGTTTGATCAACCCTGCTTAAAGGCACTTTCGAAGCTCAAGAATGCTATAACTGGGACTCCCCGCGACCTCCTGCTGGTTAGAAGATTGCGGAAAACTTATAATGAGGCGCTGAAACAAAGAAAGGCTGTAATAAAAAGGGATGCCTGGGAGACACTGTGCGAGGCTTCGCACAGTAGAGTTTCAGCTTCCTTCTGGAAAGCGGAGAATGCTCCTTTCCTCTATGACAACACTATTAGACACATAGAAATAGTGATTACAGAGGATGATTGGGTAAACCATTTCTCCGATCTCCATAGTACTACATACGGAGAATATCAGAAGCTATCGCTTACTTCTGGACAAGAAAGGGCAAAGGACATGAAACTGGATGTCACCCTGAAAGAAGTAATGCTGAGCCTTAAAGCAACTCAGGGAGGAAAAGCTGCAGGTCCAGACGGCGTCCCGGCAGATTTGTTCAAAAATAATATTGAGCTCTGGGGCCCTATTTTGGTACAAGTTTTTAATGCTACCACAGAGAAGGGCCTTATTGCCTCGTGGTTTACCTCTGTAATTTTGCCTATATTTAAGAAGGGAAATAGGCACAATTGTAAGTGTTACCGGCCCATCTCCCTATTAGATTCATCCATAAAGATCCTTGGGAGAGTTAATTTAGGGAGACTTCAAAGCTGGGCTGAGGATAACAGGATAATCAGCGATTTGCAGTATGGTTTCCAGAAAGGGGTGGGAACGATAGAGCAGGGCCTAAATTTATATATTTTATAACAGAAATATACTAGGGTAAGGGGAGAACGCATATATTTTACATTTGTTGACTTAACGTCAGCATTCGATTGCGTTTCCCATAGTAAACTATGGGCGATACTAGAATCTCTGGGGGTGGATGAACCTATTTTTTATTTGCTTCCTAAGGGAACTGTATTCAGGTGCCACCGCATCCATTCGCTATGGGAAGAATGGAGACTGCTCCAGATCATATGGGATAGGCCGTGGGGTACGGCAGGGGTGCGTTCTGGCACCTTTTTATTTTTAGTCTACATTATTGACCTTGAAGAACCCTACTGCAAGAGTGCAGGGATATGCCCATGGTGGATAAAAGATCAATCCCTGCACTCTTATAAGCAGATGATGCGGTCATAATGGCACGGACCCCTCTCACCCTCCTGGGCCTGCTAACATGTTTTAACACCTTCATGTTAAACCTAGATCTGAAAATTAACTGCACAAAAACTTTTACAATGTGCTGTGGCCTGGCAATAAACGACGGAGAAAAACTATGTTTATTGAGGAGAGACCCCTGGATTGCACCCCTATTTTCTCTTATTTAGGCATTTTGTTCCATGAGTCTGGTACATGGGCAAGTGCTATAAAAGCGAGAAGCCTTATGTTTTCAAAATCAATAATGGCCTTGAAATATTTAACAAAAAAAATGGGCAAAAAGCCAATTAGGGAACTCTTAAATTTTCGTAATGCTACCTGCATATCAATTGCTACTTATGGCTCGGGAATCTGGGGATATGCAAATATAAAATCTATCCAACTAATGGAAAACATGTTCCTGAGATACATCGTAGCGGTACCTGAGAGTGTCTCAAGTTATGTTTGTCACATGGAATTAGGTCAGCCATACATCGAAGATATAGTTAAAGTCCAGCTTATACTGCTGTGGCATAGGGCCTGGACTACTGAAGAATGCATACTGAACCGAACCGTTATGATGGATGTTTTAAATTTAGAACATGTTAGTAGGATTAATTGGCTTGTCTATGTGAAAGACATTTTAGTGAAAATGGACTGCCAGAAATATTTTGTTGATCCCACCTCAATGTATAATATCCCCAGAAAGGTACTAAAAAAACAATGTATGGAGTATCTGGGGGCCAAAAGAGCTAATGAGGAAACAAAGAAAAAGACTGCTAGCTCACACCAATTGATATTGAGTCAGGATAAATTACAGCCGTATTTAACCTTAAATATGAGTAACTATGAGAGGTTTGTCCTGACACGTTTTAGGTTAAACATTCTTTTTAGAGCTAGTTTCCCTGTTATTAATTCCTGGTCATATGATTTAACCCCTTATAGTCTAATCTTCTGTGCTTTTCTAGGTTTTATGGTTTCTTGCAGTTTTTTCAACCTTATTTTCATGTCACTTAAGAATTTGGTCACCAGCTCTTGATTTTTCAGTTTACTGAATTCCTCTTGCAATTTGTCTATGTCATTAAGTTTTTGTTTCCTGTCTATCTCCACATATTTAACAAGGATTTCAAAAGTACCTTTTGTTGACTCGCCATTATTGATAGCCCACTCCTTCACCATTTCTGGCCTGGGAGTTCCATAGCTTGTTGCTATTAGAATACTTAAGCCTTGTGGGACCTTCCCTCCTCCAGGTCTCGTTGAAAAGACTTGCTTTCCCACCGCTTGGAAAGCTCAAATTTTTTCAGCCTATAAAATCTCCTTAATTTCACAAATTCATCCTATTCACTAACAATGGATACATCATTTCAGTAATTCGATCTATATCCTTCACCACTTGCGTCTTCAAAGGCACTTCTTGCCAACTCTCCCTTCTTACACCTCAGTAGCAGATATCATTACAGTTGTTTGCTGATACCCCGTTCCCCAGGTGTGATTCTCGGGAAAACAACTGCCTGGCTTTCTATCAGCAGCGATCCACTCTCCCACACTCATTATAATAGCACGCGGCCTACCTTTGGTTTCGTCTGGAGTGCAAGTGTCCTCCGTCTCACTGTCCTCTTGAGTTTCCCGCTAGTTCACTTAGTGCGATTTCCTTCTTCTGGTTGCAGGAGGCAGGTCAGCACTATCTCTTTGTTTCCTGTATTCTGCTAAACGCTAATATGCTTCTAGACTGAGAGGCCGGCAGCTTGTAGTGGAAGCAACATGTCTGCTACGACATCCAAACCATCCTTCCTACAAACTGCAGAGAAGAGAGCTGTGCCACCAGTTTATTTGTCAATCAGATTTTATTCTGTTCTGCAGCTTAATTATATGTATGCCCATTTAATACAGCCTTTTTTAAATTACAACCATTAATGTTATTGAATCGCTGTTAACCGACATTCTGTTACGCAAATCTGCATATGGGCTGGTGGGAGGAGTACAATGGAGCTCCCAGTACAATGCCCAGATGAGTGGCTGTAGTAAATGGGCTTACATCTAATTAATTATAAATATGATTGAAAACATGAATAAGCAAAAAGTGTGTAGGAAATAATTTGAAAAATTTGAAAAATATTAATAGAAAATGACTAATGCAACACTTAAATGCTCGTATGTTTTCTATGTTTATCACGTAAACACATCTGCACTTTAAAAAAGTTGATGAAAATGGCGCACATTCATGTGATCAAAGCTGTAGGCGGCCAAAACGCATCAGACGGTAGCACAGATTAAATTTTGATTGACAATTACCCTGGTGGTGTAGCTCCCTTTTGTGCAGTTGCTAGTAGGTAGTTAATAATAATAAAAATAATAATAAAGAAATGTATAAAGCGCATGGTTATGCCATCTCGGCGTGTCCCCACGCTGAGTGAGAGGGAGGTGACAGTTGACCGCATCTGAGGTCTACTTCGTGCTAACTGGAGAACAGATATGTTTTAAGCACCTTCTAAATTTAGCTTCAGAGCTTTCCATCCTGAGTTTTAGAGGGAGCTTGTTCCAGTTCTGAGCTGCCAGGAACCTGTAGGATCGGCCCCCCATTCTGGCCTTTTTTACCTTCAGGATTTCCAGCAGCCCGGTCCCACTAGATCTAAGAGACCTCCCTGGCACATACCTGGTGACCAAGTCACTCAGATATGAAGGGACAAGGTTCTGGGAAATACGGTGACAGGTGCATAATGTCTTAAAGATAACTCTTTCCCTAACTGGGAGCCAGTGCAGTGAGCCAAGGGCTTTTTTTGAAGCCGCCCTCCTAGGCTGCATGAATACCAGCTGTGCGGCAGCATTCTACAAGACCTGTAGTCTCCCTAGACCTTTTGCTGTGGCCCCAAGATAGAGTATGTTGACATAGTCTAGACCATCGTCTTCCTAGGGGAAACATCCTTTAGGACGCAACTTTTACCACGCAGTACCTTTACAACGCAGGTTTTTCAACGCAAGTCATTACAACAACTTGCGCTGGGGGGCGCTCTAGGATAGGTAATAGTTTAATTTACAATCCAACACCTTCCCTACTATCCACGGGGACTGGAGTTGGAATAGTAAATTAAACTATTCACTATCCAGCACCCCCCAACGCAAGTCGTTGTAACAACTTGCGTTGAAAAACCTGCGTTGTAAAGGCATGCGTCGTAAAAGCATGCGTTGTAACAACGTACATCCCTTCCTAGCCCCTACCGGGAGGAGATCCAACGTTTTACGTAGATTTTTTAGGACTCCAAAACATTTCCCGACTACCCGTCTAATATGTACATCATCAGAGAGAGTGGAGTCCACCCTGATCCTCAGATTTTTCGCCTCGGTGCAAGGTATGGGGGTAGGGCCCAAACTCGGAGGCCACCAGGCCGACATCCAGCTCGATGTATCACCTTCCACCACAAGCACCTCTGTCTTGCTTCCATTCCATTTCAGGCAGTTCTTATCCATCCAGGAGGCAAGCTCCTGCATGCAAGCCCTGAAATTAGAGGCCGCTACCTCTGGTGACAGGGATAGGGAGATAAACAGCTGGGTGTCGTCAGCATAAGAGACAACCCCAACTCCAAAACCCAGTACTATCTCCGCCAAAGGAGACATGTATAGGTTAAACAGGGTAGGAAAAAGGGCAGAACCCTGAGGCACTCCCTGCTCCAATTTAATGTCATTGGAGTAGTGTACACCCTGTCTGACCTGAAAACTGCGATCTGCTAGGAAGGATTTCAGCCACTTCAGGGCCGGGCCGAGACACCTCCCTTATTCAGACACTGCAGCAAGGCGTAGTGTACTACAGTGACGAAGGCGGCACTGAGGTCTAACATGATCAGAGCCATGGTGTGCCCGTGGCTCTGATCATGTTATAGTTAGGACCAGGACATTGTTTCCATTGGAAAAGCGTTTTTTTTAACTTTCTTATAACTTTGGCGCCATTTGACGAACCTTTACGAACTTTTCTAAAAAAGTGCCTGACTTTGTCTTGCTGTGCATGGAAAGTTTTGGGTGATCCATCAAACAGAAGCCGAGAAAAAAGGGGGGGGCAAACAAAGTGCCTTTCCTATGTTAATGCCCATTGAGATTTTAGACATGACTACAGCCCGAACCACTGAACAGAATTACACCAAATTTAGCAGACAGCTAGATCTTGGTCCAGAAATCATGCTTTTTGAGAATTGGTGTAAATCCATTCAGTAGTTTTTGAGCGATTAATGGAAAAGAAATATAGATATCTTGGGATGTGAATCCTTCGCAGCGCTTCATAAATCCATGCGCCAAATGCATTGCAGTGATTAGCTGGCCGCAAACTGAGTAGAACCATTGTTGGTCATCATTTTAGATATTGGGCACCGGCCCCCGGTTGTAACAATTCTGATGTAATGAAGTAGAAGGGGTCAGGGTAGACCTACCCTGACCCACGGGTGCAATATAGCGGTCTCTGGGGGACCCCTGGATGAGTTAGAAAATACCCCTACGTTTGTTTTCCAATGTGCGGGTGATCCTAAATCTGCTGCAACAGAGAGCAAACCCTTGAGTAAAATCATGGCAGATTCTCAAATTTTACCAGAAAAAAAGCAGAATAACACACACACACACACACACACACTCTCACACATTCACACACCCACTCACAGACTCATTCAGACATGCTCACACCCCCTCATAGACCCACTCAGACACTATCACACCCACAAACAGACCCACTCACCAACCCACCTACAGACCCACTCAGACACTATCACACCAAGTCACAGACCCACTCAGACACTGTCACGCCCACTCAAAAGACCCACCCAGACACTAATACACCCACTCACAGACCCAGTCAGATAACTTTTATACCCATACACAGACCCACTCAGGCACTGTCACACCCATTCATAGAGCCACTCAGACACTGACATACCCACTTGCACACCCACTCACATACAAACTCATACACCAGGCAAGTCAACGCCGTCTCCTCAGCGTGCTTCAACATCCTACGCATGCTACGGAAGATCTTCTGGTGGATCCCCACCGAGACCAGGAAGACCGTCACCCAGGCCCTCGTCACCAGCCGACTGGACTACGGCAACGCCCTCTACGCCGGTACCACCGCCAAGCTCCAGAAGAGACTCCAGCGGATCCAGAACGCCTCAGCCAGACTCATCCTCGACATCCCACGAAACAGCCACATCTCCGGACATCTGAGAGACCTGCATTGGCTCCCCGTCAACAAAAGAATCACCTTCCGTCTCCTCACCCACGCACACAAAGCCCTACACGACCAAGGCCCGAGCTACCTCAACAACCAAATCAACTTCTACGCTCCCAAACGCCACCTCCGATCAGCCAGCCACGCCCTCGCCGCCGTCCCCCGCATCCGAAGAGAGACAACAGGAGGAAGGTCCTTCTCCTACCTGGCCGCCAAGACCTGGAACTCCCTCCCTCCCGACCTGCGCCTGACCCAAGACCACCTCTCCTTCAGGAAGCAGCTGAAGACCTGGCTGTTCGAGCAGTAACGGCACCCCCCCCCCCCCCAAGCGCCTTGAGACCCTACGGGTAAGTAGTGCGCTCTATAAATGTCTTTGATTGATTGATTGATTGATACACTTGTATACCCGCCCACAGACCCCCTCAGACACTCTCACAACCCCAACCAACCCAGACACTCACACACTCACCTAGACTCTCTCACACTCACACACAGACCCACTGAGACCCTCTTATACCCATTCACAGACCCAGTCACACACGTGAACACCCACTCACAGATCCATCCACACACTTGCACACCCATCACAGACACACTCAGACATTATCACACACAATTACTGACCCATTCAGACACTCACACACCCACTCAGAAACCGACTCAGAAACCCACTCACACACTCACTCAGACACTGTCACAGCCACCGACAGATCCACTCTCAAACACTCACATCCACTCACCAGTCCACTTAGACACTCTTATATCTACCTACCAAACCACTCAGACACTCACACACCCACTTACAGACCCATTCAAATACTCACACACCCACTCACAGACTGGTATGCACCCACTAACAGACCCACACAGAAAACGTTACACCTGCTCACAGATCAACTCTGACAGTTTCACACCCACTCACTGACCCAATCAAACACTCTCACACCTACTCGTCGACTCACTAAGACTTCCTAAGTGAGTGTGAGTGGTAGAGAATTGCTGTTTTGAGTAGTTTGTCTTTTCCCCAGATTCTTCTCTACCTTATTCGCCTCAGGGCCCCCTCTGTTTGAGTGAGTATTGCTAGCGGCATCTGAGCTGTTCTTCTTGCTTTGTAGCACCAACCACACAATTCTCAGAGGCGGCAACTGCAGGTGCTGGTCAGTAGGTTGCAAGGGATGTCTTTGTGTCCTTGAGACTTCAGAACAGGAGTCTGACACACAAAATCCCTTGGAGATTCTTCTTCAAGCAGGTTCACAGCAAAGTTCGAGTCTATGTCCTCTCCTTGGCAGAAGCAGCCACTGCAGACCAACCCAGCAAAGCACACACAGCAAAGGGGCAGTCCTCCTTACAGCTCTGCAGCCCTTCTCCTTGGCAGAGTTTCCTCTTGAGTTCAGAAGTGATCTAATTCTCTGGGGTTTAAAGTCCAGCCCTAATACCCCATTTCCCTTTGTTCTCTTTGTGACAAGGGTCTCTGAGCCCAGTCCAAACCAGTCTTCTCTGGTGCAGCAGAACCACAGGAGGTGGATACAGCATTGTGCAAAGGAGCCACAACCTATTCAGGTGCAATTGAAACTCCTCCCACCACTCTAAATGTAGCCAAGGTCTATTAATCCAACCTATGAGTCAGCCAGGAAAGGCAGGGCACACCTCAACCCCCCTTGTGACTGTTTACAGTGAATGCACATCCCCAGTTCCTGTCACACTAAAACCATACAGTCAATACACAACCCAGCAGAGGCACACAGAATGGTTAAACAAGAAAATGCCTACTTTCTAAAAGTTTGCATTTTCAAACACACACTTTAACCCCTTCTATGCTCATGACGAGCTCAGCTCGTCATGAGGAACAGTGGAGCTGTGCTGATGACGAGCTGAGCTCGTCATGAACAATGGCAGTGATGAAATATCAGCACAGGAGGAAAATATCAATAGCAGCGAAGGTGTTAAAAACCATCTCTTTAAAAAGATGTGCTATTAAATTATGAGTTCAGAGAGACTCAACTCCATTTCTCTATCTTCTCCCAAGTTATACTTGCAAGATGTTACAAGCAACTCTCATGTTAGCCCATGGGACAGAAAGCCCTTGAATAGTGAAAACTGAATTGGCAGTATTTCACTATCAGGATGTGTAAAACAAACCAGCACATGTTCTACATTTTAAATATTCAAAAATCAAAAGGGTAGGGAGGAGGAATGAATGTCTATTTATTTCCCCGGATAGGTATGAGAGTAATCAAGTGGGAGAAAATGGACACTAGTTACAATTCTAAACCATTGGATAGAATAACTATGGTATCCTCAAAAACTCAATGTTCATTGGTAATGCGGTATATATCTTTCATCCGCCCATACATTGTAGTTCTGGCAGTTATCATTGGATACCATAGAGTGTGCTGGGTGCCTGCCTCATCCAGAGGCTCCTCTGGTCTTAATTGCAGTGTCCAGAGATGAAAAATACGCCCCCGTTAGGATAGGGTGTGTGAAAAAGAAAAAAGAATAAAATTAGATCCACACCTAAAAACTTTAATGGGTGGTGAAGATCTAGTAATAAAACTAAATCGGTACGTGTACTAGATCGTGTTACTAGATCTAGAAGTGTGACTTTCCAAAAAGTGTCGACATGTTTCAGCCCCCTCTGGCTCAACGGAGTCTATGGGGCTTTCGTCAGGACTAACAGACATACAAACATAGAATCATTACTTACACAATTCATGTAGTTTGAATGGGTAGATTATTTATAGGGTATTCAATGACCACTCATTCTCTTTAAACCTGAAAAAGAGAAACAGACAGGTATATAATACACGTGGATTAAGTATCATAGTGTACTAGGGGGCTCCAGAGTTAGCAGTAGTATAATCAACTGGGTTTCTGTATTTACAATTCAAAACGTGGAAGAGGACCGTGTTGGGCAGAGGAAGAAGGAGAATGGTGAAGGCAATTAGAGATGCGACGTCTGCATTGAACAAATGTGTACACTCTATTGTGAGTGTGGGTATTTGTCTCAAAAAACATTGGTTTATACGGGTAATGGGTGATGGAAAATTGAGGGCTTAGGAACGTGTGTTAAGGTCTGCATGTGTTAAGACCCCTGAGCCCAAGCACTAGCATAACGCAGGGTATAGTAGCAGTAATTCGTTCCTTAAGGTCAATTAAAAATTACCGTTAGGGGTTTTTTTGGAACGAAAAACGAGGTCTGCGTGCTACGAATAACCGTTCCAAAAAAAACCCTAACGGTAATTTTTAATTGACCTTAAGGTACGAATGACTAGTGATGTTTAGCAATTATGTTCTTATGCATTATTCAAATTGTAAGTTACGTTTGTATTTCTATAAATTGTAATTAGGGAGCCTTGTTTTCCATTTTTACAGATAGATACAGACAGAAAACACTGTCTTTCCTGTCTGTATTTATTTTTAAAAACAGAAAAAGACAGAGAATTTGGCTTCTTTCGAGTGACTCACCATGCTGAGATTAATGACTTTCAGGCCAATAGCAGTACACAATGGCAGCATGGGGAGATACAAACCTGAATGAGATGTGCTTAAATTACTGCAGATCTCAACATGTATATTTCTGTTATACTATTTTTTTGTGGGTGTATTATTTTATTATTTTTGACTGTGTAATGTGCTAAAACTAGGGCTGGGCGTAGTTTGCGAAGTAGAGCTACGTGTAGCTACACGAAGTACACTTCGCACTACGCGAGCTGAACGCGAACGAGGAAAAAGTCTCGCCGGGATGTCATTTTGCTTGCTCGCTGCCGTCAACTTTACGTTGAGGACCGCGAGCAAGCAAAAAATGACCGCTGCATTATGCTACGCGTGTTTGCACTGTGCTACGTGCAGTTTGCGTAGTGCGAAGTAGCACAAACTTTGCAAACTACGAGCGCGTAGCGTAGTGCTTTGCCTAGGGTTAGCTAAAACCTGACAGGCATCAGAATATGAACGCATGTTTATCAGTTAAATAAATGTAGAAATATACACGATATCAACTCCTCTGTTTACAAAATACAAAATAAATATGGAAAAATACCAATAAAATGGGCAAAAAATAAATATGGATGAATACATATGGAAAAGTAAAAAGAAAAATACCATAAAACCGGGAGACCTAATTGTAATACTAATTAATATTTGCCTTTTTTTCTTTTTATACAGATCAATAACACCATCTATTGGATTAATGTACTTTACTAATTAGTTCTTGCTTCTAATAACTTCACATGTTTAGGGACACACCCAAGAACACAACCATAAAGCTACTGACACACACCCAGGCACATACCAGTACGGTGACTCACACATACTCACACACACAAGTACACACAGATACAGGCACTCACACACACAGGCTCACAGTGATACAGCCACTAACATACTCATCAATACAACAACTGACACAGCCAACAACACATCAATAAATCCACTGACACAGGCAGTCAAACACTGATACAGCCACTTGCATATTTGGTAGTAGAAACCCTACCTTACTAGTGCACTGAAACCAGGAAAATGTCACTCCAATCTGGAAACTTGACAGCTATGTAGCTGCTCACATACCCATTTACACTCACCAATAAAGACACTTGCACACCCACTCGCACAGCCACAAAAACACAACACACCCACACATAGACCCATCGAGCCAATCACACAGCCACTCGCACATTCATACAGCCACTTACAGCCACTCTACAGCCATTCACATACACATTATCTAAGGTTACAGGTTGCAAAAATAACATACTCATTGTCTAGGGTTACAGGTTGAAAAAATAAAAAGAACCATAGAAATGTACCCCTAAAAAAACTGGTTACAGAGACGTTATAGTTAGCAAATAACATTAAGAAACAATAGAAATGTACTGATGAAACCAAAGGTTACATGGACGTTAATGTTAGGAAATAAAATTTAAAAACCTTAGAAATGAACTTACAAAACCAATGGTCACAGGGACATCATAACTAGGAAATAAAATATGATTTTTTTTAGAAATTCACTGAAAAAACAAAGGTTACAGGGACATTATAGTTAAGCTCAGATTATACATGCACAAAACCATAAAAATACAGCAGTTATATTTACCTGAGCTAACTATATGTTATGAACCTGCAGTGCACTGCTTATGACCTTATATATTACATCAATAATGACATTGTCAGAGACATCACTATAAACATCACTGATGACATCTTGCAATTGCATGTATAATCTGAGATTATCTGATTTTAACTATAATGTCCCTGTAACCTTTGCTTTATTCAGTGAATATATATTTTTTTTAGTAGATGCTGTCCCAAACCAAGAAAGATGAGGCAATAGATAACAAAACTCAGGAGATTGGAAACACTCAATTTTAGAATTGGGTACCAAACTCCGGGAGGTCTGAACAGCAGCGAATATCTATATACCTGCTTATAACTTTACTTGATAATTGGAAATGAATTAAGCTGTACATAAAATCTTAATATCCAATAGCTTTTTGTTATTAATGGTTTTTACCAATATTTGTGATACAGTCTTAGATAGATATTTAATCTAGAAATTGTATTATCACTTGATGAAATATCATTGATGTACTTATACTATTGTTGTGAGAACCTGCTAAGAGAATATATATTTGGAGTTTTAGATGATTTTCTTCTGCAGTTAAAAATCACAGTACACCTAGGCACTTTATAGTAATCTTATTGATTACGTGGGTGAAGGCGCACATTGGCACTTTATAACTTAGTCACTTACATTGGAATAATGCAGACAGAACACGTTTTTAGGCTATTTAACCATGATGTCTATTCAAATTGAATTGACTGCAATATGAACTCGTACATCTATGTATTTATTTGCTTCCCATGATAGCCGAGATATATTTATATGAATATATTTTATATATCCATACAATCATTGTGTATCCATTGAAGTTTCAGCCGCATAAGTCTGTTGTCTGGTTCCATGAATGTTTATGCACTTGTCACTTTAAATTGTGGATCTTGAATTACAGCATTTTCATGTGATCAAGGCTGTGGGCAGACAACTGCGTTATGGCAGACAGTTCGAAATAAAAACTTCAGCATGAAGAATTGTGTTCCGTGTCTGTTTTGTCCCTCATAGGACTTGGTGGAAGCGGAGTTTTATATATATATATATATATATATATATATATATATATATATATATATATATATATATGTACGCTCGTGGGGAGGTCCAACTAGAGAACTGCAGCCGAACACAGGTGAGCTGTTCCCCAAACAGATTTTTATTAAAGGTACAGGCAGTCACGCTCTCCGGTACATTAAAAGCATATGTCCACAGTCCCAACGCGTTTCGAGTTTGCCTCTTCTTCCTGGGGCACTGCAGTCATCACACGCATATTTCGCTCCATCTCCAAATTAAAGCCATGATGAATGCCATGAATTAGCGGATCTGCTGCTTTCTGGGAGATGAAGTTTCAGTTTATATCCTGGATGGATGCGTGCTGAAATAAATGCCAGATAAAGCCCCTCTGGGGCCCCAGAGTGCCGGCTGCCTTTATCCAACACCTGTGCTCCACAACGTGGCCCCCTATTCTTTGTGGGGTGGTGCTAGTTCGGCGGCAGGACAACCGCCAAATGTGTACGCTCGTGGGGAGGTCCAACTAGAGAACTGCAGCCGAACACAGGTGAGCTGTTCCCCAAACAGATTTTTATTAAAGGTACAGGCAGTCACGCTCTCCGGTACATTAAAAGCATATGTCCACAGTCCCAACGCGTTTCGAGTTTGCCTCTTCTTCCTGGGGCACTGCAGTCATCACACGCATATTTCGCTCCATCTCCAAATTAAAGCCATGATGAATGCCATGAATTAGCGGATCTGCTGCTTTCTGGGAGATGAAGTTTCAGTTTATATCCTGGATGGATGCGTGCTGAAATAAATGCCAGATAAAGCCCCTCTTGGGCCCCAGAGTGCCGGCTGCCTTTATCCAACACCTGTGCTCCACAACGTGGCCCCCTATTCTTTGTGGGGTGGTGCTAGTTCGGCGGCAGGACAACCGCCAAATGTGTACGCTCGTGGGGAGGTCCAACTAGAGAACTGCAGCCGAACACAGGTGAGCTGTTCCCCAAACAGAATTTTATTAAAGGTACAGCACGCATCCATCCAGGATATAAACTGAAACTTCATCTCCCAGAAAGCAGCAGATCCGCTAATTCATGGCATTCATCATGGCTTTAATTTGGAGATGGAGCGAAATATGCGTGTGATGACTGCAGTGCCCCAGGAAGAAGAGGCAAACTCGAAACGCGTTGGGACTGTGGACATATGCTTTTAATGTACCGGAGAGCGTGACTGCCTGTACCTTTAATAAAAATCTGTTTGGGGAACAGCTCACCTGTGTTCGGCTGCAGTTCTCTAGTTGGACCTCCCCACGAGCGTACACATTTGGCGGTTGTCCTGCCGCCGAACTAGCACCACCCCACAAAGAATAGGGGGCCACGTTGTGGAGCACAGGTGTTGGATAAAGGCAGCCGGCACTCTGGGGCCCAAGAGGGGCTTTATCTGGCATTTATTTCAGCACGCATCCATCCAGGATATAAACTGAAACTTCATCTCCCAGAAAGCAGCAGATCCGCTAATTCATGGCATTCATCATGGCTTTAATTTGGAGATGGAGCGAAATATGCGTGTGATGACTGCAGTGCCCCAGGAAGAAGAGGCAAACTCGAAACGCGTTGGGACTGTGGACATATGCTTTTAATGTACCGGAGAGCGTGACTGCCTGTACCTTTAATAAAAATCTGTTTGGGGAACAGCTCACCTGTGTTCGGCTGCAGTTCTCTAGTTGGACCTCCCCACGAGCGTACATATATATATATATATATATATATATATATATATAATTAAACAAAGTCCGACCGGTGCACCACACAATGATTATACATGAGGTATGATCAGCTTCCAAAAAGTGTGTTTCAAACAATCTCTATATTCAATTCAGTTCAGATGTATATACAGCAGACAAAAGCCAATGCGCTTCATCCAAAGCATTGGACTTCTTCAGTGCTGCAAAGTAACACACATACTCATATATAAATACAATTACTAATATAAGACATCCAAATAAAAATATAACATACAATCAAGTGACATCAGAGCGCATATATATATATATATCTACTCACTGTTACTTTATTAGTCGATGAAACTGACTACAACCTAACGTGATCAAGGCTGTCCGCAGCCGAAACATGTTGTTAGGAAAATAAACACCCTTGGAGTAGCAGCGGAGTTGCGTGTGATTTGGGATCTGAGAGCACCGTTACTTTGGAACTTTTGGAACTTTGCATACCGTGCTCGGCCGGCATTGGTGCCACCTCCCTCGGGGCGCAGACAACGCGCGCAGAGCGGACTTGGAAAAAAAAAAAAAAATATATATATATATATATATATATATATATATATATCTTTCCGTTCACATCCGTGTATGGATTACAGGAAAAACGGCACACCAGGTAAGTCCAGCACAAGGAATTTTATTGTGCACTCAGCGAACAAGGACGACGCGTTTCGACGTTATGCCTTTATCAAGTGGCCCCCATTTTGTAAAACTGTGTTCATAAGTCCTTTCTTGAATTCTAGACATAGAAGAAATACTATCATTCCTCTATACATCGTGATTTGTACAAACCTACAATTCAAATCATTGCCTCATACAATTGCATATTTCATTTACGAGGTCTAATATACAACACAGTACAACCACCCGCGTTAATAAGCTGGTACGCGCAGATGGAGACATTATACCCAATTCGTTTCAATAATGTATAGGCTTTGTGGGGAATGGAGATCTGGCAATATGAACGAACTTCAACTATCTCACAAAGGGATGTTCGTACAATCTAGCAGAATTCCGCATTGTTGGCCCCTATTAGTATATAGTGTTTTTTATTCCACGGCTATAATGGGAGCTCCCATAGTTATTTGAAATGGGGTTATTTTGTGTCCGAGGTCTGCGCTATATATTGGGAGCAAGCCTTTATGTACAAGTGCATATTGTGACGGATGAGGGAATAGGTGAAGGGAGATGGGGTGAGTGTGTGTGTCGCTAAATAATGTGCTAAAATGTGTCAACAATGTGAATCCCCGCCGGGAATATATAGAGGTTACATGATGAAACCTGGGATATACAAACGGAACAAGCCTGCTCCTATGGTGACTCCACAATTGTGGTTACTAATCACCCCCATAATCTGGTTATGTTACCCCCGTTTTCAAAAGGAATCATTACCTCAATCTTTAAAAGTGCAAGTGATTAAAATCTAGCTGCTGCCTGGCCGGCATATTCCTCATACTGTAAGGTAGCTAAGGCTTGTTATCACTCTTTCAGGTACAAATATGTGTGGATAATTCCTCCCCACAATTTAAACCCCTAGGGATTTTGCTGTCCAGGTCCATGATTTATTTGGACTCGAGAACCCTTAACGGTGTTTCGCAATCACCACCCCGTATCTGTTTGGGGATCCTATCAATACCACATAATTTTAAACTCCCATTATTGCTGTTATGTTTTTTGGCATAATGACGTGCCATGGGATAATTGTGGTCCTTATGGGTTATTGCGCGTAGATGTTGCAATATTCTCACTTTTAATTGATGTTTGTTGCTGCCTACGTACTGGAGGCCACAAGGGCACTCCAATACGTAGACTGTGAATTCACTGTTACAGTTGATGAGTTGCTTGATAGGTCTCCTCTGTCCTATTCCTATTGTATATTCCTTGCAATTTTTTCCATTGCGTTCAGCCTTGCAGCTACCGCAAGTCGTGAAACCATTAGGTCTGCTGAACCAATTTGTACGTGTGGTTTCAGTGGGGTAACTATGCATTAATTTGCCCCTCAGTGACCTTGCTCTACGGTACGTTACTTGTGGCCTTGATCCCATTCGCGCCCCTATAATAGGATCAGCTATGAGTAAGTTCCAATGTGTCCTCATTATCTTTTCCAAAGCCCATGCTCCTATACTGAAATTGGTAATCATGCGTGGGGCGCTGGGACTATTGTTTTTGTTAACTACCTCCTTTCTCATAGCAGTAGATGATACTTTAAATAGGGCTTCCTCATGTGAAAGGCCTTTTATTTTCTGTTGTGCTGTCATAAGTGTATTGTCAGAGTACCCTCGTTGTTTAAACCGTTTAATCATGGTTTCTTTCTCAAGTTCGAAATCAGTGTCTGTGCTACAGTTTCGGCGAGCTTTTAAAAGCTCGCCGTACGGTATACTGTTTTTAAGTGGTATGGGATGTTGACTCGCTGAATGCAACACGGCATTACCTGCCGTGGCTTTGCGGAACAGGCGTGTTGTAATGATGCCCTCTTTACTCTCAACTGCTATATCCAAGAACTCACAATAGGTTTCACTCATGGTATAGGTGAATCGTAAGTTTAAGTCGTTTACCCCGAGGTGTTCTATGTACTCCTTAGCTAGTGGTTTTGGGACCATTCCAGATTATAAATAAATCGTCAAGGTACCTGACCCACATTACAATGTGGTCAGTGTACATTTCGGATTCCTGTGACCACACTTGTTGTTCCTCCCACCAGCCTAGGAACAAATTTGCTAGGCTGGGGGCAAAACAAGTTCCCATCGCGGTCCCTGACCGTTGACGGTACACCGATTTCTCAAAGAGAAAATTGTTTTCTCGTAGACTGTATAGTATCATAATTTCCAACATTTTGTTGTGGTCCCAGTGGTCTATATGCCTGCTCCTTATATAGTACATACATGCCGCCACCCCCTTCTCCTGGTCAATGCATGTGTACAATGAACAAAAGTCGATACTGATCATCAGATAACCCTCTTCCCATGTCATGTCATGCACTCTTTTCACAATAAAACTTTAGTCATTATAGTAAGACTACACAGTGAAGAGTAAGTATGGGTGAATTTTGCAGAATCGCAGTCCGCGAATTCGCACGAAATGGCAAAAAAATCAGCGAATTCGTGATTTTTCCCACAAACTGGCAGAATTTTTTGCCATTTGCACAAATATTGTGACACGTGTGTCTGTAACTTTGCCACCGTGCCGAAAGGTGCTGAGGTCCCTCGAGTGAGCTGTCCATCATAGTGAGGAAAGGGCGGGAAGACGTTACATACCCTAGTGTCTGTGTGGCGGGGCCATACAGGCGGGGCTTCTATGCGAGTTCACATGCCTCTTGTTTATAAAGGGTCACCGACCTATCAGAGCAGCAGATGAGAAGAAAGCAACCTCCTGGTCACAGGAAGTACTCAGGGATTGTGCTCGAGAAACTTTTGGATGCAAAGACCGCCATCAAGGATTACATCTAATTGTAGGCGATAGATATGGGGAGGAAGCACACCTGGACCGTGCTCACTAGTTGTTTGGGCTGATTATAATGCGCGACAGAATTTGAGCTTCAACTCAGGCGCCTGCTTATATCTGTAAGTGCTTCCTAGTACCTACTTGTCTCCAGTGACCACGTGTGTCTGTAACTTTGCCACTGCGCCGAAAGGAGCCGAGGTCCCTCGAGTGAGCTGTCCATCATAGTGAGGAAAGGGCGGGAAGACGTTGCATACCCTAGTGTGTGTGTGTGGCGGGGCTTCTATGCGAGTTCACATGCCTCTTGTTTATAAAGGGTCAGCGACTGATCAGAGCAGCAGATGAGAAGAAAGCAGCCTCCTGGTCACAGGAAGTGCACGGGGATTGCGCTCGAGAAACTCGTGGATGCAGAGACCTCCATCAAGGATTACATCTAATTGTAGGCGGTAGATAATAGGGAGGAAGCACACCTGCCTACCCTAGACTGTGCTCACTAATTGTTTGGGCTGATTATTTGAGCTTCGGCTAGGGCATGTGCAAAAATGAGCCCGCGAGTGAATCTGCGAATTTTTGGGCAATTTTGCGCGATTCGGTTCGGATTTTGCTCCCATGCTTAGTGAAGAGTCCATTCCACTTTTAACACGAACAACCCGTAAGACCAGAGAAAAACAGACAATATTCACTATAAAAGTGAGAGTGAAGAACAGAGAAGTGTGGCTCAATGGTTAGAGGAGGCAGACCATGGAGCAGAGGTCAGACCCGGGCCAGGGTTCAATTCCCGACGCGGCAGGTCTTGAGCCCAAAAATGTCCACAGACTCGATAATTCTCGCTTCCGTGCCTGCTCGAATCACGGGTTCACGCTCTGCAACTCCGGGCAATAGCTTGCTTAATCTCCACTATGGCCCCCCGCTTCGTGATGCCTGGCTTTCACCTTGGGGGTGCCCAGTACGGGTTATCTCACAGGGAAAAATCAGGACGGGTTCCCAAAGCAAGCGCTTAGAGACTGTTGGTGATAATGCGCAATATAAATATAAATTACATTTACATTTACATTTACATAAATCAAACAATATATGTGAACAAATCTATTTAAATTATTTCCAGACAATAGTATCACTAAAATAAAGAAGATACTACTGAGCAACTATGTATCCATGACATGCGGCATCATTCCAAATACAATAAGCCTAAAGGAAACTAATAATTTTTCTGGAAACCTGAAAGTATCACCTGGGCAATCATAACAAGAAACCAAGCAGTGCAAAAGAATAAATAAAATAAAACATTCCCAACCACCCAGGAAGAACAAACAGACTGAGTACCCATTAGAAGAGAACAGTAAAAAGAAGAAAAGCAGAGGGGTGACGGAATAGAACTGACAAATCAGAAACCTCAGTGGAATCAATCCTTCAAATACAAAAAGAGAATTTTACAAAGCGCATAGTAAGGAAATACCCACCAAGCGTTTAACAAAATCAATGTTAATGATTCCACCAAATCGCCCATCCAATTATGGGGGTAACTGATAAGTCAAGTTGTGTATGAATAACTGCCGACCTAATGCGTGTTTCCATGGCAATGGCAATCTTTTTGTATTTAGCGGCACCTATATCACATCCGAGTCCCGTTTTCCTTGGTTCTTTCATTGTTATAACACTTTTTTTCAAAAGGGACTGAAAATTATTTATTTTGCTCTTTTAAAGAGCAAAAAAAATAATTTTAAGTCCTTTTTGAAAATATAGGTGCAGCTAAATACAAAAAGATTACCACTGCCTTGGAAACACCCGAAGCAAAACGCAATGCAGAAATGTTCAACTTGTTTGAAATAACAACTAAAACGAGAAGAGAAAGAGGTGAAATAAACACAGGAGGAAGTGATAAAGACAAACTCAGATATTGGGAAAGTCTATCAAAGAAGGAAATCAATAAGTGGTGGGAACTCATAACCTTGGAAAAATATGTGGAAGTAAAACGTATTCCCAGAGGCCTCCCCCTGATGTTAATACCCAGCCACCAAGACACCAGTGGGGAACTCCTACAGGAATGGGGAGAAAACTTATTGGAGTCATCAATGGGACTAATATGGAAAGGGGCGACCACTCGGTCCCCCCGAACGTATGGCAGAGTACCACGATCCCCCCGGGAAGCCATCTTGGGCGGGAGGCGAGTCTCGGCTGGTATGCCCGAAGCGGCGTAGCCGGGGCGCGCCTTTTCCCGCCCTAGAGTGGGTTGGCCTAGACACTGACGCAGCTGGCCACGCCCTAGGGGCAGGCAGGGGCGGGTTTACGCCCGCCCTGAAGACGGATAAAAGGAGAAGCAAGATCCGAAGGCATCCTCTTGTTCCTGTGCTCTGAAGCTGCACCTCCTCGCTGCACGTGAGCTCGAGACGGAACGAAGAGCCAATTTTGAGCGTTGTAATCGTTCTTGTTTGTTTTACAGATACTCTGTTGGAGAATGCCGAAGAAGGCGGGAAAGCGCATGACTACCGAACAGATGCTGCGTGTTCTCATGAAGGAGATGACCGAACTAAAGAGGCGAGTGGATAAGAACGAGGAAGGGGGACCAAAACGTCCTTTGGCGGGAGCAGCCCCGGGAGGGAAAAACAAGAGGCCCAGGAGGGGAGCAGCGGGAGAAGACATCCCGGGTCCCAGTGCCCCGCTCGAGGCACCAACTCCCGTGCCGAAGGAAGGGAATCCGATTCCCGTTGTGGTCACCCCCGTGTCCGAGGAAGATATGCCGCCCGAGCTGGCAGCACAATTGGCAGCGTGGTTGGGAAAAGGTAAAGAGGGCGCCACGGCTGTCGACGCACAGGAGCTAATGAAGCAACTGCGTGAGTCACGGGAAGCAGCGAAGGTGGCCACGCCGGCTGCAGCAGTAGAGAAGCCGCAGGGGACGGGTTCAGTAGCAGAGACAACGTCCGGTGCAGGTAAGCGGCCATTGCTGATTGCGAGGGATGAGTCGGCACCCTCTCGTAGGGAAAAATTGGGTCAGCATGTTCCTTTGGCTATTAAGGAAAAGATATGGGCAGGGGAGTATGTAAACATATTCTCGTTGCTTACTGATCACTATGAGATGGAGCATGTCAAGGGCCAGAAGGAGCTCATGCATCCGAGTGTTTGGCGCGCAAAAATGGCCGCCTTTAAGGTAAATGAAAACATTGGCAATTGGGGCCAAGCGTGGGGGGTTTTTACATCGATCTTGGGGGAGCGAAGGCCTGATCTGTTACCCGAATTGCCGATTTATCAATCACGAATCATGGGGTACTCGGTATCACACGAGGGTAATCATTGGTTCTGCTATGATAACCTGTTTAGAAAAGCTAAAGAACACGATAAAAACTTAACATGGGATTGTTATGATTCTGTGTCATGGTCCAAAATGAAGGAGACTGGTATGTTAAAATTGCCATTAGTGGGGAGTGTCGTCGGCGAGTCTTCCCGCCAGTATGCGGAGACGCCCTTTCGGTCAGGTGCGGGTACAGACAATTACTCGAAGCCTGCCGGTAACACAGGAAAAAGGGGGGTTTGTTGGAACTTCAACAGGGGTAAATATACTAGGCCCCAGGGATCATGCAAATTTAGACATGAATGTAGTGGGTGTGGGCAATCATCCCATCCTGAGTCCACGTGCAGAGCCAAAACGGGTGATAACGGGGGTAGAGGAGGCGCCAAACAGGTCTAACATAGTCCGAGGGGCGCCTTTACCTACCCCGATTGATACCTTGGCAATGATTCCTTGGCTCAGTGAATACCCGGATCGTGCTTCTGCTGGGGTGTTGCGGAACGGGTTTTCTTATGGTTTCCGCATCCCAGTGGGGGACTTTCAGGGTGCATCGAAATGTAAAAATCAGCTATCGGTCTTTCAGCATACGACTGTGGTACAGAATAAGATCAGGAAGGAGGTGGCTCGAGGTCGAGTCGCCGGTCCGTTTAGTGTACCACCGGTTCCTAATTTTGTTTGTTCCCCGTTAGGTGTGGTCCCAAAGAAGGACCCGGGTGAGTTTCGGCTGATACATAATTTATCAGCCCCACGTGGTCTCTCCGTCAATGAAGCGATAGACCCGGAAGTGTGTTCGGTGCGGTACGCATCATTCGATGAGGCCGTAGCCATTTTGAATCGCCTGGGGCCCGGGGCGCTGATGGCTAAATCTGATATCGAGTCAGCGTTCCGGTTGCTCCCGGTACATCCAGACGATCAGCGTCTCTTAGGTTTCATGTTTCAGGGTCATTATTACATGGATAGGTGTATGCCGATGGGGTGCTCTATATCTTGTGCCTATTTCGAAAAATTCAGTAGCTTTCTACAATGGGTCTTCACAAGGAAGACAGGTTTCCGAAATGTGATGCATTACCTGGATGATTTTTTGTTCCTGGGGGCAGCCGGGGACCCGGAATGTGGGCAGGCTTTAGCACAGTTTTGTGACTTGATGAATCAGTTTGGCGTGCCATTGGCACCAGGTAAGACTGTGGGGCCTTCCACGTGCCTCGAGTTTCTGGGGATCGAGTTAGACTCCGCAGCAGGTTGTTTTCGTTTACCAGCTGACAAAGTGTCAAAGTTCAGGACATCCCTGCAGATGTGTATAAGGGGACCTAAGGTTAGGCTGCATCATTTACAGCAGTTAGTTGGCCAGTTGAATTTTGCCCTGAGGGTTATACCAATGGCCCGCCCCTTTTCCCGTTCGATCGCTCAAGCCATGGTCGGCCTGAAGGAGGGCCATCATCGCACAAGGCTCTCGGCAGAGGTCCGCCAGGACATGCGCATTTGGTTGGCATTTCTGGCGGATTTCAATGGTCGAGTCGTCTGGAACAAACCAGCCGTGTCCTCTGAGGAGCTGGGGTTGTGGACAGATTCGGCGGGGAGCATAGGTTTCGGTGCCATATTCGGCACGAGATGGTCTGCACAAAAGTGGCCGACATGGTGGCATGACAGTGGACTGACAAGTAACATTGCTTTCCTGGAACTTTTCCCCATTTTAGTGGCCCTGAGAACTTGGCCCGAAGGGTTCAGAGATCACTCGGGGGTATTTTGGTCTGACAATATGACCGTGGTCGAGTGTATCAATAGTCAGGCAGCACGATGCAAGTGGATTTTGAGACTGCTCAAAGAAATTGTTTTACTTTGTATGCAATTGAATGTGTTATTCAGAGCAAGACATGTCCCAGGGGTAATGAACCAGGCGGCTGATGCACTGTCTCGTTTTCGTATACAGGCTTTCTGGGGTTTCCTTCCCACAGCGGACCCGGAGCCGGCACCCTTTCCCGAAGCTCTCTGGTCTCTCGGTGCCCCGAACTTCGTAACCTCGTGGGAGAGAGTTTAGCTCCCAGGACAAGGAAGGCATATGAAGGGGCGTTCCGGTCCTATTTGGCCTTTTTGGGTACTGGTAGGGAGGAGCTTTGGGGCCAGGAAGAGTGGGTGGTGGATTTTCTGATGTCCTTACATCGGGTCGGGAAATCGGTGGCCACGGCTCAGAGACATCGGGCTGCCATTTCCTTTGTTGCCAGGGCTCACGGGATCCAGGATCCGACAGCGTCTTTCGTTGTACAGAAAGCGCTACGGGGGTGGCAACGCCTTGAGGGTCGCAGAGTAGATGAGAGGCGCCCGATAGGTTTGGATAGGCTGGCCCAGTTATTATCCAGTCTCCCTGCTACGTGTTCGTCTCAGTTTGAGACGGTGTTATTCCGAGCCGCTTTTACGCTGGCATTCCATGGGGCTATGCGGGTAAGCGAATTAGTGGCGAGGAACAAGCAGGATGTGACAGGAGGATTGTGCCAGGAGCACGTCCAGATCAGAGGGGAGACGATGACGGTCTCGTTTGTCAGGTCTAAGACCGATCAAAGTGGGATGGGTGACTGCGTAATCATACGCAGGATTCCCGGGTCCTCCATGTGCCCGGTAAGGTGTCTAGAAGATTATTTAGCACGAAGGGTGGCATCATGGGGGGGGACCTTGTTGAGACACGCTGACGCCACCCCACTGACAAAGTTTCAGTTTCAGCGGGTGCTTGCGATGTCGATTGCCCCTGCGGGCTTGAACCCGGGCGAGTTTGGGACCCATTCCTTTCGGATAGGGGCTGCTACAGAAGCAACAGCCAGGGGTCTGGATGTTGAACAAGTTAAACGGGTGGGGCGTTGGTCCTCCAATTGTTATAAGAGGTATGTGCGGTTGCACATGTTGTGAAGCTGTAGCAATGTACTCACGCTTCTTGTTTTTGTTTGGTTTTCAGTTGCGCAAGCCTACGAGGCGGGGCGGACTTTGCAGTCGACCCTACACCGGGCCAGCGGTCAGACATCACCGGCTGTGAGAAAGGAGGTGTGGGTTGTGGGCCACTCATACGTGAGGCGTGACGCAGACGTATTCGAGGCAGGTGATATGATTCACGTAGCTGGGGAATACGGGTACAGTGTGTCCTTCTACGGAAGAGGCGGGCTCTGTATTGACCAGTTTCAATCATTTTTTGAGGGTTTGCTAGGGCGGACGAGGTCACCGCCGTCTGTAGTGATAGTACATCTTGGGGGTAATGATTTGGTCACCACTGGTAGACGACTTCTTCTTGAGGCGATGCTTTCCACTGTAAGTTGGTTAGCGAGGTGTCACGACCCACGGAGGTGGGACGCTATGAACACTGACCAGATCCGAGATTGTGGGAAAGACTACACTTCCCATGATTCCCGGGGGAGAGCGACGCGTCTGGCGATGACGTCAGACTCAGGAAGTTCAAGACGGAGTGAATCCTGCTTGGCAGCGCCGTATATTCTGGTTCCAGGACTCTGACGGTAGGATCCCCAGCGCTGGAGTTTGGCTGCGTATCCTTTTTGGTGCCTTTACGTTTTTCTTCGTGTTTGGTGCTGTTTCTTGAGTTGCTCGTTCCGCTCGGAGAAGGTTCCTCTTGGCGGTGTTCTGAGCCATTTACCTTGGCCTTATGTGCAGAGGTCAGTCGTTCTGCTCACTCGGATTTCGCCTCTTCCTAGTGAGGCTCTGGGCTATGGTGTAGTTAGTTCGAGGAGTTATCGGATTGAATCACTACGCTTTGACTCTTTAGTGATTTCTTGGCTCGCGCTTGGTGGCGCTAGAGGTATTTCGTGAATCACCGTCTGCAGAGACATTTTATCTGTGTGAAGGGTGATTGAAAGAACTTTGTTCCTTCTATCTGGAAGTCTGCTTTTCTAATGAAAGAACATTACTTGTACTGTTTACTCGCTGGTGCAGGACATTACCATCAGGTGTAAAAGATTGTGAGGCTGTGGGTGACGTAACCCATTAGTCTCTTCAGTGTGACAATTACTAAAGCAGAAATCTGTTATTTGCTGTTTATTTTATTTATTTACAACAGGGGTATAATGTGCTTCGCCTGGCTGGCTGTTTACCATTCTGCCCTCTGTTGAAGCCCTTACTGTTAACATCACTGGTATGTACAAGTTACCCTAGGGAACATATTAATGTATAATGGTGCTAGTGTTAACCAAAGGTATCTTGTGTTTTCAGGATTGTGCTGTTACTGTTTAACATCTGAAGGCCAGGCAAAGCCAACCTTATCTTACCCTCCAGGTAAAGAGAAGCGATTCATAGGTGTTTAGATTAGAGAAGCTATAGAAGACAGGTTCTCTAGGACCTAGGACAGAGTGTGATTGTTTGTCTTGTTCTCATTTCAGCTTCTCCGCCCCCCAGTTCCTGCCCTGCTGTTCCTGTTATCCCTCACTTGATCCCCACTGTGAGTCTGTTATTATCAGACCCAGAGGTTATCGAGAGGTGGAACCCTTATTGGCATCGTACCATCCTGAGGACTTTGGGACCTGACAGAATATACGGCCCAAGAATTTAGTCCTCCCGGTGTTACGATATCATGACCACTCTCGAAGACCTAATGTCTGCATTAGCGATAGTACAGACTGAGTTGCAGGCTTCCAGGACGGAAACTGCGACGTTGCAAGCACAGGTAGATAGGTTGAATCGAAACCCTTTTAATGCAGGCACCCAGTCCACTTCTTCGGTGGTGGTAGAAGTCCCCGCACCTATTCCACTGGCCGCTCCGGAACGGTTCCATGGGGATAGTGATAAGGTGCAGGTTTTTCTCACTCAAGTTCTCTTACACTTCTCATGCAAACCTAAAGTCTTCAACACTAATCATGCAAGGGTGGCATTTCTCATATCGTACTTGGGTGGGGATGCTGCTCAGTGGGCGGTACCGTTAGTTAAAAAAGATGATCCTTTGTTAAGAGATTGGGAGGCCTTTAAGACTGAGTTCGAGAAAACATTCAACCGCAGATCAGCCACCTTGTCAGCAGATAGGGACCTGTTGGGGTTAAGACAAGGAAACAGGGATCTTATAACCTACCTTAATGATTTCAGAAGACTAATTACCGAAACAGATTGGCCTGAAAGTAAGCGCCTGGCAATCTTTTACAATGGATTGACTGGAGAGATGAAAGACGCATTGGCCCCAATCGACCCTCAACCCAGTACTTGTGAGGATATGATTAGCTTAGTGCTGCGGCTGGACCATCGCCTCAGTGATAGACGAGGGGATAGTAGGCGAAAGGACAGGACCAGGTCTAGTTACGAGTATTCCAGAACAGCAGAAGGGACGTCTGCTGCAAAGCCCGAGCCTATGGAAATAGGAGCCGTTAGATCCCCCTTATCGGTGGAGGAAAGAGAATATAGACGCAAGAGGGGGTTGTGTTTATATTGTGGCCGGAAGGGGCACTTCATACGAGAATGCCCAACAAAGACAAAGGGACGTTATGACAATCGGAAGGTGTCCGTTCTATCCTCTGACCCAGAGGCGGGAAACGAGAAGGCTTGAAGAGGAGTGAAGGGTGCCCTTCAAGTAAGTTGTATATCCCTTCTTTGGATAGACAAAGCACAAGAGAAACTATACATTTCTATGTGAACATAGGAGTGGACTTACCGGAGAAAAGAACCTGGATCAAAGCCATGTTAGATTCAGGGGCAACTGGTTGTTTTATGGACCAGGCTACAGCCAGTAGTCTAGGGCTGGATTTACATGAGAAAGAAACCCCCGAAGAGGTGTTTGCGGTCGATGGACGGAAATTGACTTTTGGACCCATCAGGTTACAAACCAAGGAGCTGTGTGTGACCATGAGTGCAGAACATCAGGAGAGGTTGTTCTTCAATATCATTCACGCACCCCAGTATGGAGTAATTCTTGGGCTACCATGGCTCAGAAGACATAACCCTGCAATAGATTGGGAGAATCAGGTGCTAAAGTTTACTTCAGAGTTCTGTCAGAGGAATTGCTGTCCGAGGAATCCCGGTCCGGCTATCGGATTAGCTGGCATCCATCATATAGCCACGGCAGTGGAACAGAACGTGGAACTCCCGGTGGTGTATCAAGATTTGGCAGAGGTCTTCAGTGAAACAAAGGCAGAAAAGCTGCCACCCCACAGACCGTATGACTGCCAAATAGATCTGATTCCTGGGGCTAAAATACCAGCCGGACGAGTATATGCTTTGACGGAACCAGAGACTCTGCATCTTAGGTCATATTTGGATAAACTGTTAGACCTGGGATTCATCAGGGAATCTAAGTCTCCGGCCGCATCCCCGTTATTTTTTATCCCGAAGGCCAACGGTGATCTCAGAGCTTGTGCAGACTATAGAGCTTTGAATGCCATAACGGTGAAGAATAAATATCCTCTCCCCCTTATCACGGTATTATTGGAGCAGGTGAAGGATGCAGTGATATTTACAAGACTAGACCTAAAGGGAGCCTATCACTTAGTCCGAATGAGGCCCGGGGATGAGTGGAAGACAGCTATAAAGACCCGTTTTGGATTATACGAGTACTTAGTGATGCCCTTCGGGCTGTGTAACGCCCCGGCAGCCTTTCAATTCTTTTTGGATGATGTTTTAAAGGAGTACCTGGATCGTTTCGTCATCGTCTATATAGACGACATTTTGATTTACTCCTCCACTGTCAGTCAACACACGGGGCATGTGAAGTCCGTATTACGTACCTTATTGGAGAATCGACTTTACTGTAAGCTCAGTAAGTGTGAGTTCAACGCTACCACGGTGGAGTTCTTAGGGGTCATGCTCACACCCCAGGGTCAGGAGATGTCCGAAAGGAAGATATTGGCAGTCAAAGAGTGGCCTACACCCAAAAATGTACGAGACATCCAGTGCTTCATTGGCTTTGCGAATTTCTATCGCAGGTTCATCGAAAACTTCTCTGAGATGGCCTGTCCTATGACGAGACTGCTAAAGAAGAAGGTGGCATTTGTTTGGACCGAGGAAGCCCAAAAAAGTTTTGAGGAGCTGAAGAAAGCCTTTGTGTCGGCTCCGGTATTGGTGCATGCAGATCCTAGCAAGCCTTACATAGTGGAAGCTGATGCTTCGGATGTAGCTGTAGGAGCTGTATTATCGCAACGTCACTCTGACACGGGTCAGTTGCATCCAGTAGCGTATCTATCAAGGACGCTAAATCAGGCTGAAAGAAACTATGTGATAGCTGAAAAGGAACTGCTGGCAATAAGAACCGCCTTCCTAGAATGGAGGCATCATCTCATGGGTGCGAGACATGCTGTGACCGTTTATACAGACCATCGCAATCTACAGTACATGGCAGCTGCCCGCCATTTGACACCTAGACAAATGCGATGGATGATGCATTTCGCTGAATTCGATTTCATCGTGACCTATAGGCCGGGAAAAGACAACAGAAAGGCAGATGCTTTATCACGACAACATACTGTAATGGACACTGCAGATAGAAAGGAAGAAGCTATCATCAACCCTGAGAGGGTTATAGGGGTCACATGTACACAGATGTTTCTACGCAGTGTCATGAGTCATGTACAGAAGGAGGAATGGAAGAAGTGGTTGCAAGAGCATAAAGAATGGAATATGGTGCAGGGTCTCCCCATGCGAAATAAACAGTTGCTGTTACCTATTCAAGCCCTACGGAAGCAAGTGTTTCAGTGGTGTCACACGGCCCCTTGTGCAGGACACAACGGCTGCAGCAAGACGCTTGAGCGGATCCAAAGGCAATTCTGGTGGCCAAACATCAAAAAAGATGTGACGGATTGGGTAGCGGAGTGTCAGGTTTGCAGCCAGATGAAAACGTTGCATACAAGACAGTCGGGTTTATTACAGCTGCTCCCCACGCCTGAGGTTCCCTGGGAATGTATCTCTATGGACTTTGTGGTAGGCATGCCAATAGATCAGGGGTGTACCACCATCCTAGTGGTAGTGGATTATCTGACCAAAATGGCACATTTTATTGCTTGCAAAAAGGTACCATCTGCTAGTGGGTTGGCGCATCTTATCCTCCAAAACATAGTGAGGTTACATGGGTTGCCCAAAGTAATTGTATCAGACAGGGGAAGTCAGTTTACAGCAAAATTTTGGAAGACATGGTGTAAGGCTTTAGATATAACATCCAATACATCCACGAGTTTCCATCCTCAGACAGATGGGCAGACAGAAAGGGCAAATCAAACCTTGAAGCAGTATTTGAGATGCTATGTGGAGGTCACCAATGAGGATTGGGTGGGAAGGTTATGGTTGGCCGAAATAGCTTACAACAGCGCTGTTCACGGGTCCACCAAACATGCCCCATTTTACTGCACTTATGGCTTTCATCCTAACTTCACTCCGTTCCATCACCCTGCTTCTGCGTCCCCTGTCCCCGAAGTTCAGGAAAGGGTGCGAGATCTTCATGAGATTTGGTTGAAGGTTAAGGGGCAATTAGCACTAGCCAAGGCAAGATACAAAACCTATGTTGATAAGCACAGGCAGATTGGTCCCGTGTATAAGAAGGGAGACTATGTATGGTTATCCACAAAGAACATAAGATTCAGGAGGTACAGTGTATTTAATCCTAAGTACATAGGTCCTTACAAAATCCTGAAACTGGTGAATCCTGTGGTGGTGAAATTGGCTTTGCCTTCCTCCTTGCGTATACATCCAGCATTTCATGTGTCGCTGGTTAAACTTGCAAGAGGGGGCAAGAAGAGCAAGCCTGCTCCTGTTGAGGTTAACGGTGAGGAGGAGCATGAAGTGAGGGGTATTGTGGATTCCAAAATCTATCGTACCAGATTGTGGTATCTGGTGGCTTGGAAGGGGTACGGTAATGACGAGAATTCTTGGGAACCTGCATCAGGGGTTCATGCTCCCAAGTTTGTTCGGATGTTCCACAAACGATTTCCAAACAAGCCATGTCTCTGTCAGTGTTCTTCTGGGGAGGGATGTACTGTCACGACCCACGGAGGTGGGACGCTATGAACACTGACCAGATCCGAGATTGTGGGAAAGACTACACTTCCCATGATTCCCGGGGGAGAGCGACGCGTCTGGCGATGACGTCAGACTCAGGAAGTTCAAGACGGAGTGAATCCTGCTTGGCAGCGCCGTATATTCTGGTTCCAGGACTCTGACGGTAGGATCCCCAGCGCTGGAGTTTGGCTGCGTATCCTTTTTGGTGCCTTTACGTTTTTCTTCGTGTTTGGTGCTGTTTCTTGAGTTGCTCGTTCCGCTCGGAGGAGGTTCCTCTTGGCGGTGTTCTGAGCCATTTACCTTGGCCTTATGTGCAGAGGTCAGTCGTTCTGCTCACTCGGATTTCGCCTCTTCCTAGTGAGGCTCTGGGCTATGGTGTAGTTAGTTCGAGGAGTTATCGGATTGAATCACTACGCTTTGACTCTTTAGTGATTTCTTGGCTCGCGCTTGGTGGCGCTAGAGGTATTTCGTGAATCACCGTCTGCAGAGACATTTTATCTGTGTGAAGGGTGATTGAAAGAACTTTGTTCCTTCTATCTGGAAGTCTGCTTTTCTAATGAAAGAACATTACTTGTACTGTTTACTCGCTGGTGCAGGACATTACCATCAGGTGTAAAAGATTGTGAGGCTGTGGGTGACGTAACCCATTAGTCTCTTCAGTGTGACAATTACTAAAGCAGAAATCTGTTATTTGCTGTTTATTTTATTTATTTACAACAGGGGTATAATGTGCTTCGCCTGGCTGGCTGTTTACCATTCTGCCCTCTGTTGAAGCCCTTACTGTTAACATCACTGGTATGTACAAGTTACCCTAGGGAACATATTAATGTATAATGGTGCTAGTGTTAACCAAAGGTATCTTGTGTTTTCAGGATTGTGCTGTTACTGTTTAACATCTGAAGGCCAGGCAAAGCCAACCTTATCTTACCCTCCAGGTAAAGAGAAGCGATTCATAGGTGTTTAGATTAGAGAAGCTATAGAAGACAGGTTCTCTAGGACCTAGGACAGAGTGTGATTGTTTGTCTTGTTCTCATTTCAGCTTCTCCGCCCCCCAGTTCCTGCCCTGCTGTTCCTGTTATCCCTCACTTGATCCCCACTGTGAGTCTGTTATTATCAGACCCAGAGGTTATCGAGAGGTGGAACCCTTATTGGCATCGTACCATCCTGAGGACTTTGGGACCTGACACGAGGAGAGTTCCAGGGTGCACAATTGCATGGTCCCATATGATCCCACGAAAAGTGTGGCGGGGGGCTATTTCGGTTCCTGCTCTAAATCATTCTGTTAGGAAGCTTAATAACAAAGTGAGTAGGTTGTTCCGTTCCAAGACACTGCATGCTATTTCCCATGGGTGTATTAATGATGACAGTATGTATTTGGGGGATGGAGTGCATTTGTCTCGGGTGGGGAATGAGTTACTCATAGGAGACTTCTTAGCATGGCTAAAAGCGTTACACCATGACCTTTAGGTAGGAGTGTTGTGGGGGGTCCGGATAGCCGGTCAACTATCCGGCCTGTGGCGGTAAGGTCATGATCGGTGAGCACTAATTGGAAGATCCCTATGAGTGGGCGTCACCCAGCACGGATGGGAGCGCTCGGGGGAGGTGGCCATTGGCCCCTCAACGGGGAGGCGGTCCCTTCTAAGGATGGGTCGCCGAAAGAAGAGGAAAGGCGGTCAAGGCCCCTTCCTGGGTAGGAGGGGTTACAGCCCCCTCCTGGGGAATTTCCCGGGGCCAGGACGTCTGCGACGGCAGATATGGTAAGTTGTGTGGGGTTTGGGGGGAGGTCTACGCTACCTTCTAGATACCTCACACGAGTCCTCGTACGACCTCTAAGTGGCGACGAGTTTTATTGGGGCCCCCGTCAAGTCAAGGGAAATTGGTAATTGCACTTGAGGTACGCCTCTGGGCCGCCCCTCACAAGTGAGGGCGATATTTCTGGGTTAGGGATCTTGACACCGGTTACGACCTTGCCGTTGGCCCTTAAACGTTAGGATGTACAATTTCAAAATTTCAAGTAAATGTTTTGCAGGATGTTAGTTCGGCTAGGAGAACCTTTGTATTAGAGACTCTGTTAAGGTTAGCCAAACATCGTAATGTGGTAATGAAATTGTACATAATATGAAACTGTTTATTTAATGTTTTAATTTTGTTTCATATTTTAATAAATACGGCCGGGGGGGTTACTCCCTCCCGTCTTCCAAAGACTTCAGAACTGTTTCCGGTTTCCCATCCTTGGGGATTGTGTCGAGAGGGGGTGGCGGGTATCTCAGCCATATGGAAAGGGGCGACCACTCGGTCCCCCCGAACGTATGGCAGAGTACCACGATCCCCCCGGGAAGCCATCTTGGGCAGGAGGCGAGTCTCGGCTGGTATGCCCGAAGCGGCGTAGCCGGGGCGCGCCTTTTCCCGCCCTAGAGTGGGTTGGCCTAGACACTGACGCAGCTGGCCACGCCCTAGGGGCAGGCAGGGGCGGGTTTACGCCCGCCCTGAAGACGGATAAAAGGAGAAGCAAGATCCGAAGGCATCCTCTTGTTCCTGTGCTCTGAAGCTGCACCTCCTCGCTGCACGTGAGCTCGAGACGGAACGAAGAGCCAATTTTGACCCACCCACCAGCCCCTGATGACAGCAAGTGGTTTTTGATTAAAGTTGATGGACAACTCTGATTGTCGTTTACAGGTCGTGGTATTATCATGATGATTTTGAGTATGTAATAAAGAATGTCGATTTATGTTTTGCAAATAAAAGAAATTCTGCTTTAGTGTTCATTGGTAAGCATGCTTTTAATAAAAGTATAGTTGCTACTGTATTTTAGTTTAATCATTTAGTTAGCATTGTCGTATTTATTTTTGGTCGGGCGGTAAGGTCATGATCGGTGAGCACTAATTGGAAGATCCCTATGAGTGGGCGTCACCCAGCACGGATGGGAGCGCTCGGGGGAGGTGGCCATTGGCCCCTCAACGGGGAGGCGGTCCCTTCTAAGGATGGGTCGCCGAAAGAAGAGGAAAGGCGGTCAAGGCCCCTTCCTGGGTAGGAGGGGTTACAGCCCCCTCCTGGGGAATTTCCCGGGGCCAGGACGTCTGCGACGGCAGATATGGTAAGTTGTGTGGGGTTTGGGGGGAGGTCTACGCTACCTTCTAGATACCTCACACGAGTCCTCGTACGACCTCTAAGTGGCGACGAGTTTTATTGGGGCCCCCGTCAAGTCAAGGGAAATTGGTAATTGCACTTGAGGTACGCCTCTGGGCCGCCCCTCACAAGTGAGGGCGATATTTCTGGGTTAGGGATCTTGACACCGGTTACGACCTTGCCGTTGGCCCTTAAACGTTAGGATGTACAATTTCAAAATTTCAAGTAAATGTTTTGCAGGATGTTAGTTCGGCTAGGAGAACCTTTGTATTAGAGACTCTGTTAAGGTTAGCCAAACATCGCAATGTGGTAATGAAATTGTACATAATATGAAACTGTTTATTTAATGTTTTAATTTTGTTTCATATTTTAATAAATACGGCCGGGGGGGTTACTCCCTCCCGTCTTCCAAAGACTTCAGAACTGTTTCCGGTTTCCCATCCTTGGGGATTGTGTCGAGAGGGGGTGGCGGGTATCTCAGCCATATTGATTCTGGTACAGAAGAAAGGGTTAACCCACTAAAGACGCTGGGAGAACGATACATATACAAGGGGGTCGCAGTACATAAGACTATCAAGCAAAATATATAAAGAAACAAACACAAAAATACTTTCAAATTCTGATCACACTTGTTTTTACTCAGTGTGAAAATGAAAAATGCAAAACAACAGAGGCATTTTATCATCATCATATAGAGGTGTGCCCCAAGAGGTGAAAGGAAAAGAAGGGTAGTCCAATGTGAGGATAATTAGTAGCAAAACATTTAGTATAATATAAACTTAACAATTTATGAAAAAGTACATAATTCGCCCTGGCTTCAACTGTGAGCCAGCTACACAAGAAGACACGAACTGTTCATAGCATTTCTGTGCAACAACGTGCTAAAGACGCTTATACAATTAACTGGTTCATAGTTAGCGCAAGCCGTTGATTAGGTAGAAATAAAGTCGAAGTTTCGACCCCAATGTAATGGTAGGCAACAGTTACAGCCTTAAAGCGTGGCCTTCATCAGGACGTGAAGGGGTGCGGTGGGGCAAATGAGTCTAAAGAAAATGAAGGATAATAGATCAACTATTCGAACAAACTGCCTTAATCACAAAGAACAATAATAAACGGGTGGCCCAAAGGCATTTACCATGCGTAGGACATCAGAAAGTTTCGGCCTGGAGGCTCCAAATCCGAAGAAGCGCAGAAAAATCTAAAAAGACAAGGACACTACTAGTATCTGAAAGTATCACCATTCAGCACAAATGCAAAAAATTATAATAACAGGGTCAATCAAGCGTCTACTCACTGTAATATATCAAGATTGGTCAGCAAAGAAAATTAATTACTGAGGTGATGTTAACCATATCGATGATAAATGAATTCTATAGGAGAAGGAGAAATAAATAAACCCAGATACACTGTCAGTGATAAAATTACAAGGGCTGGGACTCGTGTGCTAGCAGTCAAAAAGCCTCTTGTTACTCACATAGCTGTAGGCAAACTTTTCATGTTGGTAAACACGAGCCGCTCCCAAAGTCGGCATCAACTGAAAAATAAAATTAGAATAGCTACAGCCACCACTTGGCCAAACAGTCTAAACCATTATATTTACACACGAAGACAGCGCCCCTAGCAAGTACAAACAACAGTACTCTCTCATACCTTGCAAGTCGGCCGCGATGCGGCCTGTCGGTAACCACGTTCACCTTCCAATGCGCTATGACGGGCAGGGCAGTTTGGAGCGGTATTAAAATCCGCCGCCGGGAAGCGTGCACGTATTCATGCGTAATGCTTGTGCAGCACCAGTGAGGAAAGAATACATCCTGGGATATGGCAAAATGCCAAAAACTACTCAATCGCCCGATTACATGGGGCCACCAGAGTTTATATCCATGTGGCAGAAAAGGATTGCATTAGTCTAATGCTGTATGCGCACTGGGACAATTATTGTAAACGCCCTGATCATAATATGAAAATAACAATGCCTATTCAACGAGCACCTCTTCAATTGTAAGCGTGAAGGCGTTGGTTGAAGGGATAATTGGCAGGACCATGGTGTAAATATACTTAAAAGACTGTAGCCATTGTTTTCCATATTCTAAACATACACAGAAATAACGACGCATACCTCCCCGGCACGGGGGTACAGGCGTCAACGTTTGTTTAGGTCACAATGTTATCTACATTCCTATACGAATCAACGCGTACCTCTCCAGCATGAGGGTAAAGGCGTTGTGGAAAGATGAATAGCTTCTGTGTATAGTGATGGGGAAAGGACTACTGATAGAAGCCTGTAAATGTGTATTTAAAAATTCACATGGCCAACCCATTTACACAATGGCATGAGGGATGGTTAGAGGGCCAGAACAGTTCAAAGCAAAAAAAGGACTTAGTCACTCAAAACAGCCGGATACCTAGACCAGTTCAAGATTTATCGTATCAAAGTGGCTAACTGAGAATGGCTGCTTTCCACTTCATTGAGGCCGTTGTTAATGGAGTCAAAGAAGTCCATTATTTAGACTCACAGACATTCAAAATCATGGTTATATCGCCGTCCCTTGGGCCAAGTGTTACTCTGTGAAGTGCGATCCATTGTATACTCTCAGGTGTATGTCCACACCTCTTGAAGTGTTCCACTAGAGGCGCACCTGCTACCTCCCAGCGAATCCTGCTACAATGCTGGAGTATTCTGGACTTTACTTTTTGTTGTGTCTGGCCCATATATACCAGACCACATGGGCATCTTATCACATAAATCACATTTGAACTGTTACAGTTCGTATATGATTTGAGGGCCACAGTCCGTTCGCTGTGTGTGAATTCCTTGGTTTGAATTGTAGTGTTACAAGCTATGCATTATCCGCATTGGTGGTGCCCCAATATCGGTGGCAGATTCCATAGGGACAGTACTGTTGGTGGTTTTTCTACATCGAGAAATGAATGGACTACCATATCCCTGGTGTTTTTTGCTCCCCTGAATGAGTGAAGAGGGGGATTGTTTTGCTGGATGTCATCAGATATCAATTAGTAACACAAGTAGCACCTTAGGGAAACCCCTGGGGTAAGCACAGAGCCCTCTACTCCCTTCATTCGCAGCATTGAGGTGTCTTCTTCTAGCTCAAGTTGAGATTGTGTTTGCATAACTTGGATAGTGACTTTCTACGAGTACCTAATCTATGTGCTTATGCTTTCATTCACTCCTGTGTGTGTGTGTACAACATAGAGCACCTGCGCAGAAATATAAAACAGAATATTGCACTCACCACGATGCTCTGTGATTTGTTTTTATTTCTCTAGGTCGCACTACCTTAGCAGGACCTATTGGCCTGCCCATCTATAAACCTACAAAATAAGGTTGTATACCACATTGTGTAATTTTTCAATTCTTTGTTTGTGTAGTACTGAACACTGAGGTCCTGAAGAATTGCCATTAAGGCAAGAAACATGTTGACCTGACCTGAGGGTTGTAGATATTTTGCTTTAACTTTTTTGAAGCATATATCTCCTCTCCCACCCTTTTAAACAAGGAAGTCAGCCACGCTAATAAAATACATTGTGGACTTACTTACCTTTTTTAATTCACTTTCACTTCACAACTACACTCCCCCACCCTCTCACACGCATGCACCATATGGCTGGAACAAAAGATCTCCGATAAAGAGCCCCGGTTTCGGGAGCCCTTCAGACATTGCAGCGCCAGTCTGACGAGGAGCAAAACCCATATGATGAAGCATAACACCTAGTTTACTGGGTGTGTGAGGGTTTTAGTTCCAACAAGGGAATTCCCCCTTCTCTCGTTTTCTAGTACACTCACTCTTCCTTTCACTACTCCCGGGGAACTTTGTACGCCTCTTGTGTTACTAGTTGTCGGACTTGTACACTGGACCCCGTTAAATATTGTCCTACTCCTGTTCCTCCTTTGTTTATAATATCAGATATCAATTCCCAGTATCTGTTTATGATTTTTTTGATGGCATTACTCTGTGTGGAAAAGGTCCTCACACATATCAACCGTTTGGTCAAAGGATCACCACGTTGTTTAGGCTGTAGGAGACTCTCACGTGGATTATACCACGCCCGCTTACGTGCTCTCTTTATCAACCTCCCTGAGTAGCCACGTTCCAGTAGGCGATCTTTAAGCTCTTGTGATTCGCGCATATAATTCATCTTCAGAGAACAATTTCTGCGGATACATTTTTTTAAATAAAGCCACCTTGAAAACTTAAATACATCCGAGAGGATGCGTCTTTATTATACAATTACTACTGTCTTGGCAGCAGAATTGCATATTGGTAAAAAAAAATATATATATATACACACAGGACTCATAGGTCATATTGGTTGAAATGATAATAAGCAGATTTACCCGGTAATATTACAGTATTGGTGCAGTCACAACGTAGGCAGTCTTGGATTTATCCAATGAGAACTTTTAAAATGATTTGTATTTATTATTTTATGAATACTATGACACTCAGCACATGTTTTTAGATGTTTTTTTAAAAACATGTGCATATAAATCTAATGTGTCGCATTGTATTAATCTGCCTCAGTAGTCTAGAACTACATAAACGATCTGTGTAGCAACTATAGTCTGTTGTTAATGCCCATGATCATGTGACCTGTGATGTCAGAAACTGGGAGTGGTATCACTCACTTTAAATAGTAGATGGTGTTTTTTCACTTTTGACACGTGAACAAGGGCTTACGGGCTTGAAACGCGTTGTGTTTGGGTCACTTGCAAAATAAACATCTTTGCCCACTTGAAAACCTCGGAGGTCTGTGTCTCTTTCCTCGCCTGTCTACTGCGGCGGAAATCAGGAAGTGGTTCGAGTTTCCAGGGGATATATATATATATATATATATATATATATATATATATATATATATATATATATATATATATATATATATTCACTGAAAAAACCATAGGTTTCAGGGACATTTTAGTTAGAAATTAGCATTTAAAAACCTTAGAAGTTCACTGAAAAAAAACCAGGTTTCAGGGATGTTATAGTTAGTTGGACATTTCACACGTACAAAACCAGAGAAATTTGTCTGTTATAGTTAGTTCAGCTAACTATAACTCGAGTCCCCGCAATGCACTGCTGATGACGTCACATAATACATAATGCAGACAGAGGTAACAGAAGTCCAGAAAGACAAAGAAAAGTGCAGGAAGAAGCAAGAGATCTGCAGAAAGAACCAACAGAGGAGCAGAAGGTCCTCCTGTGCCCCCAATATTTTGCTGACGGGTACTGGTGGTAACTGAATGTGACTATGACTAACCAGGCCTAGAGCCAGTGCTATGCTAAAAGACACTTAGAATACAGTGAAAACACCTACATACACTAGGGAACATTATGCGTTGGGGTACCCCTGTGATTAGCATGACATCCTCTGTATTTGCCATGAGTTAATGCCTGGATCATTGCATGAGTACATGAGTAGTGACTGGATGATTTAAGTGGTACAAGGACAGTGCATGGAGATTTGGATTTTGGCAGAGTGATTGGATAAGTACATGGTGCTGGCTGGGTGATTGGAGGAGTGCATGGGAAGTGACAGGGCAATGGCTGGACTGCATGGGTTCTACCTGGGTAATTGCAGGAGTAAATTAGTACTGAGTAGTAGGTTTAGAGGTCTGCATGGGTAGTGCACAGGGGATTGTAGCAGTGCATGTGTTAGTGCCTGGGTCATTGCAAAAGTATATGAGTACTGACTGGATAAGGAGAGTACTGCAAGGAGAGTGCATGGTGAATTTATACGTGCTTGGGTTTTGGTTGAGTGATTGGATAAGTACATAGTGCTGGCTGGGTGATTGGAGGAGTGCATGGGTACTACCTGGGTAATTGGAGGAGTGAATCAGTAGTGTGTAGGTGGTTAGAGGTCTGTTTGGGGAGTGCTCATGGGATTATAGCAGTGCATGTGTTAGTGCCTGGGTCATTGCATGACTACATGGGTAGTGACTGGATGATTACAGTACTGCAAGGAGAGTGCATGGTGAATTTATAAATGCTTGGGTTTTGGAAGAGTGATTGGATAAGGACATGGTGCTGGCAGGGTGATTTAAAAAGTGCTCAGGGAGTGACAGGGGGATTGCTAGACTACATGGGTAGTGCTCTGGAGATTTTAGCACTGCATGAGTTAGTGCCTTGGCCAATGCATGATTACATGCTTAGTGACTGGATGATTAGAGTCCTGAAAGGAGTCTGCATGGTGAATTTATAAGTGCTGGAGTTTTGGAAGAGTGATTAGATAGGTATATGGTGCTGGCAGAGTGATTGGAAGAGTGCACAGGGAGTGACAGAGGTATTGCTTGACTGCATGGGTAGTGCTCTGTGGATTGCAGCAGTACATGTGTTAGTGCCTGGGCCATTGCATCAGTACATGGGTAGTGACTCGATGATTACAGTACTGTAAGGAAAGTACATGGTGAATGTATAAGTGCTTGGGATTTGGCGGACTGATTGGATAATTACATTGTGTTGGCTGGGTGATTGGAGGAGTGCATAGATAGTGACAGGCAGATTATTGGACTGCATAGGTAGTCTTCATGGGATTGTAGCACTACATCTGTTAGTGCCTGGGTCATTGCATAAAGACATGATTAGTGACTGGATCATTAGAGTGCTGCAAAGATACTACATGTTGAATTTATAAGTGCTTGGGTATTGGCACAGTGATTGGATACGTATACGGTGCTGACAAGGTGATTCGAAGAGTGCTCACAGAGTGACAAGGGGATTGCTGGAGTGCATAAGTACTGCTCTGGGGATTGTAGCTATGAATGTATTAGTGCCTAGGCCATTGCATGAAGAGTGCACAAGGAGTAACAGGGGGATTACTGGACTGCATGGGTACAGCTCTTGGGGTTGTAGCACTGCATGAGTTAGTGTCTGGGCCATTGCATGAGTACATGGGTAGTAACTGGATGATTAGAGTACTGCAAGGAGAGTGCATGGTGAATTTGTAAGTGTACCTGTACTCATGCAATGTCCCAGGCACTAATACCTTCATTGATACAATCACCAGCATTCCCCCGGACACTCCCTGAGCACTCTTCCAATCACCTTGTCAGCACTGTACTTATCCAATCACTGCTCCAATACCCTAGCACTTATACATTTACCATGTACTCTATTTGCAGTACTCTAATCATCCAGTCACTAACCATGTACATATTGAACGACCCAGGCACTAACGGATGTAGTGTTACAATCCACAGAAGACTACCTATGCACTCCAACAATCCCCCTGTTAGTCTTTGACCACCATAGGTGTTATAGTTGTCTGGATTAGTACATGGTAGAGGCTCGGTGACTGGAGGAGTGCACGGGGAGTGACAGCGTGATTGCGGGACTGCGTGGGTACTACTTGGGGAATTGAAGGAGCAAATAAGAAGTGTGTAAGTGGTTAGAAGACTGTATGGGTCGCCCATAGGGGATTGTAGCAGTGATCAGTTAGTGCCTGGATCATTGCATGAGTACATAGCTGCTGACTGAAACATTAGAATACTGCAAGGAGAGTACCTGAGTGAATTTATAAATGCTTGGGTATTGGCAAAGTGTTTGGAATAGTACAAAGTAGTGGCTGAGTGACTGGAGGAGTGCACGGGGAGTGACAGGGTGATTGCGGGACTGCATGGGTACTACCAGGGGAATTGAAGAAGCGAATGAGAAGTATTTAGGTGGTTAGAGGACTGCATGGGTAGTAAACAGGGATTGTAGCAGTACATGCGTTAGTGCCTGGATCATGGGTAGTGACTGGGTGATTAGAGTACTGCAAGGAGAGTGCATGGTGAATTTAAAAGTGCTTGGATTTTGGCGCAGTGATTGGAAAAGGACATTGGACTGGCTGGGTGATTGGAAGACTGTGAAGGTAGTACCAGGTAGATAACTGGACTGCATAGGTAGTCCTCAAGGGATTGCAGCAGTGCATATGTTAGTGTCTGGGCCATTCCATAACTACATGGGTACTGACTGGAAGATTAGAGTACTACAAGGAGAGTGCGTGGTGAAAATGCTTGGGTTTTGGTGGAGGTATTGGGTAAGTACATGGTGCTGGCTGGGTGATTGAAGGAGTGCATGGATACTGACAGGGCGATGGCTGGACTGCACGGGTAGTGCTCAGGGGATTGTAGCAGTGCATGTGTTAGTGCCTGGGTCATTTCATGAGTGCATGGGTACTCATTGGATGATTAGAGTACTGCAAGGAGAGTGCATTGTGAATTTATAAGTAGTTGGGTTTTCGTGGAGTGATTGGATAAGTACACGGTGCTTGCTGGGTGATTGGAGGAGTGCATGGGTAGTGACAGGGCAATGGCTGGACTGCATGGGTAGTGCTCAGGGTATTGTGGCAGAGCATGAGTTAGTGCATGGGTCATCGCATGAGTGCATGGGGAGTGATTGGATAAGTGCATTGTGCTGGTTTGGTGATTGGAAGACTGCATGGGCAGTGCACAGGTGATTGTACCACTTCATGTGTTAGAGCTGGATCGTTGCATGAGTTCATGGGTAGTGACTGGATGATTAGAATCCTGCAAGGAGAGTGCATGGTAAATTTATAAGTGCTTGGGTTTTTGTCAGAGTGATTGGATAAGTACACACATGTCAAATCAGGCACTCCCCCTCTCTTCACCACTATGAAAATGCGCCCATTGGCAGGCTTTAAGATGGGGGATTAATTCCCCTTGAATCCTGAAGGTCCCTGGGGGCCAACTAGCCCACCAGGTACCTCCAGTAAGTGCCACAGAGCTGCATTGCAGAGAGTTGGTCCAAGGCTATGCCCCTTTTTACACCTCTCTACAACACAACTCTGTGGCGCTTACTCGATGTACCTGGTGGGTTAGTTGGCCCCAGGAACCCATCAGGATTCAGGGGTACTTAATCCCCCAACTTCTAACGTGCCACAGGGCACGTTTGCACACTTGTAACATCAGGCCACTCCCCTTTCCTCCACAACTGTGCAAACGCACCCCCTCATGCATTGTAAATTTGGGGAATAAGTTCCCCTGAGGGTATCTGGAGGCCAACTAGCTCACCAGCTACCTCCAGTAAGTGCCAAAGAGCTGCATTGCAGAGTGGTGTAAAAAGGGGGCATGGCCTTGGCGTGAGCCCCCCCTCCCCCCAGAGGTTTATTTGTTTTTTAAACACAAGCCACAGGGCTGGCAGTCCCTGGGGCAGCGGGGGACCGTGTGCCCCTACGAATATTTAAGAAAAGCCCCAGGGGAAGGTGGCAGTCCCCGTGGCTGCGGGAGGGCCCTTGCCCTCCCGTATAATATAATTCACATAGCCCCAGGGTGTGAAAAATGCTTTATTTGGGCCTGGTGGTCCCTGCGAGACCCCCTGAGCAGGCCTGGGGGGTCAGGGGGTTTTTACCCTGCCCCCTTTTCTTGTTATTTTATCTTTTTCTCACCTTTTACTTTCTCCCTCCTTGAAGCACAAGATGGCTGACAACACTTCCTGGTTTGAAATGTTAGTAGCCAATTAGAGCCAAGCTCGTGCTCGGGGGGTTAGGCTCCACCCAGATATCGAAACTTTTTATGTTTTGAATTTCTCAGGAACTACTGAATGGATTTACGCCATTTAAAAAAAGTTAAAGGCTCTTTCTGAACCAAGACCTACCTTTTTGCCACATTTGGTGTAATTCCGTCCAGCAGTTCGAGCTGTAGCTTTGTCTAAAGTTTCCAAAGGAAAACATGTTTTGGGACCCCCCTTTTTTCTTGGCCCCCGGTTGTTGAATCACCCCAAAACTTTCAAGACAGGAGCTGGCCGGAGTGGGCCACTAGTTTTGAATATTTTGCGAAGATTCGTCAACCAGCGCCAAAGGTATTGGGAAAAAAAAATGTTCCCATGGAAACTAGGTCCTAACTATAACTACCTACTGGCGACCACCAGTAGGTAATATATATATCAGTGTAGGTTACAACGGACTCTTACACAACGCTTGAAATGTCCCCTATAAATGGGAGCTCAGGTACATTAAAACACACACACAGGGGCAGTTTAAAAACATGCACACACAGGGATGTTTTTAAACACACACACCGGGGCAGTTTAGAAACACACACACCGGGGCAGTTTTGAAACACAGACACACACCGGGCAGTTTAGAAAGATACACACTACAGGGCAGTTTTGAAACACACACCGGGCAGTTTTGAAAGCCGTAACTTGGGTAGATGGACACTTTTGTAATATCGTGCTCAGAGCTGGGGAGCTCACTTTCAGAGCACCCTTTAAATGTGAATTACAGATTGGCATCGTTTTAAGGCACCATCGCCTGTGTTTTCCTTCTTTTAGCGATTGGAAATTTGATATTTTCAGTTCAAAATTTGTAATGCGGTTTCACAAAGATAAGCGACAGAGATCCAGGTCGTAGATCCCTGCTGAGAATAAATCTCTGGTACCGTCTATTATGGTGAATAATGCAACTAAAACCAGTGCTTACAAATTGTACATAAAGCAGGTATTCACATGTTGAAACTTGGCTGGGTTTTTGTTGAAAACAGTCTCCGCTTTTACAACCCACTGCTGGCGCAAGAGAGATTTGCAGACAAGGAAAGTTTGGAATGACTTAACTCGCAGTTTAAAGCCCCCACAGCCCGATCTGCATCCACTGCAGCACCAAGAACCTCTGTGCCCGGCTTCTGCTCCTCCCACCCAACCCGTCCTGTGCTGTTCACAACACTACACACTCTGTGCTGTTTACTACATCCTCTGTGATGTTCACTACGCCCTCTGTGCCATCCTCTCTGGCAGGGAGTGACAGGGGGATTGCTAGACTACATGGGTAGTGCTCTGGAGATTTTAGCACTGCATGAGTTAGTGCCTTGGCCAATGCATGAATACATGCTTAGTGACTGGATGATTAGAGTCCTGAAAGGAGTCTGCATGGTGAATTTATAAGTGCTGGAGTTTTGGAAGAGTGATTAGATAGGTATATGGTGCTGGCAGAGTGATTGGAAGAGTGCACAGGGAGTGACAGAGGTATTGCTTGACTGCATGGGTAGTGCTCTGTGGATTGCAGCAGTACATGTGTTAGTGCCTGGGCCATTGCATCAGTACATGGGTAGTGACTGGATGATTACAGTACTGTAAGGAAAGTACATGGTGAATGTATAAGTGCTTGGGATTTGGCGGACTGATTGGATAATTACATTGTGTTGGCTGGGTGATTGGAGGAGTGCATAGATAGTGACAGGCAGATTATTGGACTGCATAGGTAGTCCTCATGGGATTGTAGCACTACATCTGTTAGTGCCTGGGTCATTGCATAAAGACATGATTAGTGACTGGATCATTAGAGTGCTGCAAAGATACTACATGTTGAATTTATAAGTGCTTGGGTATTGGCACAGTGATTGGATACGTATACGGTGCTGACAAGGTGATTCGAAGAGTGCTCACAGAGTGACAAGGGGATTGCTGGAGTGCATAAGTACTGCTCTGGGGATTGTAGCTATGAATGTATTAGTGCCTAGGCCATTGCATGAAGAGTGCACAAGGAGTAACAGGGGGATTACTGGACTGCATGGGTACAGCTCTTGGGGTTGTAGCACTGCATGAGTTAGTGTCTGGGCCATTGCATGAGTACATGGGTAGTAACTGGATGATTAGAGTACTGCAAGGAGAGTGCATGGTGAATTTGTAAGGGTACCTGTACTCATGCAATGTCCCAGGCACTAATACCTTCATTGATACAATCACCAGCATTCCCCCGGACACTCCCTGAGCACTCTTCCAATCACCTTGTCAGCACTGTACTTATCCAATCACTGCTCCAATACCCTAGCACTTATACATTTACCATGTACTCTATTTGCAGTACTCTAATCATCCAGTCACTAACCATGTACATATTGAACGACCCAGGCACTAACGGATGTAGTGTTACAATCCACAGAGGACTACCTATGCACTCCAACGATCCCCCTGTTAGTCTTTGACCACCATAGGTGTTATAGTTGTCTGGATTAGTACATGGTAGAGGCTCGGTGACTGGAGGAGTGCACGGGGAGTGACAGCGTGATTGCGGGACTGCGTGGGTACTACTTGGGGAATTGAAGGAGCAAATAAGAAGTGTGTAAGTGGTTAGAGGACTGTATGGGTCGCCCATAGGGGATTGTAGCAGTGATCAGTTAGTGCCTGGATCATTGCATGAGTACATAGCTGCTTACTGAAACATTAGAATACTGCAAGGAGAGTACCTGAGTGAATTTATAAATGCTTGGGTATTGGCAAAGTGTTTGGAATAGTACAAAGTAGTGGCTGAGTGACTGGAGGAGTGCACGGGGAGTGACAGGGTGATTGCTGGACTGCATGGGTACTACCAGGGGAATTGAAGAAGCGAATGAGAAGTATTTAGGTGGTTAGAGGACTGCATGGGTAGTAAACAGGGATTGTAGCAGTACATGCGTTAGTGCCTGGATCATGGGTAGTGACTGGGTGATTAGAGTACTGCGAGGAGAGTGTATGGTGAATTTAAAAGTGCTTGGATTTTGGCGCAGTGATTGGAAAAGGACATTGGACTGGCTGGGTGATTGGAGGACTGTGAAGGTAGTACCAGGTAGATAACTGGACTGCATAGGTAGTCCTCAAGGGATTGCAGCAGTGCATATGTTAGTGTCTGGGCCATTCCATAACTACATGGGTACTGACTGGAAGATTAGAGTACTACAAGGAGAGTGCGTGGTGAAAATGCTTGGGTTTTGGTGGAGGTATTGGGTAAGTACATGGTGCTGGCTGGGTGATTGAAGGAGTGCATGGATACTGACAGGGCGATGGCTGGACTGCACGGGTAGTGCTCCGGGGATTGTAGCAGTGCATGTGTTAGTGCCTGGGTCATTTCATGAGTGCATGGGTACTCATTGGATGATTAGAGTACTGCAAGGAGAGTGCATTGTGAATTTATAAGTAGTTGGGTTTTCGTGGAGTGATTGGATAAGTACACGGTGCTTGCTGGGTGATTGGAGGAGTGCATGGGTAGTGACAGGGCAATGGCTGGACTGCATGGGTAGTGCTCAGGGTATTGTGGCAGAGCATGAGTTAGTGCATGGGTCATTGCATGAGTGCATGGGGAGTGATTGGATAAGTGCATTGTGCTGGCTTGGTGATTGGAAGACTGCATGGGCAGTGCAGAGGTGATTGTACCACTTCATGTGTTAGAGCTGGATCGTTGCATGAGTTCATGGGTAGTGACTGGATGATTAGAATCCTGCAAGGAGAGTGCATGGTAAATTTATAAGTGCTTGGGTTTTTGTCAGAGTGATTGGATAAGTACACACATGTCAAATCAGGCACTCCCCCTCTCTTCACCACTATGAAAATGCGCCCATTGGCAGGCTTTAAGATGGGGGATTAATTCCCCTTGAATCCTGAAGGTCCCTGGGGGCCAACTAGCCCACCAGGTACCTCCAGTAAGTGCCACAGAGCTGCATTGCAGAGAGTTGGTCCAAGGCTATGCCCCTTTTTACACCTCTCTACAACACAACTCTGTGGCGCTTACTCGATGTACCTGGTGGGTTAGTTGGCCCCAGGAACCCATCAGGATTCAGGGGTACTTAATCCCCCAACTTCTAACGTGCCACAGGGCACGTTTGCACACTTGTAACATCAGGCCACTCCCCTTCCCTCCACAACTGTGCAAACGCACCCCCTCATGCATTGTAAATTTGGAGAATAAGTTCCCCTGAGGGTATCTGGAGGCCAACTAGCTCACCAGCTACCTCCAGTAAGTGCCAAAGAGCTGCATTGCAGAGTGGTGTAAAAAGGGGGCATGGCCTTGGCGTAAGCCCCCCCTCCCCCCAGAGGTTTATTTTTTTTTTAAACACAAGCCACAGGGCTGGCAGTCCCTGGGGCAGCGGGGGACCGTGTGCCCCTACGAATATTTAAGAAAAGCCCCAGGGGAAGGTGGCAGTCCCCGTGGCTGCGGGAGGGCCCTTGCCCTCCCGTATAATATAATTCACATAGCCCCAGGGTGTGAAAAATGCTTTTTTTGGGCCTGGTGGTCCCTGCGAGACCCCCTGAGCAGGCCTGGGGGGTCAGGGGGTTTTTACCCTGCCCCCTTTTCTTGTTATTTTATCTTTTTCTCACCTTTTACTTTCTCCCTCCTTGAAGCACAAGATGGCTGACAACACTTCCTGGTTTGAAATGTTAGTAGCCAATTAGAGCCAAGCTCGTGCTCGGGGGGTTAGGCTCCACCCAGATATCGAAACTTTTTATGTTTTGAATTTCTCAGGAACTACTGAATGGATTTACGCCATTTAAAAAAAGTTAAAGGCTCTTTCTGAACCAAGATCTACCTTTTTGCCACATTTGGTGTAATTCCGTCCAGCAGTTCGAGCTGTAGCTTTGCCTAAAGTTTCCAAAGGAAAACATGTTTTGGGACCCCCCTTTTTTCTTGGCCCCCGGTTGTTGAATCACCCCAAAACTTTCAAGACAGGAGCTGGCCGGAGTGGGCCACTAGTTTTGAACATTTTGCGAAGATTCGTCAACCAGCGCCAAAGGTATTGGGAAAAAAAATGTTCCTATGGAAACTAGGTCCTAACTATAACTACCTACTGGCGACCACCAGTAGGTAATCTATATATCAGTGTAGGTTACAACGGACTCTTACACAACGCTTGAAATGTCCCCTATAAATGGGAGCTCAGGTACATTAAAACACACACACAGGGGCAGTTTAAAAACATGCACACACAGGGATGTTTTTAAACACACACACCGGGGCAGTTTAGAAACACACACACCGGGGCAGTTTTGAAACACAGACACACACCGGGCAGTTTAGAAAGATACACACTACAGGGCAGTTTTGAAACACACACCGGGCAGTTTTGAAAGCTGTAACTTGGGTAGATGGACACTTTTGTAATATCGTGCTCAGAGCTGGGGAGCTCACTTTCAGAGCACCCTTTAAATGTGAATTACAGATTGGCATCGTTTTAAGGCACCGCCGCCTGTGTTTTCCTTCTTTTAGCGATTGGAAATTTGATATTTTCGGTTCAAAATTTGTAATGCGGTTTCACAAAGATAAGCGACAGAGATCCAGGTCGTAGATCCCTGCTGAGAATAAATCTCTATTTACAACAAGGGGTGGTGAGGGACAGAGTCTCTGAATTAAGCAGAAAGCTCTCACCCAGTCAAGAGATCAGGGCTAGATCCAACACCGTTTTTTAGCTCACTGCACCATCCCAGTTTCAGAACCTGGCTGTATGCAAATTAGTCTGTTCCTGTCCCAGTGCATGATGGGAACAGGGCAAACCAAACTACAAAAGCCAATTCTTACACTGGGAAGGAAACAAGCTCCCGGGGACCGGTTTCTGGCATTACAGCCGTCTTCGGCCCGGTTTGCTTGAATCCTGATGGTGCAATGAGCAAGGGTCTCACATCTGAGAATACCCTTCCACGCTTAGGGTGGACAAAAATATTTACAACAAGGGGTGGTGAGGGACAGAGTCTCTGAATTAAGCAGAAAGCTCTCACCCAGTCAAGAGATCAGGGCTAGATCCAACACCGTTTTTTAGCTCACTGCACCATCCCAGTTTCAGAACCTGGCTGTATGCAAATTAGTCTGTTCCTGTCCCAGTGCATGATGGGAACAGGGCAAACCAAACTACAAAAGCCAATTCTTACACTGGGAAGGAAACAAGCAAGCCGGGCCGAAGAAGGCTGAAATGCCAGAAACCGGTCCCCGGTAGCTTGTTTCCTTTCTGGTGAAGAATTGGCTTGGTAGTTTAGTCTGCCCTGTTCCCATGATGCACTGGGCCAGGGACAGACTGATTTGCATATAGCCAGGTTCTGAGCTGGGATGGGGCAGTGAGATAAATAACGGTGATGGATCAAGCCCTGATCTTTGGACTGGGTAAGAGTGGTCTGTTTAACTCAGACACTCTGTTCATCACCACCCCCTTTTTGTAAATCGTTTTTGGCCACTATAGGTGTGGCAGGGTATACTCAGACATGAGTCCCTTTCTCACTGCTCCATCAGGATTCAAGCAAGCCGGGCCGAAGAAGGCTGAAATGCCAGAAACCGGTCCCCGGTAGCTTGTTTCCTTTCTGGTGAAGAATTGGCTTGGTAGTTTAGTCTGCCCTGTTCCCATGATGCACTGGGCCAGGGACAGACTGATTTGCATATAGCCAGGTTCTGAGCTGGGATGGGGCAGTGAGATAAATAACGGTGATGGATCAAGCCCTGGTCTTTGGACTGGGTAAGAGTGGTCTGTTTAACTCAGACACTCTGTTCATCACCACCCCCTTTTTGTAAATCGAGAATAAATCTCTGGTACCGTCTATTATGGTGAATAATGCAACTAAAACCAGTGCTTACAAATTGTACATAAAGCAGGTATTCACATGTTGAAACTTGGCTGGATTTTTGTTGAAAACAGTCTCCGCTTTTACAACCCACTGCTGGCGCAAGAGAGATTTGCAGACAAGGAAAGTTTGGAATGACTTAACTCGCAGTTTAAAGCCCCCACAGCCCGATCTGCATCCACTGCAGCACCAAGAACCTCTGTGCCCGGCTTCTGCTCCTCCCACCCAACCCGTCCTGTGCTGTTCACAACACTACACACTCTGTGCTGTTTACTACATCCTCTGTGATGTTCACTACACCCTCTGTGCCATCCTCTCTGGCAGGGCTGTTCACAACAATCTTGTGCACTGTTCACAAGAGTCTTGTGTGCTGCTCACTACAGTCTTGTTTGCTGCTCACCACACCCTCTGTGCTGATCACAAAAGTCTTGTGTGCTGCTCACTATACCCTTGTGCACTCTGGCTCCCATGCCATGGTATCTGGCAGGGTTGTTCACAACACACTCTACTGTTCACTACACCCTCTGTTCACAACGGTCTTGTGTGCTGTTCACAGCAGTCTTGTCTGCTGCTCACAACACTCTCATGTGCTGTTCACATCAGTCTCATGTGCTGTTCGCAGCAGTCTTGTGTGCTGCTCACATCACTCTTGTGTGCTGTTCACAGCAGTCTTGTGTGCTGCTCACTACAGTCTTGTTTGCTGCTCACTACACCATCTGTGCTGTTCACAACTGTCTTGTGTGCTGCTCATTATACCCTTGTGCACTCTGGCTCCCATGCCATGGTATCTGGCAGGTTTGACAACACACTCTACTGTTCACTACACCCTTTGTCACAACGGTCTTGTGTGCTGCTTACAACACTCCCATGTGCTGTTCATATCAGTCTTGTGTGCTGTTCACAGCAGTCTCGTGTGCTGCTCACTACAGTCTTGTTTGCTGCTCACTAAACCATCTGTGCTGTTCACAACTGTCTTGTGTGCCGCTCTCTACACCCTTGTGTGCTCTGGCTCCCATGCTGTGGTATCTGGCAGGGTTGTTCACAACACACTAGACTGTTCACTGCACCCTCTATGGTGTTCACTACATCTTCTGTGCCGTCGTCTCTGGCAAGGCTGCTCACTACAGTCTGGTGTGTGTCTCACAACACTCTTGTGTACTGCTCACAACCCTCTTGTGTGCTCTGTCCCCCGTGCTGTGCTGTTCATAATCACATCCACTTTAACTCTTCTGCAGACGAGACACTCAAGTCTGTGAATGAATGCACTTGGTATTAATGTACATGGATTTATGACCACGCTCGACCCCTTCCAGCACCGGACAGTCAGTGGGGGTCGGACCCTGGAGTTTTATGTTGTGGGGTTCGTAGAAAACAGCTGCTTTTCTGCCTGTTTTCGCAGAGGACGCCGGGCCTCCCCCTCCGAAAGGGGGGGAGGCTCAGGGGCTGGCGCCCTAACCCACGCCGGGAGAACCTGTTCTAGGCGCCCACAAGCAACCAGAAGCACAAAAAATGGCACACCCTTTGCAGGAGCGCCCGGTGGCACCAAAAAAACCCACAGCCAGTGGGGGTCCCGGCGAGGTATGAACCCCCCCAATGGGGGTTCAGCACCTGGACAACAGAAGGAGTGAGGGGGGAATATAAGCCACCGCTCTCTCAGGTTGCTCCTAACTTTGTGGAGTGGGGAGAGCGACACACCGTGGCTGTTTTTGACCCACCCACCCAGACCTAGGAATCAGCAGTGTTGCAGTGCTGGACAGCAGAGCGAGTGTTAGCGGAAATCGGTACAATGGTTGGCTAAGAAGACACACCAACAGGGCGGTGTGTAGGAGGAGGGCCACTCATTTTTGGATGCCGCACGGCAGGGTGAGGTGGCCGGGCCAACGAGGGAAGTAGCAAAAGGAGACGGCGCTCGCGGCCCAGACCAGACCGGACGGCAGGGCACAAAAAGGTAGCAAGTTCGGGGCCTAACTCCGGGGAGAAGCTATCCCTCCCTACACGCAAAGGGCGTGGGTGACCAACCAAATAGTGGTCCCAGAAGTAACCTGACAAAGAGGACTACCAAGGACTAACAAAATAACTGGTTTTGGCGGGCCATTTACGAACTGAATGTACCACAATATAATCTGCACAATATGATGATGACATGTATGATTTATGACCAACATATGGCAGTTTGCAAACGACCAATGTGACCATGTGTCATGCTAATGATGACCAGATAACCAGTCTACGTATAATCCTAATAAAATGACCACAACATCTACAATCCTTGTTGGCTAATTTTATTGGGATACCAGGGCGGCGGGGTTGCGGAGTATGTCTCCCACGGAATGGGCGCAGTGCGAGGGTTATGGCCTGGCTATATCTTGGAGTTTCGGTTTTGTGGCAGTTTTATGTTGATTTTGCTTTGAGTTTGTGCTGTTTTTGTTTCCATTGCCTTGTTTTTGTTTTTCTTTTGTGTTATGTTTTATAGTTTTTGTTTGGGGTAGTTTTTTTTGCTGGTTGCAGGTGTTTTTCTTGTGGATTTGATTAGTTTTTCTTGTTTTTCTCTTCCAAATGTGGTAGCTTTGCTCTGTCCTCAAAGCACCGGGGTCGTCAAAGCGTTCAGAGAGCAGGGCTGTCCACCTACTGTTCACATTTTATTGTTATTTTAACTGGTTGCAGAGAATAAAAACTATTAGTGTTCAGAAATATTTCAGGCTTTATCAAAAGGGATGAAAGTTCTGCAAAAAGCAGAGGTGAATGTTTTAGGATTGTTTCCAAATAGATTTTTGATACTTCCCAAGTGAGAGGCCGACCTCCTGTCGCGATATGACTCTCACAACAGATATGTAACTTTGTGACAGGTGCTGCCCCGCCCCCCTGCTCACAGGCTCAGGTGTAAAATGTTTTTTCATGTTTTAAACTGGGTGGGCGAAGGGAGAAGCGGCCAACGGAGCACTGCCTGATGTGTGGGGGCGGAGGGAACCTCCTGAGGGCTGCGCCTCGAGTGCTCAGAACATAGAAGATGGCGCCATGTCTTGTGCGACATTTGTCACATTTGAATTCCACATTTATCGTTACGCATTTCACCACTGTAGGCACAGATACATTTGATGAGAATCATAGTGTTGCAGCCGAGTGCCGGCGCTGGGATCCGATCTCCAGTTAACGATGGCAGCATAAGGACCTGCCGCTGTGCCCGGGCAAGGAAGCAATGGTGCATCTGGGACATCCTCGGAGGGGGTAGCAGGGTTTATATCGGAGGGAGAGATATGTAGGGTGGGGTGAAAGCATGGAGAGGGGTTGGGGGCTAAAAGCGGAGTCCGTAAACATGTCGCAGGGGCACAAGGGTAAATAAAAGGCCTGACACTGGCAGGGTTCGGGGCTTCGAGTAAAAAGAACCGGAGGGGCAGACATTTTCTGCAGATGTTACTGGCGGTGAGGGCACATTATGGGGTGGAGCCAGTCCCCACCCTCTCCTGGGAGGCGGCCTTGTTAACTCCATTGGTGACCGAGGGACCCCAGAATATTCCATTGACACCATTGTAAGCTATAACACTGCGAAATGAGCATCGGTGTACAATGTGCCCCCCAAATGATTATGTATGCCCCAGGGAGGTGGCATCCCGGGGCTGCGGGGGCCCCTGCTTATTAATTAGACATTGACCCCGGGACTTGGCCCACTCGGGCCTCATTTAAATGAAGCGCGTTGAAGACTCGCTTCATTTTTTTAAATTATTTTGGCGGGATTAGCGACTCCAGCGCAAATTCCGCCAAAATTATTTTTTAATGCTTTTTTTTACCCTGGGAGTCTTTGTGGGACCCCCTGAGCAGGCCTAGAGGGTTAGGGTGTTTCTACCCTGCCCCTTTTCTTGTTTTTTTTATCTTTGTTTCACTGTTTCTTGTGACTCTGTTCTACGAGTCACAAGATGGCTGCCAACACTTTCTGGTTTGGAGTGTTGGCAGCCAATCACAGTGAAGCTCGTGCTCTGGAGGGTCCGCAAACCCACCGCTGCCCCAGATATCGATGTTTTTTCTTTTTCTAATTTCTCAGGAACTACTGAACGGAGTTACACAATAAGGACTCTTTCTGAACCAAGGGCTAACATTTTGCCAAATTTGGTGTAATTCCGTTCAGCAGTTCGGGCTGTTGCTTTGTCTAAAGTTTCCTATTGAAAATAACATGGGGAAATGTGTTTTTGGACCCCCTTTTTTCTCGGCCCCTGCTTGTCGAATCACCCCGAAACTTTCAAGACAGGAGCTGACCGTAAAGGTCCACTAGTTTTGAAAATTTTGCAAAGATTTGTCAACCGGCGCCAAAGTTATTAGGAAAAGAAGAAACGCTTTATCTATGGAAACTAGGTCCTAACTATAACTACCTACTGGCGACAGCCAGTAGGTAATATATATATATATATATATATATATATATATAATATATATATATATATATATATATATATCTATATATCTATATATCTATATATATATATATATATATATATAGATATATATATATATCTATCTATCTATATATCTATCTATATATATATATATATATATATACATATATATATACATATATATATATATATACATATATATACATATATATATATATATATATATATATATATATATATATATATATATATATGTATATGTATGTGTGTGTGTGAGTGTTTGTGTATATATATATATATATATATATACATCATGTGAACAAGGCTGCGTTGAGCCGAAACGTCTTTGACAAACTCTCTGCAATAAAGAAAATTCAGCGCCTAACTGGTCCGTGTCCGTGTTTCCTTGGCGGCTGGCGAGACTCCAGTAAAGCGCATTTGAAAGCGGATTACCTGATATATATATATATATTACCTACTGGCGGTCGCCAGTAGGTAGTTATAGTTAGGATTTTTTTCAATGCAAAATCTCAAAATTCTATTTGGAATAACTTTGGCGCCGGTTGACGAATCTGCCTCAAAATTCCTTCAAAATGGCCTCGCGGCGTTCCGGTCCTTCCCTGAAAGTTTGGAGGGGATTCGTCAAGCGGGGGCCGAGATAAAAGGGGGGTCCCAAAACGCGTTTTCCCCATGTTAATTTCCATAGGGCGGTCGATTTCACTTTTAGCCCGAACGGCTGAATGGATTTCCACCAAACTTGGCAAAATTGTAGGGACTGGTAGCCCAATGTGCCTTTGCTATGTCTCAAGATATGTGCTCCAGTGGATTTTGAGTAATTAAGGTTCAAAAAAATATATATATCTATAGCTGCGCTCCGGTACGTGCACCGGTACGCGCACCGGGCGCGCCACGCGAGGTGCGCACGGAAAGCTGATTGGCTCTCGGGTGTCTGTAAACATTCGAAACAGTCTGGAGCGGCCGCCATCTTGTGTATCGGTAGGATAGAGACACGAGAGGTGGCCAAAACAAAGAGGGAAATGACCATAAGGGGGCAGAGTAGACCCCCCCTTAACCCCCTAGGTTTGATGTGGGGGCTATAAAAGGGCCCCGCGGGGCATTTAAAATATATATTTTTTTCGTTTTGCGCGGGGGAAGCGCCCGGTACGCGCACCGGGGAGCGGCCCGGGGAGCGTACTATGAGGGAAAAAGATGACAGAGTTTTTAGAAAAAGAAGCCTTTATTTAGAAATTGGAGGTAGTTCTAAAAAGAACTTTTTTTTTTCTTCTTTTTGTTGTTTTATATTTTTTTGTGTTTTTTGAACATTTTGTACTTTTTTTGGCTTTTCAAAACAGTTTTATATTTTTTTTGTATTTTTTTAGGGGGAGAAACAAAAAAAGGGAATTGAAACTGGCTCAACTGGAGCAAAAAAACAAAAAACCCAAAAAATTACTTCTTTTTGGGGCACTTGTGATTATCACCTGCAAGGACGATGAGCTTTACGCTTTTTTCACCATAGGCGATAAGCTTGCCACATGCAGAACAAGTGATTTTAAAATCAGCAAATCCTGGCTGAAAACAAGGCATCATCTCTGATGTTTCTGGTCCCGATGAAGTGGGTTGGTTTCTTTGGGAGGTGGTCCATGACGACTGGGGGAGGTTACTGGCCAGTTCCCTGAACTCTGCACGAGAGTAGTTGTTTGGGTGCTTTCGGGTCATATGACGAATCATGGTATAGTTACCAAATGAATATTTTTTGTTTGGGTTGCCCCGTGAAAGTTCTTCATTGCAGATTAGGCAAGTTACCTTGGCCGCATTCACTTTTTTCTTGCCCTCTGGGATTGAAAAAAACTCCCATACAATGTGTGGCTTGGGTTTGTATGGGGTATTTTCTTCAGGCAGCCATCTTCTCCTCCCCTCCTCCTCTTCCTCTTCCTCCTCCTCCTCTTCTTGACCACCAATATAATCTGGAGCTGGTCCTGTTGGTGGTGGTGGTGGACGTGGTGGGGCAGATGCACCAGCTGCTGCTGCTACTGAAGCCATTATTAAGATCAAAAAGGTACAGAGATGTACAAACAGGTCTTCCTCAGTCAAAGGACAAAGTCAGAATAAGGAAAAAAGGTGGGATCTTTCATCATTTGGAAAAAAAACTGTCCTGAACCAATGAGAAGTGTTATTTTCAGGTCACAAGACCAGGGGCTTCATCATTATGAAACTAAAACTGTTATGAACCAATGAAAAGTGTTATTTTCAGGTCACATGACCCGACGCGCTTACGCTACGCGCCCCCGGGCGCGCCCGGGGGCGCTCCGGGTCGCGTAGCGTAAGCGCGTCGGATGTTTACGTTGCGCGATCGTATTCGCTCGAGTACTTCCGGGTGCGCTTACGCCGTGCGTATCATGCGGACGCGGCACGTCACGATCATGTTTTCGTTCGCGATATTGGCGCTTACGGGACGCTCCCCGGAGCGCGCCCGGGGGCGCTTTATAAAAGTACGCTTTTCGGGGCGCTCCCCGGGAAGCGCACCGGGAGCGCTCCAAAGCAACAAAAAAAAAAATAAAAATTGGGGAAAATTGTAGGGACTGGTAGCCCTATTCTTAAGTGGTTTTTACGAAAATTAACTTTGATAAAATATATATTGTGCTACATTGGGCTATATATATGCCAAAATGTAGCCCAAATGTAGCCCAATGTAGCCCAAAGATGGCCACCAGAGACCAAAAAATCCAAATGTAGCCCAAATATCAGCTAGATGTAGCCCAACTGTAGCCCAATGACAGAATGTACCAGAGTGTTCTAAAGAACAACTAGAGTGCTAACAGTCTTATTTATAAAGTGAGACTTATAGTTAGGAATTAGAATTTAAAAAACGTTTGAAATTCACTGAAAAAAACATAGGTTTCACACCAGTTATAGTTAGGAATTAGCATTTAAAAAACCAATGAAATTCACTGAAAAAACCATAGGTTTCACACCAGTTATAGTTAGGAATTAGCATTTAAAAAACCTATTAAATTCACTAAAAAAACCATAGGTTTCACATCAGTTATAGTTAGCTGGAAATTTTACTGACATAAAACCAATGAAATTCCACGTTATAGTTAGTTGGACTCACTATAACTTGCGCGCCTGCAATGCACTGCTGATGACGTCACATATTACATCACTCATGACATGGTCAGTGACATCACTCATGACATCACTGATGACACCATCCTTGTGACAGACTGATAGACCTCCTTTCAGTGTAATGTAACCATTAAAACACATATTCAAACAATAGAAACTAACATTTTCAAAAAAAATGGAGATACCCATACCAGTTACAAAAACCAATTCAGTAATTCCACCATCTATATACACATCCACTCATACACCAACAGTTTTATATAGTCACTCATACATATTCTCACTCATCATATATAGTGATACACATATACATCCTGTTACACACTGACAGTCTTACAAAAGTTACTCACACACATACTCACACATGCAAATAAACTATTGAACATCCATTTATTTGCATATACAGCTATACATACATTAGCACATTACTTCTAAGGAAACTTACACATACTTACTCTCTTAAACAATCACTTATAGAAACACATACTTATTTAAAAAGGAACTCTTTCAATCTCTCACTCTCACATATACTGACTTATATACATCAATGCTCATATATACAAGATTAAAACATATGTAGTTACTCATAAAGACACTAGTGAGACAGGCATTCACTCACTAAAACACACATATACACACTCATCCACCCATACAGTCCTGCACATATGCTGTCTTCAAAACACATACAAACAGTGAGTCAGTCACCAACCCATGCAGCCACTTATACACAAAGTGAAACACTGATACATATATTTAAATATTTAAAAATTACTCGTTAATATATGTATTCATTAAGATACACTTAATAAGGCAGTTAACCAATCAATTCTTTAAAAAAAAACATCCATTTACACACTTATTTAACCATTTATTCTTCCATCGTCCTTTACAAATACAAATATAAAACATATTTATTTTTCATAAAGACACACATTCACTGGATGGTGTCATCAGTGATGTCATGAGTGATGTCACTGACCATGTCATGAGTGATGTAATATGTGACGTCATCAGCAGTGCATTGCAGGCGCGCAAGTTATAGTGAGTCCAACTAACTATAACGTGGAATTTCATTGGTTTTATGTCAGTAAAATTTCTAGCTAACTATAACTGATGTGAAACCTATGGTTTTTTTAGTGAATTTAATAGGTTTTTTAAATGCTAATTCCTAACTATAACTGGTGTGAAACCTATGGTTTTTTCAGTGAATATATATATATATATATATATATATATATATATATATATATATATATATATATATATATATATATATATATATATTTACCTACTGGCGGTCGCCAGTAGGTATATATAGTTAGGATTTTTTCTCTATGGGATTTTTGAAAGTTCTATGTCTAATAACTTTGGCGTTTGTGGACGGAATTGGCTGAAATTTTCAGGAAAATGGAACATTTTGTTTTTGAGCAGCCCCTGACAATTTGGGGGGGTTTCATCAAGGGGGGGCCGAGAAAAAAGGGGGGTCCCAAAACGCGTTTTTCCCATGTTAATTTCCATAGGGCGGTTGGCCTCACTTTTAGCTCGAACGGCTGAATGGATTTGCACGAAACTTGGCAAAATTGTAGGGACTGTTAGCCCGATGTGCCTTTGCTAGGTCTCAATATATGTGCTCCAGTGGATTTTGAGTAATTTAGGTTCAAAAAAAGATATATATCTGGGCGGAGCCTAACCACACATCTGATCTGATTGGCTGTCAGCACTTCATCCAAGAAGTGTTGGCAGCCATCTTGGGACCAATATACATGATAGCACCTCATTAAAAAGCATTGTAGTTAATAGAGGGTTTTAGGACTTTAGTTACATTATAAATCATTTGTTGATGGTATCATACTCGTTTTAGGAATTGTGGTGGGTTCTAAGGTGATTTTACCATGTGAAAAAACCTTCTGCTGTGATATCATGAATATTGTTTGAAAGAAAACTAATATCTCATGATTTTCCCACAGTGGTTTGGAAGGGGATCTATAAGCTAAACTGAAAGCATATTTTCTGTAAATTCACATTATCTTTCTGAGTCATGTGAAAATGAAGTCTGACGTTCTCAGTAAAACATGTACAGAGACTGTCAGTTGATTCCTTTGTGTTCTACTGCAGCCTCCTAGAGTGTTCTAAAGAACAACTAGAGCGCTAACAGTCCTACTTATTACAAAGGTATGGCACACCTGAAGCCATCTTGATTGGAATAAAGTGGTAACTCTTAAAACATTTAATTTAAAAAGAAACAACATGAGGGGGTATATTTTGCCATAGAAAGTATGATTAGTGCTGCAGAATGAAAAATTAGGGCAGATTTTGAGTGACTTCTCAAATCCTTTTCTATTTCATTAAAACATTCTGACATGCAGTCTCCCAAAATGGCCACCAGAGACAAAAGAGCCCAAATGTAGCCCAAATATCACCCAGATGTAGCCCAAGTAGAGCCCAATGACAGAATGTCCCAGAGTGTTCTAAAGAACAACTAGAGAGCTAACAGTCCTACTTATTACAAAGGTATAGCACACCTGGAGCCATCGTGATGGGAATAAAGTGGTAACTCTTAAAACATTTAATTTAAAAAGGAACAAAATGAGGGGGTATATTATGCAATAGAAGGTATTATTAGTGCTGCAGAAAGAAAATATAGGGCACATTTTGAGTGACTTTTCAAATCCTCTTCTATTTCATTAAAAAATTCTGACATGCAGTCTCCCAAAATGGCCACCAGAGACAAAAGAGCCCAAATGTAGCCCAAATATCACCCAGATGTAGCCCAAGTATAGCCCAATGACAGAATGTCCGAGAGTGTTCTAAAGAACAACTAGAGTGCTAACAGTCCTACTTATTACAAAGGTATGGCACACCTGAAGCCATCTTGATTGGAATAAAGTGGTAACTCTTAAAACATTTAATTTAAAAAGGAACAAAATGAGGGGGTATATTTTGCCATATGAATTATGATTAGTGCTGCAGAAAGAAAAATTAGGGCACATTTTGAGTGACTTCTCAAACCCTCTTCAATTTCATTAAAACATTCTGACATACAGTCTCCCAAGATGGCCACCAGAGACAAAAGAGCCTAAATGTAGCCCAAATATCACCCAGATGTACCCCAAGTATAGCCCAATGACAGAATGTTCCAGAGTGTTCTAAAGAACAACTAGAGCGCTAACAGTCTTAATGATGACAAAAGTATGGCACACCAGAAGCCATCTTGATTGGAATGAAGTGGTAAGTCTGAAAACACTCAATTTAAAAAGGAACAACATGAGGGGGTTAATTTTGCCATAGAAAGTATGATTAGTGCTTCAGAAAGAAAAATTAGGGATCATTTTGAGTGACTTCTCAAATCCTCTTCTATTTCATTAAAAAAATTCTGACATGCAGACTGAAACATGCACTTTGAATACCAGCAGCAGACGTCCCTGGTGAGCAGTAGCTTTACTACAGTGATCTAATGTGCAACTAGAGTGCTAACATTCAGAATTTATGGCAAATGTGTGACACATCTGAATGCCTTCTTGATGGAACCAAAGTAAACAAGCATTGAAAATGCAATTGATCTTGCCCTCGTTTAAGTTAAAGCCATTCTGTTTGTAATGAGGTGGCTTTTTAGCTTTGCTTTTATTAGTGTTTTTTCAACTTTCATGTAAATAACATGCATCTGTATGCATATATGTATATGTATGCATGCATTTATGTTTGTATTTATATAGATATACAGATGATATATGTTTATATATGTATGTATATATATATTCACTGAAAAAAACATAGGTTATAGACCATATATAGTTAGGAATTAGCATTTACAAAACCTTGAAAATTCACTGAAAAAACCATAGGTTATAGACCATATATAGTTAGGAATTAGCATTTACAAAACCTTGAAAATTCACTGAAAAAACCATAGGTTATAGACCATATATAGTTAGGAATTCGCATTTAAAAAACCTTATTTTACTCACACAAAACCATTGAAATTCCATATATAGTTAGTTGCACTAACTATATATCGCGCACCCGCAATCCACTGCTGATGATGTCACATATTACATCATTCATGACATGGTCAGTGACATTACTGATGACATCACTGATGACATCTCAAATGACATCACTGATGACATCACTGTTGACAACATCCAGTGACTGTATGTTTCTGTAAAGTTAAAATATGTCTTACATATTGAAGAATGAGTGGATGTATAAGTGTCTGGATGAAGGATTTAGTAGGTGCATGACTGACTGTATGAGTGAGTGATTAAATGTGTCTCACTGAGTGCATGGGTTAGTGACTAAACTGTCTTAATTTGTGCATCATTATGTCTGTTGTTCTGTAAACTGTTGCATGTGTTGATAAGTAGCTATATGAGTAACTATATGGGTTATTGATTGGTTGCCCAAGTATTTGTATGGGAGACTGAGTGTGTGTGTGGGTGGCTGGGAGGTGTATGATTCTGTGCATAGATGTGTGAGCAGTTGATTCACTAGATGTATGGTTTCAAAAGTGCATGTGGAAACAGCTGTATGGGCGGTTGACTGTGTGCATGAGTGTATTGGTGAGTGAATGGATATCTCAGTGCTACATGTCAAAGTAAGTACATATGTAAAACACAGTACATGTGAGAGTTGACATATATAAATAACTGTGCATAAGAGCCAGTGAATGTGTGAGTGGCTGTATGGATCATTGTGAACTTGTATCAGGGATTGTATAAGAGAGTAAATATGTGTTAGTATATGTTTGAATAAGTAAAGTTTGTATAACTGTATAGTTGAGGAAATGGAGGTGTGATTGATTATTTGCATGACTGACTAGGTGTGTGAGTAACTCCATGGATGAGTGACAGTCTGTGAGTGTCTGTTTACACTGATTGTATCTAAGGTTATATTAGAGTCTGAAGAGGTTCATCGTATTATCACATGAATGATATCATCAGTGATGTGATCAGTAATGTCAAATGAGATGTCATCAGTGATGTCATCAGTGATGTCATTTGAGATGTCATCAGTAATGTCATCAGTGATGTCACTGACCATGTCATGAATGATGTAATATGTGACATCATCAGCAGTGGATTGCGGGTGCGCGATATATAGTTAGTGCAACTAACTATATATGGAATTTCAATGGTTTTGTGTGAGTAAAATAAGGTTTTGTAAATGCGAATTCCTAACTATATATGGTCTATAACCTATGGTTTTTTCAGTGAATTTTCAAGGTTTTGTAAATGCTAATTCCTAACTATATATGGTCTATAACCTATGGTTTTTTCAGTGAATATATATATATATATATATATATATCGAACTTCACAGTCCTGCAGTACACGGATCCAAAGCGAACACCAGCACAAACAGGTACAGACCACAGCGATGGATGAAAAAAATAGTGCTTTATTCCAAAATGGGCAGCAGCATGACGTGTTTCGTCCGGGGAACCCGGACTTGATCACATGACATACCCAGAGACATGGGTGGTTTAAATACTGTGCACATCTTTCGTAGCTCCACCTCCTACCCCTCATAGAAATTGAAAACATTCTTATTTGTTGAACTACAGTCTGTTTTCTTACATAGATGTCCGACCAAACAATAATCTCATAAATTAGTAAATGAAATTAAAATTCTGACAATAAATCTTACTGCTAATTTAGAGACATTTCAGCATTTATAACAGTTACAACAATTGAGGGCAAGTGCCCTTTTCTTAAGAACATGTGGTATAATCAATGTGTATATATATAATTTATATTTACATGTGTCCCTAGCTCTATCAGTAATTCTGATGTAATAAGCTTAGGAAGGTAGGAATCAGTGCCTCATGAGCCAAGTCTGGACAAAGCGTATTGGGGGGTCCATTCAACCCCCAGCACGTTGGTGCTTCCTCCCAATACCCTTTGTCCAGACTTGGCTCATTTTTGTGGTAAAACATTAGTGAGTGACAGAGGGATCTGACCCCGGTCCTGACGAAGGGGCATAGCGCCCCGAAACATGTTGACCCGCACAGGAGAGTAAGCCCATTTACTTACTGTATCTCTCCGAATCACTTTTTTAACAATACCAGCCAGTGTCTATTAAATAGTTTTTTCTACCACTAGGCCAGGTATTATATAACACCACATATTTATATTTCACCACTGACCCTACTGACACTCACTCCTATTCACTCACATAGCACCCACATAAAAAGGTGCTCCAGCGTAGTCGCTTGTCGCAGCACTGCCCCGTCCCACAGCGGGGCGGGAAGACCCCAATGATGAAGCATGACACCAAGGGTCCTTTTGGTGTGTGAGGGGTATTTTAACACACAGTGTGTATTCCATGAACATCAGGATACATACCAACTCCACGTGAGGTGGACCTTTGTTTATAAACTGTACTTTCAGGAGAGGAAGATGGGCCCACCCTGGTGCCGTTGAGCACCACCTCTTCACTCCCCCCATTAATAATCTTTTTGTCATGAGGATCGGCCAGTTTGATTTGACAATCTGTCTGATTTTACATTCCTGGCAATTAAAAGTAGTGATGAGTCTAATTTTAGATTTCTCTAACCCACTTTCTTTTGTTTCTGCAAGGATACTGATAGGAAGCGCAGGATTTGCAGGGGCTATCAGGGTTTTGGTCATCACTTGTTTCAGAGATTTAGTGAGCTCATTTTATCATAACCCCTAACTAAGAATCTTTGAAACGAATCCTCCAGACAAATATTCAAATCTACCTCATTGTTGCAAATTCTTTGAATTCTTAAAAATTCTCCGTAAGGAATACTTTTAATATATAAATAAAAAACATCCCGCTCCTAGGCAAAGAAGCAGGCGCCGACACCGTGGATAATTGGACACCAAGAATTTATTGCACTAGAAAGCCCTGAGGCATTTCGACAGAAACCCGCCTTGCTCACATCATGGGGCGCCATTGACTTAAGTGTAAATTTGAGTGAATTAGTAACACAGAATTTTTTTTTTTTAATACTTTACGTCAGTCTGGTGAAGTGCACAACAAAAGCAAACTATTGGAAGTTGATGGCCATTTATATTCCAACATTTAAACACAAAGAGTGAAAGGGAGAATATACTACCCAATGGTCAAAAGAGTGTAATCTTTGAGTCTGGATGCGAAATTCCTAAAATTGCCTGCTAATCTCCTCAGTAAGTGGAAAATACAGCATTAGTTAGACCTTGGCGGTTTGGGCAGCATTATGAAAAAATCAGACAGAATAATGTAGTTGCCGAGCATTGAATACAATATAAAATACATGTTCCAAAGTGCCCTTGCACTGACTGTAATCAGTGCTGGTCCTTCCCTAGTGAGCCAGGCTAGTCAAGACAAACATGATTAGCATCCGTACAATGATGTAGAATGTAATGCCATTGTACATAAATCACTCCCAAAATAATTATGTAGATTGACCGTGAAGCAAAAACAATACTTTTCTAAGAATATTCAATGAGAAAATGTAACATAATGTCGACAACAGAGTGTGAAACCCTATGTTTTTAATTTTGAATGCTATTTAGAATTAAAGATTGTGGTTTTTAAAATTTGCACTTCGCTGTGACCAGCGATATCGGCGTTACAAGCCTCGTTGTAGCTTCCTGATACCACTCCCCCGGGGTAGCCAATCAGAATAGGTGAGGGGTAGAGCTGACATCCACACCCGATATTTATGCCGGAAAGATCGTGGAAGCGCAGCGGACGCGCGCAGCTGGCTTGCCAAAGGCAAGCCCATCTGCGCCCGTCCGCGCAGCGCCAGCAATGCTGCCTGTAAGGCCAAGAAATTGCGTTATTCAAGCCAGGCATTGCGGTAATTAGGTGAGAATGGTGGTGTTGGGGTAGGCATGCCCATTTTTGAGAACTCGGCCAGCCTGAAGTCCGACTTCATTGGGAAGGAAGCTCTGGTCTGTGGTTTACTCAAGGTAAGATCTCTTCCTAAACATGCTATAGAGATCCAATTACTCACTGAAGCACATCACCTTGACCTATTACTCATGACTGAGACCTGGTCTTCTACTAACTCTGCTTTTGAACTAGGATTGGCATGCCCCCAGGAGTATGAAATCTTTCATAAGCCCAGAGTCACTGGTAGGGGCGGTGGAGTTGCCTTGATGTTTAAAGAAGGGTGGGATTTTGCCCCTTTGGACATTGATGCAGTGGAGGGATTTGAGCTCCTGGGTTTCTCACTAAAAGATCACAGGGGCCATCTACTGGATGGCAAAGTGTGTTACAGACCTCCCAGTGCAGTCAATATATCCCAATTACAGGTGCTGATAGATGTTTCTAACAATATGGCTGTTACCCATTCGAGAATGCTTATTGCAGGAGATTTCAATCTCTGGCAAAATGGGACCCTAGATAGGGGTTACCATAGTCTTCTTCAATCTTGCGAAAATCTGGGCCATTTACAGGGAGTGACTAGACCTACACATATAGGGGGACATATGCTCGACCTAGTTTTCACTGAGGAAAGGGCTATTAATCATATGCAGATTCTCCCTGTAGACTGGACCGATCATTATTTGATCAAATTTCTGACTGCCATCCCTAGCCGTGGAGCTACCGCCCTGAGGGATGTTGGGAATTTCCTCAGCAGGGACTGGAAGAGGCTTTTCCGAAAGGCGACACAGTCTTTAACGTTCCCTTTTAAAGAGGATTTTGATGCACATAGCTCAGTGGAGGAGAACTATACGCTCTTCTGCAGTCATATTAATGCAATTGTCAATTAAACTGCCCCTCTAAAAAAAATTAAAAATAGAGGTAGACCCTCCGCTAGGTGGTTCAACAACAAACTTAAGGACTTGAAATTAAAATGTAAACAGGCAGAAAGATAATGGAGAAAGCACAATGCAGACGAGATTATGTTAGCCTGGAAAGTGGCTATATCCCTTTATAAAAAATATTTTTTTTCCGCCAAACAGGAATATTTCGCAGGAGTCATTTTGAATTCGACAAATAAGTCTAAATGTATTTTCAAATTAGTTGAGGATCTTGCTAATCCTCAGTGTTTACATAACCAGATCCTGCCTTCCCAAGAACTCTGTGATAACTTAGCAACCTTTTTCCAGGATAAAATTACTATTATTATCACTGGGCTAAAAAATGACATGTCTGGGGGGGTAGAAGGCATGACCTCTAAGGCAGTAACCTTAATGGCTAGTGTGGGCATAGCACCCCACGTAGATTCACCGATTGATGAAGGGGCCGATAAATTGAGTAACCTTGATCATTTTGAGACCCTCTCGGAAGAGGAATTTGGTAGGCTTGCCATGGGTGTTTCCTCAGGCTCCCCACTAGACCCCCTTCCACTTAAAATCTGGATGGAATTTGCCTTAGAGCTCTTCCCTAGGCTCCGAAAGATCTGTAATCAATCACTTTCTAGTGAAGTACTACCATCTTGTTGTAAACGGGCGATAGTTACACCACTCTTGAAGAAGGCCACTCTTGACCCTACCTGCTCGGGTAATTATCGGCCCATTTCTCTCCTCCCCTATCCAGTGAAGATTCTGGAACGCATGGTCAGCAAATCTCTGTCAGCCTTCCTAGTTCGCTCTGGCTGCCTGGCAGATGTTCAGTTCGGCTTTCGTCCAGAACATGGAACTGTATCGGCCTTGGTAACCGTGATGGCAGACAAGGGACAATCAACAATACTTGTGCTGCTTGACCTGTCTGCCGCGTTCGACACGGTCAGTCATGACATTCTGCTGGCGCGTCTAGAGGAAGCGGGAGTAGTGGGCACCACCCTGGTTTGGTTTCAATCCTATTTATCTGGCAGGTGTCAGGCAGTGGTTCTTTCTCCATTCCAGTCAGCCTTCACAAACATCTGTCATGGGGTTCCACAAGAGTCGGCTATTAGCCCAATTTTATTCAACATTTATTTGAGCCCTCTGTTTAATATCATTCGAGCCCACAATGCGAAGGTGGTAAACTGTGCTGGCGATACTCAGATCATTCTATCCCTGGATGGAATCCAACCTAACGCTCTCGAGGATTTTCATGCATGTATGCATAATACTGCGCAGTGGTTAAGTGACAACTCCTTACAATTTAATTCGGGTAAGACCGAAATTTTACACTGCGCAGTTGGGAAGGTTCCCCGGCCTCTTCCTTGTAACTTTTGGCCTTTTGATACTTCCACTCCTCTGGCCCCATCTATGACGGTTCATAACTTGGGTGTCCTGTTCAACACCAACTTGTCACTGGAGACTCAAGTGAACAAGACGGCGGGGTGCTGTTTCGGCCTTATGAGGGCTCTAATGAAGATTCTTCCAATGCTTCCAGCTATGGCTAGAGCCTTGATTATTCAAGGCGTTATTCTGAGTAGACTTGATTACTATAACGCCTTATTGGTGGAATCTCCCAAATATCTAATCCAGAGACTGCAGCGTGTTCAGCAGCGAAACTAGCCCTGTCCAGACCAAGGGGTTCCTCTGCCTCATTGTGCCTAGCCGACCTACATTGGCTCCCTGAATACTTTTTAAATCACTTTGTATTGGGTTCAGGGCGCTGCATGGATTTGGTCCGAGGCCACTGCAGAGGAAACTGGTCTGGTATACACCTACCCGGAGTCTTCGCTCCTCCTCTGCTTACTTGGCAAGTGTACCCAGGTTTCATAGGGCCAGACCGGGAGGAAGATCCTTCAGTTTCGCTGCTGCGAAACTCTGGAATGAGCTTCCGCTGGAAATCAGACAATGTAGTACTTTGTCCCTGTTCAGGAAAAAGATTAAAACTTGGTTGTTCCCTAGAAACTAACTCTGTTGGACTTCAGTAATGCTCATTTTAGGCTGTATTTCATCTTTAGTCATCCTTCTTGCTCCTGCTGGTCTGTGTTTCACGTATGATTTTAGCGCCAGGGTGCCCGTGGGGTGTTTGTTGCGCTTTATAAATGTTATATACAATACAATACAATACAATGTGTATTTTTAATCTAAACACCTAGGTTATGAGAGAGAGACAGAGTGCTAGAGGTGAACTAGGGCTCTTGGGGACAGCGTCAATGACAAAGTATGTTACATCCTTTGCATTGCCTCCATGACATTGGTTAATATGTCTGGCTACTGAGTGGCTTGAGTCGTCATTAGCTATTGCCCTGAGGAGTTGCAGTATCCTGATGTGAACTTGGTGTTTGGTGCTTCCTACGTATCTCTTCTTGCATGTGCACTCTTGCACATATACCGCAAATTCACTCTTCCAACTGTATGTGCCTCTGATTTAAAAAAGTGTGCATCTAAGGGGTGTCTGTATGGTCTTTATATTGCAGCCATGACAGCACGCTTTGCATTTTGAGCATTTTTGAAAACCCCTATGTGCTCTGAGCCAAAGGGAGCCACTTTTGGCCTGGGGTGAATTGCAGACCAGATCATTCTGCATGGATCACTTTTCACAATATTCCAATTCCTGTAGAGAATGTTACATAATTTTGCATGGTAAGCGGAATAACCTATGATAAGACTTGGCGTACCTGAATGTACTGCTTTCTTCTGGATTTTGCTCTGGCCAAACAGTGCCAGAACAAGGATACCGAACTAATCAGGTTTCTTTCCATCAGTGAGGCAACCTTAGGGCCCATCCTTCAATCCCTCAAAAGCGGGTCCCCGCATGACCCAGCGCCTGTCAGACATCTAAAACAGGTTGCCCCTACCATTCTAACACCTATGGTGAACCTGATAAACTCTTCTATAGAAAGCAGAACGGTTCCCGCAAGCTGGAAGAAGGCTGTGGTAAAAGCCTTAATTAAAAAAAAACAACCTTGACCCTGGCAATCTGGCCAACTTCAGGCCGATTTCTCTTCTCCCTGGCATTAGTAAGATGGCTGAAAAATTCGTCAATGGTCTACTGTCAAACTATTTGGAATCCAACGATTTGCTAAGGGCCAGGGCCAGGGCACAGAAACAGCAATGGTGGCGGTTGTCGAAGAGGCTAGGAAGATCATTGATGCAGGAGGATCAGTGGCAGTGATCCTTCTGGATCTCAGCGCGGTATTCGACACCGTCAACCACATCATCCTGGCACAGCGGCTTGAAAACCTTGGTATTACAGGGCCGGCCCTCTCTTGGCTCAAATCTTATCTCCACAATCGCTCTTTCCAGGTGGCGGAAGGCGATTTTATCTCCAGGGAGAGCCCTATACGTTGCGGAGTGCCTTAGGGCTCGTCATTGAGCCCGACGCTCTTCAACGTATATATGTCTCCCCTGGAAAAAATTGTCGTCCCGTATGGTATTAAACTCTTGACCTACACGGACGACACTCAGCTGGTTGTCTCCCTCAGTCAGCCAGATAATCTCACCATCGACCTGCACTCCTGCCTGGGGGACATAGTCAGCTGGATGAACGCCTCCCATCTAAAACTTAATGGGGATAAAACGGAGATAATGGTGATGGGCAATCAGTCCCACTTCCGACCGGAGTCTCTATGGCCCCCGTGCATGGGTCCTCCCCCAACCCCCAAAACTGACATCAAAAGCTTGGGGATTTGGTTAGACCAGAACCTGACCCTAAACACCCAGGCAAGGAAAACGGCTGGAACCTGCTTTGGCTTACTACGTACTACCCGCAAGATCCTCCCCCTGCTTCCTTTCCAGTCAAGAAAACTACTCCTACAGGGCCTCATCCTGTCCAGACTGGACTACGAAAATGCCCTTTATCTTGGTGCACCAAAGAAAGTCACAGCCAGGCTGCAGGTGGTGCAAAATGCGGCCGCTCGGATTCTCACGGGCACAAAAAACCGCTGCTCAGCCAAACCGGCGATCAGAGCTCTCCACTGGCTGCCCGTGGAGCAAAGGGTGCAGTTCAAGGCCCTGTGCCTAACCCATAAAATCCTTCATGGAAAAGCCCCGCCTATCCTTAAAGACCTCGTGGTCCCCCATACCACGACTAGAACCCTCCGATCCTCTAATGCCCACCTCACCCAAATACCCAGGATTAAGAAAGCACGCTCTGGAGGCCGGCGGTTTTCCTATCAGGCGTCCAAGATGTGGAATGCCCTCCCTCTGGACCTCTGTGCCCAACCTAACCTTCTGCCCTTTCGAAAGTCTTTAAAGACTTGGCTGTTTCCTTAACCTTCTTCCCGCTTCGGCCTGATCTATCCAGATTTTCTGTCAGCGCTGGGACGCTCTCGGGCAGCCATGCGCTTTAAAAATCTCATTCCATTCCATTCCATTCCAAACAGCATGTCCTGTCTCTTTATGGGTCTAGTTTTTGCTTCTGCTGATCTCAAAACTTCAGGACTATAACCTTGTGATCTTAATATATATATACCATTTCACTTACTGTATAATACTTAACATGCATGGTAAAGGTTGCTTTGAAAAGGCATGTGTGGTAAAGGCATGCGTTGTAATGTTATACATCCCTTTTTGATACATTTCAAGTTGGAATCTGGACAGGACACAGTACAGAACTAGTGATCCTATTTGTTTTGGATACTCTTCAATGCCTGGTCCATAATTGGTTGTTGGGCTGTGTGATAAAATGCCTTCTTAGCATGCTGGATGAGGAACACGATACAGAACAGTTACACGATTGCTATCCTAATACAGCTAATACCAGCACTAAAAACACACCTGCTACAAGCCCACACAATACTGATCACTCTTCTACCAAACAAAGTCCCACTATCACCAAAGGACACTCACTAAACTGTCTGCTAATAAATGCTTGATCCCTCTCTAAAAACAAGCATCACATCTACGACCTTCTCACCGATGCAAAACCAGACATACTATTCATAACCGATTCATGGTTGATAGAAGACTTGGCTCCAGTCCTGCCTGAAGCCATTCCTCTAGGCTATCAAATAATCACCCAAAATCGTATAGCCAAAAAAGAGGTGGTCTAGCTGTTGTATTCAGGCAAACAATACATATCACTAAAATTGACAACATCTCCATAAAGAATTGTGAGGCTCTTTTAACAAGATGCAATCCTGCACCGTCTTCCTCCTGTAACTTCCTGCTCCTTTACAGACCTCCACCTAGCAAGGCTACATTCCCAGACGCACTTCTAGACACAGTTTCAAACCTGATAACAATACACTCCAACCTATGCATTCTGGGTGACCTTAACATTTGGTTTGATAAACCCAATATGACCCATCCAAAAACTATAATCACCGGCCTAGACGCATTGAACCTGCATCAGATTGTCCACAATCTGACACACACCGCTGGACGTATTCTAGATGTCATTTTTGCTAATACTGAACTAGTTATCTTTAAAACTATAACTTCAGTCACATGGTCAGACCACCACTTGCTTGCCTTCCAACATAAAACAACATTAAGCGACTCACCTAAAACTACCTTACATCCATCCACCTATCGGCCGTGGAACAAATTCAATTTGGAACACTTGGAAATACAACTAACATCCAGTACAAATCTGGAAAGCATAAATTCTGTTCAAAATCTATATGAGTGGCTACAGGAAGCTTTTGACATCCTGATACCACTCAAAACCACACAACAGAACAAAAGAAAAGAAGCGCCTAGCAAAAACATAGAAATAAAAGACATGAAACAACAAATTAGAAAGCTGCAATGTACCTGGCTCAAAACAAACGCCTAACAATACAAACTTCACCTATAGAATATTAACAGATTATAAAAGTCGGCTATCAAAAAAGCTAAGAAAAGGTACTATTCAGACAGAATTCAAAACGCTAAATGTGCAAATAAAGAATTCTATAAAATACTCAATTAATTTCGCAAACCAAATTGCCTAGAAGGAACTCATCCTGTTACTCAAGATTTCACAGACAAACTGGCAAATCATTACACGGACAAAGCAGACACATTGGAAACGTACTTAAAACAGAAACAAAGCACCAGCACTAACCCTTGTACAAAACAACAATCCAAGAATGCTCTAATCAAACCTCTCCGTTCCTTCCAACACATCTCACACGACGAATTGATGGACCTGGTCAAATCAATCACGGCCTGCCGGCAGCCCTTCTGACCCCTGTACGCCACAAACTTTCAAGAAAATTCTTTTAACTACCTCTGCTGCCACTCCAGTAAGAAGAATCATGAACGATTCCTTAAATACTGGAACATGTCGAGAAGAACTCAAAAAGTCATGCATACTCCCTTTACTGAAGTAAACAAACTTGGACCAGCTGAACCCTGACAACTACAGACCCATTACAAATGGACCGTTCCTGGGCAAACTGATAGAAAGAGCAGCGTTCGACCAGATGTCACAATTCATTGAAGAGAATGACATACTTTCAGACTTCCAAACAGGATTCCGTCTGGAAAGAGGCACTGAATCTTCCCTCCTTGCCATCTGATAAGAAGAATACAGTTGACCGCAACGGGGTTGATGCGCTACTCCTCTTAGACCTCTCAGCTGCCTTTGACAAGGTTGACCATGACACTCTGAAACAAAGACTCTATGAAGCCGTCATAGAGGGAACTGCTTTAGACTGGATAGCGTCCTACCTTTGAAACAGAACTAATGTCATCCATACCCCACCTTTCTCGCCCAAACCATACTCCACAAAAGCAGGGGTCCCTCAAGGTTCTATCATCTCGCCCATGCTTTTCAACATCTACATGAAGTCATTACCAGTACTGATCAATAAATTTCACCTCACGTGCTATGACTATGCAGATGACACGCAAATACTCCTTCAACTGGAATGCCCCATAGACATTGGAAAATCACCAATTTCAGCTGTCTCGGAGCCGTGGATCAATGGATGACCTGGAGCCATCTCAAATTGAATGCTTCAAAAACTGAAATACTCATGTGTGGCAATTGGAAACATTACAACCCGCTTGTCACATGGCCTGATGAACTGGGATCACTGCCTAAAGTATCGCAGGAAGTAAGAAATATCGGAATGACCATGGACTCCAAGCTGTCGATGAATACCCAAGTGGCTAAACTAGCAAGATCAAGCTTTGCTACTATAAAAACGCTGCAACAAATTTTCCCTCATTTGGGATTTCCACAAAAGGTCCAAGCTACCATCTCCCTTGTTCTGTCTAAACTCGATTATGCCAATAGCCTCTATCATGGATCACCTTTAACGACCATGAAAGACTACAACGGATTCAGAACTCGGCTGCCAGACTACTGTTGCATATCAAACCGCGAGACCACAACTCCCCTGCCTTGAAAAGCCCTGCATTGGTTACCGGTTGCCAGAAGATCCACGTTCAAGCTGCTTTGTATCACCTGGAATGGGACTGCTCTTCATCAGGAATAAAATCACCAAACACATTCAACAATGGAACCTCTGCTCTAAAGGAGCATCTCGCCTCAAAATCCCACCATACAAGAAAAAAAACATGGGTGGCACATCCTTCTCTGTTCAAGCAGCCAAACTATGGAACTCTTTACCCCCCAACATAAGGTCCACCGACAACCACCTTATCTTCAGAAAACTACTAAAAATGTGTCTCTTCCCCACACAAGTACCAAACGCAAATTGACAGCATATCCTCTGTATACAAGCATTTTTGTTCCACTATAGAAATGTACCTATCCTTGTGTATCACTCTGTATAAAAATGTAAAATAATTATGTTGTTGAGAGAAAAAAAAAAAAAAAAAAAAAAATCATCTTTGGTCTACATGTACATACTTCCATTGGGCATCTATGTACCTTCCATGTACTTGGATCTGTGTGCCTGTTACTTTTCTCCTGAAAAAGCATATCCAATGCACTACCCTATTTCTACCCTATTTTTCATCCGGTGCCTCTATCAATATCTTTAATCTACATATACTTACCTCCTTACCTCCTTTATGTATCTATATACTTTCAATGTAATTATGGATCTACATATTTATCACTTTCTTCTAATTTAGCATTTCCAGTGCACTACCCTATTTCTCAGCCTATACTTTGCTAAATATATCTTCTAGCCCAACCTTCTGACTCATCTCAAACTTCTTCTACTAATCCTTCCAATGCACTACCCTATCTCTCATCCTATACATCTATCAATATATCCTCTACATCCCATCTCTCATTTATCCCAAACCCCATACCACTACTATGATTGGCAAAATAACCCTTTCTAAACTCTCTCCTACTCTACCACTCCTTGCATCATCTGACACCTCTTTTACTATACCGATCCCCTAAAACAAACCTTTCTAAACTCTTTCCTCTGAGTCCTCCCCTCCAAAACTCCTTTTACTCATCCAAAAGCCTCCTCCTATTGCTAAGACCTAATCTTTCACTCTTTTATCCCTCCACTATCCTTTTCAATCGAAATTAACAGACTTACATATTCACTTCTCAAATTCCATATTAAATAAACTACTAAAATACTACCCAAATAACTGAATAACATATCCACTACTCAAATTACTTCATTTTATTTACTGTACTAATTTTCAACAATAATCCTTTATGGGTTCAGGAGTGACATGCTACTCACCAACAAATCGATTCAACACCCATCAGGGGTAACAATTGCTATATGAATGCAAATCTTTCTTCCCCTTTTATCCCTCTGCTATCCTTCTCACTCCAAGTAACTGACTAATATCCACCACTGAAATTACTTTATATTTCACCATATTAATTCACCACTAATCCTTTGCAGGCTTCCTGAATAGCGTGCGCCAACAAGCGCTATATAAATGCAAACCTTTGTCCTCCTCTATCCTTTGGCTATCATTCCAAATCCAAATAACTGACTAACCTATCCACCACTTAAAATGTACTTGCATGTTTCACTATACTAATTCAACACTAATCCTCTATGGGTCCCGGAGTAGCGTGCTACTCGCCGAAAAAGCACTTTGACGCCTCGTCAGGGGTAGTAAGCATTATATAAATGCAATTACAATACAATGCAATACTAATGGCTATGAAAATGACATGATTCCATGCACAATTGTAATTGACCCAAGGATGAGGGGAGGCTTTGTCTAGGCCTCACACTGCCAGGGTCTGACTGGGATAGAAAATAGGCGCAGGCACCAAATTAAAAGTAGCCCATGTTAGCTAATTAGACAGCTAAAAACGTGGCTCACATTTAAAAATCTGGCAGTTTTTAACTTGTTCAGACATACAGTAAAGGTGAGTTGCAAGGTATGGGAGACTGCGTGCATGTGTGCTTGGAATATATGACGTTTCAATGCAAACAATTACAAAGAATGCATTTACAACACATCTCAACTGCTTTGATCTGGAACATTCAAATGGAATCTCATATGAACATTCCATTTCAGAAAAGAAAACACATCTTCCCCCTTAATAAAAGAATTGGAATAGCACACCCAAAATAAAACATGGGGAATGCATAATAGACAGTAACATAATTGAACACAAATGAATATCTGTAGAAGGATAATAGTATACTAAATACAGCAAATGGCTGTGACAGAACATGAAAAGCAAATGTGAAAAGTCAGCAAAACAATATACATTGTGAACAATATACATTAATCCAAAATATAATACTGTAAGCATCACTATGAGAAACAACCATTGCACTAGCTTACTTTCCTCTTCCCTGGTCTCACATCCCATAGGAGGAACGATTTTATCACCTCTTAATACGACAACATAGCATAAAGACAACTACTCATTTAGTTTCCAAAATGTGGAACTGTCTCCTCTCATCACTTGATCACTCACCGTTCATTTGTAATTTATGTCTAACCAATTAGAAATCAGCATCCTAATTTAATTCTTATTGCCAAACTTCCTCTGATAAGAATACCTCATTGTCCATAATTCCTACCCATAACACACAACACATCTTCGTATGTGAATGCTACATTACATTTCACTTGCTTACTCTCCTCTTTCCTGGTCTCACATTCCAACGGAAGTCATGACAATCCATCCGCTATCACATTATCCATGGCTGGAACAAATTTAATTTTTAAAAAGATTCATTTGCATCATAGAAGCCAACCTTGCTAACCTGGAAGATAAATCCCTTTCACCGCCTGGCCTAAGAATGCTCACTAAAGGTTTATGATCTTTACATATTTTAAGCTTCCTTCCCAAAATGTATAATCTAAACCGCTGCACAGCCTAAGATGCTGCTAATAATTCTTTTTCAATTTCAGAAGGTCCTTTCCAACTGGTTTAAAGTATGTCAAGCATATGCCACTTGTCCTTTCCCTTCTACTGAGCCAAAACTGTACCAATGCCGTAACCACTAGCATCCACCGAAATAATACAGTCAACATTCATTTCAAATGGTTTCCAGCTGGGAGCTTGCAAAATTTCTTTCTTTAATAACTGCTAAAAATGTGCTTTATCCTGTCCCCACTGTAATTTAACATTGCTCTTGAGCAATTTTCGTAATTGCTCCACTTTCAGAAAATAATTTTCTATAAACCTTTAATAGAATTTTATAAGGCCCAAAATTGACAGCAATTGCTCCTTGCGAGTTGGTTCCGGAGCATTTAATATTGCCTCCATGTGCCCAACCATAGGGTAGATACCATCTTTAGAAATTTCATGGTCAAGGTACTCCACCCGATCTTTACAAAACTTACACTTCTCACTCTACTAGTGTTAAACCCTTGTCACTCAGGATTCATAATGCACTATTTAAATGTCTTGTCATGCAAGATTTTGTCCTTCCCAAATGCTAAGATGTCACCTTAGAATACCCTCGCCCCTACCACATTAGCCATCAATTGTGTCATTTCCCTTTGCAATAACACTGACGCACTGGCGAGCCCAAAAGGCATTAGCTTATACTGGAAAGCCCCTTCAGTTGTTATACAGGCAGTAAAATTCCTAGAATCCTCTCCCAATTCAATCTGGTGAAATGCACAAGACAAACCTATAGTTGGAAAAACAGTGGCATGACTTATGAATGAAAGTAATTCTTATAAATTAGGTAACAGAAATGTATCCACCCAGATGGCTTCATTCAGGCCTCTTTAATCTATGCATAGGCGTAACTCTCCAGTAGCTTTAAGTGACGTCACCACAGGAAACATCCAATCTGAACTCCCAACTGGTTCAGCTTGGATGAACAAATCATTCAAAATTTCCTTCAATTTGGATCTATAATTCACTGGCACATTACATAATGTTTGTGTCACCAAATTAATTTGTTTTTGCAACATAATTCTGTGTTTGAACCCCTTCAACTTCCCCAGGGATTCCTTAAACATTTCTTGAAAGTTCTCCTTAAGGTCCTCAAAGTCTACTCCCTTCGTATGTAGTTCATGCACTACATATTCCTGTGGAATCCTATTAGGATACAACTTAATTCCAAATTCATTAATGTGGGGCCATCCCAATATTAATTACCCCTTTTCAGCAACATACAATTTACTATGTCATTTCTTATAGTCAAATTCAATGTGTACATGCACAATTCCTAACATAGGCATGTTGTGACCTTTGTAACTTCCTGGGTTCACATCTGATGGATAACATTTCCTACCTGCCCACAACTTATCAAACATACTTTTGCTCATAATTGTATACAATCACATGAGTACATCATAGCAGTTATCTTTCATCCATCTACAATTATCTCACATGTAGGTAATTTCTCAGGATTTTTTTTTCAATGTTCACCTTCCTCCTGTACACTTAACACCACACCCTGCATACTTCCTTCCGCCTCCCCTTCATCACATTCCTATACATAGTTCAAATTTTTCTTTACTCATTTGTAAACTCTCCTGAAATTGCCTATTTTTTTTACATAAACTACAAAATTTCCCACAGCAGTACACACCTTGGAGATGGCTAAATGTTCACTTGATCCACACCTATAGCATAACTATGCACCAGTTTTCTTTACAACAATGTTTTCCTTTTTTCTTTACTTTCCTTCACTGCTGTGATAGTGTTAATAGATTTCACATTATTTTTGCTGGACCTCTTCCTTACAGTCTGAATGCACTTCTCTGATTCTTCAATGCTCCTGGCTGCATCTAAAGCAGTTTTTAGATTGACTTCACCACAAGACCACAACTTCTGCTGTACTTTCTTAGATTTCGTCTTCATTAGCCGTTGGTCTCTCAAAACTTGGTCATACAACATATTTGCAAACTTACACATGACAGCTAATCCTCTCACCACCGCTACAAACTTATCAGTAGATTTATCTTCTGGTGGGCCCTGGAATAAAACTTCATAATTTCTAAAACTATTTTTATCTTCTTACCATAACGTTTGTGCAATTGTTGTTTAGTCACTCAAAACACATCAGCATCTCTTGGATTTTTCAGCTGTGGTAAAAAATGTAATTCCCTTAAAGCTACCACCCCCAGTCTATGTTTCAATAAGGATAAATACCGTTCTGGAGAACATTCTTCCTCCTTCAAAACTTTAACATCAGCCTTGAGTAAATTCACCCACAATCCCCACTCTATCGACAACTCCCCAGGCTCAGCCAAATAAATGGTGGAGGTTGTATTGCAGCCATATTTCACTAAAACTAAACAATGGTCTGAATATACAATAGTTGTAATAATTGTCAAAGGTGGATGAATCATCATGATCCACCTGCAAAAGATGTGTGAATCACTGTAATTCACTTGCGCACAGATCCTAGCAACTTTGTTTTGTTTTAAAATCACAACAGATGTTGTGAGTAGTGGCGTCCTTTAGTAGTAAGGAGCACAAGTGACTGCAACAGTTTAGAACATTACCCTCTGAGTGGACCAATGTTGGAAAGCAACTAATAAATGTACAGTATTTATGTAAATTGTATATAGGTATGAGGATCATAGTTGCTCCACTGAGGCACTCTTATTACCTTATGGTGATCCATGGTTATCCATGGTGAGCTGATCACCATGGATCCACTTAGTAATGCACCACAATCAAATGCGCTACAAATTAAAGTTTAAGGTGCACTGTAAGGTGAGCGGATCACTGTGGATCCACTTGGCAATGCAATAAAACGCAATATAATTAAAGTCCAAAGATGTGCGGATCACCATATCTGCCTCAACATAGCCTGACTCAAAATGGCTGCTCACTTCTCATGATGACGTCGCTGGGCTTGTCCAATCTAAAAAGGTCACCCAATGTCTCCTCCATCACATGCAGCATGCACTCATACACGCACTCAGCTAGCTAAGTCACACATGCGTTTTTGGGGCCTCACTGCCTGCACCATGAAGTCCTCCAGTTCCAATAATGAAATCATCCACCACACGTAACCACTTCATGGCCCGAGCAGATGTATAACCGCAGATCAGAAGGCTCAATCAGTAAGTGCAGATGAAGCTGGAACAACGCTCTTCGGCACTTGGCATGATTACTTCTTCCCCCTCCTTGCCATTGTTACAATAAAAACTCCGACCCTCCGCTGGTGGTAATGGGAATATGTTTATTAGGTGAGTGGCACAAGAAGAGTGGCGCTTCCTCCACCTCCGCTCACAGCCACCAACTGTCATTCTCCCAAACTCCCCTTCCCCACTATTCCAATTCGACAATGGCACATTCATTCCAGGTCAAACCAACATTCTACATTTTTCCATGGAGATGCCACATGATGCCTTTACACTTCCTGGAGTAAGCCATGTTTGCTTTCTATTACAAATTTTGATGGACAAGTTTAGATAACAAAAAAAATAACTACCCACTGCCTTAGGACCTGATCTATTGGGTGATTTTAACCACAGAACTGGGATATTTGACATCTAATCTAAGCCTTACAACTTCACCTAAACATGCTGGAAATAAACACTGTGTTCTAAAGAGGGGCAGGGCATTTCCCTGTGAAGGTAAGCCCCTTTGTCTTGCCATTGCAATCACTGTCACACCACTCATGGTCTAGTGGACTAGTTGGAAATGTGGAATGAGGAAAATTGGTTTTTAATGCCGGCATCCCATTTGGCCAAATTATGTGCTCCTGGGCAATCCCTTTTTTTAACTTATTCCTGTGCTCCCTGCTTGGCAAGATAGTGAGTATTTAGATTCAATGTAAATGCTCCTAGCAAGCATGTGGTTAAAACGGTTGTATGTCGTTACAACGCATTCCGTTGCAACGCATGCCTTTACCACGCATGTGTAACAACGGAATGCTTTTTCCACGTATAACCTTTACCACCAATATTCCTTTACCACGCATAGATTTACAACGATTTTGCGTTGGAAATATATGCATGGTAAGGGCATACTCTTGGTAAAGGTAATACCCCTCCCATGTACCCTTACATGACCCCACAGCCCCCATTCCTTATAATTAGCCCTGCCCTTAACCCTTAATCTATTTTTTTTTAACTAAAACTCCCCTTACCTCTTCATGTCGTCTCCTCCCCTTCATCTTCCTTGGTGTCGGTGACGTCGTAAAAAGGAAGCAGAAATGTCTTTCCGTTTCCTCTCAAATGACGCCGATTGCCTCCGCTTTGTCACATTAGGTGTGTTTTTTTGGTGGGGGAGACCCCCCACCCCCTTTTTTATTCCCATCCTTTTTTTTAGTTTTTGGGCGGAGACCCCAGCCCCTTTTTTAGGTCGAGCAGACCTTACTCTCAATGCGTGAGCATTGAGAGTGTCTGCTCAGACCCTTTTGTCGCCCGTTATTGGGAATGAGGACACCAATCTGTTACGAGCGTTTTTCCTCGCAGTTTTCACCGCGGGAGCGCGCGTCTGACTCGCGCATGCGCAGAGTCCCCGCGCATGGGCAGAGTAACTCACAGCCCTTGCTCACACAGACGCAGGCAGGCAGCCCCCACCCCTCTGCATGCACGCACGCACGCACACACAGGCGAGCGCATGCACACGCAGGCACACACATACAGGCACACAGACACTCGCTCACACACACACACCCCCCTCCCCCACAGTCACACACACGCACGCACACATACAAAGCCCGCCCGCCCGCACTCGCGCGAGCACATGCTTTTACCCCGCCCCCCCCCTGCTCAGCAACCCACTCACCGGCTTCCTTCGTGTGGCGGCTCTCCTCAGCTGCAGGGCCCGGCAGCAGGACTCTTCTTCCCTCCTTCGGCACCGGGGCGCAGGGTAGGCTCCTGCCTGCTCCGGTGCTCCAAACACGGCGGCTCCGTCCAATCGCGGCTCTTCCGTGGGAGGCGGGGTAGGCTCCCGCCCTCCTACTTCCTGTTTCCTGTTGTCGCGCCGGCCTGCCTGACTTCCTGGTCGCAGGCCGGCAGTGATTTGCGGTATTTATTTTTTAAGCACGAAATCAACACAAAGGTATTGGAGCGTTTTACACTAGCACCAGCTACATTACCCTCGCCGCAGCTGCTCCGTCGTCATTATTTACACGAGCACTACTTACATTCCCAACCCCTCTCCAAAACTGCTCTTTTTGACCTGCCCTGAACTCCACGCAAAGAGGCTGTACATATCAGAGACTAACTGCCACCTCACTCGGTTCTTGTCCACAACACCTCAGGTTGGGGCACTTTTCGCTGCTCTGGGGCTATCCCAGTAATTTAGTTTCCTTCTGTTTTTACATCCGGTTTCATGTGTTGTTGTAGCCTTGGCTCACTTTCTACGTCTTCATGGACTTGCACCATGAGCACACAGTGTGCGCCACAGGTCCTCGTGTATACATGCACTATTGTGACTCTCAGAGCTGCACTCCCATCACATCGTGGCGCATGCTCCACTTTTTTTTTTTTATGACTTCCCCTCAGCTCCAAAGTCGGCAGTCTGGCTGTGAGACTACATCCTCTCCCCAAGGCATGGTTCTAATGTGAGCATGGAGCCCGTGTGGCTTTCATTTTAACACAACATCCCTGTAGCTTAGATTTCATAAGCACGGCGCCCGCTTCATGGATGCCGCGTATTATCTTTCGGCTTTTTTCTAATCAAGAAGGTAGCGTGTGTGATTTGGCCGGTTGCACAGTATTTATTTTAGCAAAACTGCATCTGTGTAACTTTTATTAGCATAGCGCTGCTGCACAGACGCCTTGTGTTAGGTTTCTGTTAATTTTTTTTAATAAATCAAAAAGGTATACATACGGATCCAATCGTGCTAAGGTTTTCTTTGAAGCAAAACACCCCCTTCGCCTCCCCCCTTTCTGATTATACCCATAGGTTTTTGTGGTGCCAGTCAGCCTGCCATTGAGATCGTGATCCCTACCTGTTTACAGTGGAAAAGAGTGGCCCCTGCACTGTGGTCTTATGTAGCGAACTAGGTGCCGTTCAGTGAACAGTTTCTCCCCTGCATGCAGCCCTTAGTGACTTGTTTTTATTTTTTATTTACATCTTAAATAATGGCGGTCAAGCATCTAGTCCTGTGCGGCTTGTTTTAAATTTCTCACACTCTGTTTGTGATCTCCCTTCTCCCTCTCTCCCCCCCCTGCTCTGCCCTCCTAGTATTAACCCCCCAGGACGAATGTTATCTCCATCTCTGATGGTGCCAGAGACTCTCGAGCAGACTGTAACATCTGGGCCGAGCATGCAGTAGCCCTCCCTCGGGAAACTGAGCCCCTTCTCCGAGCCACAGGCCCGACCCTTCACAACCCCCCACACACACACACAACCCCCCCCCCACACACAACTAACCACACACACACAAGTCCTCAGCAGATACACGCAACCCCCCACACACACAACCTCCCACACACACACAACCCCCCACACACACAACCCCACACACACAACCCCACACATACGCACACAGACAACACCCCCACACACAAGCCCACACAGACAATCCCCCCACACACAACCCCACAAACCCGCTACAGCAATGCCGAGAGCTTGTGCTATGTGCGGGGTCATGACATTCCCTTTAAAGTTCCAGTTTCACGAGTCACTAGAAGGCTTTAGTTTTCCATGTGACCTATGAGCTGGCTGTGACTTCTCAGAATTTCTTGCATGAGTGCCACCACATGAGTATTTGGCGGCTTTCAGCTGCTCATGTAATTCTCAGAGTAGACATGCACTCTTACGCAGCGACCCTCATGCTCTCTCCTTTTAAAATGAAGCAATCTTCCCCGGCTGCATTTGGCTTCCACAGGACATGGGAGTACTTCATTTGGAAAGAAAGCTGTCTTTAGCGAGTCGATGTGCGCCATGTCTCACCTGTTTTACACATTTTTTAGGTTAATACACATTCATTTTTTATTTCAAACATTTTTTCTAACACGGAGCATAGACACTGCTGACTTCGACTTCCAGAAAGTAATGGGTGATTTTTAAACAAGTGGATAAGATAAGAGGTTCTTGGCAGATCAATGCGATTTTTTTCCTGCAGCCTTCCTTTTGCTATGTGCGGGGTCATGACATTCCCACACACACAACCCCCCCCACACACACACCCCCCCACACACACAAACACACAACCACACACACGCAAAACCCCACACACAATCACACACTCACAACCCAACACACACAGCCACACACACACACAACCACACACATACCCACACACACCACACACACACCCACACACAACCCCACACACACACACAACCCCACACCCACACAGCCCCACACACACACAACCCCACACACAACCGCACACACACACAACCACACACACATACCCACACCCACACAAACACAACCCCCACCCACAACCCCACTCACACACACACAACCCCACACACACACACAACCGCACACAACCCCACACACACACACACACAACCCCACACACAAACACAACCCCACACACAAACACAACCCCACAGACACATAACCCCCCCCACACACACAACCACACCCCAGAATAGCAAAACATAGCACAGCAACACAAAACATAGCATAACAAAACAAAGCATAGCATGGCATATCGTAACAAAACACAACACAGGATAGTATAACTAAACATAGCATAGCATAACAAAATAAAGCATAGCATAACGCAACAAAACATAGCATAGCATAACAAAACATAACATAACAAAACACAACGAAACATACCATAATAAAGCACAGCATAACAAAAACAAAACATAGAATAACATAAAACATAGCATAACAAAACATAGCATAACAAAACATAGCATAACAAAACATAGCATAGCATAACAAAATAAAGCAAAGCATAGCATAATACAACAAAGCATAGCATAACAAATCATAGCACAGCATAACAAAACAGCATAGCATAACAAAACACAACAAAACCTAGTATAACAAAACATAGATTAGCAAAACAAAACATAGCGTAGCATAACAAAGCACAGCATAACAAAACAAAACAGCATAGCATAACAAAACACAACAAAACCTAGCATAACAAAACATAGCATGGCATAACAAAACAAAGCATGGCATATCATAACAAAACACAACAAAACATAGCATAACAACTTTTGCACTCACTCTATCTATCGCCATCACTCTATCTATCGCCCTCACTCTATCTATCGCATCACCACAGCATCACTCAGGGGCACCAGAACATCACTATGCGCTACCACCGCATCAGTCTGTGCAACCATTCAACAACAACTGGTTCAAATATGTTCTCTCAATCTTTCAAGCTTTATTACAAATGTCACAAAAATAAGTTAATATTTCACTTCTGTTGTTGGAATTTCATCACAATAAAATACACTGAACATAATCTTCACAAAAGTTATTTACAAAAGTTTAAGCTATTGCCATTATAAATTACAATAACTTTTATTTAAGTATTCATTCTTAAAAAATTTTTTAAAGCCATTGTTATTTGTCATATCAATACATCTAAGTCACGTAATTACAACACATATTGCATTACAAATGCTATAGGTGTCACATTTGCGAAAGTTATAACTATTGGCATTGTAAATGACAAAGCTATTAATTTCGCTATTTTCAAAACCAACACATAAATAAAAAAATTGTCATTTACAATACCAATAGCTCAAACTTTCCTAATGCGAGACCTATTGCATTGCAAATGCTTGTCTATTTTTAGCCTTTACCACACATGCATTTACTTCGTATCTCGTAGTAAAGGTATGCGTGGTAAAGGCTTTCGTGGTAACCACGCATGCGTTGCAATGCATGCGTGGTAAATGTTTGCGTGGGAACGGCCGTGTTGTAGTGGCCGTTTCCCGGTTAAAACAATGGACTGGATATTACCTGAGGGAGTGGAGAAGTGACCAGTAACATGCTATATTCACCAAAATCCAATAGAGTGATAATTGTATAGACTTTGCGGCAAGTAACAGTGTGCTGCAGTCTAGGGTTTGAAAATATAATAACCTGTTTGATCCTAGGCAAATAAAACTCTCTCTGTGCCTCCATCCACCGATATTACAATTTAACAGCACTTTGAAAACTAATCATCAGGGGTATACCCCCAGGACAGGTCTCCAGTGTGGTTTTATGTTGTAAATAGAATGTCCTTGAGCCAGGAGTATAAATAGGTTATCTTTATTCAAGTTGAGTTGCAGGTCAAGTTCTTAAGATGTAAATATGAAAACCCCACCAGGAGTGACGTCCCTGTCACTCAGCCTGCCTGTCACCAACTGCCAGTTAACACACAGGCCAAGCCCCCAACATTTCACGATGTCACCAAGCATTCTAGTAGTGACACCATGTGAGCCACAGGGAAATCCCACCCAGGGAAAAGAGACATAGATCAAATATAACATATCTCCTTTCTTTAGGGAAATAACAAAAGTGAAGTTATAGTAAGCAACATCAACATCGGTGTACACATCAACATCAATGTACACCATTTTTCTGAAAATGAAGCATTTACATTGCAAAAGAAAATAGTGTACATTACATTCTCAAATAATTAGTATTGACATAAATTCTCAAATAATTAGTCCCATCCCCCTTCCTAGGGAAACACAACGGAATACAGACTAATATTGGGACAAATAATAACCCACAAGCTATACGTAACAGGGTACACATCACCCTGTGAACCATTACTGGGACACACATAGCCCACAATCAAACATGTAACAGGGTACACCTCACCCTGTGAACTAAAATTGGAGCACTCTTCGCTCCGTAACAGGGTACACATCACCCCGTGAACCATTACTGGGATACAAAGTGAACTCTCTATTTTCTGTTTTTGATGGCCACAATGACGGATTGTAGAGAGTGGACTGGCCCTTCATCTTCTGTCGATCGAAGGGGAGAAGGTGTTCATCATCATTATCATCTTGATCCTGATTCGCTTTCTTCGAGTTCTGGAAGTTCATGAGGTCGCTGACCTCCTAAGTGTTATATGGTTCCTTCTTTGTGTTTCTCCATGCTTTAACTCAAACCATTTGTTTGAGTCTTTAATTTGTGTTTTGTCTGTAAGGGGAGAAGATGTGTTGTATATTTATACTTACTTCAATATGACTACTTGGTGTCTGTAGTCCTTTCTTAGTGTTCTTATCGTACCTGTCTCCCTTACTACCTAAGAGTGTTCTATCTGTGATGTGAAGGTTCCAGCCTTGGCAGTTGGTCTGGTCAGCTGTGATGTTTTACTGCTCTGCTGTCTAATCTTGTGTAACTTAATAAACCTATCTTAATAACCTGAAGACATGTCCTGCTACCTACTTAATCTATTTACAACATTTTATATCACACATTCAAGGCTGTTTGCATCCTATTAGCCAAAGGTGCTCCTGGAGTTGCTTTGTGCAGAGCCCTCCTGTACCCTAGCCCCTTCCTCCAAGCTACCTATAAACACCTCAATTACAGTTCATAAACAGCTGAAAGAGTGAAGGTTGCTTGTTAGTTGAGAGGGCACCAAAATGCGGAACAAAGGTTGTCCCTTAGTGCCTCGCTGAACGCAATGGAGCAGGATTCTGGGGAAGGTAAGGGCGGAAAATTATCATAAAGGGAGAAAGCTGGTACCTGCAAGTGTGAGATACAGGGTAGGGAGTGTCTTGTAGTTGATTAAAGAGGCAGGAGATGGTATAAAGCATATGCAGCCTTGATATTGGGCATGCCAGCATTTAATTGCACCAGCTGACGGCTTCTGGGCAGAGCTTTGGGCACCGTCACTCTTACATATTAAGCGCTTATTAATTGCTACTTAAAACTAGAAATGAATAAAATAGCAGATGCACAACACTTCTGTTCGTAAGGGTTTGCAAATGCCTAAAAACAAAAACATATTGCATAGTCCCCATTGCCTTGTCAACCCTTCCTCGACCTTTCTACTTGAGATGAGTCCACCTCATCTCTGCCCTCCAGGGTGGAGAGAAGTGGTAGGTGGACTCACCTCGTTTAGTAACTACTGGGACAAAGAAAGGTTAGCGGGATAATGAGGATTACCGATAAGCAATCAGCACATTATCAGTGATTGATAGCATTGATTGAGTTCTGGGGTCAGCCGCTCTGCTGGTAAAATCATAGGTTTCTTCTGCTTATGTGCCCCCTCAGTGCCCTGTGAACTTGATTTTGCCCCTGGGCGTGTTGGTCCTGAGTGCCTAATGTTAGTAGGTAGCCCTCCATTTCCCTGCCCCCTTCAATGGTTCCCGCCTTTGCCACTCTGGGAGTCCCAGTGCAGAGGTTCGTCCAGGCTTCCTGAGCGTGCTTCGGGTTGACACAGAAATGTGTTTAGATGTGCTTAGTGCATTATCACATTCTCCCCAGTGGTAATGGTTAAAATGAAAGACACTTCCTTACCCAAACTGCCTTCTCCAGTACGTTTCCTCGCAATTAATGATGCAGAATACACAATGTTTTGTTCTTATGCAGCCTGCATTCCCTGTTTCTTTGTTTTCCTCTTGCTGCCAGTGATGCGGAATAAATAAAACCAGTCATTGCTCGCTGAGCGGTGGAATAGAAAAAGGACACGATCGCACCAAAATCTGTGCAGATGTTTCTTTTTTTGACTCAGCATGCATAATTGCCCTTCTAATTAGTCTAATTGTTGTTAAGACGGGAAGCCTTCACTGCAGGCCCTGCTTCCACCCCTCTCATTTCCCTCCTGATTGCACAGTAGGGGCTGGGATGTTCGTGTCACATCCATGCCCTGCAGCTGGATCCGCCAACAGTTCACCTAACGCAGAGCGGGCTGGAGGGGCGGGCCCTCTCTTCTCGTGTCTCACCCTGCACCCACAGGACCAGTCAGGGTCTCATCCAGGCCGTGCTGGCAAATATGAGGACGCCCCAGGACTCAGTGCCAATCAACAGCTGCGAGATCCCGGCCTGTCACATCTCAAGGACACGTTGATAAAAGGGGCTCTCGACACCGGAAATGGTGATGACTATAAAGCCAACAGCTGCCGTCGGGAATCACAGTGCGGCGGAACTTGCTGAGATGACATACCTTAAATGACGGGGACCCTTAGGGGAAGCGAGTTCTGAAGCACAGGGCAGGACCAATCTTTTCAAGCCACCAATGCCCAACAATACCACCAGGCAGTACGGTGGATAGCCGCCCAACAAGAGCTGAGGTCACCGTAACACAACAGCCAGAACAGAAAGGCAACTGGCCGTTAAAGCTTCATTTGTTTATATACTGTGGACCCCTTCATCTAATCTCAGAGCAACATATGTGGGGCTGATGAGGTGATCAGCCTTGCGATGTCTCCGGATGTCCCGCCATTTTGATGAATAAAGATACATTACCCTCCCATCTGATACTGCAGGGGGCCTCATTTATGAAAAGTGACGCATCGATGCGTGAAAACAGCGATGCGTCACTTTTCACTGCGCACTCCTTGCAACACCAATGATGCGTCATATTTAATGTATGACGCATCATGTCGCAAGGACTTACAGATACGTCAGTATTTCTGACGTATCTGTAAGCGCAAAAGTGACGCATTGCTGGAGTGTGTCACAAAAGTGACGCAACTCCAGCAATGCGTCCTTTCACATGGGGAAAGCCCCATGTGAAAGGGCTTGCATCAGTCTTCCGCCTGCTGTGAGGCAGGCGCAAGATTTTGACGCAACAGCATCCTAAAAGTGATGCAGTGAAATCTCATAGATTTCACTGCGTCACTATTACGAGGCTTTTTGTGGGGGGAACGCCCCCTCTGCATACATTATACCTGACGCAGTTATAATGTGGCGCAGGGGTTTAAAAAGTGACGCATCTACCTAGATGCGTCATTTTTTAAATATGGCGCAATAAGACGCATATTTTACGCCGCTGGTGTGTCACAAAAAGTGACGCACCGGCGGCGCAAAACTGACGCAAGGCCTCATAAATAAGGGCCCGGGTTTCTCTCCTTTGCTCCCTTGGCCTGCTCAGTTACCTTGGGTTTCCATCCATAGGGTCAAGAGTTGGATACATAAAGCAACACAAGGTCCTTGGTATGCTCAGGACATATAGGATGAAGGCATGTGTCTCCACCAAGCTCGTCCACAATATGACCTCCAACCATGACTCAATACTATGCGAAGGGGGCCCCTGCTGCATTGCTCGTGACAAGGCTCGGCAAAGTTCAAACAGAAAGAAACCGAAGATAGTTAGAATATGAAACATAGAACAGATATCTATTTATAATACATTGGATTCTGTTATCCCTGTATAAAGGCCTGTCTCTAATTTCTTTGTAATACATAGGATTCTGTAATCCCATTAAAAATGACAGTTACTAATTTCTTTATAATCAGCGATTTGTGACGCATCAATTTGCGATTTTATAGAACAGACGTCAATGCCTGCTGATAGACCCAGAAGAGGAGGTGAAAGTTAGGTCATGTCACAGAGCATAATTATAGCAGCTGTTTAAAGCAACATAGGGAACTTTGCTTTTCTTTCTTTTGCACTATTTTAATATTTTACTATAACAAGAAGAGATTGGGTTTATTTTTTGCACTCCTTAGAGAAAAAATAGAATTGTTCTGCATGTTTCTACATGTTCTGAGCTACGGGAGCTTTTTTTTTTTAAATGACTTTATATGGCCCAGCCCCAGAGAGCCCCAAGTAGGGACATGAGACGTATGCCTAGATGCGCAGCTACAGGACAAGTGGTTGACTACTATAACAGTGTGCAGGGAATGGTCCAGGAGTTCCTGGGTTTAGGAGGAGGAATAGACCAGAAGCTACTGGTAAAGAGGGAACAAGATGTCATAATGAATTAAAACCACGACCTACTTTTGGCACACAATGACCCTGTTGCAGCTCCCCCTTTAAGGAATTATCTGAAGACTCACATCCTGAAATCCTTACCAACAGATTACAATGCTGTACAAATCCACTCCACCAATCAAGTGCTCGAGTTAACTATTTCAGTTCCTGGAGGACAACAGAATATTTAGCTTATCTAATTAACGTCCTAAAACTACATGGGAACACAAGGGAAGATGGTGACTCACTAACACATAAAATCATTCATTGGATAAGGTATGAACGCCAGTGTATGTTGTTAGTGAGGGCCAATATATTGAGTGCTGAGCGCATATAGAGTAACAGTGGTGGGAAAGATAAGATCAGACTATCTTTGAGAACTCAAGAAATGGTGGATGACCTTATTTCCATGGAACCAAGGATCAGTACCGCTGAGGCATATATCCCTAAAATGTAACCTGAACCGCTGTATGCCTGGCCTATCATGGGATAAAAGGCTTGTACCTGTTCCAAATATAGCGACATTAGAGTCCACTGATTGCCTCCTGATACCAGCCACACATACACATCATATAATTCCTCCTACTATGAACTTTTGAGGACAATCCCCAATCTAAAGTTTGACATGGGATCCACTTGGGCTGTAGCTTTGCATAATTACATTTCACTTGATTCTAATACTAATGCTGCAGTTGGATTATTTTATTCAAAGGTGTATGTGGTTAAAAAAAGTCTACAACATCCTAGGATGGAGGGACAAGGAACGGAACACCCAAACACATTGGTTAAAATGTCATTTTGCAGGATAGATCACTTCAAGATGTGTTTAGCAAACATGACAGAAGCTTTGTATTCTATTAAAGACATGGAGGTGTTGATTATAACTTATCTTATTTACGGTTAGTCAATTATCTTTATTCGGTCGATATTGAGCATAAAAGCACATATAGTAAGCATTGAAAATGAAATAGGTCTCACCTTTGATTAAGTTAAAGCCATTTGCTTCGCTAATGGTCTTTTATAGCAAAGCAAATGGCTTTAACTTAATGAAAGGAGAGACCTATTGCATTTTTAAGGCTTGTTTAAGGACCAGAAAGTGTTAATCCTTTAAAAATGTATATCTCCGTTTTCCTACATTTTATTTCTGCCATTTTGGTGTCTATCTATTCATAAAAATATAACCTATGCAATAAATTGGTGTGGGACTTTTATTGTGTTTGGTATCTTTCACATTTTGTGCATTGGTGGTTTTAAATGCGTTATACTCCTGTCACCTAAGTTAGGCCTGGCTGTTCACTGCCAGCTACCAAGGATTGAGCAAGGGACTCATTTATTGTGACCTTTACTGGACCTTACACTGTGCTAGTGGCCTCATTGCTAGTGGTAGGTGCATACTTCCCCTGCCAATAACCCACTTTTCAACAGAATTCTGTAAATACGAAGGGCACAATAATAATAGGGCAGACGTTAACATTACATATGAGCCCATTTTTGGACTTGAGTTGGTCACGGAGAAGGAGGATGAATTGCGGGGTGTACCATTGATTGACTCTAATCACACAGTTCCTTGTACAGCGGCTGCTACGCAGATGGCTCGTTTTTCCGCTGAGCATGGATTGCAGGCTTGCGATAACAGTTCCAGGTCAGACACCCCTAACCTCCATACTTTCAAAAGAGGTTTAGTGAGATACAAAATTGATGATATCTTGCTAAAGCGTACTCCGTCTGATAAAATGGTTGACTTTAAGGTACACTGCAGGGAGAAAAGTGACCACTATTCCCTGCACTAAACAATGACAGGATTACTGGTTGAGGATTTAGGTTCCTACTCGGATCACAGCTCTCTATCCTACTGGTAAGTAATGGTCGCAGATGCTTAAAGTGGCCAAAGATAGCAAACAATTTAGTGTTATTGACAGAAATTTATAATAGTTATGTAGAGGCTTTGAGTCCTTTAATATACCTTCCTCTTTCTGCGATCCCGATAGTCGGCATACATAATTCACTTGTTGGGAGGATAACACTGTACTTAACTTGAGCACCCCCAAAGACCTTGGATAAAGCCCCAAGTGATACTTGCTCAAAGAATGCCTGGTACTCAATAATATGGTTGTGGTCCTAAAATTAACCATGGAGGTCCCGCGTGGCATGGAATGAATATATTATGGCACTGATTACAGCTAAGAGAAATTGGGATGATAGCAATTTGCAGGATTTGATTGAGTCTGCTAAGTGCTGCAACAACGCCACATTTTGGAAAATAAACGCCCTGGAAGTCATGAATCTGAGCAACAATGTTTTCTCTATCCCTGTGACTGGGTTGATCATTTCTCAAAATTCTACTCACTTGGGTTGGATGAATTTGAAGATGTGTTCCTTTTGCTACCACACACATTGCAGAATGATTCCACGGATGTAGCTGAGCCAACAATAGTTCCCATAAACTATGGCTGAGACAATAATGGCCATATTGCCTCTTAAACTGGGTAAAGCTTCTGGAGAATAATTGTCAATATGATTTATCTGTTTGGGTCCATTATGTGAACCTGCTTTGCAACTCCATAGCTGCTGATGCCCCAGTCCTTGATTCATGGAAGGGAGCAGAAATTATTCCTATGTAAAAAAAAAAGTAATAGACAAGATACAGCTAACTACAGACCTTTAAGCCTTTTGGATAATATACAGAAGATTTATTCCACGCAAATTCTAAATAGGCTTTAGAATAGATGATGGATAACAAGATTTTGACACCCTTTCAGGCAGGCTTCAGGGCAAACGTAGGCACAGTACTAGACTCACTCTTATCATTTGGAAATATAAAAAGTTGAGAAGTGGTCCTCTTTACATAGCTTTTATCTACCTAAGAGTCCCTTAGCTGCCACCTAGACGGCCTATAAGTGTTCCCCCAGATCTTCCAAATCAACTGATAGATCTCCACATCAACAAGTATGCTCAATTACGATGGGGTCCCCAGGGGAAATAACATAATTGCATAGGAATAAGCAGAGAAGTCAGACAGGAATGTGTGTTTGCGCCCACACTTTTTAAATTGCATAGGAATGATGTCATAGCAGCCCTTTGTGAGTGAACCAATGACGTCCCTAAGTAAAATGGGACCCCTGCACCTGTCCTACTATTCGCAGATGATACTTTCCTTATTTCCCAAACTTTCAGGGGTATGCAGACACTTCTTAATAAACTTAATGCTTACAATGAAGAAAAAAGCTTGGGAATTGTTAGAACTGGGATTTCTGGTTGGCTAAGGCTTGCCCGAAAGCCATGCAGAAACCACTACTCTAGTCAGGGCAAGGGAGTTGCACGCCAAAGAAAACCCCTGCTTACCCCTTGGTAGCTTGGCACGAGCAGACAGGCTTATCCCGGAGGCAATGTGTAAAGTATTTGCACATGCACACAGCAACAACATCCCAGGTACACTACCAAAGGAACTCCACACAAGGTTATATAAAATAACTTTTGTATTCTCAAAACACATCAGATAGTAATCACACAATATACATAATGCCAACTGGCACGGGCAGTATTCACAAGGGATTATTTATACAGGACAGGGCCACATGGGCCACTGTCAGGATCAACACTTAGCAGAAATTGGTACAAGTAAAATAGATCATAAACCTACAACCAGTAACCACTGTACTCCACCTCAACCTGTAACATAAACTACATTATGTACAGTCACCTCAGGCGCAAATTACATTCTGCACCAACCTCACCAGCATAAACACATTATGCAATCTGTCACTAGTCTAAACACATTAGACCCTACCTCCTAAGTATAACTCACATTAGGGGCGAAACATCATCTCACTAGCATAAACCTACATAGGTAAAACAACCTCATAATCATAAACCACAGTTTTAGAGGTATCAGATACAGGGTGCACAAAACATACTATAAACAATACATTTCCTATCACCACATTAAGAACACATCAATCACATTAGGCAATTATCATCACAAACATAGTAGGTAATCACATTGCGCCCTATCCATATACCAGCCCCCTGGCCAACTGGCCATTTCAGAAGGGGCTCAAATGCCCTGTGTCCAGAATGTCAGAGTGCGCCGCCAACGCAGCGCCAGTCAGGGGTGCGCCATCTGCGCAAACCTAAACGTTGCAGCTGCCCACTACTTGCTGAGCAGCTGAGAACAAGAACAGGGCCTAAACGCTGCAGCTGGCACTAAGTGCTGTGCAGCTGTGGAAGGCCTGGCACCACTGGGCCACCTCTGTCCCTCTCAGGGATTCTCACTCCAATGGCGCCTAAACGGTGCAGCTGCCCACTACTTGCTGGGCAGCTGTAAATCAAATCTGCGGCATGGGCTTTCACTGGCCCTCTGGAATAAAACTGCGACACATGCTAGAGCCAATTGGTTCTACAGACAAATAGTGTATACATTGGAGCTATCTAGGCTCTAAAACAAATGTGCCTAGCGCTGGAGCCACACTGGGCTCTTAAAATACACATGCCCCCTTGAACACACTGGGTCCTGTAATAATTGGGTGAAAAAATAGAGGAAACGCCTGGGCCTCCAGGTATTGTGGAGCGCATTGGCGCCAACAATAATACTGCCCCATGGAGCCACGCGGGGCTCTTAAAATAATGTGTCTGAAGCCCCTAATGGGGACTCTAAAATCAATGGGGGCCCGTTGGAGCCACACTGCTCTAAAACAATTATGCCTCCATAGGTTGGAGCGGCCCGCTGCCATCGGGGCCACTCTGAAAACGGGCACTGCACTGGTATGGGCACAGGGGTGGCGGGTACCGACAACTTGCCCCAATACCACCCCCCTAAACAACAAAGTGTGGGCCCCTCTGGGCTTTCTGAAACAATGGTGGCCACGTGGGAGCGGCCATGGCCCCTTAAAACAGCTATGGCCCCTTTGGGATCAGCCTGCTACTAGACGGGCCGCTCTATCTGCACAGAGCCTCCACAGACACTCTGCACCTTCGCTGGGGCAGCCCTCTGCCAAACGGGGTCGCCCAGCACTGCCCATGTGCCTGCAATAGGCACCAACCCAACTGTGCCTCAACAGAGCACCACTCACCGGCTCTGGGAGGCGCAGGCAGCAGTCCTCTCTCGGCGGTGGCAGCGAGCGGGGCACTCATGCTCCTGAGAGCCTCGCTGGGATCGGCTGCACCGTGCTTCGCCCGCGACCTCCTTCAGACGCTGCAGGGCTCTCTCCGATCATGGGAGCCCTGCCGACCAGCCGCGCTACTCCTTGCCTCCCTGATTGGGAGGTCCACGCGGCACGGCCACACTTCCACTTTCGGAGTTAGCTCCGCCCCGGGTCAGGCAGAAATGCCTGACTTCTCCTTTTTCACCCAGGGACACGGTGGTGGGCACCCGCTCGGCTCTCTTAAACAACATGCAGATCTCTTCATTCACCACCGGGGCAGACCCATGCTGACTCCTGGAGCCAGGCACACCAGCCAGCTCCAGCCAATCACAAGCCAGACAGTCAATTCACATTCACTGCACAGACATGCCAACTTCTAGAAGTGGCACTTCCACACTAGACACAATAAATCCGCGCACATCATCGTGCAGCATTTAATCACACAAGTTCGTACATACCAAACTCGACCTGGCACTCCCCACACATCAGGAACTACCATGGTCACACATATTCCCTCTGGATTCCTATGGGAGGGCAGGCCACTCTCACCACACATACCCAGAGAGCACACGCACTTTACACTGGATCAGTGAAAAAAGTGCGCAGAGGCCTAAAATAACCAACACCAGGTTACAGAAACAGGCTAGGCAAAAGTAAAAAGTTTTGGGGTGAACCTGCCAAAAGGGCCAATTCCAACAGGAATTCATCCACAATAAATCAAGTATATTAAGATCCATCTGGACTAGACCTCAGTCTTTGCCTATTTCATCTAAGAAGCAATTGAAGAAACCCCCCACCGCTACCTTGGAAGTTGCAGTAGGAAAATATGCACTAAGAGAAAACACATTATATCTGATGAGAAATCCATAAGAGTAACAAGAAATAAAAAAAAAAAGAAAACACTATGTTCCAAAATCTGTATTGATAGTAGCAATGCATTTACTGGGGATTAAAGTAGGATATACACAGCGTGTGGCTGACAGTCCCATATTAGGCAGAAGCATCCTTTTTAGGAAATGCAGTGTTGTGCACATAGTGAGTACTGAACACACTTAATACCTGTCTATGGAGCTGAATCACACAAGGGTAAGAGGAGCAGGATGCTTGCTTACATAGATTTGAGGAACGAAATTCTGAAAATGAAGTGTTCCCTTTGTATTATATGCACGTTTTAAGACCCATTGCTGAAAAGGTTAGAAATCAAGAGGAGGTACCAAATTCCCTATGACATTCAGACAAAGAGAAGAGGACCAGAGTAGGAGCATCGTTGAAGGTATCCACACGTTTCGGTCCTTAAATCACACTTTAATAAGGCGTTGGGGCTTTTGTTGGGACCATCAACCCTCTGCCAGTGAAATATTAAATACATGGAAAAAAATAAATTACTGGTGTGGGGTACGCCAACAATTTATATACCCAACATTTACCTCAGTCAGAATACCCATATTTCACTGGATCAGAGACTGTGTTAAACCCTAATTTCATGAAGCAACGTGTCCCACGTTAAGGCACCTCCCAAAGCGTCAACATAAGAAATACAGTTTATTATTAATAAGTAAATGGGCCCATTCAATAACTAAGTAGCAGATCAAATAAGATTAAAGGGTTGTATTACAAATTCAAAATAGGCAATACAGAGTCTGTGCCAAAGAGGCTCTTGATGTAAAAGTTATACAAAAATACAAAATAAGAAATTATTCTCAAATGGGCAGCAAAATTGATAGAGTAACGGACTGCATTACTAGTAGAATAGGGAAGAAATTAATTACAAGATCTACAGACTCGCTGTGGTGTTAACACAGGTAGCATTTAATCAGCAAATCATAGTACATGAAAAATAAACATCATATTGTCTTAACACCTAAGCACTTTCCCACTACATGAATATTTATTCAGCACTCTTATGCTTGTGTCATCCAGAGGTGCTAGAACGCAACATGATACTTTAACAACAAAGTGTTATGTGTATGAATAGAACACAGCGAACAAATGAAAGGACCTTGTTGATGTTGCAAGCTGCGGCTGAACAAGGGAGAGTTCATCAAGAGCAGAATAAAAATAACAATGGAAATAAACCAGTACATCTCAGTTTGATTGTGAGCAGAGAACTGGACAGGGTGGGAAGAGCAGAAGGAGTGACAAGGTTAATTTTTATTTTAGAAGTGATGGCCCTTGTATTAATTTGAGGCTAGTTAAGATATAGCAAGGAGTCACTTTTTAAACGTCAAAAAGAATTTCTTTCAAAAGCAATAATATAATTTCAGTATATGCATGTGCAATTGAGTGTCAAAATATGCATTCTGCATGTTGTTAATGATGTAAAAAACATATAAACTCACAAAAATCTTCCACACTGTGGTCTGTAAATCTCAACTGCTACATCCACCTAGTTAGAGGAATATGTTTACCTAAAAACAAGACTATACTGTAGTGTCTTATGAGTTAGAAATGACACGACCCTTTTGGTTCCAGACAGACTCCATAGAACAGTGACATAAGTGAATGGGTGTGGGCCATATAATTCATGATATAGAATGTTCAGTGCAGAGTTACAAGCTGATGAATAAAGACCTGTAATACCAAGTTCCAAGTGTGGTGTGATAATTTATAACTACCCAGGCTGGGATTGGACGCCACAACTGGCAATAAGATAGGGATTATGTAAACTCTATGACCCAAAGAACCGAGAGTGCTCTCCCAGAGAGTTTGCTGTGGTCCAGCAAACTGCTTGTGCGAGCCACAGTTGCCTCAGCAGAAGTGAAAATCGATGGTTGGTGTATGTGGAGTCAAAGGGACATGCCTGCCAGCGCCAGGCCTGTGAAGAAAGTGAAGGACTTACTGAAAGTGTGTTTGTCGTCAGCCAGAAATGTTATGATAAAGTTGAGACAAGAGCTAATGCACCACCACAAAGCACCGAATCATCATTCATTTTTTTTTAAACCGTTTTTATTGCAGGAAATCAGTTCAGTGCACATGTATACAACAATTCTTCGCCGCAGGCGCCTACGCACTCCCCTCCCGTTACTCTGGAAGTGTACACAGCCAATAAGCCCACAACCCGGAGGTCGGGCGGCGTCAGTCAATGGATCATTCTGTCTGCCATCTTGCAGATATGACTATCGATAGACTAAGAGTAGTACACCCTGCTTTTAATATTTTCGCCCCGCTCCCCTCTAACAACCCTTGCCCTCAACACCCTCCCTCCAACCCGACTCCCCTAACTTCCCAACCTAGCCCCCCCCCCGAGTGCTCCTCCCTGCGCCTAAGTTCGACCGTGATATACATGTAGGTGTGCTATCAGGAGTGGTGATGTCATTTTAGGAATGTGCTCCTGGTAAGTGTCGGGGTTCTACTTCGCACGACTCAGAAATACTGTCCTCCTCTTCCATCATGCTGTCCCGCAAAGCTTGCACTAGCATCTCCCATTCCATGGCCGCTTCCAGTGCTCTGTCGTCTGACCTGCGGCGGGCTAACTGGTACCTGAGCGTGCTTTCGGTCGCTGCTGACTAAAGCATTTCGTTGGTCCACCTCCTAAGTGTCGGGCATTGTTTCGATTTCACCCGCCTTGGTGATTTGTAGCTCCCTTTCGGTCGCAGTATTCAATGTTTCAATAACCTCCCTCCAATAATCCCGCAGATGTGAGCAGTCCCAGAGCATATGTCCCAGGTCCGCCCCCACCGTGTTGCATCTGGGGCATGCCGCATCCGCCACTCCAAAATACCTCCCGATCTTCCTGGGTGTAAGGTAGGCCCTATGCAGTACGTAGAAATGAATCAACTGAAAACAAGCATTTCTTGTGCTCTTTCTCGCCCGCCTCACTATCTATGCCCATGTGGTATCCTGGATCGCAGTCTCCAGCTCGAGCTCCCAAGCCTCTTTCAACGTGGCAAGGGGTTGCAGTGTCTCGCGTAGCATTCGCATGCAGAGGCATGTCACTGCCTTATACGTACCGGCCGCCATCATTGTATATTGGCAAGCTATTGATGTCGGGGGCTCTTGGATCCCCTCCCCCCAATGTGCTTGCATCGCTCGTGTTATGGCCGCATGCATTAGAAAATCCCCCCTCGGGAGGTCAAAACGGTCCTGCAGCGTTTGGTAGGGGATCAGTTCGCCGTTCTCATATAGGTCCCCCAGTACCTGCAGTGCCGCATCCTCCCACCCTTGCAGTCTCGACCAGTTGCCCCCGTGCGGAAGTGCCGTTACCATGCCCAGGGGAATCTCAGGCGTGTACATATGTCTCACCCCTGCCCGCTTCGGCGCTCGGTTCCAGCAGAGTCTATGCGTCTGCTCTTCCAGCAACAGGTCCCTGAGAGTCATCTTCTGATGCAAAGTTATGAATGCCAGCACGTGTCGGGGGGTGCCATCTTCTCTCTCCGGCTCCGGCCCTGGGTACACACGCGCCACCTCCTGCGTGAAGGCCTGGAGCTGCGCCGCTAAATAATATAATTCAAAATCAGGGACCGCTAGACCGCCCTCATCCTTCGGCCGGAGCAGCGTTGACAAAGCTATTCTACGCCTGCCCGTACCCCAGAGGAAGGAAATCAACAAAGACCTCAACTGCCAAAAGACCGATCTGGGTATCCAAATAGGCAGCATGCGGAAATAATAGAGGAGGCGCGGCAAAGATATCATTTTCACCAGGGATATGCGTCCCGTGACCGAGAGCGGGAGAGTAGACCAAAAGGCCATATTACCCCGCAGCGCTCATATACAGCGACCTACGTTGCCCTCTAACAGGTCTGCAGCCTTGTGGTAGATGTGTACTCCCAGATATTTCAGGCAGTCTGACGCCCAGGAAAGCAGCGGGCGGGTAGCAGGTCTCGGTGCCCTGTGACGCAGCGGAAACAAACATGATTTGGACCAATTAGCTCGCAGCCCAGATAGTCTGCCGAAGGACACCAGGAGTCTCTCCGCCCCCACCAATGCCTCCTGCGCATTTTCTAGGTATAATAGGAGGTCGTCCGCGTATTATGAAATAGGTTGTGGGTTTCCCCGGTAGGTCAAACCCCTGTAAGAATGACCCTTCCTGACTTCCACCGTGAAAGGTTCGATCGCCAGGGCGAACAACAGGGGGGATAGTGAGCATCCCTGCCTGGTGCCTCTACGCACTGGGTACTGGTTCGACACAAGGGGGCCCACCCGCACGCGTGCCACCGCCGAAGCGTATACCACTCTCGTCCAGCGTATATAACCGCCGCCGAGACCGAAGTAGTGCATAACCTTATAGAGGTAGTCCCATTCTAGGCTGTCTAATGCTTTTTCTATGTCAATTGACAGTACCATTGGCGTTTGCGTGTCAGGCCACGGTTCTCTCAAAAGGCGAACCAGTCGGCGTATGTTATTTGTCATATTTCGGGTGGGGATAAATCCTGATTGGTCGCTATGGACCAATTCCGTCATGTGCTGCAGTAACCTGGTCGCCAGTATGGTGCTCAGGATTTTGTAGTCCACTGTCAGCATGGACAGCGGCCTATAGGATGCCGGGTGTTTGCTCTCCCTGCCCTGTTTCAGCAATGGAATCATGAGAGCCTCGCACATGGATTCAGGCAGCCTACCCCTAACTTTAGCTTCGTTGTACACCACCTGAAGCCGCTGGGCCAGCTGGTCTATGTATTTACTATAAAATTCGATAGGGAGCCCATCCAAGCCTGGGGTCTTATTGCGAGCCATCTTCTTCACTGCGCTCCTACTCTCACCCAGTTCTATATTCCTGGCCAAGGCCTCCGCCTGCTCTTGTTCAAAGGGCGGCAACTGAAGGTCCTCCAGGAAAGCAATTATCTCATCTTCCTGCCCCTCGAGCGTGCTCTCATAGAGTGTCTCGTAGTATGAGCGGAAGCATTCCAGTATCTCCGTCTGGGTGTGGCGAGCAAGGCCATCATCCCCTTCAATGGCTAAGATTGGGTGTCTACGTCTCGTGGGGTTGGCCAGCCAGGCTAGCAGTGTCCCCGCCTTATCCCCCTCCGCATGCGCTCTCGTCACATAGGACTTATGGTCGAAACAGCGGAGCCATTCAATTTCCACAGCCACCGCCTCCTTGGCAGCACTCACCGTCCCTTGTAACTCTGGCTGATTAGGTCGCGCCTTCTCAGCATCGCGCAAAGTTGCTTCCACCCTCTCTAGATCGTCTAACAGGGACCTGCTCACTCCCGTATATTTCCCTATACAGTGGCCTCTAACAACTATATTGAAGGCATCCCACTCCTTCGCCCTAGACGATGCAGTGCCCTCGTTCTCCTCGAAGTAATATGTGATCCTATCCCCCAGCGCTTCTCTGAACAATAGGTCATCCAACGTATCAGGCCTCAATTGCCACGTTGAGACCCGCGATGTCTCGGTCATCCAATTAAGGGTTAGCAGCAAGGGATTGTGATCAGAGATCGTGCGGGCTAGGTATTCCGAGCTGGACACCGCCGGTAGCACCTGTGAGGAGCACAAGAATGTGTCCAAGCGGACATGGAGGTCGTGCAACCCAGAGTAGAAGGAGTAATCTCTTGCCGCCGGGTGGTGTGCCCGCCAGGCATCCTGTAGTTCCCAGCTCTCCTGCCATTCCAACCTGCGCTTCGCCAGGCGGCGCATCGTAGATGTCCCCAGAGGAGGATGAGATCTATCCAGCTCCACGTCAGTCACTGAGTTAAAAATTCCCTCCCATAACAATGGGGCCCGCTAAAAACCCTGCCAGCGCACCGGAAAGTTTAGTGAAGAAGGACACTTGGTCAATATTAGGCGCATATACACTGCACAGCGCTATGTCTCTACCTTTTAGTTTCCCTTCCACTGCCACAAACCTGCCCTCCGGGTCTATTATGTGCCTATGTACTTGGAAAGGAGTCCCCGCCCGTATCCAAATCAGCGCCCCCTGGCAAATGTGGAATATGTGGTGTTAAACAGTTGGACCCTCCTGCTTCGTCAGATGTGTTTCCTGCAACAGTGCTATCTGTACCCCTCTTTGAACCAGATATGCATGTATTTTATGCCTTCGTGCCATTGTATGCAGACCCCTCACGTTCCAGTGTACACATTTCACATGTCCAATATTAGCCATAGTCCCATGTTGTGCAGCAAGGTCCAGTAACGGTGCACGGCCCGGCACACGGGGTCACACTCATCCCTCCCAGCCCCAACACAGCAAAACCCCCCTCCCCGACCACCCCTCTTCGAGCTCCCCCAACTACTCTCAGCTCCCTCCCCCCCAGAACAGGGCCCAGCTTCGCGAGGGCAGCTCCCAGCCAAACCTAGCGAGGACTCTGTGTCCTAGCCCAACAACCCAACTATACCGTAGTCGACACTACGGTGGCCTTAGGGGCCCGAAAGGCGTAGCTCGGTTCCGAAGGTGGTCAACTTAGTCCCCTTCCCCCATCCTGCAATCCCCCCATTCAAGTCCGAAGTTCCATCCTACTGTACAGTGTTCGTCACCATCTGCCAGCCATGGCTCTCCCCAGGCACCTTACCAGTCCAGCGTGGGGCATCTCCATTATCATTCGTCCATTAGACCTCCCGACGTCTGTGGCGTGACGTCCGGGCCCTTAACACTATTTAAGTCTGATAGTTCCGCTTCCGAACCAGTGACCAGGCCCTCTGCTTCCGAACTTTCACACGATCTAGACCTCACTGTGCCCGACAGGTCTATTACCGCTTGCAACGCGGCTTTCCTCTCGCCTTCAGTTTGTGATTGTGTAGGCTTTTGAGACATTGTCGGCGCTTCAAGTCAGTCAAGTCAAGTCATAAAATTTGTATAGCGCACTACATACCCAGAGGGTTTCAAGGCGCTTAGGAGGGGGAGGAGGAATTATTTGTCAAATATCCACGTTTTAAGCTGCTTTCTGAACGCTAGGTGGTTCTGGGTGAGGCGAAGGTAAGCGGGGAGTGAGTTCCATGTTTTAGCAGCCAGGTATGAAAAGGATCTGCCTCCCATGGTGGTCTTGTTGATGCGAGGTACAGTGGCGAAGGCTTGGCTAGAAGAACGTAGTTGGCGGGAGGGGGTGTAGAAGGACAGTCGAGAGTTGAGGCAATCTGGTCCGATGTCGTAGAGTGATTTGTGTGCGTGGGTAAGCAGTCGGAAAGTGATCCTCTTATTGACGGGTAGCCAGTGGAGGTCTTTAAGGTGACCAGAGATGTGTTCGTTGCGTGGGATGTCTAATATGAGCCTGGCTGAGGCGTTTTGGATTCGTTGGAGTTTCTTCTGGAGTTTAGCGGTGGTACCTGCGTAGAGGGTGTTTCCGTATTCCAGTCGGCTCGTGACCAGAGCGTGGGTGACTGTTTTCCTTGTTTCGGAGGGGATCCAGCGAAATGTTTTTCTGAGCATGCGAAGAATGTTGAAGCAGGAAGAGGATACGGCGCTGACTTGTCTGTTCATTGATAGTGAAGAATCCAGGATGACGCCAAGGTTCCGTGCGTGGTCTGTCGGGATGGGTGCATTTCCGAGGGCTTCCGGCCACCAGGAGTCGTCCCAAGCAGAGGGGGATGTACCTAAGATGAGGACTTCTGTTTTGTCTGAGTTCAGTTTCAGACGGCTTTGTTTCATCCATTCGGCGACTTCTTTCATTCCTTCGTGTAGGTTAGTTTTGGCGGTGCTGGGGTCATTGGTGAGAGAAAGGATCAGTTGAGTGTCGTCCGCGTAAGAGATGATGTTGAGGTTGTGTTGGCGTGCGATGGCCGCGAGGGGGCTCATGTATACGTTGAAGAGGGTGGGACTGAGTGAGGATCCTTGAGGTACGCCGCAGATGACTTCAGAGGCCTCGGACTTGAATGGAGGAAGGCGGACTCTCTGGGTTCTTCCGGTGAGGAACGAGGTGATCCATTCAAGTGCTTTTCCTTGGATTCCGATGTTATTGAGGCGTTGTAGAAGGGTGCTGTGGCAGACTGTATCGAATGCTGCAGAGAGGTCGAGGAGGATGAGGGCGACTGTGTCTCCATTGTCCAGTAGAGTTCGAATGTCGTCTGTTGCTGCGATGAGGGCGGTCTCAGTGCTGTGTTTTGCTCGGAAGCCAGATTGTGAGGGGTCGAGGGATTTGTTGGCTTCGAGGAAGGCGGCGAGCTGGTTGTTGACGGCTTTCTCGATGACTTTGGCCGGGAATGGAAGAAGCGAGATGGGGCGGTAATTTTTGAGTTCGGTGGGGTCCGCTGTTGGTTTTTTCAGAAGGGCGGTGAGTTCAGCGTGTTTCCAGTCTTCTGGGAAGGTAGCGGAGTTGAAGGAGCAGTTGATGACGTCTCGGAGGTGCGGTGCTATGATGGAGTCTGCTTTGTTGAAGATGTGGTGAGGGCATGGGTCTGTGGGGGATCCAGAGTGGATGGAATTCATCAGGCGGATGGTGTCCTCAGTGGAGATTGGGTTCCAGGCGTTAAGGGTGTTTACGGGGGGAAGATGGTCAGCAGATGGTAGGGTGGGTTGGTTTCCGGGTTGGTTGTCAAAGCTGTTGTGGATGTCTGCAATCTTGTTGTGGAAAAAAGAGGCTAGGGAGTCGCAGAGGGTTTGAGAGGGGGTGATGTCGTTGGAGTTGGCCGAGGGGTTGGAAAATTCCTTGACGATGTTGAAAAGTTCCTTGCTGTTGTGGGTGTTGTTGTCAAGTCGATCCTTGAATGCTGTTTTCTTGGCTTTTCGGATCAGTTGGTGGTGAGTGCGGGTGGCGCTTTTGAAGGCGTCTTTGGTGTTGGTGGTTGGGTCTTTTTTCCAGGCCTTTTCAAGGGAGCGGCAGAGTTTCTTGGATTTCTTAAGATCATCGTTGAACCATGAGGCCTTCTTGCTGCCAGGTTTGCTTTGACGTTTTTTCAGTGGTGCTAAGGTGTCGGCGGTGTTGGATAACCATAGGGTGAGGTTGGCGGCGGCTTCGTTGGCGTTAGAAGAGAGGGCTGGGGAGTTTCGAAGGAGCGATGCGGAGATTTGGTCCGTGGTGATTTTGTTCCAGTTTCTTTGCAGGGTAGGTTGGGAGTGGTTGATGGGTTTCGGCTTGTTGTAGGTGAAGTGAACGCAGCTGTGGTCGGTCCATAGGAGATCCGTAGTGTGGCTGAAGGAGACATGATTGCTGGATGTGAAGATGGGGTCGAGTGTGTGACCTGTGATGTGGGTGGGGGAAGTGACTAGTTGTTTAAGTCCGAGGTTGGCGAGGTTGTCCACGAGGGTGGCGGTGTTGTGGTCGTTTATCTTTTCAAGGTGAAAGTTGAGGTCTCCCAGAAGAATATAGTCTTTGGAGGGGAGCGCTTGTGGAGAGATGAAGTCCGTGATGTCTTCACTGAATTTTGCGCGGGGTCCTGGTGGTCTGTAGAGGAGAGTGCCTCTGAGTGTGGTCTTGGGGCCGATGTGGATCTGGAAGTGAAGGTGTTCGGAGTTGGCGAGGTTGGTGTCAGAGCTGGTTGAGATGCGGATAGATTTCTTATGGACGATAGCGATTCCTCCTCCTGTGTGGCTGGTACGGTCTTTGCGAGTGATCTTATAGTCTTCAGGGATGGCAATGGTGATGTCTGGTGCGGAGGAAGCATTCATCCATGTTTCCGTAAGGAAGGCGACGTCTGGAGAGAAGGTGTCTAGTATCCTTCCGGATCCTTTGCGATTTCAGTCGGCTGCTGGGTTCGCTCTTCTTCCGCACTGTATTTTGCTCCATCCGTTCCGGCCTTGTACATGTCCCACCACGCCCAGGCGTCCGCTGAATTGTGAAAGAAGATCGTCTTGTCGTCCACCACCACTCTGAGTTTTGCCGGGAACAGAAGTGAATATGTTATTCCTTCCGTTCAGAGTTCTTTTTTGAGCGACAAGAAAGAGGCTCGCAGCTTCTGTGTCTCATACGTATAGTCCGGGAAGAGCGCCACTTTAATATTATCCACCTGGAAAGGACCCACGTCCCTCGATCTCTGTAACAGCCAGTCCCGGTCCTTGTAGTGCAGCAGTTTTATCACCACCGGACTGGGCTGTTGACCTTGTCTAGGCGGTCGGGCCGGGACCCTGTGCGCACGTTCCAACATAAAGAAGGGTGATAGACCTTCCGGCGCCACCTCCGTCTTCAGCCTTTGTTCAAGATACCCTACCATATCGTCCCCTTCTTTCTGTTCCGGAAGGCCCACTAAGCGCACGTTGTTGCGCCTGCCACGATTTTCCGCATCTTCAGCTCTCCTCTCCAAGGCCTGAATGCGATTGAGCGCGTCCTGGAGCCTCCCTTCCATAGATTTGTGCTCAGGCAGTATCTCCTTGAGGGTGTTGTAATAAATAAAGAGAAATCCAAGATATATAGATAAGTCCAGGATTTATTCAGCTGCAGCACAGTACTTCCAACCATCAAGTTAACAATCCCAGTATATCCTTTTCAGATCATAACAATTCTAAATGGAACCACTTGAATGGTGTGCATGTGCAACATAGAACAAAGGTTCTATTAAAAGGGAAATATATACAGGGTTAGATTAAAAGGGAAATACCAAGAAGTCAGAATATAACACATCTTCCCCCTTAAAGAAAAGAAAAGACATTAATCTTACAAGCTGTATGTTCAAACATCAGTATGCGTACGTAAAAATCAACTATGGTACACATTTTGAAACTCTTCTAACATTCCATCTTTTCCCATCTTGAGTAACAACACTATTATGAAAAACTCGCATAACTTTCATTGGCTTACCAAATTTGCTCTCTCCTTTAGCAATGAACCCTGGTTTGCGAATCCTGACAACATCTCCAACCATGAATTCTGGTTGTCTAACTTTCATTCTAGAATCATAATTGGATTTGTACTTATTTTGTTTTACCTCCACTCTTCCAGCCACATCCTTAATATTCACATCAGTAACTTGTTGACTACAACTTTTCTTAAACCACCAAGGACATAATCCCGAAACAGGATCTCTACCTTTTAGTAAACGGAAAGGAGAGACTTCAGTAGTGGCATGAGGTGTAATACGGTATAACCATAATTTCTCTCTCAACTTATCTTTCCACAGACTTCCTGATTTGCGAGCCCAAATCAAATCTTCCTTGAGGACTCTATTATATCTCTCCACTAGTCCATTACCTTGTGGTTCATAGAGAGCTGTGGTACAATGCTTAATGCCATACGTGTTCAAAAACTCTGACATAAGTGAGGACTTGAACTGTACCCCATTATCTGATACAATACACTCCGGAGAACCTTCTCTGGAAAAAATCTCTTTTAAAAATAGAATAACACTTTCAGTATTTGGGTGAGGCACTAGTTTGACCTCAGGCCACTTTGAGTGATAGTCCACAGTAACAATGGCAAACCTACATTCTTGTGGTAAGATATTGAAAGGACCAGCTATATCAATTCCTAACTTTTGCCACGGATGATCTGGCCACTTTACAGGAACTAAAGGTGCAGGATCACACTTACACGATTTATCACTCTCAATGCACTCAGGACATTCCCTGACATACTTATCCACTACTCTATCAACCCCTGGCCACCAGAAGTTGGACCTAATGAGTCTTTTCATAGAAGACATTCCCATATGACATTCATGACTCATTTGTAAAATCACACTTCTTATAGCCAACGGTGGAATACATTTCCCAGCTCTGAACAAAAGCTCTCCCTCAATGGCCAAATCATCAGCAACGTTGTAGAATGGTGTGATCTCAGCAGGAATACGTTCTTTGGAAGGCCATCCTAACCTCACATAGTCTCTGACCTTACATAGCAAATCATCCTCATCCATACCCCTCTTCCACATATCTTCCGATATAACTTTGTATTCCTCTGAAAACATTTCAGAAACACTGGTTACCACCTCTGTATCCTCTTCAACCCCAGAGCTTGTACATGGCAATCTAGACAAACAGTCCGCAGTTACATTTAGCTTCCCAGGTACGTATTCAATGTCAAAACTATATTCTTGCAGACGTGACATCAATCTTGCAATACGAGCTGTGGCATTTAACCCTCCACCAGGTGAGAGAATGCTCACCAATGGTTTGTGATCAGTGCGTATGAGGAATCTTGCACCCCAAATATAATTACGGAAATGCTCAACGCCCCATACACATCCTAACAATTCCTTTTCTATGACAGCATACCGTCTTTCAGTTTGATTCAACGATCTAGATGCAAACGCAACGTTCCAATCTTCCTTCCCAGAACGTTGTGAAAGTACACAACCTAACCCATAAAGGCTGGCATCTACTGTCAAAATGCAAAGTTTATTCAAACAAAAAGGCCTTAAAGTAGGTGCTGACACCATATCAAGCTTGACACTTTCGAAAGCATCCTGCTGTTTAGATCCCCACAAAAATTCTACCTCCTTCCTTGTCAACTCCCTTAAGGGCTCCATCTTGGTTGCAAAGTTTGCAATGAACTTACTGTAATATTCGCACAGCCCTAGGAACGACAACAACTTGTCCTTACAATCTGGTGCAGGAGCCTTTAAGATAGCATCTACCAAAGATCTTTTTGGAGCAACACCCTTACCAGAAATAGTGTGTCCCAAATATTCTATAGTTTTTTGAAATAACTTACACTTCTTACTCTTAATAGTAAGTCCAAACTTATCTAACTTCTTGCACACGTTTCTCAAATGCTCCATGTGTGTTTCATCATTTTCTGCAGTTTTGACCCTATCTTTGAGCTTATCATGGTCGGCCCGCAACAGCCCCAGTCCCATTGCCACCTGGGCGATGTCTTGCTGCAGCGCTTCTTTTGTGGCTTGGATGGCTTCCAGAATGCAAGTTTGTAATTGCTGCAGGTCCGCCGGGGCTTGTGGGGTTCGCTGGTGTTCGGGCGGCTAGCACCGGGCCTCCAGGTGCTGTCAATGTCCACTTGGTCGCGATTCACCAGTGTCCAGTATCGACGGTTATCTCCACTATCCGCTCAGTGTGGCTGCATAGGCCTCAGTCCCGTCGCCAACAGGATCCAGCCAAAACTGTCCCCAGGCCGCTCAGCTCTTTCGGATATAGTTAAACTCAGTTCACCAGTGCCACCTCCATTGACTCCTGCAAATGAGCAGGCCTTCCGGATATACTTGGTCTTTCGAGCCGTGACCGTTCTCGCTAAGGTCACTCCGGCAATCAGGCCCACACTCCGGCTCCTCCTCAGTGCGTCGTCACGAGGTAGCGTCTCCCGCTCCCCCGCTGTGCGATCGCGGGTCGATCTTAGGATGCTTCCGGATGCCTACCAGTTGGGCCCCTGTCCGCGCCGCCAGCGCCACTTTGCTCCGCTTCCAGGCGCCGAGCTCCCCGCGGGTGCCAGGGTAGCCGCCATCTTGAGTTCTTCGGCCTTTGTTCGTGTGAGGTCCGGTCCACCTCGACTACAGGACCGACGAACTCCCCTGTCCACAGCAGGAAGGAAGGCTCAGGCGAGCTCAGGCGACGTCACCTCAGTCTCAGGCTGTCTTTAAAGAGGCGCTATGGGAACTCAGTTAACTTTGTTCTCGATCCCAAGATCTGGCCGCCATCTTGTCTCAACGTGCGCTCGGCCCTTCTTTGTTCTTCTCTCGAATCGATAAGCGCTGGGGACACCTTGAATTCGTCGCCTGGGGGTCCATCGCCGTTCAGGTGGTCTTCACTGAACGAGTGATGCTCTTTAGAATGGATATCGTGCGGTTTTTCAGGATAAAAGCGGGGATCGAGAGCGGAGCTCCGGGCTCACGCTGCCTGTCCGCTCGGCATCCAAGCCACGCCCTTCTGAATCATCATTCATACAGTACGATAAAGCTAAAGGCAGCAGCAATGAGGTACAGAGAAGAACTTGAAGCTGTGCTGGCCGAGTGTGAGAAAGTGCTAAAGGAGAGCCATTTCTAACGCCAAGAAATGTTAAAGGCAGTGAAAACAAGGTACGGAAAGGGCAGCAAGCAGATTAAGAGAATGCTGTGAGCAGGTGCAAAAGAAGGCTGTGAGCAGAACAGGCGAATGTAAAGAAACAGTAAAGTCAGTAGAAACCCAACACAATGCAAAGAACGAACCCATACAAGAAACAAAGCTGCTATTCACCATCAAAGAAGAACACAGTGCCTTACAGCCGGAGAGCGGGTGGGATAACCCAAAAGTCAGCACACGGCTAGTGTGAGACGAGAGTGCCAGTACAAGCGGGCAACTGACCCCACCAGAGCAAGCTCCGCTACCGGTAGCAGAAAGGTCAACAGGTTATAATGCTGCCACATTTCTAAAACCACTGCTTCCCTTCGACGCTGCCAAAAGGCACAATATTGGTAACAGATGGGGTACTTGGATTGAAATGTTTAATGATTTCATTGATTGCAAATGACAAAAAGATAATTAAATACCTGAAGAATTTGGCAGGTGATGGTGTGAAAGAAGTGATAAAGAAAATACTGCTAAGTGATGAAATGATCTACTGTTACATCAAACAAGTTCAATCCCATGCCAAATGTCGACTATAACAGGTAAATTTTCAGTCAGAAAAGGCAGAGAGCTGGTGAAACACTAGGTGAGTTTGTAGAAAGATTTGATTCAGTCCTAAAGCATTGCAAGTACAATAAATGTAATGATGAAGAGGCTATGCATCTCAGACTAATAGATGGTTGCATCTCCGATTCTTTCAGAATACGAATACTGAAAAAGACACTCAGCTTGGAGTGAGTACTGATGGCTGTCAGAGAGGAGGAGAGAGCTGATAGACAGGCAGCTAACATGGAGGCTGGAATTCCCCAAAATAAATCAGCGCTGAGTGTGAATAGTAAGTTGAAGGACATATAGTAACGTCACCAAAGAATGAAATTGTGTTTCTGATGTGGATTTACCTTTCCACATGAGGGAGATGTCCATCAATTGGACATGTATGCAAAAGGTCCATGAAAGAGAAACAATTTGTAACAGTCTGCAAAGCGACTGAAAAATTAAGTGCATCATGTTGAGAAAGCAAAATGGAGGAAAGGTCAAGTGAGTCACATCGAGAAGTCAAAATGGATGGCAGAAAGTTCCAGACATGATCTTGTACACTCAAGAACATCAGCTGAGGTAATTAGAAACTGAACTTTGTCGATTTTCATCAAATTCTTCATCTAAAAGTTTTTCACAGTCAATGTTGAGCGACAGTGATGTAGATGGGTGTGCAATGTCAATATTTACTGCCAGACAACATGCAGATGTAGAGTTAGCTTCTTGTAAGGAAGAATTCCGGTCAAAACTAGGCTGACAAGGGAAAGTTCGAAAATAATTTTGACACTGTCTCAAGATCACACCGGAAGTAAATGGGTGGTCCCTACCTTTTATCATCGACAGGAGTGCATAGATAAACATTATTCTGGAGGAGAAAAACAATGAACTGTCTCCAGTGTCCCGTTTAACTCCTTCAAAAACCAAAGTGTATACGTGAGCTGCTTTGACCCACCCGCAAAGCCAAGATTCATTCATAGCCACTGTGAAGCATAAAATATGAAAGTACAAGTGCCAATTAATTTCTTGACAGGCACTTCATAGGGCGCATGTTTACTCAGTTTCAGTACTGCTGCTGACATGGAACTGATTTCTGTGAACCTCAATGTCAATGCCTATCATGAGATAGTGAATCAGTTTCCGTCTTTGTTTCATAGATTAGGAAGGGTTAAGACCATGAAAGTTCAACTTCATATAAATGAGGACATTTGTCCTATTGTTCAATGACATTGTTGACAAGAGGCTGTTGAGAAAGAACTTGATACTTTATTAAAGCATGACATCATTGAGCAATCCACTGGTCCGACGCCGTGGCTATCACCTATAGTTGTAGAGCCAAAAAAGGGCAGTAGAGGAGCTATGTGCATCGGCGTTGATATGCACTAAGCAAACAAGGCCATTGAAAGAGAACGACATCCCGGTCCACACATTGAGGACATGATTACGCAGCAGAATAGAGCTAAGGCCTTTTCCCTCCTTGATTTGAACAAAAGGTATTACCAGTTCAAACTCAAAGAGAATTGCAGGTACATTACTACCTTTTTGACTCATGCTGGTTTGTTTTGATATAAAAGGCTAAGTTTCAGAATGTAATCAGCTGCCAAACTGTTTCAGGATGTCATTCGTTGCATGATACAGTCAGTCACAAAATGCTTTCAATGACAGTGATGACACACTAGTTTTTTGGGACACATGAAAGAAACATGATAAAGCTCTGTGTCATACACTTGCTGATGCAGGTCTCACTATAAATGTGGTAAAATGTGAGTTTCATCAGACCAAACTCAAGTTCTTTGGCCCTTTCTTTTCTGATGGGGGAATGACACCAGATCCGAACATAGTACAACCCTTGCCATCTACTTCTCCACAGGAAGTAACTATGCTGAGATCCTTCCTATATTGTTTTTAAGTACATTTTAAAAAGGCGTGCATACTTTATGTAGTGAACAACTAACTGTAACAGTAGGCTGTTATAAGATACTTTAGCAATGTTTAAAACTTAATTAGCAGTATTTAACATATAAGTGTGGAAAAAGTGTGACGCAGCAGCACGATTCCGGCTCCAGCACATGTTAGCCCACCACTATGTCACTGTAGGCAACACCTTGCTTAATCTTTCCAATGCCCCCGAGCACCAGCACATCTTTCCGGGGTACCCGTACGCTTTACAGATGCTGGTCATTTTTTAATTTAAAAAGATACTGAGGCGAAATATTAGGACATACTTTTTTTTCTTCTATTCTAAACAATATTTTTTATCTTCAATTTAGAATTACAACAATTAATAGATGATTTTAGTCTTGAGAAAGGAAATGACACTGTTTGCCGGCTAACAGTTTTTAAGTTCTCCAACTTATGTACATATTAAGGAACGTATACTTATGAGGATCAAAACTGAAACCCTTGCCGCTTCACATTTTGTAACTTTTCTTGACACATGCACAAGTGAAACAGTGAAAACGGGAACACATGTCAACTGTAAAACGTGACATCTAAATGGGCGGAGACTCATATTCCTTCCATAGACTACTCAATAACCAAAAAGTAGACACACCACACCAGTTGTTAGATTAGTTTCGTTTTTACGAGTTTTTTTGCGTGTCCATTCTGTGATGCAGGTTTCCTTTTCTAGCATCAGATTCATCTTTTGCGACAACAAAACATATTACGAAGTTGTAAGTTATTTGATTATGGCATAGGAATATGTGGCATGTGAATATTTAAAGATTTGTATTACGAAAAAAAGTGTTATTGGTTGTTTTTGCTATTTATATGTAACATCAGCATTTGGTATTGAGAAACGCCCAGAATAGAGGAAACACTGTTCCTTTTCTGGCTCCTTTGAGATCAAATACTGTGACTATGTCCATTGTAATAATCAAAGTATAGCAGATCTCTGAGGTGTTGGTGACCCGTCGGCGCGAAGGGTAAAGAGTCATATGTAACCTGAACAGCTTCTCCTTCTTACTCTGTTTCCCCCCTTTGATCATATACAGTGAATTTGTATATTATAAGATTCACAGTCATTATGATCTGAGAGGAGTTAATGAGCCGTCGGCTTGAAGACAAAAGAGTTCAAAGTTCCGGAAAAAAAAGCTTTGAACATATTCACTGCTGAAAAATATTTTGTTATTGATCTTGTTTTGTGTTTATGACTTTATTTTCCTTTTCCTTTTTTTGTGTGGCATCAGTGAAACTTTCTATATTGTAGTAAAGTGTCATATTTTCACACAAGAGAAATTGGAGATTTGTCGCCGCCAGGAGTAAACCATCTCAAATACAGCTTACTGACCTTTATAAATTACTTGACCAGATATTTTTTCTGTGAGAATATTTTTTTCGAAATTATAGTTTTAAAAATGATTATTTACATAGATACTTTTTTTTACTGAATGCCTTTGATAAACCTACATTTCTTAATTGATATTTTCTTGGTACACAGACAAAATATTGAGTTTTAAATTTCGATATACAATTATATCGAAGTTTAAGTATCGATGGGACATAATATAGAAGGTAAGTAATATCGACACTCTTAATATCGATATTAGTAATATCGAAGTTTTAAATATCGATGTCAGTAATATCGAAGTAAATAATTTCGATGTTACTAATATCGATTTTTAAATAAATTTTGTGTATATTATATTGTATTTATTATGTTTTATTATTTATTTTTAATGTAATTTAATTAAATATTGTCTTTTAGTACTGTAGCGGGTTATGGGTTTATAGGGGAATAGGGTGGGAAGTAATTTAATTATGTTAAATTAATTATTAATTAGTAGGAATTATTAATTAATGAATTGAGAATAATTTTTAAATAATTTTAATTAATTGAATAATTGATAAATATGTTCTGTAGCGGGTTATGGGTTTATAGGAGAATAGGGTGAGAAGTAATTTAATTATGTTAAATTAATTATTAATTAGTAGGAATTATTAATTAATAAATTGAGAATTATTTTTGATTAATTTTAATTAATTGATTAATTGATTAATATGTTCTGTAGCGGGTTATGGGTTTATAGGGGAATAGGGTGGGAAGTAATTTAATAATGTTGAAATACTTGAAAACACTTTCCCTACTGTTGTACTCTCTGGAGTTGGAATAGTAATTCTTACCCCAACGCGATCCAACACTTTCCCTACTGTTGCACTCTCTGGAGTTGGAATAGTAATTGTTACCCCTAAGCTATCCAACACTTTCCCTACTGTTGCACTCTCTGGAGTGGGAATAGTAATTTTTACCCCTACGCTATCCAACACTTTCCCTACTGTTGCACTCTCTGGAGTGGGAATAGTAATTTTTACCCCTATGCTATCCAACACTTTCCCTACTGTTGCACTTTCTGGAGTTTGAATAGTAATTGTTACCCCTACGCTATCCAACACTTTCCCTACTGTTGCACTCTCTGGAGTTGGAATAGTAATTGTTACCCCTACGCTATCCAACACTTTCCCTACTGTTGCACTCTCTGGAGTTGGAATAGTAATTTTTACCCTAAGCTATACAACACTTTCCCTACTGTCGCACTCTCTGGAGTGGGAATAGTAATTTTTACTAATACGCTATCAAAAATGTATTTAGCTTTTTTATTAGTATTATGTTGTTATTAATTGTTATTTATGTGATTATTTTATGTAAATAAATGTATTAGTAATTTATTATATTTTTATTTGTTCCTAAGTTATAAAAATAATTAATTTAGAGTTACTATTAATGAAAAATATATTATGTATTATACATTTATTAATATTAATTTGTATTACATTATGTATTAATTTTAAATATTATAGTACATTTTAAAATATGTTTATTACATTTATAAGTATTATTTTGTTAATATTAGATTTTTATTTTATTTAAAAAAACGATATTTTACAAAAAACAATATTTTTGTCATTCTATATTTTATTTTCGATATATTTGTACTTACCTTGTTAGGGAAAGGATTCCTATATTTTTGACTTCGAAATTTTTGTTCCGATATTTTTGTATATCGATATTTGTGTTATCGATATTTTGTCAGACATTCATTTTCTTATTTCTCTTTTTCTTTTTTGTGGTTCCTATTCTAATTCTCCCTATAGAGTATATAAAAATAGTATTGTATATATTACTACTTTTATATGTATTCTTAATGGACTACATGATCTGTTATCAGAGCAGTGATAGTGTTGTAGTACTTAGAGGTCCTAAGTACTACAACAAAACTTTCCCAACTTCTACAGAATAAAGATTGTAACAATTTTGTTTTTTTTGTTGTCCTCTTTATTCTTCTTCTCCTGTGGAATACTATAAAGTCACTGTGTATATTTTAATACTGTGAACTTATAGTACTTCAGAGGAGTTTGAGATCTATGTCTGCAAGGTATTAGGAATATTTACTACAGTTATTTCCATTGATAACTTACTACATCACAGTTTGTAACACTGCTAACATTTTATTAAATAGTAGTCTTTAAAAAAAACTGTATACATAGTGCTTTATTTAATGTTTTGATGAAGTGTACATTTCTAGGTAATATGACGTCATTTATGTTTAACTGTTTTTTACTTGTTATTTTTTTTCTGACCTGAGATGAAGTAGTGTGGGAGTGTTTCTTGTAGCACTTCTTTTCTACTTTATCGAAAAGTAACTGATGCCCATTTACAGTACCAAGACCATGGGGCAACACTTTTACAAACTATAGGCAACAAAAAAAGAACGCCACGCTTAAGGGATATTTGATGAATTCTATTTTTATTTGTCATCCCTCTAATATATACAGCTACACTTTCCTAAGAAAGTATATTTGTGATTGCTTAATAAAAACTGTTCCAAACATAGACTTAATTTTTTGCAGCACAACCAGACCTACTATTTTGTTGCAAGGAAATAGCACTACCCGCAACAGAAGTAAGCACTGCACAATAACTATACATTATAAGTAAACATTGCTCTCGAGAAGTAGGTTACTCAGAACCTTATTTAAATGAAGACCGCAAAGCGCGCATTCTTTTTCAATCCCCTCCTCCATACTATAATATTAGCTCCAAAGATGTAGCACTCCCCGACAGAAAAGTAGCCAGCACATTATAAGTAAATACTGCTCCTGTGAAGTATCCCACCCGCTGACATAATAAAAAGAAGGCCGCAACACACTGTTATTTTTCTGACATGATTTGTAGGCCCCAAGCAAATTATATAAATTGCCCTTACAATATATTTTAAAAATGTACCTTCACAGTCCCTGCCCACCACCTTGGGACACTGTTCAGAGTTAACAGTGTTCCTACACTCCCCTCTACTACTTTTTTCCCCCGTACTCCTTTGAAGTGTGTCACAAAATGGCTGACAGCAGCGAACGGTTCCTACCCAATAAAGAGCAAACTTGAACTCGGAACACTTTGGTCTATAAAATGTCAATGGTGTTCTGCAGAAGGGGAGGGAATGGCTGTCAACACTACCACTTTTAATGCTTCACAGCCAATGAACATTAAGCTTGGGAAGGTCCTGCTTGGAACACGTTACCCAATGAGATGTCCCAAATACCCCACGGAGGGGGAAGGAATCACTGACAACACTTCTACTTTCAATGGTTTACAGCCAATCAACATTAAGTTTGGGAAAGTCCTCCTTGGAACATGTCAGCCAATATGATGTCCCTCCTACTCCGAGGAGGGAAAGTGAATGGCTGGCAACACGTCTACTTTCAAAAGTTCGCAATGAATGAACATTAAGCTCTGGACGCTTCTCCTTAGAACACGTCAGACAATCAGATGTCCCTCCTACTTTGCGGAGGAGAAAGGAATAGCTAGCAACACTTCTACTTTCAATGGTTCGCAATCAATGAACATTAAGCTCTGGAAGGTCCTCCTTAGAACATGTGAGCCAATCAGATGTCCTTGCTACTCTGTGGAGGGGAAGTGAATGGCTGGAAACACTTCTACTTTCAATGGTTTGCAGCCAATGAACATTAAGCTTGTTATTGGAACACCTCAGCCAATTAAACGTTAATTTTGTTCCACGCACAGATAGAGAACACACCCTCCCACATATTATTACATTTCCTGTAGCAAAGTGACACTATCCGTGATAAAAGTGAACACTGCATTATAAGTAAACATTATTCCGCATTACATTAAAGGAAGGTCGCAAGACGGCGCATTGTTGATTTCCCGATATAGTTTCCACAGCCTACTGAATACCCCTCCTAACATGAGTAAAGCCCCGGGACTGCGGGGGCCCCAGTGGGCCCCCCCTATTATTTTTTAAGAAATGCCCCCAGGACATAGCCCACCTATGGGCCTCATTAAAGTAGAACTCGCGACCCCAGCGCAAATTGCACCGAAATTATGGAAAAAAATCAAATGCTTTTTTTGGCCCTGGGGGTCCTTCTTGGACCCACTGAGCAGGCCTAGGGTGTCAGGGTGTTCCTACCCTGCCCCCTTCTCTCGTTGTATATCTTTGTTTCTCTGTTTTCTGGTTACTCAATTCTACTGAGTCACAAGATGACTGCCAACACTTCCTGGTTTGGCAGTCAAACACTGTGAAGCACATGCTCGGGACTTAGGCTCCGCCCAGATATCGAAACTTTTATTTTTTAAATTTCTCAGCAACCACTGAACGGATTCAGACCATTTAAATAAAAAAAGGTCGCTTTCTGATCCAAGCACTACCTTTTTTCCAAATTTGGGGTAATTCTGTTCAGTAGTTTTGGCTGTAGCCGTGCCAAAGTTTCCTATGGGAAATTGATTTTTTGGCTCATATTTTTTGATTTTCTCAAAAACTACTGAACGGATTTACACCATTTAAAAAAAAGGTCACTTTCTGAACCAAGCTCTACCTTCTTGCCAAATTTGAGGTAATTCCGTTCAGCACTAGGGGCTGTAGCCCGTCGCAATATTTCCTATGGAAATTAACATGGGAAAAAAGCATTTTGGGACTTCCCTTTTTTCCCAGCCCCCGCTTGATGAATCACCCCCAGTTTCAGGATAGGAGCTGACCTGGATACACTTTTAAAAAAAAGGAATTTCACAAAGATTCGTCAAACGACGCAAAAGTTATTAGCAAATCAAAAAATGCTTTTCCTATGGAAACTACGTTCTAACTATAACTACCAACTGGCGCCCGCCAGTAGGTAATATATACATATATATATATATATATATATATATATATATATATATATACATATATATATATTCACTGAAAAAAACCATAGGTTTCAGGGACGTTATAGTTAGTTGCATAGTTCACTCATACAAAACTATAGAAATTCCCCCATTATAGTTAGTAGAACTAACTATAACTCGCGCCCCCGCAATGCACTGCTGATGACGTCACATATTAAATCATTCATGAAATGGTCAGTGACATCACTGATGACATCCCTGATGATATCTCAAATGACATCACTGAAGACATCATCCAGTGACTATGTGTTTCTATAAAATGTAAATATGTTTTATATATATGCCAAGGTGTATTGAAAAATACATGTTTACATAAAGATGGCCTCCGGACGAGAGCTCCTCCACTGAGCTCCTGTGTTAGGGATCACCTATCGTTTTTTATCCCTATATAACCCGGCCATCCATCGGTCTCCGTCCCCTTGCAGCCCCCCTATTCAATCGCACAATCATAAAGCGCTTGCTTAGCTTCCGAAACATCGCACAGACTAACCCTGGCGTACCCCTCTCAACTCATCTGGGACGTCGGCCATTTCTCAGAAGTCAGTTGGCTCAGAAGTGCTACCTCGCCGCTGCAGACAAACGGGCCGAAGTCGAGTGACGCCTCCTAAATCCAGCTGACTAAGACCGAAGGCTGCCGGATCTGCTTACTTGGTGAGTCTGGTCCCACCCTCCCCCTCTACCCGCCCCAGGCCTTCATCTCTTTTGGGCCCTGAGCCTGTTATCTCGCCAGAAGTTGTGCCAGCCCTAAGGCGAGTCTTCCCTCTGGTGATGGACGCAGCAGGCTCTGGCAAACTTTTTCGCCATGTTGCCCTTTCACGGTCGCAGTGCTGTCTTGCGCTAGGGGAGCACGCTCTGTGGCTGCAGAGATGCTGAGGAGCTGCAAAGCAGCGTCCTTCACCTCGAGCCCCTGAACCCGTGTGCCACATTGGAACCAGCGGCCCTGCGCAGCACACACAGGCAGACCTTTGGACCACATGGCAGCTGTGCAGGCTCACACATCACGAGCCGAAGCCCCAGGGAGCTGTTAGACCACCTCGACCGTATCACAATGTTCTCACGGCGATCTCGCTTCAGGCAGCAATAAGATCAAGGAGCTGCGAAGAGGTGCACCTGAGAGCCGGGGCCCTGGGGAGCTGTTTGCTGCCTCGCCCCCCCCACCCCCCTTTTTCAAGGTTCTTCACGGCAATTGCGCTCATGCCAGCAGTGATATTGGGGTGCATACAGCTATGACCAGCAGATGCCTAACTGTTAGAGCAGAGCTCTTAAAACAAGACTGTGATGGTGAACAGTGAACCATACCCAGAATTAACCAGAAAACTGGATTTTTCTCTGTATCTGCGGAAACTTCAAAGTGAATATTACCTCGGACCTTCTACCCTCCAAAATGGCAGTACCTGGCAATGACTACAGAAAGAGGACTGCACTCTAAAAAATAATAGGGGCCCACAGCAGTACCCCAGCCAGGCATGCTCAGACAGTGGCAACAGAAATAGGACTGCACCATCACAACAAGCTAGCCCACTTGCTCAGTTGGCGGCCATCCTGAAGTAGCACTGACCGGCTACAACATTCAGTAAAACACCTGTTGTTCCTTGGGAAAGCCCTAGGAATTTTCTTCTTCTGCTTTTTCCTCACTCGCGACCCGGCCAATTTCATATCCCCAAACAGCTACTATCTCAATGACCGAGGACATAAGGACATCTGCCACTTACTGACCCAGGTCTCTCCTATTGTGCCCTATCCTAACCATCATGGTTGGTCCTGGCCTGACCGCTACTGGGGCAAACTCATACACACTGGCTTACCCCCTGAACTCTCCAAAACCTCTACAAAAACCTTCAAACACCTCACCCTGAAAAACCACCCAGAGGCACTGATCTCTGACCTACGCCTCAGTGCGGACAACGGCACAGTCATCAACGCCCTCGTCTTCTACTCCAGAAGTATCCCCTCTTGGCGTAATGCCTTTTCACACCTCCTTAATGTACGCTCAACCAGGAACATTCCTTACGGCACTAAGCTCACAATAGCGTCCTCAGCAACCCTGCGAGCTAACCTCACCATCACCCTCTACAAAAGCGGCATTGTATTGATCCAAGCCTCAAACAAAAACCTTAATAAATTTGCGGACCTTTTAACCCTCCTCAGAAACCATGTGCATGACACTAGCAAGGCGACCAACACCTGCCTTGATGATCTTCTGACCTTCCTGCCCAGGACGACTAACCCCCTTCAAACCTCCTGTCTAAGGGTCTCCAACACAGCTCCTCCTAACCCCTCCAGTTCGGTTACAGGCATTGCTAACACTACTGCCCCCAGACCATTGGTCTCCTCCCCTCTATCTCCCTCCAGGGTCTCCATGGCTTCTTTCACAACTCATCCTAACCCCCTCAGCTCACGTACCAACCTCACTAACGCAATCGATCTGAGACCCTCGGTCTCCTCCCGCCAAGCTCCCCACTCGGACTCTGAGTCCGGTACGCCTCTAACTACCTGATGCAGGGCAAGCTAGCCCTGCTAGCTCACAAACCACGCCTCCTATCTTCCCTATCACAGTCCATCCTAACCCTCCTAGCACCTCTACCGCCCCCCCATTTTATGGACATTGATACTCTGCACTCCAAAGCCACCATAATAATTCAGAGCATCCATTACTCTATTCTGGATCTAACGAACCTCTTTCACCTCGCCGAACTCTACTTCGCCAGCCTTAAGCCCCTACTGAATCCCACTTCCCCTCCTATCTCTGAGCTCCCCAAATACCCACTACCGCTCTCCTTGAGGCACCTTCACCCGCAAAAGCAACCTTGCCACCTATCGGAGGAGGAAACCCTAGGTCTCGCCCTCTCCTAGAACCCTTCCCTCACCACACCAAAGTGCTAGACCTCACTGAAAAGGAAATACTTGCCATTCTCCAGGACCACAAAGCAGCCCCAGTTACCCTTTGTCTATCAGACATGAGTGCAGAACATCCCATCCTCACGGTCGCTATCAACCCCTGCAGACCAGCTCCCCTCAGTAACAGAAGTGTGATCAGAAGCAATTTAGCGCCTGTACACCTGTCTGCCCCGACTCCCGATACCCCCTCGGACACCTCCCTGACTGCTCTCTTAATTAACTGCCAATCGGCAGTAAAGCATGCCGCTGATGTCGCTGCTCTCATCCAGAACAACAACCTTGACTTAGCGATTCTAACAGAATCATGGCTTAATGAGTCCTCATCCCCTTGCCTGGACCTCTTAGTACCCCCAACTACAACATTGCTAGGCTGGACAGACAACATAGCAAGAAAGGAGGTGGCATTGCCTGCATCTACCAGCCTAACCTTCTTGTCATGGAGCTTCTGGCGGATACCTCCGATTCCTGCGAATACCTCGCCCTCTCAATTTGCAGTAACGCCTCCCTACTGTGCAACCTGCACATCTTTTACCACCCCCCAGGCATGAACGATTCCTTCACTGACCACCTCATGGAAATTCTCACAGCAAAGAGCTCCTCCAATGCCAAAGACATTTTCCTTGGCGATTTCAACCTGCACTGGAACGATCCTAAGGATCCTCATGTCAACGCCATTAAAGACCTCCTGGCCAATCAAGCCCTGACCCAAGCTTGTTCACTCTAAACTCACTCGAAAGGGGCCAGTCTAGACTGGATCATCACCAAGGAAGCAACCATTAAGCTTATCTCTATAGACCCCTGTTATTGGTCTGTCCACCACACCATTACCTTCCTTCTACCTGGCACCCACAAGACAAGGGCACCACAACCAGTGCTTCCTAAACGCTGGGTCAGAGACACCAAGAACCTGGACCACAAGGAACTTGCAAATCCGACCTCCCTCCCCCCCGCATATCACATCGGTCAGTGACTCTAACGATCTCTACTCTGCAACTATGTCGACCATTCTGGATGAATAAACAATAACGATACCAGAGGGTCTCAGATAAACGTGCCCAAAAACACAAGAAAACCAAGCAAGAACTCACCTCTACACCCAGGTTATGTCACAGAGAGCTCTCCGTGGATGAGGAAAAATACCCATCAGTCACCATTCGGATCGGCCCTTCATCATTTGGGATTTTATCCGTACCACCCGTCAGAGAATATTGAAACTCTCCTAGGAGGTCAACCCGGTGGTAGGGGGTATCCTCACTAGAGTTGAGAGATGACAGTGTGATATACCACTAGATGTAAGTGAGTGGTAAAAAAAGATGGGACTGGGGTGTGCAGTGCTATAGAAGGTGTAAAGAAAAGAAACCAGAATAAGTGGGTTTAAAATTGGTTAATAGTAAGCACCAAACAAGGATTTAATTCAATTGTGCTTACCATACCAATGTTAAAAACAGTGCGCCCGCTGACTGTCTAATTATGTGGACAGCCTCGGGACAAGAGATGGTCGACTAGTTTCAGCATATAGAAGACTGGTTTTGTCAATGCTTTCTTCAGGACCAAAAAAATCAGAAATATAAAAGCTACTACACCACGTGAACAAAGTCTCGCCCTAGAAACACAAAACAAGTGCTAACAGTCACCTGTATGTTCTGGGTATCCTTACTGTCTGTGCAAGGCACTGTGGGAAGAAGGTGAGGAGAAGGTTTTAAAATGATATATGGGCTGAGAGGTCCAACCATCAAATATGATTTGGATTAAACTGATTACTAGAAAATGCACCATGTGGATGCAAACAAAAGTTAGGTACATATGGATCAAAAGTTTATTATACCAAATGTTTGTGAAATCTTACCTTAACATGTAAGGTCAGATGGCCTCACCCCACCTGGCAGTGGCTCCGGGGAAAATGAAGCACCGCTCTAGAAAAACATGTAGGACACACATTAAAACATAAAATGCACGCAATATAAACAAGACTCCCAAGGCTAACAATAGCAGAGGGTAAATGGTCATCTAGACCAACTCGAATGACTGGGCGTAAAAGCAGGTTCGCCTAGCGTAGGTGGACAGCCCTGTTGTAAATATAACAGCAATGGCATGTGGATTCAACTCACCTAACCGTCGGTACTCCTGGCCGGCGTCCTGGCCATCTGGGGAGGTACCGACGAGTGGTGGGGAGATGTTAATAAACCCTGCCGTAATTGGAGAAAATGTCACGTGTGGTACTCACTCGTGTCTGCTGATCGGCGTTTGTTCCCGGAGAAAAGGATGCAGCTGTGTGCTGCTGAATTTGCCCAATCAGATGCAGACAAGGCGAAGGTGGAAACACACCCACGCCGCTATTGGGCGCGCGGCGGTGTGACGCGTCTGAATCGCGTGTTCCCATTGGGCAAAGCCCCGTGTGAGGTGTGCTCCTATTGGATGACCAATGGGCGTCATACCGGTTGTTCGAGAATAGGACCGCCTCCGTCACCACAGCGACCAGGGCAAACAGTGACAGAAAAACACAAACAAGGCAGTGACAACGTGCTAAAAATGCACGGAAATGTTTGTTATATTAAGTGAAAAAGCAATGCGCTGGAAATGTCAATATAAACGCGCTATCTGCCTCAAAACACATTGGCACTAAATGCAATGCGCTGGTAAAGTCAAAACGCGCTATCTGCCTCAAGACAAATGGGCACTTAATGGACAATAGCTTAACGAGTCCAGGAATACGTTGTTTAGTCCGCCTATACTGATTGTAGGCAACGAAGGACCTAACAAGTAATAAAGGCATGATGTAAGTAACCAAAAAATCGACGCTAACAATCTAAAAGCACTGTGTACAAAAGACAGATAGAGTAATGTCTAAGCTGTAGGATGTCTAGTCAAAATGCTATAGTTACTGGGCAGATGTTGAAGCTACAGAACGTGTTTCAGTTGAAAGCATGGCACAGAACAAACTTGGCTCAAGAGTCACCCATCTGTACAGAGGCCTGGGGGCTTAGTGCACTATTCACAGAAAGACCAGTGTAACTGTATCCATCTGCAAGCAGTACAGTATTAAACCAAGCTCTGGCAAGGCAGTGTGGCAATCACAGAGAAGACCAAGGAATTTTCTCATTCAGTCCTTCTCTGTGTGTCTTCAGTTTGAGGACCCATCTCTGTTCTTTTCTGAGCAAATAACTAGCCACATCTGTAGTGTGCGCGGGAATGAACGGCTGTTCAAGGACAGTCCATTGAAATTCTGTGGCTTGATGTTTCGCCTCAAGGAAATGGGCAGTCAGTTTGGTGGCTTGTCTCGCACACCGGATGGTGCTCTTGTGCTCCGAGATACGTATGCGGACCTTCCTTGTTGTCATGCCCACGTACCTGTAACCGCACGGGCAGGTAATGAGATAAATTACGTGGTCACTGTTGCAGTTGGTAAATTTAACTTGCTTCCACGGTCTGGTGGTTCCTATATCTATCTCCAGTGACTTCTTAGTCTGCGCGCAGACCTGGCAACTGCCACAGGGGTGGTGCCCCTGAACAGGGGGTAGATTCCACAGTGTGCCAACCGCTCTGGGCATTTCCTCACGTGGCCTGGTGTGGACCAGTCGGTCCCTTAGATTAGGGCCCCTCTTGATAGAGACAAGTGGTCGGGGAAGCGTAAGGCGCCCGGAGTTCAATATAGGCCAATGCTTCTTCACCGCCTTCTGAATGCCATTTGAAAGGCTCCCAAATGTATGGACAAAAGTGAGCCGATCTAGGTCAGGTTTGGGAGGTCTCGGTTCCAGAAGGGCTTCCTGGTTGTTATTCTTAGCCCTTTTCATAGATTTCTTCACTAGTTTGGGTGGATAATTGCGAGCCACAAGTTGTTTTGTTAGATCTTCGGAGTGTTTCTCAAAAGCTGTCCTTGTAGAACAATTCCTCTGTAGCCGTAAAAATTGACTGAAAGGGAGGCTCTCCCTGAGTGCTCGTGGATGGTTACTATCGAACAATAACAGGGAGTTCCTTGCACTGGGCTTTCTGTACAACTCTGATTGTAGGCCATGTGATCCTGCTGTTATGAGGAGATCCAGAAATGCTAATCGTGTTTGGCCAATCTCGATGGTAAATCTGAGATGATTATTCCTGTTGTTTAGCCAGCCCAAAAATTCAAGGCAGCTCTCACTCGAACCTCGCCACACTACAAAAACGTCGTCAATGTACCTTCTCCAGGTTTTCAATTTATCAAGAAAAGGATTGGTCTGGTTGAGTACATGACTTTGTTCAAAGGAATGAACGTACAGATTCGCCAGACTGGGGGCTTAAACGCTCCCCATACTGGTCCCTGAGGTTTGAAGGTAAACCTGCTCCTCGAATTTGAAAAAGTTTTGCTTCATGGCCAGTGTGGCACAGGCCATTATGAATGAGACAGGAGTGATGCTGTTGAGCTCTCTGGATTCCAGAAGTTGGTGTATCACATCCAAGGTCTCATCCTGTGGGATGGAGGTATAGAGTGCCTCAACATCAAATGAAACTAGAAGGTCGTTTCTCTTTCAAACTCTATATTGGGTAACAATCTGAGAAGGTCGGTGGTATCCTTAAGGTAGGTGGGCATTTCCTGCACCATGGGTCTCAAGAAATAGTCCACAAAGGTGGAAAGGGGTTCAAGGGCTGACCCTATCCCGGAAATGATGGGACGTCCCGGGGGGGTCTTTGCTCCTTGTGAACCTTGGGTAAGGTGTAAAAGTAAGGCATTCTGGGGTGCTCGTTGCAGAGGTATTTGGCTTCGGCTGGGGTGATCCAACCCTCTGTGGAGGCTTCTTCCACCATGGTTTTAATATTCATTATCAACTCATCAGTCGGATCATGATTGACTGGGGTGTAAGATTGTCTCATATTCAATTGTCTAAGGCACTCTGTTCTATACACTTGTGTGTCCATTATCACAATGGATCCACCCTTATCAGCTGGCTTTATTGTTAGATTTTCGTTGTCTGTCAAGGACTTCAGTGCTGTATGTAGAGTTTTAGGCAGGTTGTTAAAAACTCTATGATTGGTGCTGAAAAGGTCATCCATTTCTTTTTCTAGAGCTTGTTCATACGCCAGAACCTGGGGAGGCATCAGGTGGGTCGGAGGAGTGAAAGTAGACTTACACTTCAAGCCAGTGTTGGCATCTTCTTCACTCTGCATGTTCTCTTCCTTGTCCGCGAAGAAGAAGTGTAGTCTTATTTTTCTGAGAAACTTGGATAGTTCCAACCTGGTTTCAAACTCATCATTGTGATGAGTAGGCACAAAGCCTAAACCTTTGTTTAAGGCCTCCTCCTCCTGTTGTGTCAGAACATGGCTGCTCAGATTGATGACTATACTGGCGCTGCACTGCTCTGTCCGGTCTCCTTGTTCTTGGAGGAGTTGCTCCTCAGCGTTCTCCCTTCTGCTGATGTTGATGGGGGGCTGAAATGTACTTGGGGCTGTGTGTTCCCTCTCTTCCTGCCTCGAGATCTGCCTCGGCCATACCCTAAAAAAGGCTGCCCATTAAAGTTGTTTGCCTGAAAATTGCCGGGGAAGTTAGGCATATTAGGACCCATAGGCTGTGGGAACGGGCCCGGTTGTTGTGGTGGGAAGAAAGGGTGTACCTAACTTTTGTTTGCATCCACATGGTGCATTTTCTAGTAATCAGTTTAATCCAAATCATATTTGATGGTTGGACCTCTCAGCCAATATATCATTTTAAAACCTTCTCCTCACCTTCTTCCCACAGTGCCTTGCACAGACAGTAAGGATACCCAGAACATACAGGTGACTGTTTGCACTTGTTTTGTGTTTCTAGGGCGAGACTTTGTTCACGTGGTGTAGTAGCTTTTATATTTCAGATTTTTTTGGTCCTGAAGAAAGCATTGACAAAACCAGTCTTCTATATGCTGAAACTAGTCGACCATCTCTTGTCCCGAGGCTGTCCACATAATTAGACATAATTAGACAGTCAGCGGGCGCACTGTTTTTAACATTGGTATGGTAAGCACAATTGAATTAAATCCTTGTTTGGTGCTTACTCTTAACCAATTTTAAACCCACTTATTCTGGTTTCTTTTCTTTACACCTTCTATAGCACTGCACACCCCAGTCCCATCTTTTTTTACCACTCACTTACATCTAGTGGTATATCACACTGTCATCTCTCAACTCTACTTTCACTCCTCCGACCCACCTGATGCCTCCCCAGGTTTTGGCGTATGAACAAGCTCTAGAAAAAGAAATGGATGACCTTTTCAGCACCAATCATAGAGTTTTTAACAACCTACCTAAAACTCTACATACAGCACTGAAGTCCTTGACAGACAACGAAAATCTAACAATAAAGCCAGCTGATAAGGGTGGATCCATTGTGATAATGGACACACAAGTGTACAGAACAGAGTGCCTTAGACAATTGAATATGAGACAATCTTACACCCCAGTCAATCATGATCCCACTGATGAGTTGATAATGAATATTAAAACCATGGTGGAAGAAGCCTCCACAGAGGGTTGGATCACCCCAGCCGAAGCCAAATACCTCTGCAACGAGCACCCCAGAATGCCTTACTTTTACACCTTACCCAAGGTTCACAAGGAGCAAAGACCCCCCCCCCCGGGACGTCCCATCATTTCCGGGATAGGGTCAGCCCTTGAACCCCTTTCCACCTTTGTGGACTATTTCTTGAGACCCATGGTGCAGGAAATGCCCACCTACCTTAAGGATACCACCGACCTTCTCAGATTGTTACCCAATATAGAGTTTGAAAGAGAAACGGACCTTCTAGTTTCATTCGATGTTGAGGCACTCTATACCTCCATCCCACAGGATGAGACCTTGGACGTGATACACCAACTTCTGGAATCCGGAGAGCTCAACAGCATCACTCCTGTCTCATTCATAATGGCCTGTGCCACACTGGCCATGAAGCAAAACTTTTTCAAATTCGAGGAGCAGGTTTACCTTCAAACCTCAGGGACCAGTATGGGGAGCGTTTACGCCCCCAGTCTGGCGAATCTGTACGTTCATTCCTTTGAACTAAGTCATGTACTCAACCAGACCAATCCTTTTCTTGATAAATTGAAAACCTGGAGAAGGTACATTGACGACGTTTTTGTAGTGTGGCGAGGTTCGAGTGAGAGCTGCCTTTAATTTTTGGGCTGGCTAAACAACAGGAATAATCATCTCAGATTTACCATCGAGATTCCACAGTGTGCCAACCGCTCTGGGCATTTCCTCACGTGGCCTGGTGTGGACCAGTCGGTCCCTTAGATTAGGGCCCCTCTTGAAAGAGACAAGTGGTCGGGGAAGCGTAAGGCGCCCGGAGTTCAATATAGGCCAATGCTTCTTCACCGCCTTCTGAATGCCATTTGAAAGGCTCCCAAATGTATGGACAAAAGTGAGCCGATCTAGGTCAGGTTTGGGAGGTCTCGGTTCCAGAAGGGCTTCCCGGTTGTTATTCTTAGCCCTTTTCATAGATTTCTTCACTAGTTTGGGTGGATAATTGCGAGCCACAAGTTGTTTTGTTAGATCTTCGGAGTGTTTCTCAAAAGCTGTCCTTGTAGAACAATTCCTCTGTAGCCGTAAAAATTGACTGAAAGGGAGGCTCTCCCTGAGTGCTCGTGGATGGTTACTATCGAACAATAACAGGGAGTTCCTTGCACTGGGCTTTCTGTACAACTCTGATTGTAGGCCATGTGATCCTGCTGTTATGAGGAGATCCAGAAAGCCTCCCTTTCAGTCAATTTTTACGGCTACAGAGGAATTGTTCTACAAGGACAGCTTTTGAGAAACACTCCGAAGATCTAACAAAACAACTTGTGGCTCGCAATTATCCACCCAAACTAGTGAAGAAATCTATGAAAAGGGCTAAGAATAACAACCGGGAAGCCCTTCTGGAACCGAGACCTCCCAAACCTGACCTAGATCGGCTCACTTTTGTCCATACATTTGGGAGCCTTTCAAATGGCATTCAGAAGGCGGTGAAGAAGCATTGGCCTATATTGAACTCCGGGCGCCTTACGCTTCCCCGACCACTTGTCTCTTTCAAGAGGGGCCCTAATCTAAGGGACCGACTGGTCCACACCAGGCCACGTGAGGAAATGCCCAGAGCGGTTGGCACACTGTGGAATCTACCCCCTGTTCAGGGCACCACCCCTGTGGCAGTTGCCAGGTCTGCGCGCAGACTAAGAAGTCACTGGAGATAGATATAGGAACCACCAGACCGTGGAAGCAAGTTAAATTTACCAACTGCAACAGTGACCACGTAATTTATCTCATTACCTGCCCGTGCGGTTACAGGTACGTGGGCATGACAACAAGGAAGGTCCGCATACGTATCTCGGAGCACAAGAGCACCATCCGGTGTGCGAGACAAGCCACCAAACTGACTGCCCATTTCCTTGAGGCGAAACATCAAGCCACAGAATTTCAATGGACTGTCCTTGAACAGCCGTTCATTCCCGCGCACACTACAGATGTGGCTAGTTATTTGCTCAGAAAAGAACAGAGATGGGTCCTCAAACTGAAGACACACAGAGAAGGACTGAATGACGAAATTCCTTGGTCTTCTCTGTGATTGCCACACTGCCTTGCCAGAGCTTGGTTTAATACTGTACTGCTTGCAGATGGATACAGTTACACTGGTCTTTCTGTGAATAGTGCACTAAGCCCCCAGGCCTCTGTACAGATGGGTGACTCTTGAGCCAAGTTTGTTCTGTGCCATGCTTTCAACTGAAACACGTTCTGTAGCTTCAACATCTGCCCAGTAACTATAGCATTTTGACTAGACATCCTACAGCTTAGACATTACTCTATCTGTCTTTTGTACACAGTGCTTTTAGATTGTTAGCGTCGATTTTTGGGTTACTTACATCATGCCTTTATTACTTGTTAGGTCCTTCGTTGCCTACAATCAGTATAGGCGGACTAAACAACGTATTCCTGGACTCGTTAAGCTATTGTCCATTAAGTGCCCATTTGTCTTGAGGCAGATAGCGCGTTTTGACTTTACCAGCGCATTGCATTTAGTGCCAATGTGTTTTGAGGCAGATAGCGCGTTTATATTGACATTTCCAGCGCATTGCTTTTTCACTTAATATAACAAACATTTCCGTGCATTTTTAGCACGTTGTCACTGCCTTGTTTGTGTTTTTCTGTCACTGTTTGCCCTGGTCGCTGTGGTGACGGAGGCGGTCCTATTCTCGAACAACCGGTATGACGCCCATTGGTCATCCAATAGGAGCACGCCTCACACGGGGCTTTGCCCAATGGGAACACGCGATTCAGACGCGTCACACCGCCGCGCGCCCAATAGCGGCGTGGGTGTGTTTCCACCTTCGCCTTGTCTGCATCTGATTGGGCAAATTCAGCAGCACACAGCTGCATCCTTTTCTCCGGGAACAAACGCCGATCAGCAGACACGAGTGAGTACCACACGTGACATTTTCTCCAATTACGGCAGGGTTTATTAACATCTCCCCACCACTCGTCGGTACCTCCCCAGATGGCCCGGACGCCGGCCAGGAGTACCGACGGTTAGGTGAGTTGAATCCACATGCCATTGCTGTTATATTTACAACAGGGCTGTCCACCTACGCTAGGCGAACCTGCTTTTACGCCCAGTCATTCGAGTTGGTCTAGATGACCATTTACCCTCTGCTATTGTTAGCCTTGGGAGTCTTGTTTATATTGCGTGCATTTTATGTTTTAATGTGTGTCCTACATGTTTTTCTAGAGCGGTGCTTCATTTTCCCCTGAGCCACTGCCAGGTGGGGTGAGGCCATCTGACCTTACATGTTAAGGTAAGATTTCACAAACATTTGGTATAATAAACTTTTGATCCATATGTACCTAACTTTTGTTTGCATCCACATGGTGCATTTTCTAGTAATCAGTTTAATCCAAATCATATTTGATGGTTGGACCTCTCAGCCCATATATCATTTTAAAACCTTCTCCTCACCTTCTTCCCACAGTGCCTTGCACAGACAGTAAGGATACCCAGAACATACAGGTGGCTGTTTGCACTTGTTTTGTGTTTCTAGGGCGAGACTTTGTTCACGTGGTGTAGTAGCTTTTATATTTCAGATTTTTTTGGTCCTGAAGAAAGCATTGACAAAACCAGTCTTCTATATGCTGAAACTAGTCGACCATCTCTTGTCCCGAGGCTGTCCACATAATTAGACAGTCAGCGGGCGCACTGTTTTTAACATTGGTATGGTAAGCACAATTGAATTAAATCCTTGTTTGGTGCTTACTCTTAACCAATTTTAAACCCACTTATTCTGGTTTCTTTTCTTTACACCTTCTATAGCACTGCACACCCCAGTCCCATCTTTTTTTACCACTCACTTACATCTAGTGGTATATCACACTGCCATCTCTCAACTCTAGTGAGGATACCCCCTACCACCGGGTTGACCTCCTAGGAGAGTTTCAATATTCTCTGACGGGTGGTACGGATAAAATCCCAAATGATGAAGGGCCGATCCGAATGGTGACTGATGGGTATTTTTCCTCATCCACGGAGAGCTCTCTGTGACATAACCTGGGTGTAGAGGTGAGTTCTTGCTTGGTTTTCTTGTGTTTTTGGGCACGTTTATCTGAGACCCTCTGGTACCGTTATTGTTTATTGGTTTTCTTGGGGATAGTACCCAGAGCCTGGTCTTTAAATTTCCCCTAGGTCCCCCTCCACCGTCTTGTGTTTGCTGACCATTCTGGATGACCTAGCCCACCTAACACTAAAAAGAACTCGTCAAACATAGAAACCCATGGTTCACCGGGTCCCTCAACAATGAGAGGTGATCCCTCCGACAATCCGAAAGAATATGGCGACAGCACCCCTCTGCCGCTCATCTAAAATTTCTCCGCCAAGCCAGAAATACTTACAACAGGAATGTCCTCAACTCAAAAAAAGAATTCTTCAGATTGGAACTAGGGAACACCCAGAACAGACCCCGCAAACTCTTTGAACTGATCAAACACCAGTCCAACAAACTGGTCAAAACATCGAAAGAAAACTGCAACTCTCTAATTTCATCCGAAGAATTCTCCTCATTTTTTGCTAACAAAATCAAAACCTTGGGCAACGAACTGAGTTCTGCCTCACACTCTCTACCGCCCCCTGACCTGCTTCCACCACCCACGCAGCTTCACCTAAGAATCAAGCACTCTGGACCAACTTCACTCTCTACGATGAAGACTCAATCCTTTCCACCTTAAACCCGAACAACCATTTCAACGACCCGCTCCCCTCTAACTGTCTAGCTGCCGCCACCCAATCCATTATTCCTACCTGGACTGCGATATTTAAATGCCTCTCTCCGGCAGGGATCAATCCCTGACTCCCTGAAAGCGGGTCAAGTCCTCCCCATTCTGAAAAAGCCGTCGCTAGATCCAGCCTCCCCAGACAATTTCAGACCTATTTCCAACATTCCTCTATTAGCCAAAGTGCTGGAGAAAAGAAAGTGTGCAACTGCAGCTAAATCATCACATCAACAACTTCCACCTACTCGGTGACTGCCAATCTGGATTCCGACCTGGACACAGCACTGAAACCACCATGCTCCACATCGTTGATGATGCCCTACAAGCCCTTGACCAAGGCAAAACCTGTCTCCTAATCCTCCTAGATCTATCCTCGGCCTTCGGCCATGGGAAGCTACTCGAACGCCTCAAATTTAGGATGGGATTAGCTGGCCCTGTCCTTGAATGGTTTAGATCCTTGCTCCAAAACCGATCTCAGAGACTCCTAATTAACGGTAACCTCTCTGCTCCCTCTTCGGTCATGGTTGGAGTCCCTCAAGGATCAACGCTGTCCCCCACCCACTTCAACCTTTATTTAGAACCCCTTGCCGAAGTCCTTCACACCGCAAATATCTCCTATTATATGTACACCGACAACACTCAGATCTACATCAAAATTTAATCTCTCGAGGAGATTCTCTCCCTGAATGAGGCACTGAAGCTGACCGTCCAATGGCTCTCTTCCAACCGACTCAAACTAAACTCAAAGAAAACAGAATTTCTTCTAATTTCCCCTCCTAAAACCGACCCTGAGATCGAGACTTGGATTAAAGCCATCATATCCTTAAATTGTCCACCAACCATCGTGGACTCGGCCAATTCTCTGGGAATAACCTTGGATTGCAACTTGAACATGTGAGACCACACCACCTGAGCTACCAAAGGAAACTGAAACCCTCCCTGTTGTAAATGAATCTAGGACCCTAGTGTAATTCTCCTGATTCATGCCCTTATATAGGTATAATTACCCGATCCTTATATAGGCATAGAAATCATCACCATATTTAGACTGAGCCTATGCAGCCCAAATACAGCATGGCTACTTCCACTAAGTTCCGAGAATCAACAACGATTTCTTAGAGAAACCCGCCTTCAGCAGCTAGGGACTTCCCATCGCCTGAATACTAATTTATCTAGGAAATCATGGAGTTTTCAAATTACTGAGACTTTGAGTGACGTTATTAAGTCCAATCATACGTCAAACTCGGCACCTTCAAAGTATAAATATACCTACATTTGCCCAGACAGAAACTCGGTGGTTTGGAGCAGATCGACTAACTACTTGCCCGAAGCCCTGCAGCAGCAAGTGCTGAAGGAAGCAGACCCTCCAGCTGACGCACCGAGAGACGCTGTCTTTTCTCTTGCCGAGAAATACAGCTCCAGTGTTTCCAGGCTACCCATGCGGGTTTCTGGGAAATCGAGTCCTGAGTGAGAGATACAAGACCTTCATTCTAAACCAAGCAGAGCTGAGTAGACCCTTAGAAAAATCTTGGATAGATCCTTGGCAGAGAAATACTAAACTTAAGCTACTCCTCACTTACTTCTTCCCTTGTACTAGACTTAGGTTAGGTACACCGGGGTAGGCGTATTTTAGAAGCACCAGTTGAGTACTTTTAGTCATTATTTTATTACTGTATGTATTTTATATGTTTTAGGCAACTTATGGCTTAGAAACCATATCATGCTTTTACAGTACTACTTTATAATACTTTTCGTATTATATACCCTGTACTTTATAACCAGTATTACGATTGTAGCAGTACATTTCTTATGCTTGAGAAAGAAGACTGTTCAATAAATACCTTTTAGCCTGTCTCTCTATTTTCTCAACACCTCTGGTGAAACGAAGCATGCATGATTGACTGAGTAAAATAGTTATTTATTGTTTCCGCGACTCTAGAGATTGATTTCTTATTCTTGTTCTTGGGAAACAAAGTTGTCATGTTTATGCGGTTGTCAGAAACTAATCCCTTCTTGTTTATTCGAGAAAGTTTCTAGTGACCTCTGAGCTAGCTGGCACTCACAATTAAGTTTAATATATACAATAGAGACCTAGTCGACCTCAGTCCTACGTCTAAACTATAGTATATGTTATTCCAATGCGCAGAGCCTATTGGGAATATAGGAACTACACTACATGGCGCCCAACGTTTGGTAAGGCGATAATTTAACGCTAGATACTAAAGCAACACAGTCGTGCTTTTCACACAGACCCCTTTTTCCCGTAAAATACTCCAATAGACGTCTGGAGTGGGTAAAAGGTTAATATCCGCCAAAACTGAGTAGGATAAAAATCCTATGTATTAGGTTTTGGTTTATTCAACCTTGAAGGATACAGTGTTCCAAAATATTGTGCACCAAATCTTTGTTTTCTTGAAACTTGCTCTGCAAACTTTCAGTCAATAAAATGACAGAGAGTGACGACGAAAAAGCTGCAGCAGCAACTCAAGCAGTCTTAGATGACACAAATCTCCAACAAAATGACCCAGATGCAATAATCATCCCGGCAAATATAAGGAAAACATAACTATAAAACTTAGAGAAAGTGGAGTATCATCGAGAGGTGGTAAAGTCCTCTTTGTTATAGAGGCACATGAATATCGGCAGACAGAGGTATTCTATTCATGGATTCTGCTTCCTACAGCTAATCCGGTAACACACGAGTTCCACTACTACAAAGTAGAGGAACCTCCAGCGGAATACGTTCCTTTCGAGGATGTTAAAATTCCATTAACTTACCAAGAGCATCAGCTCTGGTTTAAAGGCGCCCTAAAACATCAAAATCACATTACCAGGCTCTGTCCACTAGGAAGACCAGGAGCAAAATGGCCGGTACTAGCCAGCTACAGATCACATCCTGACATTAACTGAATGACAGGTCCAGAACTGTTAGCTCAGCTGAAACAGTTTATTAAAATACACAGACAATTGGTTCAATATGTCATGAGGACTTTAACAGTCCTACCAGCTGTAAGGATTCCACAGCACACCCCTCACCAGGGGAATACAAACAAGATCACACCAAAGACTATACAATCAGTCATTGTTAAATTGCCCGCAAAGGGGGAACCAATTCCGTTTTGGTTAGCTCAGAAAATTACTCAAATAGAGGCAGTATTCCCTGATAGTACACCTCATGAGAAACACAGAATTCTGACAATCTGTTTACCAAAGAGGATAGCACCACATGTGGAGGACTGTGACACTTGGAGTACAGTCTTTGCTTCAATCTACACAAATGGTGTCCCATCTATGGTGGTAATACCAGACGTTCTGAGGCAGATTCAAAATGAATACGGTCAAGAACCGGCCTTAAATCTAGGTATGAAATTACTGAAAGATTTCAAACAGGTCTCAGCTATATTATTAGCTAACATTAGAGGTGAAGCAGCATCCGTGGCAATCCGGCAAAAGTTACAAGAAACAGATATAACAGACCAACCATATGAGCTTGCTAGAATTATTGAAAAATCTTATGAATTACTAGGTAGAGATAGTTTGAGTGGGAAACCAGTAAAACCCGAATTAACAGAAAATCCTGAAAAAGTGTTTATTAAAAATAATCTCACTACTCCTAAAAAGTAGTGGGAAAATACTAAACAGACACTTCCTAAAGAGAAACTTTCTCAGTCCAGAGGAAGATCTCCCCAACGGGAGCCCTCTGAAAAAAGGTATAACCTTAAAAATAGGGATACTTTAAGAAAACCCAAGATACTGATAGACGTTCCTCTCTTACCTTTCAGACTTCCTTGCAGAAATCAGAGAGGAGAGGACGATCAGAACAAAAAGAGGAACGCGTGAAGTCCAAAGAAGAACAGCACTTTCCAAAAAATAAGAAAACTCAATTCACCAAAAAGAAGGTAGCAAGCGTAAAGATCAGACATGCCTGGGATCTTTAGGACACAATTCAAGAACGGGAAGTGGGCTCAGACAATGCTAGACAGCGCAGCAGAAATCACCATAGTTCGCAAGATCCTGAAGGATCATCTGGAGACAGTGGACTTGAATGAATGCATTCAAGTTGAAACTGCTGACACCAGGGTTAGTGTACCCCACAAGTTATACAAAATAACACTCCGGATGGAGGGGGACATAATTAGAAAAATAAGAGCACTCTTTTGGGAGAAGCTCTCTAAGGGCTATGACATTCATCCAGCTGAACAAGACTGGCCTCCTGAATTTGTCAGGGAGTGCCCACATGGCGAAAAGATAATTATGCCAGCCTTCTCAAATCACATTCCAATTCATAAAAAATACACATATGCCAGAAAATGGGCAGTAGCCCAGGCTCCAGCATTATATAAAAATCATGTAGGAAGGGATGAGGACTCTCCTCACCATAAAATCCAGTTAAAAAATCAACCTAATGCACAAAGGCAGTATCCAGTTAAGCAAGAAGCTAAAAAACAAGTCAGGGAGATTTTAAATCAACTTGAATACCAAGGGGTGATTGAAACATGCACCTCGTCAATGAACAATCCTTTGTTTCCTGTCTCCAAACCAGACAATTCATAGCGTCTAGTTTTGGATTACAGACATCTAAACTCCTGTACAGTACAAAATGCACATAGTGCAGCACTGATGAATAACATTGTGGCGAAAAAATATAAAACCACATTAGATATTTCAAATGGGTTTTTCTGTCAACCTGAAAGCAGGCATTTGACCGCTCTCTTAATTATGGGGACACAGCGACAATTTTGCCATCTCCCCCAGGGATTCAAGAATAGTCCAGGGTTATTTTCAGCCAGAGTAACAGAGTTACTACAAATGTACGATGATGAGGCATTATCTTATGTCGATGACATCTATCTTACAGACGATGATTTGGACGTGCACTTGAAAAGAGTGAACAGCATAATACTTGGGTTCGCATCTGAAGGGTATAAATTCAATTTCAAGAAATCACGAATTGCCCACCTCAACGTCCTATTTCTAGGCTACGAGTTATCAAGTGAAGGCAAAAGCCTGGCAGCTATCTTTCTAGAGAAATGTGCGCTGCTCAAACCTCCAAAGACGCTGAAAAACTTACAGTCAATTGTAGGTTTCCTGAATTTCGGAAGAACTTATTTTCTGAATTACGCAGAAAGGGTTAAACCTATCTACGAATTTATCAAACCTGATTTTAAACCAACTAATTGGACTCAAAACCATACAGAAATTTTGCGTTCAGTGCAAACAGACATGTAAGCAAAAACACAATTACAGACACGTGATAATGTGCGCAATCTTGTGATCCGAATCATCCCAGGGAGATGCAGATTCACGTACCTGACCTTTAATGAAGGGGAAAACGTACCAATAGCTTACAAATAACACTTGTACACACAAGCTGAAATAAAATTCACTTCAACAGAAAAATTCTGACAGCGGTTCAAACTGCAGTAGCAAAAGAGAGAGCTCTCGCACAGGGAAAACGCATAATGATCGTTACACCTGCACCTGCTTTAGACGCAAGTGACGAAAGCGAGCATTCCGAATGCTAAAGCTTTACATCCGCGATGGGTTAACTCGCTTTCATGCAACCGACGTTGAATACGTCTTTGACTCCCATATGAAGACACAAGAATTCCTACAATATGAACAATAATGTCCTCTGCCGACCGAGATTCTGCCTCTAGAACATTAAGGATGTATAACATATACAGACGGATCAGCACAGCCCGCACTTGGGGGTAAACAAGCCTATAGTGCTGCGTGAGCGATTGTTAAAGGTCGCTGGCGCGAAGGTAATTTTAGACCTATGGTCACTAAAACTCAATCACTCGGAGACTGTGCTTGAAAATACTGACCGCGAATTCCACTCACTAATAGTGTGCGATTCGTATTTCTGCATTGAATCTTACAACGAACACTTGAAGAGTTGGGTTAAAAACAGGTTCAAAAATTCAAAAGATGGCACAATCAAGCATAAAATGCGTTGGGAACAAATAGTTCTTTTACAGAAAGAACTACAAAAGATTCACGTGATTCACACACTGAGTCATCAGCGTGATGGCATTCACGTTGCAGGGAATTCATTGGCTGATGAAGCCGCGATGGCAGCTGTGCAAACAGCTTCCGTAGCAGCAATCACTCGGTCAAAAACAAAAATAGACAGCGAAATAATGCAAGCTGTCACTGCTTAAGTTAAAGACAGTGGTAAGACACTCCCGAAAGGCTTTCCAGTAAAGTACTTGTATATAATTGATGCGAATAATGTTCCTTTTGCTCAAATCCCTGGAGTGGGGGATAGGGCAATTCCAAACATGGAACATAGGTTAGGACTAATCTTAGCAGCACATGAAGGACTGGCCTCTCCACACGCAGGAGTTTGCGCCACAGTATCATTATTAAAACCAAGATATTGGTGGCCACGCATGAGGAAACAAACTAGAAACTATGTTCTAGAATGTGAAATCTGCCAAAAAATGAATGTTTCTACAGTAAAAGGTCCTGCACAGACGCTCCTTCTGATCTCAGATAAACCTCTAGCATGTGTTTACCTGGACCACTGTGATCCCTTAACAAGGGATGGCATCTATAAATATATCATGGTCGCTGTGGATTCCTGCACAAGATTTATTTGGATGTGGCCCCAGTGCTCGGCTGACGTCAGAACTGTTATAAAGGATTTGCAAATCTTTATCGGCACATACGCAATCGGCACACTACATTCTGACCAGGGTCCTGTGTTTAGCTCTTGATCTTACAAAGAGGCCATGGCTAGCTTGGGCGTTGCATTGCGGTATTCTAGTCCCTTCCATCCTGAGGGTAATGCGGTAGTAGAAAGAAAAAACCTTGACATAAAGAAATCAATAACAGCTAAGGTATTAGGTTCGGGTGATGGGTGGGTCAAACATCTAATAAGTGTCCAACGTAGTCTTAACAATCGGCCAAGAAATTCTCTGGGTGGAATCACTCCATATGAATTACTATTTGGTACTAGAATGATACTCGAAGACCTCGATTGTCAAACCTTCAGTGGTGGAACAAAAACCCTTTGATGTCAAAGATCGTTTGGCTGTTTTACAGGACTTAAATGAAACAAGAAGAAGTCTGAGTAACACGATACAGAAGCCAACGACCACTGACGAACAACCACCCGTCCTAGCAAGGCCTGTCTGGATTCAAAAGATTGGGGATCTAGTCAGGGAAAAGATCGCAGTAAAGAAGGAATTTGGGCCTTCTTACAGAAAAGCAGTACCTGTCTTAGCAATCCACGGAACAAGATCAGTAGTACTACTGCCCCTTGCTGGTAAAAGGGAGAACAGAGTTGTGTCCATCGACCTGGTCAAACCACATCATGTGGCCAATAATAAGTAGTAGGCCCAGTGGACTCCCAAGATGTAGCAGAAGACCAAATCTCACTACTATACAAGAGGTTCAAACTGAAAGACTTATCACCTTTGATAAACCTGCAGGAAGAAAAGAAGGACTATGCATTAAAGCCATGGAACTTGTGCCTCTTGAGACCCAAATAACAGTTTGTCATGAAACACCTGTCTACAATGATGTAGCCTCTGAGTATATCAATATGACAAAGGAAGAAGCAACTCCAAAGATTAATAACAATCCTGATGCAATTCTAACAATTGGCAGAACTGCCTCTGGCTATTTTATCAACCTTGATACATTTTCTGAGGATCCCAGTGAACCAGAAGATAAGCCAGCAAATACAACTTTGAAAGAAAAAGTAACAGAACTCTTTCATCAACTGGAAAAAACATATCTAGTTTCACCATGGATTGAATTTTGGATTGTGTTAGGTGTACTTTTCCTCCTGCTCTGGCTCATTCTGGTTTTAAGTTTGGGAAAAATGATAGATGAAAAATACAGTACAATGGACACAGCAAGTAAGAAAATCAACTTGGTCCTGAGACCTCAGAAATCATCTCATCGTGAACGAAGAGACCTCTCATCAGTGAACATCACAGTTGTTCCTATACCTGGTGGTATAGCATGGGACAGAACTGATTATGGCATCTATGGCCCGGTGGAGCTGCTGAAGATTCAACACAAGTTCAAGGTTTCTTTGAGTGACTTTGTATCACCCAGCACATTTTCTGATGATTGGGACTTTGAGACTATTAATAACATGATGACAGACTTAGAATTGTCAGCAAAATTTACAGAACATGAATACTTAGAAGGGTCATCAGATTATGAACAAATGTATTGTTTTAATCATTATGGTCACCGTTATTTGCATAAATCTGCAAGCCCTAGGAATGTTTTTACTTATAATCAATAGGAACATTGTCCAACGCCGCCAAAGGGCAGCTCAAAACATTTTATGAAAAGTTTCCGTACTCAGGGTTTAATGTTACAAATCCAGAAATGTTTTATTTCAAAAATATACATAAGACAGGAATAAAAACGATGTTGACCAATACTAAACAAATTTATTCTGCAAACTTTTATGCTCAGCTGTCTACATTGGGTTTTGACTTTTGGAAAGACAACGTTGAGACAAAAACTTTCTGGGGCACGAACGACTGGCAGGTGCAAGGTTTAGAAGCCCTGTTCAGAGCCTGCATTATACCAGGACAAATAATGTTTTTAAATGACACTGTTCAACAAACTTCTTGTCTTGACCTGGCTAAGATAAAAGATTTAAATAAACCGTCTATACCTAAACCCACATCTGAGAGTAATGATACTACAGCATGAGGACGCGTACACATCATATCAAACGCGACAAGGAGCGAGAGGACCCGAACACGCCATATCCAATGCGACAGGGAGCGAGAGAATGCGAACACGTCATTTTGGACGCGCCATAGACATTTGGCTGTCCTTTTTTGTGCAAGGAGTCCTTTTTTAAAATGGGGGGAGAGGGAGGAAATGCCACAGAATCTCCAACTTCCTGTTCCTGTCAAGCAGCCTCCTCCCAGTGCTTTGTCCATTTCATGCTTATTCTGCCTTTGGATTTTGAGCTGGAAAGATCACTCTTTTTTTCTGCTGCATCATTGCAATTGGATTTGAGGATTTTTTTATTGGATATTTTATAAATAAGTGGTTGTTGTGTCAGTTTGAATGTGGGCATTGCAGTTGTTGCAACTACAATTACATTTTGTAACTATCATTCCTTTAAAAAAAAACATGTTGTGGGTAGTAGTAGTCAGTAGTAGGCCCGAGCTAGTCATGGCCTCATGGGTGTGTGCTTGATGAAGCAACTGTTCCTTAGGTTTTTTTTAATGTATTTCATTTTCAAGCATTATTTAGAGCCGGGGCGCATTGGATTGAGTTGAGAAATGTGTTTTTTTGGGGTGGGCTTTCTGTTGTTGGGCCTGGCCTTGTGGCTGGTGGGCATTTAGAAGCCTAGGCCTGCAAACTTGTCTGGCCTTGTCTGCCAACAGGCCTGCTTTCATCCAGTAGGCTCAGAGCAGGTAGCCACAGCTTTATTAATCAAGTGTTTCTGTGTGGTCTATCATTTAGGGCATGGATGGCATTGGATTGAGTTAGGAAGTGTGTTTTTTGGGGTGGGCTTTCTGATGTTGGACCTGGCCATGTGGCTGGTGGCCATTTAGAGGTTTAGGCCTGCAAGCTTGTTTGGCCTTGTCTGCCAACAGGCCTGCTTTCATCCAGTAGGGTCAGAGCAGGTAGCCACAGCTTTATTAATCAAGTGTTCCTGGGTGGTATGTTCAATTTAGACATCATTTAGGGCATGGATGGCATGGGATTGAGTTGGGAAATGTGTTTTTTTGGGGTGGGCTTTTTGATGTTGGGCCTGGCCATGTGGCTGGTGGCCATTTTGAAGCATAGACCTGCAAGCTTGTCTGGACTTGTCTGCCAACAGGCCTGCTTTCATCCAGTAGGCTCAGAGCAGGTAGCCACAGCTTTATTAATCAAGTGTTTCTGTGTGGTCTGTTGAATTTAGACGTCATTTAGGGCATCATGGGCATTGGATTGAGTTGGGAAGTGTGTTTTTTTTTGGGGTGGTGTAATGGCCGGATTTTCCGCTTAGATGGGATCAGCCCCCAGGGGCCCCTATAACCCAACCAAAACGTACTCACCTCCCTCCTTAGAACGTATTCACAATGAATATGGATAGATATATAGGTATATACAGGTCGTACCTAAGGATGGGGAATAGCAATACACATGCATAGATTTTCTACAATATCTTATTCACATCAGTTAGTCTCGCGGCCACCCCGACCCAGACCGATCTACCCTAGGGCAGATATGACACACAATCCGGTGCGTCTACACATGGGCCTGCAGAACCCAATGCTCTCCTTTCCAAACGATCTACAATCCGGCAGATCTCCACGCCAGTATCCCCCCTGACGCTCTCACTTATGCAAGCCACAATCCTGTGGGTATCCACGTTGGTAATCCTCCCCAACGTTCTCACTAACGCCGCATATCAACGACGACCACATTCCTATGAGCAATTATCGGGACAATGTCTCAGTTATCTACTTGGGATAGAACTATGATAATGAATTTTAATACGGTTCCCTAATGATATGGTGTACCTCCTATTCTTGGCATCAAAGGTCCACTCACTCCCTCTTTATTTGATCACTATTTACCTGATCGGGATTTCACATCCGTTCATGCAAACAACTCTCAACTAGGAGATCCATTTACCAGGATTGAACAGGAATACAAGGCACACATTAGTTCTCTAAGAACTAGGGTATTTATTGACAATAGACACACATCACAATACTATGCCACATAATTTCTGTAAAGAAAAGGTAAAGATTAGAATGCGCGCTCATTAGGAAAGGGCAGAGGTCACCTTGTTAACATGAAGTTGGGGCTCGGCAGTCATCTAGGTTCCCTTCTCGTCTCTGTGTCCTGGCTCGCCTCGCAGTCACACCCCAGCCGTCACAAGTACACGTCTGCACCGCTAGGCTCAACCTCGTCTGCTTCCCTCCAGGCCACCGGAACCTTGCTGGTTATTAGCTACCGTCTCTCTCTCTCTCTCTGTGTCAGTGCACTCCGCGCTAATTCTCCTTCAGTCTTTCTCAGAGAGTTTTGGTCTTAAATCTTTCTCGGACTTCAAAGATGGCGACTGTCCGCCATGAAATAATTAATGGCAGAGATGCTAACGGCTAGATGCCGCCTACGAACTAACTGACAACTGACTAACACCTTCGCTAATATCAAAGCCCGTTCCTTCATGGAAAGTTACGGCCAGCAACCTGCCGCCCACCAAATTCTTGTACCTCCCCGTACCAAGGACACGTTCCCAGCCGGCCGGCATGAAGTTGTGTCTTCGGAGTGGAGAAAAATACATTCCTTCGATAAGGGCCAGCCTGAGCCGGTTCTCTCCAAGCGAACAACAGCTTGAAACTAAAATATTACACTTGACCTAGAAGGCCTCTCGAGCTACCAGGCATAGAGCAAGATGGAGTCTGTCTCGTTTAAGGCCTACAGGGCCCGCAATATGCGTAACTCCATGGAAAATATCCTAACACGTTAGCAAATGGGCAAATCATGATTAGTACTTATGTATCTATCCCCTAACTCAAATTCATAAGCCCTACACTAAGGTAAGGGACACGAAAATGCTCTAATATATGGAAGGCAGGGATCCTGTCTATAGTCCTAATCCCTATGCTATGGGGGTGCTAGGCTGGAGTCACTCTCCATCATTCTCCCTCTTAAAGGAGCCAGAAAAGGGCAGCCATTACATTACACCCCTTGACTCCAGTCTATTAACCACAAACTAAATAGAACTCACATCAGTAGAAGAATAATAGGAAACAAAATTAACTGATCTATGTCTCTTGCTAAGTCTACAAAATTGGAACAGGGAAGGAATGCACTGAATAAAGCAACAAACAGCTATTAAAACACAAATGGCAACGATGACTCCCCCTAAAATCTGTCGTAAAGAATGCAAGTCAGGTAACCAATTAAAGAGCCAGTCAAAGAAACCCTGATCTATGTGTTGTCTAATTTCTGCAGTCAAGTCGTGAAGTTTGTCAATATGGGCTTGGATTGATTTAGAATGGTCGGACAAATTAAAACAGCATAGGCCCTCAAAATCAGAACATTCATGTCCATGTTTCAACAAAAGATAATCAATAGCAGCGCGATTCTGTAAAATAGCTCTACGTTCACCTTGGGCGTCCAATAAAAGATCAGATAAAACAGTAGAGGTTTGATTGATGGACTTAACCATCCAGCAGGCCATCTTGCCGATCGTTTTGGCATTATAAACGGCCAATGCAGGCACTCCAATAATAGAAAAAGCTAAACCAAGATATTCCGATTTAGAGTAAAGATGGACAGAGGAATCACAGTCCTCATGCAATGACATTGAATTACGTACAATACGGGAATGTGAACTAGGATGTGAGGAAAACATTAATAAACTCAATCTAGTGATGGCACATGGGCCACCAGAAATATTTGCAGGAATATAAGGCCAGGATGAATTCCCGCAGGAAAAGAGCCAGCCAGATGGCAATAACATGGAACGATAATAACTAGGGGCAACTAACAGACGTTGACATGTCATATTATTCTTCACAGAAAGACATGAATTCGGAAGTCTCTTTAAACACAGCAATCGTTGATGAGCTGAAAAAGAAGTTGCAGCTTGTATTTTTAACTTAATACATTCGGTGATAGCTTTAGGATCACATGTCATTATAAAACATAGGTCTCCAGGGGTAATGTTAAAAGTAGTAATCCGGGAATGAATAGGGATATCGAGGTCTGGAAGAGCAGTACATAAGGGACAAAATTCATGGGCCGCAAAATCGCCCAGAATAACATTTGGTCGGGCATTCGAGATATTAAAAATATGTCGCAAAGTCTCGGTAGATGCTGGGACGGCAACCAGGCAGGTCGCCAAAATGTCAGTGACGGACCTCATTGGCGTAAGACAGAAATGTGGAGAGTTCGTCACTCTCTTTGCGAGTGTTATCCAGAAGTTAGAGGACGTAATCCACGCAGACCGTGGAACTCGGATACTCCCATCAACCGACGTCGGTGGATCCTCTCCTCTCCCGGCGTAGCAGGCCAAAAGGAGTCCAACGCCGACACATCCTGCAGCAGCAGTCCAGAGAATGATCTGAAAGAATACAAATACAGGCCTTAATCATTCTCGTAAATAACATTTATCAGCTGGGACAGCTTCCCAGCCATCTTTCCCTGGCTTCATCACCAAAACGGTGTTGTCATGACCGGTCGCAATAATATCAGCCTGTTCAGGAGGATTTTTAGGCGATTGCACCCATATTTTAGCTCCAGGAAGATCAGATGATCCGAAGCCTTTTTGTCCTCGCACAGTTAGCAACGTTGGGGCAGAGCCTTTCTTGATCTCACCACTGAAGACATGCATATTCAGTAACTGAGCAACGCGGTCAGACTTTTTGATCAATAAGTCAGTCTCACTGCTATTGAGCAGGAGAACCTTAATCTCTCCCTGATAGTCACTGTCAATTACTCCTCCGAGCACTTGAACACCCTTCAGGGCCAGGCCAGATCTGGGGGCAATTAATCCAAAACTACCGGCAGGTATACAGACACCAATGCCAGTTTCAACAATGATTCGGTCTTTTCCTGGTAAATTTGCATCATTCAAAGCATGCAGGTCTAGGCCTGCGGAACCTGGGGTCGCTCTACATGGAGCCAAAGCACCGGGGGTAATTTCCCAATACATGACAGTGTTGGATAAAGAATTAGGCTTTACATCAACATTTGGAGGAAACAAACGCATCAAAGGGGATTCAGCATGTAACAAAGGGCGATTATTTAAAATCAATAAAGCTTGAAACAAAACATCCTTCCAATTCTTATATCGGTCATCAGTCAATTTGCGCAATTGTTCTTTTAACAAACCATTCATTCTCTCAATCAGTCCTGAAGCTTGTGGATAATATGGAATGTGAAACACCCAATCAATATTATTTTCTGCACAGAATTCCTGTACCAATCTTCCACGAAAGTGGGATGCATTGTCTGATTGAATTTGGAATGGGACACCATAGTACAGAATAAGCAGCTCCAGGGTTTTAATGGTATTCACTTGGGTAGCGTTCTTGCAAGGGAAAGCGACCAGAAGGCCACTATAAGTGTCAACAACTGTACAAATATACTGACAATTCCTGCTCATAGGGAGCGGACCGATATAGTCAATCTGCCAAATTTGAGCGGGCAATTTACCTCGATGTAAGTGGCCTCGAACAATTTGAGGCACCTCCTTCTTTCTAGAATGCTGACAAATGGGACAATGTAGAATGACATCTTTGATTAAAGAAAAAGGAATATGACCTAGAAGGCCTCTCGAGCTACCAGGCATAGAGCAAGATGGAGTCTGTCTCGTTTAAGGCCTACAGGGCCCGCAATATGCGTAACTCCATGGAAAATATCCTAACACGTTAGCAAATGGGCAAATCATGATTAGTACTTATGTATCTATCCCCTAACTTAAATTCATAAGCCCTACACTAAGGAAAGGGACACGAAAATGCTCTAATATATGGAAGGCAGGGATCCTGTCTATAGTCCTAATCCCTATGCTATGGGGGTGATAGGCTGGAGTCACTCTCCATCATTCTCCCTCTTAAAGGAGCCAGAAAAGGGCAGCCATTACATTACACCCCTTGACTCCAGTCTATTAACCACAAACTAAATAGAACTCACATCAGTAGAAGAATAATAGGAAACAAAATTAACTGATCTATGTCTCTTGCTAAGTCTACAAAATTGGAACAGGGAAGGAATGCACTGAATAAAGCAACAAACAGCTATTAAAACACAAATGGCAACGATGACTCCCCCTAAAATCTGTCGTAAAGAATGCAAGTCAGGTAACCAATTAAAGAGCCAGTCAAAGAAACCCTGATCTATGTGTTGTCTAATTTCTGCAGTCAAGTCGTGAAGTTTGTCAATATGGGCTTGGATTGATTTAGAATGGTCGGACAAATTAAAACAGCATAGGCCCTCAAAATCAGAACATTCATGTCCATGTTTCAACAAAAGATAATCAATAGCAGCGCGATTCTGTAAAATAGCTCTACGTTCGCCTTGGGCGTCCAATAAAAGATCAGATAAAACAGTAGAGGTTTGATTGATGGACTTAACCATCCAGCAGGCCATCTTGCCGATCGTTTTGGCATTATAAACGGCCAATGCAGGCACTCCAATAATAGAAAAAGCTAAACCAAGATATTCCGATTTAGAGTAAAGATGGACAGAGGAATCACAGTCCTCATGCAATGACATTGAATTACGTACAATACGGGAATGTGAACTAGGATGTGATGAAAACATTAATAAACTCAATCTAGTGATGGCACATGGGCCACCAGAAATATTTGCAGGAATATAAGGCCAGGATGAATTCCCGCAGGAAAAGAGCCAGCCAGATGGCAATAACATGGAACGATAATAACTAGGGGCAACTAACAGACGTTGACATGTCATATTATTCTTCACAGAAAGACATGAATTCGGAAGTCTCTTTAAACACAGCAATCGTTGATGAGCTGAAAAAGAAGTTGCAGCTTGTATTTTTAACTTAATACATTCGGTGATAGCTTTAGGATCACATGTCATTATAAAACATAGGTCTCCAGGGGTAATGTTAAAAGTAGTAATCCGGGAATGAATAGGGATATCGAGGTCTGGAAGAGCAGTACATAAGGGACAAAATTCATGGGCCGCAAAATCGCCCAGAATAACTTTTGGTCGGGCATTCGAGATATTAAAAATATGTCGCAAAGTCTCGGTAGATGCTGGGACGGCAACCAGGCAGGTCGCCAAAATGTCAGTGACGGACCTCATTGGCGTAAGACAGAAATGTGGAGAGTTCGTCACTCTCTTTGCGAGTGTTATCCAGAAGTTAGAGGACGTAATCCACGCAGACCGTGGAACTCGGATACTCCCATCAACCGACGTCGGTGGATCCTCTCCTCTCCCGGCGTAGCAGGCCAAAAGGAGTCCAACGCCGACACATCCTGCAGCAGCAGTCCAGAGAATGATCTGAAAGAATACAAATACAGGCCTTAATCATTCTCGTAAATAACATTTATCAGCTGGGACAGCTTCCCAGCCATCTTTCCCTGGCTTCATCACCAAAACGGTGTTGTCATGACCGGTCGCAATAATATCAGCCTGTTCAGGAGGATTTTTAGGCGATTGCACCCATATTTTAGCTCCAGGAAGATCAGATGATCCGAAGCCTTTTTGTCCTCGCACAGTTAGCAACGTTGGGGCAGAGCCTTTCTTGATCTCACCACTGAAGACAGGCATAATCAGTAACTGAGCAACGCGGTCAGACTTTTTGATCAATAAGTCAGTCTCACTGCTATTGAGCAGGAGAACCTTAATCTCTCCCTGATAGTCACTGTCAATTACTCCTCCGAGCACTTGAACACCCTTCAGGGCCAGGCCAGATCTGGGGGCAATTAATCCAAAACTACCGGCAGGTATACAGACACCAATGCCAGTTTCAACAATGATTCGGTCTTTTCCTGGTAAATTTGCATCATTCAAAGCATGCAGGTCTAGGCCTGCGGAACCTGGGGTCGCTCTACATGGAGCCAAAGCACCGGGGGTAATTTCCCAATACATGACAGTGTTGGATAAAGAATTAGGCTTTACATCAACATTTGGAGGAAACAAACGCATCAAAGGGGATTCAGCATGTAACAAAGGGCGATTATTTAAAATCAATAAAGCTTGAAACAAAACATCCTCCCAATTCTTATATCGGTCATCAGTCAATTTGCGCAATTGTTCTTTTAACAAACCATTCATTCTCTCAATCAGTCCTGAAGCTTGTGGATAATATGGAATGTGAAACACCCAATCAATATTATTTTCTGCACAGAATTCCTGTACCAATCTTCCACGAAAGTGGGATGCATTGTCTGATTGAATTTGGAATGGGACACCATAGTACAGAATAAGCAGCTCCAGGGTTTTAATGGTATTCACTTGGGTAGCGTTCTTGCAAGGGAAAGCGACCAGAAGGCCACTATAAGTGTCAACAACTGTACAAATATACTGACAATTCCTGCTCATAGGGAGCGGACCGATATAGTCAATCTGCCAAATTTGAGCAGGCAATTTACCTCGATGTAAGTGGCCTCGAACAATTTGAGGCACCTCCTTCTTTCTAGAATGCTGACAAATGGGACAATGTAGAATGACATCTTTGATTAAAGAAAAAGGAATATGACCTAGAAGGCCTCTCGAGCTACCAGGCATAGAGCAAGATGGAGTCTGTCTCGTTTAAGGCCTACAGGGCCCGCAATATGCGTAACTCCATGGAAAATATCCTAACACGTTAGCAAATGGGCAAATCATGATTAGTACTTATGTATCTATCCCCTAACTTAAATTCATAAGCCCTACACTAAGGAAAGGGACACGAAAATGCTCTAATATATGGAAGGCAGGGATCCTGTCTATAGTCCTAATCCCTATGCTATGGGGGTGATAGGCTGGAGTCACTCTCCATCATTCTCCCTCTTAAAGGAGCCAGAAAAGGGCAGCCATTACATTACACCCCTTGACTCCAGTCTATTAACCACAAACTAAATAGAACTCACATCAGTAGAAGAATAATAGGAAACAAAATTAACTGATCTATGTCTCTTGCTAAGTCTACAAAATTGGAACAGGGAAGGAATGCACTGAATAAAGCAACAAACAGCTATTAAAACACAAATAGCAACGATGACTCCCCCTAAAATCTGTCGTAAAGAATGCAAGTCAGGTAACCAATTAAAGAGCCAGTCAAAGAAACCCTGATCTATGTGTTGTCTAATTTCTGCAGTCAAGTCGTGAAGTTTGTCAATATGGGCTTGGATTGATTTAGAATGGTCGGACAAATTAAAACAGCATAGGCCCTCAAAATCAGAACATTCATGTCCATGTTTCAACAAAAGATAATCAATAGCAGCGCGATTCTGTAAAATAGCTCTACGTTCGCCTTGGGCGTCCAATAAAAGATCAGATAAAACAGTAGAGGTTTGATTGATGGACTTAACCATCCAGCAGGCCATCTTGCCGATCGTTTTGGCATTATAAACGGCCAATGCAGGCACTCCAATAATAGAAAAAGCTAAACCAAGATATTCCGATTTAGAGTAAAGATGGACAGAGGAATCACAGTCCTCATGCAATGACATTGAATTACGTACAATACGGGAATGTGAACTAGGATGTGAGGAAAACATTAATAAACTCAATCTAGTGATGGCACATGGGCCACCAGAAATATTTGCAGGAATATAAGGCCAGGATGAATTCCCGCAGGAAAAGAGCCAGCCAGATGGCAATAACATGGAACGATAATAACTAGGGGCAACTAACAGAAGTTGACATGTCATATTATTCTTCACAGAAAGACATGAATTCGGAAGTCTCTTTAAACACAGCAATCGTTGATGAGCTGAAAAAGAAGTTGCAGCTTGTATTTTTAACTTAATACATTCGGTGATAGCTTTAGGATCACATGTCATTATAAAACATAGGTCTCCAGGGGTAATGTTAAAAGTAGTAATCCGGGAATGAATAGGGATATCGAGGTCTGGAAGAGCAGTACATAAGGGACAAAATTCATGGGCCGCAAAATCGCCCAGAATAACATTTGGTCGGGCATTCGAGATATTAAAAATATGTCGCAAAGTCTCGGTAGATGCTGGGACGGCAACCAGGCAGGTCGCCAAAATGTCAGTGACGGACCTCATTGGCGTAAGACAGAAATGTGGAGAGTTCGTCACTCTCTTTGCGAGTGTTATCCAGAAGTTAGAGGACGTAATCCACGCAGACCGTGGAACTCGGATACTCCCATCAACCGACGTCGGTGGATCCTCTCCTCTCCCGGCGTAGCAGGACAAAAGGAGTCCAACGCCGACACATCCTGCAGCAGCAGTCCAGAGAATGATCTGAAAGAATACAAATACAGGCCTTAATCATTCTCGTAAATAACATTTATCAGCTGGGACAGCTTCCCAGCCATCTTTCCCTGGCTTCATCACCAAAACGGTGTTGTCATGACCGGTCGCAATAATATCAGCCTGTTCAGGAGGATTTTTAGGCGATTGCACCCATATTTTAGCTCCAGGAAGATCAGATGATCCGAAGCCTTTTTGTCCTCGCACAGTTAGCAACGTTGGGGCAGAGCCTTTCTTGATCTCACCACTGAAGACAGGCATAATCAGTAACTGAGCAACGCGGTCAGACTTTTTGATCAATAAGTCAGTCTCACTGCTATTGAGCAGGAGAACCTTAATCTCTCCCTGATAGTCACTGTCAATTACTCCTCCGAGCACTTGAACACCCTTCAGGGCCAGGCCAGATCTGGGGGCAATTAATCCAAAACTACCGGCAGGTATACAGACACCAATGCCAGTTTCAACAATGATTCGGTCTTTTCCTGGTAAATTTGCATCATTCAAAGCATGCAGGTCTAGGCCTGCGGAACCTGGGGTCGCTCTACATGGAGCCAAAGCACCGGGGATAATTTCCCAATACATGACAGTGCTGGATAAAGAATTAGGCTTTACATCAACATTTGGAGGAAACAAACGCATCAAAGGGGATTCAGCATGTAACAAAGGGCGATTATTTAAAATCAATAAAGCTTGAAACAAAACATCCTTCCAATTCTTATATCGGTCATCAGTCAATTTGCGCAATTGTTCTTTTAACAAACCATTCATTCTCTCAATCAGTCCTGAAGCTTGTGGATAATATGGAATGTGAAACACCCAATCAATATTATTTTCTGCACAGAATTCCTGTACCAATCTTCCACGAAAGTGGGATGCATTGTCTGATTGAATTTGGAATGGGACACCATAGTACAGAATAAGCAGCTCCAGGGTTTTAATGGTATTCACTTGGGTAGCGTTCTTGCAAGGGAAAGCGACCAGAAGGCCACTATAAGTGTCAACAACTGTACAAATATACTGACAATTCCTGCTCATAGGGAGCGGACCGATATAGTCAATCTGCCAAATTTGAGCGGGCAATTTACCTCGATGTAAGTGGCCTCGAACAATTTGAGGCACCTCCTTCTTTCTAGAATGCTGACAAATGGGACAATGTAGAATGACATCTTTGATTAAAGAAAAAGGAATATGAATTCCTCTATCGGCAGCCCACCTGCTAGTGGCTTTTTCTCCAAAATGTCCTGCTTTCTGGTGGGCCCACTTCGCCAATCCCGCCAAATCAGAATCTTGCATGTCCACCACTGCCTCAGCAATTTTAGATTTTTCATCTGCTATGTTATGAAAGAATTTATCAAGGGAGTCAATTGGAGTGTGAGCATCCACGTGAAAGATTGTTACAGTACTCTGCGGGAGCAACTCCCAAATTTCTTGCCATCATTCTTTTCCCCACAATTCTTTTGAATGCAATTCCCAATTATGAGAATGCCATATTGGTAACCATACCGCCAGTCCATTCGCAGTGGACCAGGAATGAGTAAAAATATGACATGTGCCAGGCAATTCCTGTTTCAAAACCTGGTAAACTGCATAGAGTTCAGCGTACTGACTACTCTTACCATCTCCAGTTGTACTCAATGATTTCTGCGTGATTGGGTTATAAGAAACAGCTTTCCAATGTCTTTTCTCACCGATGAACTTCGCTGAACCATCCGTAAACCACACATGTTTTCTATCCTCCACGGACAGATCATCAAATGATTTACCCCACTTAACGGGAGACTCCTGCACTACGGGTACCGAACAATCGCTTCCAGTCTCATTGGAGGGCGCCTGCGCCACTCGCTCGTGTAAAACCGCCACACCTTTCGGACCCACACGTGCCCTGTCCTGAATGTACCATTTCCATTTAATCACACTCGCCTCTTGAGCATGTCCAATTCGATGGGACTTCGGTGAACTCAAAACCCACTGCATGATGGGAATTTCGGGCCTCAAAATCACAGTATGGCCTAGGGTCAGTTGCTCGGTATCCACCAGAGCCCAATAACAAGCAAGTAATTGTTTCTCAAAGGATGAGTAACGCTCACCAGCCTCAGGTAACTTTTTGGTCCAAAAACCTAATGGCACTTTTTGTCTGCCCTGCTTTTGCCACAGGCTCCAATTGGCATACAGACCTTCCACGGACACATTCAAATCCACATCACCTTCACCCACCGGCCACAAATCCAAAGCATACTGAATAGCTTCTTTAGCCAAAGTAAAAGCATTCTGTTGAGACTCACCCCATTCAAACGCATTCTTTTTACGAGTGACTCGATATAATGGAGCCAGAATCTGACTCAGATGGGGAATATGCTGACGCCAAAAGCCAAACAAACCAATGAAACATTGAGCCTCTTTCCTGTTCCTAGGGACTGCAAAATCAAGTATTTTTTGCTTCACCTGTGGGATCACTTCTCTGTGACCTTCATGCCAATTAATTCCTAAAAATTTCACATTTTGGGATGGAGTTTGTAATTTGTCAGGATTAATTTCCCAACCTTTCGCTCGCAAACAGTCAAGAATCTGATCTAAATGGAACTGTACCTGGTCTTGCGTTTCACCTTGAATCAAAATGTCGTCAATATAATGACACACCTGAACTCGTGGATTCGTGGGCACTTCAGACAAATGCTCTGCCACCAGCCGGTGACAGATCGTAGGACTATGTACATAGCCTTGAGGAAGACTCCGGAACGTCATTTGACGTCCATTCCACGTAAAACTGAACTGTTCCTGACATTCGGGGGCAATCGGAATTGAAAAGAAAGCATTAGCAATATCAATAGAAGCATACCATGTACCTGGATGCTTTTGAATTCTCTGAATCAGCGTGACAATGTCAGGCACTGCAACAGTCAATTTAGGTGAGTGTTTATTCAATTCTCGATAATCAACAGTCATGCGCCAAGAATTATCACTTTTGCGCACGGGCCAGACGGGATTATTCCAAGCAGACGTGACCGGAGTTATAACTCCCGCGTCAACCAAATCCTGAATTGTAGCAGTAATTTCTTCATGACCACCTGGGATACGATATTGCTTTTGAGAAATTACCTTCGTGGCCAAAGGAATTTTAATAGGTGGCATTCGCAAACGGCCAACCCGTACGGGTCTGGTCGAAATGTACTGTCTAGTTCCAAATTGATAACAACCATCATCCAAATGCAAAGTCATTCCTTTTAAAATGTCAATTCCAATTATATATTCCAAAAGTGGTACAACCAACACAGAGTATTCTCTACGAGGAATCCTACCAATTTTAATCTCAAGTGCAGTTTGAACTGCGGGTGTTTCTTTACCACCCAAACCAGTAATTGTGAAAGACTGTCCTTTAAATTTCTTTGATTTACCATGAATTAAAGTGGCCTCCGCCCCAGTATCAACTAATGCTCGGGCCCTTTGGATATTACGATGTTTCCAAAAAATCTCAATATCTACATAGGGTCTGTTGTCTCTGTGAGCCCACTTGTGTACCGGAGCTTGACCTATTTCCTAGTCATTTTTCCCGCGTTCCGTCAACCAAGACAAATCAGGGTAAATGCTCTCAGTTTTCTTTGGTATCAAAATATCTTGTTCATATCCGTCCCCAGTACGAAACGGATTATTGTCATGTTCAAAAAATTGTGAATTACGGTCAGAAAGTCTGTTACGATCCTCCCTTTTTCTCATCTCAGGGGAATAACTCCTCTCCTCTCTTTGTCGGTTAGAAACACGATCATCTCTCCCCCTCTCAAGATCATCCTCTCTCCCCCTCCGGCCAATACGATGAGGGGATGCATCACGTTCACAACGCCGATCATCACGGCGATTAGAATGCACACGTCGTCTCTCATCACCACTGTCATCCGAACCACGGTCATACTCATTTTTTCGCACACGACGGGCACCCTCCTTCCGATCCAAACCACGCTTACGAAACATATCCCATAAGCGATTATTAGACTCACCGTCAATGTCCTCCCTTTTGACACCATCAGCAATAAGAGCAAGAAACATGTCACGTCTAGAGAACTTATAGTCCCCACCAGTACGACCCTCAGGTCGAGATTGTCTTTCAGGTTTAAACCACTCACCCAGCTCACCAAGCTGACGAACAGAGTCATACACAGCAGACAAAGGATTGCCAGTTTGATTAATCAACAAAGTCATCATGACCTGCTTGTAAGCAACAGGCGAAGAACGGATAATTCGATTTCGCACAGAAGATGTTAAAAGACCATCCAGCAATCTATCAGCAGTACTAAGAAAGATAGCCGTTTTCATGACTTCCTCCTTTAAACGTTGCGACGCATCGCGCAAAGTGTACCATGGTTTGTCATCAATAGGCCAATCAGATTCAGTTGGATATTTATGATTACAGCCGTCAGACGCAAGCTGGAGCAAAGTAATTTGACCAGCACCATTATAGTTACGAAAATGATCTTGAATAGTAGAATCAGAACTCAAAGAGTAAAACCGTAAGCAATCAACAGCATCAAGCATAATACCGGCAGCGCCAAGTTCATAAAGGCGCATCATCCAGGTAAGCAAGGCCTCACCAGGCCGTTGTCGAAATCGTTGTAATATGTCACTAACCTCCTGCTGAGTAAAATCTTCAATACAATCCAAAGCAATACCAGCTGGATTACCAGGGGCTTGTTGTAATTTGCGTCGAAACACAGGGTGAGCAGAAACCTCAGGAAGAGCTTCCGAGGAAGCCCACATCTTAGATTTAGAAGAACAATCGGGGCAAGATATGTCATCCGAACAGGAAGAACGAGCACGGTCGCTGTGAGGAACCGTATCAGTACATGAAGCAGATTTACAATCACGTCCGGAGCGAGAAGATTCGCGCTTGTCACCCTCCTCCGCCGAGGAGTCTGAAGTATTTGAATCCCAGATATTACCATCCCACTCATCAGGGTTCCAATCCATTCCGGCTTTTGCTACAACCAGACGTACTTTACGAGTAGATACACGACCACGACGATGTTTATACTTATATCGTGCAATGCGGACCGCAGCTCTTTCGGCTATGGTCTGATATGTTTCAAGTTTGTCAGCAAGCAATTTATTTTGACAACGCAAAAGAGTATGCGCATTTTGCAACTCAACACACTGTCCTTCCATGTCCTTAAACTGCTTCTGTAGCTGAACAAACCTCTCATGAAGTATCCTGTATGCATTAAGAACAATCCAACCTCTGCGTCCTAAAATAGGAAGCTCATCACCCTTCACTACTGGCGCTTTCTGTAAGCACGATACCACATCGGCAGGCTCCGCCTGCTCCAAACAAGAAGACCAATTTTCACTCAAACCAGTAGAATCAGCCCACTCACGGGCCAAAGCCTCGTAAGGCGTAGACTCCCAGCCGGGAATCTGAATCGGTAACTTGAAAACCGACGGTGATTTTTTCGCAAACATATTGACACAAAAAAGTTATATACACAATTATAAACAAAATATTATACGTACGAGCCGAGCGCAAACCAACAAGATCAAAACAATACAGCGCACACAGGCTTTGTAAACAGTTCATGACGCCAGATGTAATGGCCGGATTTTCCGCTTAGATGGGATCAGCCCCCAGGGGCCCCTATAACCCAGCCAAAACGTACTCACCTCCCTCCTTAGAACGTATTCACAATGAATATGGATAGATATATAGGTTTATACAGGTCGTACCTAAGGATGGGGAATAGCAATACACATGCATAGATTTTCTACAATATCTTATTCACATCAGTTAGTCTCGCGGCCACCCCGACCCAGACCGATCTACCCTAGGGCAGATATGACACACAATCCGGTGCGTCTACACATGGGCCTGCAGAACCCAATGCTCTCCTTTCCAAACGATCTACAATCCGGCAGATCTCCACGCCAGTATCCCCCCTGACGCTCTCACTTATGCAAGCCACAATCCTGTGGGTATCCACGTTGGTAATCCTCCCCAACGTTCTCACTAACGCCGCATATCAACGACGACCACATTCCTATGAGCAATTATCGGGACAATGTCTCAGTTATCTACTTGGGATAGAACTATGATAATGAATTTTAATACGGTTCCCTAATGATATGGTGTACCTCCTATTCTTGACATCAAAGGTCCACTCACTCCCTCTTTATTTGATCACTATTTACCTGATCGGGATTTCACATCCGTTCATGCAAACAACTCTCAACTAGGAGATCCATTTACCAGGATTGAACAGGAATACAAGGCACACATTAGTTCTCTAAGAGCTAGGGTATTTATTGACAATAGACACACATCACAATACTATGCCACATAATTTCTGTAAAGAAAAGGTAAAGATTAGAATGTGCGCTCATTAGGAAAGGGCGGAGGTCACCTTGTTAACATGAAGTCGGGGCTCGGCAGTCATCTAGGTTCCCTTCTCGTCTCTGTGTCCTGGCTCGCCTCGCAGTCACACCCCAGCCATCACAAGTACACGTCTGCACCGCTAGGCTCAACCTCGTCTGCTTCCCTCCAGGCCACCGGAACCTTGCTGGTTATTAGCTACCGTCTCTCTCTCTCTCTCTGTGTCAGTGTGCTCCGCGCTAATTCTCTTTCAGTCTTTCTCAGAGAGTTTCGGTCTTAAATCTTTCTCGGACTTCAAAGATGGCGACTGTCCGCCATGAAATAATTAATGGCAGAGATGCTAACGGCTAGATGCCGCCTACGAACTAACTGACAACTGACTAACACCTTCGCTAATATCAAAGCCCGTTCCTTCATGGAAAGTTACGGCCAGCAACCTGCCGCCCACCAAATTCTTGTACCTCCCCGTACCAAGGACACGTTCCCAGCCGGCCGGCCTGAAGTTGTGTCTTCGGAGTGGAGAAAAATACATTCCTTCGATAAGGGCCAGCCTGAGCCGGTTCTCTCCAAGCGAACAACAGCTTGAAACTAAAATATTACACTTGACCTAGAAGGCCTCTCGAGCTACCAGGCATAGAGCAAGATGGAGTCTGTCTCGTTTAAGGCCTACAGGGCCTGCAATATGCGTAACTCCATGGAAAATATCCTAACACGTTAGCAAATGGGCAAATCATGATTAGTACTTATGTATCTATCCCCTAACTTAAATTCATAAGCCCTACACTAAGGAAAGGGACACGAAAATGCTCTAATATATGGAAGGCAGGGATCCTGTCTATAGTCCTAACCCCTATGCTATGGGGGTGATAGGCTGGAGTCACTCTCCATCATTCTCCCTCTTAAAGGAGCCAGAAAAGGGCAGCCATTACAGGTGGGCATTCTGATGTTGGGCCTGAACGTGTGGCTGTTGACCATTTTGATGCACAGGCCTGCAAACTCGTCTGGCCGTGACTGCCAACAGGCCTAATTTCATCCAGTAGGCTCAGAGCAGGTAGCCACAGCTTTATTAATCAAGTGTTTCTGTCTGGTCTATCATTTAGGGCATGGATGGCATTGGATTGAGTTGGGAAGTGTGTTTTTTTTGGGGGGTGGGCATTCTGATGTTGGGCCTGAACGTGTGGCTGGTGGCCAGTTTGAAGCCTAGGCCTGCAAGCTTGTCTGGCCTTGTCTGCCAACAGGCCTGCTTTCATCCAGTAGGCTCAGAGCAGGTAGCCACAGCTTTAATAATCAAGTGTTTCTTTGTGGTCTGTTGAATTTAGACATCATTTAGGGCATGGATAGCATTGGATTGAGTTGGGAAGTGTGTTTGTTTGGGGTGGGCTTTCTTATGTTGGGCCTGAACGTGTGGCTGGTGACCAGTTTGAAGCCTAGGCCTGAAAGCTTGTCTGGCCTTGTCTGCCAACAGGCCTGCTTTCATCCAGTAGGCTCAGAGCAGGTAGCCACAGCTTTAATAATCAAGTGTTTCTTTGTGGTCTGTTGAATTTAGACATCATTTAGGGCATGGATGGCATTGGATTGAGTTGGGAAGTGTGTTTGTTTGGGGTGGGCTTTCTGATGTTGGGCCTGGCCATGTGGCTGGTGGCCATTTTGAAGGCTAGGCCTGCAAGCTTGTCTGGCCTTGTCTGCCAACAGGCCTGCTTTCATTCAGTAGGCTCAGAGCAGGCAGCCACAGCTTTAATATTCACGTGTTTCTGTGTGGTCTGTTGAATTTAGACATCATTTAGGGCATGGATGGCATTGGATTGAGTTGGGTAGTGTGTTTTTTTGGGGTGGGCTCTCTGATGTTGGGCCTGGCCATGTGGCTTGTGGCCATTTTGAAGCCTAGGCCTGCAAGCGTCTCTGGCCTTGTCTGCAAACAGGCCTGCTTTCATCCAGTAGGCTCAGAGCAGGTAGCCTCAGCTTTATTAATCAAGTGTTTCTCTGTGTTCTGTTGAATTTAGACGTCATTTAGGGCATGGATGCATTGAAGTGAGTTGGGAAGTGTGTTTTTGTTGGGGTGGACTTTCTGATGTTGGGCCTGGCCATGTGGCTGGTGACCATTTTGAAGCATAGACCTGCAAGCTTGTCTGGCCTTGTCTGCCAACAGGCCTGCTTTCATCCAAAAGGCTCAGAGCAGGTAGCCACAGCTTTCTTAATCAAGTGTTTCTGTGTGGTCTATCATTTAGGGCATGGATGGCATTGGATTGAGTTGGGAAGTGTGTTTTTCTTTGGGGTGGGCTTTCTGATATTGGGCCTGGCCATGTGGCTGGTGCCCATTTTGAAGTCTAGGTCTTCAAGATTGTCTGGCCTTGTCTGCCAATAGGCCTGCTTTCATCCAGTAGGCTCAGAGCAGGTAGCCACAGCTTTATTAATCAAGTGTTTCTGTGTGGTCTGTTGAATTTAGACATCATTTAGGGCATGTATGGCATTGGATTGAGTTGGGAAATGTGTTTTTTGGGGTGGGCTTTCTGATGCTGGGCCTGGCCATGTGACTGGTGGCAATTTTGAAGCCAAGCCATGCAAGCTTGTCTGGCCTTGTCTGCCAACAGGCCTGCTTTCATCCAGTAGGCTCAGAGCAGGTAGCCACAGCTTTATTAATCAAGTGTTTCTGTGTGGTCTGTTGAATTTAGACATCATTTAGGGCATGTATGGCATTGGATTGAGTTGGGAAGTGTGTATTTTTGGGGTGGGCTTTCTGATGTTGGGCCTGGCCATGTGGCTGGTGGCCATTTTGAAGCCAAGCCTGCAAGCTTGTCTGGCCTTGTCTGCCAACAGGCCTGCATTCATCCAGTAGGCTCAGAGCAGGCAGCCACAGCTTTAATAATCAAGCGTTTCTGTGTGTTCTGTTGAATTTAGACATCATTTAGGGCATGGATGGCATTGGATTGAGTTGGGAAGTGTGTATTTTTGGGGTGGGCTTTCTGATGTTGGGCCTGGCCATGTGGCTTGTGGCCATTTTGAAGCCTAGGCCTTCAAGCGTGTCTGCCTTGTCTGCCAACAGGCCTGCTTTCATCCAGTAGGCTCAGAGCAGCTTTAATAATAAAGTGTTTCTGTGTGGTCATTGAATGTAGACATCATTTAGGGCATGGATGGCTTTGAAGTGAGTTGGGAAGTGTGTTTTTTTGGGGCGGGCTTTTTGATGTTGGGCGTCTTAAAGACATGCCTTTGTTGTGTGTGTCTGGTGTGGGTTGGTGTGTAATGCAAGCACCCTGCAGACCTTTTTGGGGCCTGGTGAATTTTTGTATTTGCATTTTGTGGCAATAAAAAGGCAGAGCTGTGAGCTTCAGCATGCATCCTTTGCATTACTTTTATAGCCCTTTTGTCAGCTCCTGGTATTTCCCAGGCCCCCTGCGTGTTGCTTGTGATTTGTGAGTGTCCATGTGGCTGGTGGCCTTATTTTGTGGTGGGAGTTATTAGTGTCCTGCTTTTGCCATGTAGGCATGCATGGTTTTCCTATTGGATTACTGCTTTCATCCATCCACCCCCTTTGCCAGCAGCAGCTCCATGAATGATGTGATGCTCAAATAATTTAATGGCAAATAGGGTCCACCCCACTTCTATTACATTTTTTTTGTGGTTCTTATTCTCTTTCCTATCCTTCCTGAAAATGTAGTGTAAACAGTAGTATAACAGAGCCCTTGTTGACAAAGTCTCAGAAATGGCTAGACTATATCTTTTGTTTGCACTAGTACAGTAGTAACTGAACCACAACAACAAATGCAACATCTCACTGATGTTCTTCTCCTGGCTTATTTGTTTTTAGGTGCACAAAAAGCCAGAGGAGGAGGTGTGATCATCATTATCTGTTGTACTGCCAGCCAGCCAGAAGTCCTGCTGCGCAACACGTCCACGTGTGACCACAACTTGTTGTGCATCTGCGTCCTGCCCAACATCTGAAGAAGATGGCCCCAAAGATAGGTACCAGGTCCAGTACCAAGAAAGTTGCCGGTGAGAAGAAGGAACAGAAAAAGGAAGTGCCATTAACCACGACTGGTGTGCCAGCCAATGTTTTGTTTGGGACCAAAAAAAGTACGCCTGCAGCAGCGTTGTCCGGGAACCAAGCTGAGAGCAGCACCTCCACACCAGCGGTCCAACCCCACCAACCTAAGCCCAAGCCCTTGAGTGTCCCAGAGGTAGCCAGTCTACTAAAGAGCAACGATGTTGAAATGTCATTATCGCACAGTAGTTCACAATCAACGCAGCCACAAGAACAGCAGCAGCAGCAACAAGAACAGCAGCAGCCGCAACAAGAACAGCAGCAGCCACAGCAAGAACAGCAGCAGCCACAACAAGAAAAGCAGCAGCCGCAACAAGAACAGCAGTAGCTGCAACAAGAACAGCAGCAGCTGCAACAAGAACAGCAGCAGCCGCAAGAACAGCAGCAGCCGCAAGAACAGCAGCAGCCGCAAGAACGGCCCACAATAGTAGTTGTTGTTCCTGAAGTAGGGGCATTTCAGGAAATCGAGCTTCCTGCAGACAAAGTGGAGCAAACCACTGTTTCGGAAGATCAATTGTCTTCCAGACCACCTGCAAGGAAAAGGAGGCTCAGTCCATCATCTTCTTCTTCAAGCCTCGCTTCTGATGATCATCGAGATGCCACTTGGCAGCCACCATCTCAGTCTAAGAGTGATGCACGCCACAAGACAATGCTTCTGAAAAGGAAGGTTCCAGAAAAACTTAGAGTTATGGAGGTAGATGTAGAAGAGGGGGATGATGTTGATGAAGATGAGCCAGTCGTCACGCACATCACTCCCGCCCCAAAGGCGATGGAGACCGACATTCTCACCCTATCCAGAAAGGCTGCTACTGAGCGGGATGTAGCACGGATACCACCAACACAGGTTACATCACCACGACCTCCCGCTGCCATATTTTCAATAAGTGTGGGCAGAAAATTAGTTCCGCTCGCGGAATTTGTGGATTTTCTGCAATTTCGCAATCCGCGAATCTTGCGAAATTGCAGAAAAATCTGCAAATCCGCGAGCGGGATGGATTTTCCAAAACTGAAGTACATGAAGCACTTACAGGGTTACAGCAGTGCCCAAGTTGAAGCTAATTTCTTTGTAACCATTTACAAATGGTTACATATAAATTAACTTCATCTTGGGCACCTGCTGTAACCCTGTAAGTGCTTCCTAAGCAGCGCCTCCAGAGAGTTTGTTGCCTACTTGCAACTATTCTCTGACCCTGCTCTGACCCTCGAAGCAGGGTCAGAGATTAGTTACAAGTATGGCACAGTGCTCCTGTCACAAAAATTAAACCCCAACAGGAAGCACTTACAGATATAAATGAAGCAGGTGCCCGAGTTGAAGCTCAAATTCAGTAACGTTTTTTTTTGTTTTGTTTCTTTTTATTGAAAATTATAAACAAACAAGGCAAAAAGGCACATTTACAGAGTACCAAGTCAAGCAAGGGAGGCACAAGGTATACAGAATCATATGCAATCGGCAATGGGATGGAGGGGACGAGGAGAAACAAGTCAGTGCGTCATTAAGATGATATTTTTGTAGGAACATGGGGAGAAGGGGAGAAGGATACATCAGTGTTAGTTGTCACAGGGGGAGTGCAAATGTCACCACGGTAACTGTTCCAGGGACCCCATATCTTGTTCCACTTCCGGGCTCGCCCCCGGGCCATGTAAACAGTTTTCTCCATAAACATCGCCCAATCCATATTCTCCCTCCATGCTTCGACTGTAGGTGGCCGCTGGGACCCCCACAGCTACGCAATGTCTCTTTTAGCGATCATATTTCTGAGGGTCACCCACTGGATCTGCGCAGCATTGTAGTCTGTTGGCTCCCACACATTCAACAAACAACGCCTGGCTTAAGGCAAAATAACAATACCCGTAGCCTCCTCCATTATTTTATGCACCTTGTTCCAGAAAACATTTACATGATGGCACTCCCAGAGAATGTGGAGAAATGTCCCAACAAGCCCGCAACCCCGCCTACACAAACCATCCTCAGAAAATCCCATTTTAACCAGACGGGGGCCTGTAACGTAGGTCATGTGGAGTATCTTTAGCTGCACTAACCTGAGGCGGGCCGGAATCGCAACCTCCTTAGGAGAAGAGATTGCAGACTGCCAGTCCTCATCGTCCAATTCTAGGCCATCTTGGGTCCATAAGTCCCAGAGCTGAACCAGTAGGTCCGCCCTATTGTTTATTAGTTTTTTATAGATCAAGGAGGCACATGGCCGTCTAGCACCCTATCCTCGAGCGGGGACGACTCCGGGATCTTCTCACCCTCTGAAAAAACAGACTTCAAGGCATGGCGGATCTGAAGATATCGGAAGTGTTCCCTATCATTCAATTGGAACTCTGTCTTTAGTGCCTCAAATAATTTGATACGGTCCTTCACCCAAAGGTCGCCCACCTTACTGATCCCTATCAGGTCCCACTTCTCGAATCCCTTGGTCTTCCACAAATTGTCAAGTCCCTCAGAAGCGAAGAGCGGGGTAGCCAACGTCATTTGGTTTTTCCATCCCATCGCATTATTTGCATCATACCACAGACGTACCGCGGTCTTCGTAGGGCCCAACAGACCCCTACCAGCTGACCTTGAATACAGAGCTCTATTATAGTCACCCTGGGCAACAACCACCTATCCATATTGAACGCGGGGTTATATGTACCATACATGCCATGATTAATGACACTCAATTGAGACGCCCAATAATACCGCTTAATGTCAGGGAGTGCTATACCCCCATCATACCAAGGGAGTGTCAGCTTCACAAGCGCAATACGGGGTCTCCCAATCCCAAATCAACTTTCTCTGGAGGTCCTCCACTGCACGAAAATAACTGGCCCGAACTATATCAAGGGTATTTTGGAGTGCATAGAGGAAGAAGACATCATTTTGAAGAGGGCAGCCCGGCCCAGCGGCGAGAGCGGGAGCTTACGCCAGCCAGCCACGTCCGATTTCAATCTATTCAACGGAGGGATCAAATTATGCTCATAACGAGCCACAGGGTCTAACGATATGTAAATTCCGAGATACCTGAACCCCGAAAACGTCACCTGGATGGGACAAGCCCGTACACCCCACAGTACATAAAGACAGGATTTGTTCTGATTCATAACCAAACCAGAATTCCTACCAAAGGAGGTCAGTACATCAAATAGAACTATCAGGGATTTCCGGGGAGATGTAAGGTAAAGCAGGATATCATCTGCGTAGAGCGAGATACGATCCTCGAAGTCAGGGGACCACCGAATACCCTTCATCGAAGGCTCCCACCGTCTCCATGCAGCAAGGGGCTCAAGGGCCAGAGCGAATAGCAGTGGCGACAAGGGACAACCCTGCCTCGTACCCCTACCCAGACAGAACGGCTTAGAAACACGTCCGTTAACCACGATCTGTGCCAGGGGTCCCTCATAGAGGAGCCGTACCCAGCCAATAAAGCCTGGACCAAATCCGAATGTAGCAAGGGCCGCCCACAAATATGGCCACTCCACGGTATCGAACGCCATCGTGGCGTCTAGAGAGGCCAAGATGGCCGGCTCACGCAGCGTGGCCGCCCTCGCGAGAACACCATGCAACCGCCTGTGATTCAGGGCCGTGTTTCTGTGCGGGATGAAACCCGATTGATCTAGATGGATCAGATCGCTAACCACAGTTATTAATCGATTGGTCAATACTTTTGCAAGAATCTTAGGTTCCCCATTTAAAAGAGATATCGACCTATAGGAAGCACACTTATCCCTCGGTTTCCCTTCCTTGTGGATCACCACTATAGTAGCCAGACGTTGATCACCGGGAAGGGAGCCTCTCTCACGCGATTCCACAAACATATCTCGTATAAAGGGAGCCACCTTGTCGGGACGCAATTTGTAAAGTTCAATTGGGAGACCGTTGGGACCCATAGCCTTCCCTGACCGCAAAGAGCGAATAGCCTCAGACAAGCACGGCAGCACAATATCACGCAATAACAAGTGCGAATCCTCTTCCGGCCGCTCAGACACAGGGGAATAGACTGCTTGGAAGTGTTCCGCGAAACACTGGGCCGTCTCGACAGGGTCAGCCACCCGCACACCTCTCATTCTCTCAATCTCCGGAACAACACAATTCGCCCTGTCTCTCTTATCAAGCCACGCTATCAGTTTACCCGCCTTGTCACCAACATCATACAATCAACCCTGCTGCTCCCTATTCATGGTTTTCGCTGCATCCGTGACCAATGCTTTGTATTCCAATTGTTTAAGATGCAAGACATGCAGCTTCTCCTGTGTGTAACCCCGCTCGAGGTCCCTCTCCAGATCCACAATCTCCGACTCAATCCATACGACTTCCTCATTTCTCCGTTTCTTCACACCCGCAATCAAAGACAAAGCCTGGCCTCTAATTACTGTTTTGAAAGCCTCCCAAAGGAACACAGCAGAAGACACAGACCCCTCATTTTCCATAAAATACTGGTCAAGAGACTTTACAAGGGCAGCACAGGTCAAGTCAAGTTAAAATTTGTATAGCGCACTACTCACCCAGAGGGTCTCAAGGCGCTTGAGGGAGGGGGGTACGTTACTTATCGAATATCCAAGTTTTTAGTTATTTTCTGAAGGAGAGGTGGTTCTGTGTAAGGCGGAGGTGGGTGGGGAGAGTATTCCAGGTTTTGGCCGCTAAGTAGGTGAAGGATCTTCCCCCCATGGTGGATCTTTGGATGCGTGGAATCACGGCGAGGGCTTGATTGGACGATCGTAGTTGGCGCGTGGGGGTGTAAAAGGTCAGGCGCGTGTTGAGGTTTTGGGTCCTAGGTCGTAGAGGCCTTTGTGTGCGTGGGTGAGGAGACCGAACGTTATTCTCTTGTTGACGGGGAGCCAGTGGAGGTCTCTCAGGTGACCGGAAATGTGAGCTTGGCGGGGGATGTCTAGGATGAGTCTGGCTGAGGCGTTCTGGATGCGTTGGAGTTTTTTCTGTAATTTGGCTGTGGTTCCAGCGTAAAGGGTGTTTCCGTAGTCCAGTCGCCTTGTGACCAGTGCATGGGTGACCGTCTTTCTTGTTTCGGTGGGGATCCAACGGAAGATTTTTTTGAGCATACGTAGGATGTTGAAGCATGATGATGAGATGGCGTTGACTTGTCTGGTCATCGAGAGGGAGGAGTCCAGGATGAAGCCCAGGTTACGTGCGTGGTCCATAGGTTTGGGTGCGTTGCCCCGGGCCGGTGGCCACCAAGAGTCGTCCCAAGCAGAGGGGGATGATCCTAAGATGAGGACTTCCATTTTGTCCGAGTTCAGTTTTAAACGGCTGTTCTTCATCCACTCGGCTACTTCTTTCATCCCTTCGTGTAGGTTGGTTTTGGTGGTGTTTGGGTCCCCGATAAATCAGGGGTTTATCGGGGCCACCCTACCCTCTACACCCGCGTGCAGCTCCATCTGAATCCATATTGGGGAGTGGTCAGATATACCCTGTGCCAGATGTCTAGCCTCGGTAACCACAGGGGGCCTGAGCTGCGGGCATCAATACATAATCGATCCTGGAAAGGCTGCCTAGTGCTCCTGAATGAAAGGTGTATTGACGCAGGGAGGGATGTAATAGCCGCCAGCAGTCTACCAAGCCCAGTGTGTCTATAAAACTGCAAAGCCAAGTCTGAGCACTCTTGAGGTCCCTAGGCGGATACCGATCCTCTCCACCAGAGACCACTGCATTGAGGTCCTCGCCCAATACCAGAGTCTCCTCCGGGAGGGAAAGGATGACTCGCCCGAGATCCGCAAAGGTAGTCGATTGCAGGCCCAGGGGAATATAAACAGATACCAAGGAGTGGGTGTGACCCTCCCATCTACCAGTGACAGCCACATAGCGCCCTCTATCGTCCAGAACCGTTGCGTCGATTTTGAACGGGAGGGAACTCTTCATTAGAATGCCCACCCCTCTAGATCCAGAGGTAAAACCGGCATGGGCAACTAAAGGATAACCCCGCCTATTCATGGCCTGACACGTGTTACCTATTAAGTGCCTCTCCTGGAGGAGTATCACATCAGGGGATAGACGTTTCAACATTTGCAACACAACCCCACGTTTTATCCTGTCTCCCAACCCATTCACGTTCCAACTAAGTAGTTTCAATCCCCTACCCCCATCCCAATAAGGCAGACAAGGCCAACCCTCTCCAGAGCTCGGCACTCCGATCAATCGATAACATAATACATTGCCTCAAGAAACCCCAAAACACACAAACCAAGACCCATCCACCCCCCAACCAATTCCCGTTACAAACCCCCCACCCTGCAACCCTGCATGAGCCTAAAAAGCCACCCCAACTTGCAGTGTGCCTGTCGCCCTAGCATCCAACTAAACTACAAAAAGTAAAACAGAGAAGGAGAAGACCCTCCATCAACCCCACCACCCCCCCAATTGGCACATTGTCACTATAATTCAAGCAGCATATATAGCGAACCACTTTCTGAGGCCAGCACAATCGGGAATCAATGCCGAGCGCCTACTCCTGTTCCTCCGACCCGCCCTCTGCTCCTCCAGTCCGTTCATCCTGTCCACGCTGATTGGGCAAAGTGTCCAGCCAGTCTGCCACTACCTCAGGACGATCAAAAAAGTATGGCCGCTCCTCAAGTTCGATCCGAAGTTTAGCAGGGAAGAGCATCGCGTATTTTAGGCCCAAGTCTCGCAGCCTCCTTTTAACACCCATGAAACTTTGTCTCTGTTTCTGGACCGCCTGCGTAAAGTCCGGGTAGAAACTCACTGAGGTATTCTCAAATTTCGTGGGCCCACTCAACTGCGAGGCCTGCAGAATTGCATCTCGATCTCTGAAGTTAAAGATCCTGGCAATAATAGGCCGCGGTGGGGCTCCCAGCTTTGGTTTCCACCCGGAACTCTGTAAGCCCGTTCGACAGTGAAGAACTTGCTCAGTCCTTTAGGTGCCAAATGGGAGACTACAAGGTTTTCCACAAAAAGATCTGCAGCAGGATCCTCCACTTTCTCCGTGACTCCAATAATGCAGATGTTATTACGCCTAGCTCTTCCCTCAAAATCCTCCAGACGACGGGCAAAAAGTTTGTTGGCGGTTCGCAAGTTGCAGACCTCGGGCTGTAATTCAGTGACATCCCCTGTCAAGCTGACAGTCTTGATGTCCAAAGATTTGACCTTCTCGTTCGTTTTGGACAAATCAGTACGAATCAGATTGACGTCTATAGCCACTGTGCCCAACTTATGAGCAAGAATCTCCATTTGCCGTCTGCGGGAGGGTTTACTCCCATCAATGGCGGCCATCACGTCTTACAGAGTTAGTTCTGTTAACAAGGCAGGAGCGCCCCCAGCATCCTCCATCGTTTTACCCGGTCCACTGGGAGATCCCTTTGTTTGGGCATACCGATCCATATTGTTGGACTGGTTATATCCACCCCATCGCGTGATCTTTGCCTTTACCTTGTCTCCATCAGTTTTGCTCGCCATCGCGAATGACTCGAGCCTCGAGGAGGTATGGCGGCACCAAGTCTTTGAGACAAAAGGAGCAGCGGCGATCAGAGGGGAACGGCCAGGCCAATGTCCTTTATTGCAGTCAGACGAACCATCGAACGTGCCACGTATAACAGCAGCCTCAGGCCCAGGGGGACATCATCCGGCGAGACAGCCGAAAACGAAAGTGAAAGCAATCGGACCGTCAGCCCGTCCCTCCTCAGGCCGATGTTGATCAATTACTGCACGGGCCTCGTGCCAACTCGAGTCCCGGGAACCACAATGATGTAGGCTGTGATGTTTGGAACGTCGTATCTTCGGTTCTCGGTGTCCGATTTAGAGTCTGACTGCACTAATCGCCTCCCCCGTGGTTCGTCTATACGAATTCGTTGATGAAGATCAGGATATGGTACAGGATAGATGTGGGAGGTAGCGAGGGTCTCGGGAGCCCTGTGCTCACGCACCCATCTTGGTTGTGCGCGAAGCTCCTCCTCCAAATTCAGTAACGTTTTAATCAGCCCAAAACATTTGTGAGCACGGTCGAGGCTGGGCAAGTGTGCTTTAACCCCATATTTGCTGTCGAAAATTTGCTGTAATACTCGAGGGAGGTCTTTGCATCCATGAGGTTCTCGAGCGCGATCCCCTTGTAGTTCCTGTGACCAGGAGGCTGCTTTCTCCTCACCTGCTGCCCTGCTCGCTCTCTGACCCTTTACACAAGAAGCATGTGAACACGCATAGAAGCCCTGCCCGTTTGGTCCCCCACCACACACTAGTGATATCAAACATCTTCCCGCCCTATCCCAACTATGATGGACAGCTCACTCAAGGGACCTCGGCGCCTTTTGGCGCGGTGGCAATGTTACAGGCACACATAGTCAGTGGAGACATATCATCCGGCACTTTACACAGCTGGAGTGTAGGAAAAGCACTATACATTTACCCAACGAGGTAGCACTTACTGATTAGCCAGTAAAAGTACTCCAGTTGAGTAGAGGTATTGCACAAAATGGTAGCATCTTCTTGGATAACTATGCAGGGCAGGATTCATTATGGCACGAGGCTCCTGTCACAAAAATTAAACCTCAACAGGAAGCATTTACAGATATAGCAGGTGCCCGAGTTGAAGCTCAAATTCAGTAACGTTTTAATCAGCCCAAAACATTAGCTTGCACGGTCGAGGCTGGGCAAGTGTGCTTTAACCCCGTTTCTGCCGTTGAAAATTAGCTTTAATACTTCGGGGAGGTCTTTGCATCCATGAGTTTCTCGAGCATGATCCCCTTGTAGTTCCTGTGGCCAGGAGGCTGCTTTCTCCTCACCTGCTGCCCTGCTCGCTCTATGACCCTTTACACAAGATGCATGTGAACACGCATAGAAGCCCTGCCCGTTTGGTCCCGCACCACACACTAGTGGTATCAAACGTCTTCCCGCCCTTTCCCAACTATGATGGACAGCTCACTCAAGGGACCTTGGCGCCTTTTGGTGCGGTGACAAAGTTACAGGCACACATGGTCAGTGGAGACAAATCATCTGGCCCTTTACGCAGCTGCAGTGTAGGAAAAGCACTATACATTTACCCAACGAGGTAGCACTCACTGATTAACCAGTAAAAGTACTCCAGTTGAGTAGAGGTATTGCACAAAACGGTGACATCTTCGTGGATAACTATGCAGGGCAGGAGTCATTATGGCACGAGGCTCCTGTCACAAAAATTAAACCTCAACAGGAAACACTTACAGATATAGCAGGTGCCCGAGTTGAAGCTCAAATTCAGTAACGTTTTAATTGGCCCAAAACATTAGTGAGCACGGTCGAAGCTGGGCAAGTGTGCTTTAACCCCATATCTGCCGCCAAAAATTAGCTGTAATACTCGAGGAATGTCTTTGCATCCATGAGTTTCTCGAGCGCGATCCCCTTGTAGTTCCTGTGACCAGGAGGCTGCTTTCTCCTCACCTGCTGCCCTGCTCGCTCTCTGACCCTTTATACACAAGAGGCATGTTGACACGCATGAAAGCCCCGCTCGTTTGGCCCCGCACCACACACTAGCGGTATCAAACAGCACGGTCGAGGCTGGGCAAGTGTGCTTTAACCCCATATTTGCTGTCGAAAATTTGCTGTAACACTCTTTGCATCCATGAGGTTCTCGAGCGTGATCCCCTTGTAGCTCCTGTAACCAGGAGGCTGCTTTCTCCTCACCTGCTGCCCTGCTCGCTCTCTGACCCTTTACACAAGCAGCTGCAGTTTAGGAAAAGCACTATACATTTACCCAACGAGTTAGCACTTACTGGATTAGTCAGTAGAAAGTACTCCAGTGCAAATCACAAAATAATCCGCGATTTCACGGACTAATCCGCAAATTCATGGTTTTCTTTTGCGATTTCATGCGAATTTGCGGACCGCAGATCCGCAAAACTCACCCATACTTAATTTTCAAAGGCCCGGCAGGGACCTACATCCAGCTCAACCATCTCAGTAGGTAGAGGTAGTAAAAGTCACAGTGTAGCTTCACAGTCACATTCCAAGCACACCTTCCAGTTCATCTGGTATTGAAAGTGGCACATCCAGCAGTGCCAGGAAGTTCTCCTCCCCAGTTTCGGACTTCTTTTCTGTTTACACCAAGGAGGAGAATGTTGCTATGTGCTCAATTTGTTACACAGGTGTTCGGCGTGGTAAGCTTGGTACAAACTATGACACCGGAGGCCAAGCAAGTCATCTCAGAATACACCACACTATTGTGTGGGAGAATCACCTACTTCACTTAAAACAAAGTAAAAAAATTCAACCCATTGAAGTTGGGCATGAAGAATCAGGGGACAAAATTATTGCGGTGGAAAGTGAAGAAGAGGGAGGCATTTCTAGCCCTGTCCCCAGTAGTGTAGTGGTACCACCCACATCCTCCTCAGTAACATCTGAGTGGCACCACAGTTAGAGCCATACTCAGAGTCAGTCTGAGACACCAAGGCAATCGAGTACTGCAATGAGACAAACTGCGTCATTGAGCCTAAGTGGGTCAATGAAAACAACAGCACCACAAAGGAAAGTAATCCAGCCTACCATTGAATTTATGCTTAGGTTGGAGGGGCAGTTCCAACGCAACCACCCAACGGCACAGTTGTACAATGCGAAGCTGGCTAAAATGTTAGCACTGGACCTTATCCCTTTTTCATTTGTGGAAGGGGTGGGTTTCCTTGAATTTGTGTCAGCCATCTGCCCTAAATGGAAGGTTCCCAGCCGGTCCTATTTCGCAAGAATTGCTGTTCCGGCACTACATCATGATGTGCTGGAATTGGTTGGACAAGCTTTGCAGCAGAGTGGTGTTCACAATATCCACCTGACAACAGACATGTGAACCAGTTGCCAAGCCACCGATCCAGGAGGTGGCAACGCATTGGAACTCAACGTGTTACTTGCTTGATCATCTGTTTGAGCAGTGCTGGCCACTCAATGAATATGTCATGCAAAGACTGAATGCTTCTGTGAAAGGCATGACCCTTCAGATGGACCAATGGTGCATAGTTAAATGCCTGCCTGAGATGCTTCGTCCTTTTGAGGTCTTCACACGTGAAGTCAGCAGGGAGGACTGTACAATGGGCCAAGCTATCCCATTATTGCAAATGCTAGAGCATCAGCTGAAGAAGGTGTTTGAATCATACAAAGGTGTAGAGGGAAAAAGGAAGCCTATGACTAGGTGGAGAGCTTAGCTCATCGCTTAGCTGAAAATACAAAGGTGCAAAATAAGATTTTGTCACAAGAAAATTACATTTCCACCACAATTTTGGATCCACTGGCAAAAATGGGACTGAAGGCATTCATTCCTTTTTCAGAGATGGATGTTGCCCGCTACAAAACTTGGAAAGCTGAGGCAGCGAGTATGTTGGAAATTGAACAGCTGCTAATTAAAAGCCTGCTAGATCATCGCACAAGAAGTACTGCAGCAGGGCATGCAGCATCAAGTGCAACTTCGGAGGCTGAGGGCAGTGCGCTTGGCTCACAACACTCACCATCACTATCGACAACAGCAACAATACCTGGATCATTAGGCCCAGTAGAATTGTTACACGATTGGTATTTACAGTTAGGCATTAATAAGTACAGTGCTGATGCACAGAGAAAAGAGCCCGAAAGGTTAGCAGCAGCACCCCTGAACATTGAGTGGATGGTCCAGACCTATCTGAACGACCCAACAGAGGTGTACATTGATCAAAACCCATTGCAGTATTGGTATAGGAAAAGGGCTGAATGGCCACTGCTCAGCAGGCTGGCGATAAGCTATCTGGCTTGCCCTGTTGCAAGTGACTCTTCCGAACGTGTTTTCAGTGCTGCTGGTTCCATTGTAACAGTGAGAAGGACCAGTCTTTCGCCCAAAAACGTAGAGAGGTTAACAATGATCAAAATTAATCAACACTCCATACCACCGAATTACACAATACATGAAGCAAGGGAGGAAGATGAGGACAGCGGCTCAGGTGACGGAAGTAGTGTGTTACATGGTTACCTACTACTGGCTGAACCCCCAAAGTTTGAGGACGAGCTATACTTCCGTGACAATTAGGCTTGCATTTACTGTCTTCCTCTCTTATCTTCCTTTACTTGTGTGTTTGTCATTCCGGTTACAAACTTTGAATCACAACAAATCCATTACCACCGTCTTCTACTCTTCTTATTTCAATATACAAGTTTAAGGTGTCTGGCTTGCAGAAGGAAGGGGGCGCGGCTACACGGGTCAGGCAAGGGTCCCGGAGGTTCAGAGGGCCCTGTAGGCACACTGTGGAGCTGAGCAGGGGCGATGCTGAGACAGAGCAGGAAGGCAGTGACAAGGATTTCCTACCGGGTGAAAGCCACAGCCAGCCCCAGCAGCAAGGGATCCGACGAGGAGGGGAGGATACAGGGAGAAGAGCTGGACGGAAGTAGAGAACAAGCTAAGTGCAGCAAGCCTACCCTTTCCTCAAAAAAAGAAAGGAAGAAGGCCTGGAAATCAACTAAGAGCCCCGAGGTCAAGCAAGCAAGTGTAAACATTGACTTTCACTTGGAGGGGGGGCTCATTTAAGACAGTTGAACAAACACGAAAGGAGGGGGTGGGGAGAATAGGAGGTAAAAACACTGTGAGTTTGCCCAGAGGCTGCAACCCTGATCCTGACTCGGATTTGGTAGGCATTTTTCCTGAATCTGAGGCCAGATACTGTTTAAGAAATAGGAATCCTTCAGGGGCCACTTTAAATTCAGAACCACTACAAGTAGAGTGGGAGAGAAAAGAGAAGATTAAGAAAATTAAGAAAAAAATGTAAGCAGTTTCTCTCTCACAATCTCTAGAGCCAAAAGAAGCCTCCTTACGCACTAAAGCGCTAATACAAAAGGTAACACCAAAGGTAAAAATTACCCCATCCTTATATACCTACTTTAAGGTATTACACACGTTCCCAAAGGATCCTAAAAATCAAAGCCCAGAGAAGTGGTCTGTAGAGATCTACTCAGGAAAAGCTTCTACAAAACCAGCAATGGCGGAGAGCGCTCAAACAGCAGGTATCCCACATAGTCCTAATCGCTTCAGTGAGCTGGCAACACCAGAGCAAAGTAAGGAAGTGGAGAGTGAGGAGAACACTCAGCCTTTACCCCAAAAGATCATAGAGGTTGCGAGAAACCAGGATCAACTAATGGAAATTTTGATCACAGAAATGAGATCAGGCTTTGCGATGTTGGAAAAAAAACAGCTTAGAATCCAGTCAGTCTGCGAGACATTAGAAACCGAGATGAACTCAATGATGGATAGGGTTACCACGCTGGAATCCAACATGACAGAGTAAGATAGGAGACTTACCCAAAATGAGAAATCTACGGGATTTCTGCAGAACAGTGAGAAAGAGCTGCGTAGCAAGATTGAGTCCCTAGAAAATCAGGCCCGACGCAATAACTTGAGACTTTGCACATACCAGAGGGGAAAGAAGCAGAAGACATAAGAACTTATGTAGTAAATTTGTTAAAAGAGTTTTTCCCCTGGGTAGATGCCGATGAGCTCGCGAATGATATGCAAAGGGTCCATAGAGATCCCTTTACAAAAAACTAAAATAGGACAAACCCAAGGAAAATTTTGGTAAATTTTAAGACCTATTCACTCAAAGAAAAAATCTTGAAAGAGGCAATAACTGCAGGATCGTAAAAAAAAGATGGGTGGACTTTTAGAATAAGGTCCGACATTTCTAAAACCACACAAGATCGCCAATGGCAGTTGGGTCAATATATGCAAGAATTGAAATCCTTGGGGGCAAGTGTTCAAATTAAATTTCCAGCAATGTTGAGGATTATGTGGGATAATCATATGTACAACTTGAAAGAAACACAAGAAGTGGAAGCACTGATGGAAACAATTAGAGCACAGAAAGTTGGACCATAATGTAAAATATCTGCTCATGGGACAGGTTACTCGAATAGGCAGGATAGGCCTGCCAAGAAGTAAAGGGAGGGTTCTCCAGGGAGGGGTTAACTGTGGGGGGGAGGGGGCACGACTTTGGTATGCAAAACAATGTGCACGGTGTGGGAGCATAATGGGAAAAAACACATAAAAAATGTTGGTCCAAGTCGTGCAAAGCAAGGAAGGGCTTCACCCGCATATCTTTAAACCATGGGGGGTTAACATTATTTCATGGAACGTAAATGGCTTGAGAGTTAGAGCAAGAAGGCAAAGGATCTTAGAGTACTTAAAAAATAAAGATTGGGAAATCATTATCCTACAAGAAACCCACCTCTTGGAGTCTGAATGGAAAGTAATAATGAAAGGTCACCGTTGGGTGGAGTTCTATATATGCACTAAACAAACATGCTGTGTTAAAGGTGTAATCATCATAATTAGAAAATCAGCAAAAGCACAGTTAGACGCACAGAAAGCTGACACAAAAGGGAGATGGGCAGTTGGGAACATACGCATAGAGGGTAAGAAACATAAGGTCGGAGGGTATTACGGGCCCAACAAGGATGACCCCGCAACATTGCAGGAGCTTTATGCTTATCTGCTGGATGCTCCAGGGCCCATCATCCTTGGGGGCGATTTTAATATCTTGTTATATCCGATTTATTTTAGATAGGAGTCCCCCAAAAAATAGTTATAATCGGCCTAAAATGAGGACGTGGCTCAAATCTTACCAAGAGGATCTAGGGTTAGTGGATGTATGGAGATCCAAGGGAGAAAAAACAAATAACCAGCGGTTTACTTTTAAGAATAAAAAATTGGGGCATTCTTCTAGAATCGATTACTTCTTAATAGATAAAGCTTTATTGTTGGAAGTTAAGAAGGTTAGACACCTATCTGATCACTTGTCGGACCACTCTGCAGTCTTATTAGGTCTAGAGTTGAATAAGGTGAAGCCTCAGGTAAGATGGACCCTAGATAAAGTAATACTGGCAGAGAATGATATAATAGAGGCTCTCACAGAAGATACCCAGACATACTTCCAACACAACCAGGAACAGACCTCGAGCCAGATCAGATGGGAGGCATATAAGGCGGTCCTTAGAGGCAAAATTATCAGCCTAACAGCTCACAGAAATAAGATAAAGAAGAAAGAAATAGAGAATCTAGAGGGCGAGATACTCAGATGGGAAAGGAGATTTAATGAGGAAACTTCCTCGGAAAGAATAGAAACATCATGGAAGGAGCTAATTAACGCAAAAAATAATCTTGTAAACATCCTAGATTCTAGAATTAAGAAGCAATGGGAAGCAAGTAAGTTAGCCCATTATCAATTCGGCGAGGGGTGCGTAAAGCTTCTTGCTTGGAAAATGAAGACAGAGCAAACTAAAAATAAAATTTCAAGTATTCAAGAAGCAGACAGTATCGGGCCACTGGTGGAGGAGGCACACAATAAAAACGCTCTCCTTGAATTTTTCTCGGAACTATATAAGGATAACACAAGTAATAGTGAAGATTTAGCCCAAGATTTTCTTAATAAGTGGGTCCAACAGTCTCTGTCAGAAGAACAAAGAGGAAAGTTAAATATGGAATTTTCAGAAATAGAGGTTGATGAGGTGATTAAAAATCTTAAGAGTGCTAAGGCAGCTGGTCCGGACGCCTTGCCTAATGAAGTCTATAAAGTTCTGCGAGGGGTATTGGTTCCAGTACTTACTAATATGTTTAATGACATTTTTATAAAAGGACAAACTCTGCCCAAATCGTGGAATGAAGCAATAATTTGCATAATACTAAAACCTGGAAAGGATCCTAAGCGATGTGAGTTATATAGACCAATCTCCATGCTAAACTGTGACTACAAGATTTTTACTCAGTTATTAGCAAAGAGGCTAGGAGCAGCATGTGCTGGTCAATTAATCCATACGGATCAGAAAGGGTTTATAAGAGGCAGACAAATTCAGGAACTTACACATGATCTGATAAGAGCCATAGACCTGGCTAATGAGGAAAACCTCCCTCTAGCGGTGGCCACCTTTGATGCCGCTAAAGCCTTTGATAGGGTTAAGTGGAGTTTCTGACACAACACATTAGAAGCATACAATGTAGATAACAACTTTTCAAGAGTGGTTAGCGCACTATACGCAGCCCCAACTTCATGTGTGTTAGATAACGGGTCCCTGACAGAGAGGATATATATAGAGAGGGGTACTAGGCAGGAGTGCCCGTTATCCCCTTTATTGTTCAATTTATATATTGAGCCCCTGGCCTGTGCTTTAAGATCTAACCCCCAAATTACACCGTTTAGATGTAGGGGATGGGAAAAGAAGGTCGCACTATATGCGGACGATTTAATGATTTACACAAAAAAATTTGTTAGGATCTCTTCCGGAAATAATTGCCACATTGCAGCAATTTGGGAATTTGTCAGGGTATCACATTAACTAACAAAAAACAGAGATAATGTGCTGGAATACTCAGTCCATCCACCCCTTAGAAAGACCTCAAATCAAATACTTAGGAATCACAATTGTGAAAAACCTCAATAACATCGCCCAGATAAATTTCAATAAGGTCCATGTGGAGGCTAAAAAGCTATTCAATGCCTGGAGCTCTCTTCCTTTGTCCTTTATAGGTCGCTCTAACCTGGTTAAAATGATGATCCTACCCACATTTACTTTCCTTTTCAACTCGATACCGTTAGAATTTAAAAAAGAAGCAATAGCTAAGGCTCAGGGAGATGTTAGTAGTTTTATTTGATCCTCCAAGGGGGTCAGAATTTCCTTGAAGAAGCTGAGAAGGAAACTGGAACATAGAGGGATAGCCACCCCGGACCTTTTGAAATATTGTAGGGCGTTCCATTTCAAAAATATCAGAGTCTTATGTAAAGAACTTAAGTGTTTCCCAGCATATTTGCAAGCAATAGCCGGTCTAGGAGGAGATTACTTCTTGTACAAATTCGGCCGTACAATTTTTTTTTAAAAGATTAGATTAAAAGTCTTAGGGGCAGCCATCAGACTATGGGTCCAAATGAGGCGCCTATGGAAGATTCCATATTATAGTCAACACGCCCCAGTCTGGGATTCAGCGCGTACTCCAGACTGCTTAAAGGATACGTTATCAACCCTACTGAAAGAAAATGGGATTGTGGAATGAGGGCAAATCTTGAGTGGCTCTCAGATTACTGATTCGGAAAAGCTGGCTGAGCTAACAGGCGGGAGTCTGTCAAAATGTAAGTACTACCAGTTAACAAGCTGGGCTAAAACTCTGGGAAAGGACGGGCCTGGAAACGCGGAACTGGAGGGGAAGATTATCCAAACATTCCAGAAGAAGGAAGTAGCTTACTGGTACTGGGCGCTTATCGATGAGGGAGGAGAGGATTTCAGCCTACCAAATTAAATATGGGGGAAGGCGCTGCCATTGCAGGATGTACCGGCTCTATGGCAAGTATCTGTGGCTGCATGCGGGGATGTTATTAAATCTGCACCCTTGAAAAAAACTTCTTGTTCACTTTGCATAGAGTATATTGGACTTCTAAGAGGTTATCGAAAATGAACAAAGAGAAAATAAGGAGCTGCCCCAAGTGCAACGAAGAGAGAGCGGATGACATCCATGTGTTCTGTCAGTGCCCTCACCTCCGGTTGTATTGGGACAATGTAGGTAAGATTCTCTCCGAGGTCCTCAAACAGTATATACAGTTAAGCGCCCATTTGATATTATTTGGGGTGAAAATAGATGATACTGGGATTTCTAGCCTTAATAAAAGACTAAGAAATCTGTTATTTATGTTGGTCCTAGTGGCCAGACGTGAGATCTGCATAAAGTGGGTTAACCCCAATCCCCCTACGGTAGAAGAATGGTTAAACTCAGAAATCGGAATAAATAAATTGGATAAAGCTGGCCCTTATAGTAAAAGGCTTGAATTTAGGAATAATTGGGAACAGTATTGGGTAGAAAGGGAATAAGTAATTCTGATTTGGCATTTTCACAAGGTCCTATGACTAAGCGCACCAACAGTTTTGGAGTATTGGTTACAAAATACAACCACTGAGGAGTGGGCAAGCTGCTTAAAAGACACTCAATAAGCCGGCAGGATATGCCCACGGAGATCAGGAAATGGTCTAGGTGCCGGGGAAGGGCTATGGAAGGTACAGTTAGCCACAAAAGGCTCTAATCGGGTGGCCAATTTGCTAGAACACTCTTATATTCAAAACTTAAGGGGGACTTTAAAAAAAAAAAGATAAGCTATCTGGCTTGCCCTGTCGCAAGTGTCTCTTCCGAACGTGTTTTCAGTGCTGCTGGTTCCATTGTAACAGTGAGAAGGACCAGTGTCTCACCCAAAAACGTGGAGAGGTTAACAATGATCAAAATTAATCAACACTCCATACCACCGAATTACACAATACATGAAGCAAGAGAGGAAGATGAGAACAGCGGCTCAGGTGACGGAAGTAGTGTGTTACATGATTACCTACTACTGGCTAAACCCACAGAGTTTGAGGACGAGCTATACTTCCATGACAATTAGGCTTGCACCTACTGTCTTCCTCTCTTATTTTCCTTTATTTGTGTGTCTGTCGTTCCGGTTACAAACTTTGAATAACAAATCCATTTCCACTGTCTTCTACTCTTCTTATTTCAATATACAAGTGTAAGGTGTCTGCCTTTCACAGTACAGTCCTCCGAATCCAGTTCCTCCGCTCCATCTTACTGAATCTCCATAAATCCATTGCCCTCATGATGATTGGATGATGGAAAATAGAAGAAAAAATAAAAACTTTCCTAGTCCCACCAAAAGAAGTGGAACATGATGACTACTATAGCTATCCTCCTTTCAGAGCAGAGAGAGACTGCCCATTAACGAGATGGAACAGGTAATGATTGATGCCATACATTGGACGCAGAGTCACAGACTGAGGGATTTTGTTGTTGTTTGTTGTGCATGAAGTTATGTCATTGTACAGACTAAACCTAACTCAAGGCAATTTTCCCCTTCTTGCAAATATTTTTAATAAGAAATTTGTACTTCTACTGCAGCTTGATACATTGCTTTTGATTGAATACAGGAAGGGGACTAAATCTGTACACTGAGTATGACAACAGCACTGTCCATGATGATGATGGTGAAAAAGACGGCCCGTTAACTTAAGATGAGAAGGAACAGGTAGTGAAAATTAATGTCATGCATTGGACACCAGACTCTGAGCGATTGGTGTTTGTGTTTTTGTTGTTTGTTTGTTGTGCATGAAGTGAAGTCAAAGTGTACTAGTAGTCTTACTGTACACACTAAAGAGTGACTCAAGTCAATAATATTTCTACTCTTGTTGTGTAATAACAATGTTTTACTTCTACTGCAGGCCGATCTCCACAGTCAGTCAGTTCAAGTATCGGAGATGATTGATGGAATAATAACAAGTCAGGAGGACGTTTCATGAGTGGCATAGAAGGTAAACACGTCAACAACAACCACAGCAGTCCCAAATGTCTGTGTAGAAGTGGAGTCGATTGTAGCGGTGGGATGACTGCTGTGCATTGATTTACTAACTTAAATTGTAAAATGCTATGTTTGGATATGTGCTTTGTCCAACTCTGAACGGAGGATGTGCAAAGCGGCGTGCCGTCACTGTGGGCCTGCTCTGTCCTGTTGTTGTTGAAGGTCAATGCTGGAAACATACTAGAGTAGAGATGATGCGTACATGCCGCCTCGGAAAGTGTTCTTGTTGCACTACACCATAACTTGTGCATTTCTTTCAACTTTGTTTCTCATCATCCCTTTTGTTTTTCCATCTACAATTACAGGCCGGGCTTTGCCCTATACTTGGGAAAACATTACAATTCACACTTACCTTACCAATAAATCTACATTTTCCAGGCGGGCAGTGGCGACTGGTGACACCCACGAGGACCAAGAGGAATGCCGAGATGCAAATTCAGTCCACAATTTTTTTAATATTTCTTTTTATTTATATACAAAAACAAAATGAAACAAAGACGTATCAGGAACAGCACATTCTGTTACAGAAATAAAGCAAACAATTTCAGATATCAGGATTTCTGCAAGATGATGAGGGAGGTTACTGAGACACCGACGCCATGATCGCTCGACAATATTTGACTACATACAATTTAGAATGCGTTTTATGCTCTACGGCTCTCAGACCCCGCCACCCAATAAAACAGGATAAGAAAACTGTATTGCCCCTGGATACGAAGCCATAATCAGGATAAACGATGAGAAAGCATGCACACCATAAAAATAAAACAAACTACGCTAACACGCAAACCCATCCCCCCACCCTGCACCCCTGCATGTAGCTTTCGCTCGTCCCCATCTAGCAGTGTGCCTGTCACCCCAAAACTAAACTAAGAAATCTAAAATTAGAAAATGGAGGGGGGACCGTGGACCAGGCCCCTGCCTCCCCCCACAGCTCAGCTTCCCCTATGCTAACAGATCTAATAATCAAATGTCAAAATATACAAATTGAGGGGACCATTATTTGCCTGCCTCACCTCCCGCATACTAATCATATAAGAATTGAGTCCTGCACCGCCACCGAGTCCACTAATATCATACAATAATCGTATATTGCTCAACCTTGGCCTGTCCGATCAGGAGCATAAAGACTCCCCAGCCCATCTGCTGCCACTTCAGGAGAGTCAAAATACCATACTTGTATGTTAAGTTCCGCCCTGAGGCCAATTGAAAACAGCAAGGCATATTGGACCCCGTTTACTCTGCTGTTCCATCTCCCTGACAAGAATTCCTGACGTTGCAGTTGAGTGAATGGCGCGAAATCCAGGAGAGAAGAAAGAGCCACATTTATACACCTCAAGCCAGATAACTCCTTGTCCACATTCTCCCACACCTCTTGCTCCAAGGAATTCCCGACATCTGTTAATAAAGCTAATTTGAATTTCAGGACTTTCGTTTTACCATTCGATGCAACGGGGTCCGCTCTTTTTAGCCCAATCCCAGGCGCAATATCCTCCAATTTAGAGTCCAGGGCTAGCATTCTCAGGCTCATGGAGAAGTGAAATCCAACAACAGCCGCCATTACATCTCCCAGCGTCGGTCCCGTCTCTTCTCTCATTGTAGTGACAGTTCTCGTCTCTACCGGAGACCCTTCGGGCAGGATATTTTGTTCCGGAGTGTTCGTTTGGGCCTCTTTAGTCCCCTTGATGGAACAGGTCTGGGTTTCACTCGAGTCGCTTTTGGGCGCCATGTCGTGCACTGCGTCTGTTTATAGTACTCCGCGTCCAGAGGCAAGATCTTCGGACCAAAGCTATTTAACGGCCAGCGACCGATCTCGCTGAGGTACAGGATACCCAATGCTGTCTCCAAGGTACACTTGCTCCGGTCGGACGAACTTGCAGTCAGCCTCCGTACAATCCACTATCAGGGTCGATAGTAAAAGCACTTCGGGACAGTCGGAGTGATATTGCCTTACTCCGCTGTTGCTGCTGTTTGGATTAGAGGTCCACCATTGAAATTGGCGAATCTCGGCTTAAATTCCGGACCGACCGGTTCTTCTCAGTCTCTCATGGCCGATGTTGTTCAACTCGCCTCCGGCCTCTCCATTACTCAAGGCCCGGTTCCGAAGCTAGTACAGTCCGCAATCTTTACGTCGACATTTCTCAGTCCACAAAGCTGGTAGATCACTCGGGATCACATGGTTGGGCATCATTTCATCTCATCTATGCGGGAGCATGGCATAGGCGCAGGATAAGTAGCAGGATCTTGCGGGAGGAGAAGGAGGTCGATGGAGCCGGGAGCCTAGGCGGCCACCTTGGTCGCCAGCTTGTCTCCTCCCCTTCAGTCCACAATTTTGACCATAATAACACAGTAACAGTATCAACTTTCATCATCTTTCAAATAATTTGATTCATTTCTTTGTCTACAATCTTTACAACAGGGTGTTCTTCTAGTTGTAGTTATTATCATTAGGCTTGCTCTCTGTTTATGATTCATCCCTACCAATATTTAACATTTTTATTTACTATCTGTAAAAGTATTAAGCCCGGAACAACTGAACAAGAAGTGTAGGTAATCCGGGTCTCCTTATCAATCATCATCATGCATGCATTTCCTTTTTCTCCCTTAACATATTGATACAGATATGGTAGTCTACAGAGTTTGTTGTTTGGTGTTTGTCCATGACTACTGTCTGTTTTTCATTTTCAAACTTTCCCCAAACCCCCCCTTCCCATCCATTTAACAAACCCTAACCCTATTCCCCCAGGCTGTGTGACTTATTGAGGTGTGACTACATTAAATGTACACCAATAATTATTCATATGCTTGCTGGGGCAACAGTACTTCAATTTCAAGGCAGAGCTTTGATCTTCTTCTGCTTGCCCACCCATGAGCAGTATATTTTAGAGGTAATTTTTATTTAACAAAGGAACATATACCTCCGCATTAATTTCCGGCATTGATTGGATTTGTTGTCATCCTCGTACACAGCACTAACTGTTGAGCTGCAGGCTTAGTCAAGTGACTCAACACAACTATAGTTTGTACCTCTGTCTAGTAGGCTATCCCCACTACTATTATGTTTTGTTGTAAAATATGTTTACATATTATTGTTGCTCTGTAAGTTCTGTACTGTACTTCATTCTACTACTCCTCGAACAATCTCTCAAAGGTGACTGACTGTCTCATTTTCTTTTTTTGCAAATGCTGCTGCCCTGCCAGTGTCTACTACCATACTACTACTACTACCACCACCACCACCACAATCATGTCATGTTAGGAAAATGAAACCATCATCACCATGCAGCCATCGCTGTGCCTAAGTTAAACATCAAGCAATGGTAAGAGAAGTTTGGGGGAGGCATAATTAGTAATGGACATGTTTTCAATCAGTTCACACACCCCTTTAAGTCCAGTTAAAGAATGCATAGACTAGAAGAGAGAGACTGACAGTACTAGTAGGACAACTCAATCAGTGAGGGGTGTCGCATCTATCTGTTTGTGTCTTACACAGTCGGGCAATTATTTAAATCAAGCACTGGGTATGGGTGGACCTGCACCTGTGAGGTTCCGTGACAATTGTAAGTGGTGTTTTCGACTCGCACGAATATGGTCGAGTCTGGTATCTATGAACCGCAAATGACGAGTTTAGTGGGTGTACGCAGTTTCGCTGTGCTAACCTAAACCGTTCATCTGTTACGTGGGTTTTTCTATCTGTACCCACGGGTTCCATCTTAGATACGGCATCCATTTTGTCTCTTGCCCTCAAGTAGCCAGCGAACGGACATTGTCCGCTTCGCGACCCTGGGACTCCCAAGATATTTGCGGAAGACACATGTCCTTTGTAAGTGTCTTTATGACGAGGGGGATGATACTGTAAGGCAGATGGCTCCGCTCGAGGCCCATCTCGCCGTGCCGGTTTATTGTCTTAGCCGTGCATCTCATTAGGCACGTCCCTTTGATGCCTGTAGCTCGTGTTTCCCAATACCTCCCCTTTTACACCCTTTCCAATCTCCCCACTGTTTCCATCTTCCTCTGCACCTGTCCTTGTTCCTTCTTCGATCTGTTTTACTGCTGATTGGAATGTTCTAATGGTGGGAAAGATGGGTTTTTACAGTTGGGAACCGCCAAATGTTCCCGCACTTATGTTCCGGACCTTGTGTGTATCAAAGTGACCAAAGCGACCCCTCTGGGGGTTGATTATGGGAACCGGGTTGTAAACCTTTGTGTGCTATGCAAACCTATGGGGGAATTCTGTATAAAAGGAGCGATCCACAGAACCAATTTGAAGCAGTCTCCCCGAACTACACTCGTTGTACTTCCTGTGACTTCTGTGTTTCCCTGCAGCAAATAAACTTGAATCTTTGACGCCGAAGGAAGTGTCCTGTGTCTCTGTGATTCGTACGCCGAAGCAGGTTACCCACGAAGGTTTCAGGTGTTGTCCCCTGGCACCGCTGGGTCTTAAAGAACCCAGTCCTTCAGTTGGCGCCCAACGTGGGGCTGCATCAGTGGTACCGGTCCAAGCCCAACGATCGTGAGGAACTTCGTGTGAAATCTCCGAGGGAAGGTGCACTCCGCTTCATCGATCCTGTTGTCGAAACAAGTGGCCCGAAGACTTTTCCCGCGAAGATTCCCGCCTCCTGACGGCTGCGACGGACTGCTGCCCTGACTGTAGACCTGTTTTGGCACCTGGCGTAGACCTTGGTAGAGCGAGACGATTGACGGGCCTTCCTGGTGACGCCATCGATCTTTGAGTTAAGTATTTGTGGGTCGCTCCCAGAGTTCTTGGTTGTGGTTGCTTAATGGTTGCATGGTTCCATTGCATTTGTGGTTCTTGGTACTTTGTTGTGTTGTTTGACGACTGCAGCCGCCAAAAACCGAGGGTTTTTGCTCTTTGCAGGGACTTGGTGAATCCCGTAACCCTTGACGTTTGTGAAACTCGGCTAGTGTGCAAGATGCCTGGTCGCAGTACTTTGTTTAGTTGTTTCAGACGTTGTGGTGCGGATTCCCGACTGGAGGACTCGTGTCCGATACCTCCGGTTGGAACTCCGACTTATGAACTGTACAGCAAACATGGGCTAGGCCCGATTACTTTTAATGATTATTGGATTCGCTATACTAAGAAGGACGGTGTCCTTAGTTGGCCACCTCATGGTAGCTTTGAGACTCCGATCTTAGATAATTTAGAGGCTAAATTATTCGAGAAAAAGTCAAGGCCGGCCATGTTTGATGCCTTTCGGTTGTGGCGTAAAGAAGCCCGACAGAAAGAAATCAGACAGACTAAACGAAATCAGAGAGATGGTGTTGCTGCCATCGTAAAGAAAGCAGAGCAATTCCAGCGTGATAAGGAGGTTAAGGAAAAGGAAGTGTTCGATAGGTTACAGCGTATGACTATAGATAAATGCTATCCTGCTTTGCCTACGGAGTCGGAAAAGAAGGAAGAAACAGTTGAGGATCCTTTAATGTCTTATCTTATGAAGTCGCCACCTCTGTATGTACAGGGTACCACAGCTCCTGTGGTTCCCCCTGTGCCTATTCTTCCACCTATTCTTCCTCCGCCTGTTCCTCAACCTGCACCCGCTTTTCCGACTGTTCCTGCTCCTTTGCCTGTTGCTATCCCTACTGCTCCTCCGCTTCCACATACTCCTGCTCCCGCTACTGCTTCTGCTCTGTTAACTCCTGTTGTTGCCTCTGTCTCTACTCCTTCGCTTGTTAGTCCTGCGTCCTATACTTCTCCCTCTACTCGTAGTCGTACTTCTCCTCTTGCGGCTAGCTTCTTTCATTCGCTCGGACCTGTTCTTGGGTCCGCTGGTTCAGATGGTCCTCAGAGACGTAGTCAGCTTCCTGGTAATAGGGAACGCGCTTCGCTATATAATATGGCGATGGGTTGGATGACACATCCCCTTAGAAATCCACCACGTGTTGTACTCGATACGTTTTGCCAATTCAATATACCAACCCAAAGATTCGTGTTTGAAGAAATGTGTAAGGTCCTTCGTGATCAGATATCGGCCGATGCACCTGACGAGGTGCTGACCGCTTTGTCTGATCTACAGCTTCAGTTCTCGACTGGACTGATAGTGGATACCAACGTTCGACGTGCTGTTGAGCGGTTGCTATCTTTCCGTCCCACTCCTATACCTCAAGCCTTGTTTGTTGAGGATGTTGAAAGGCAGACAGATGAGTCTGGTCAGTTTCCCATGCGAGAGGTTCCACCAGTGTGGATGCCAGGCGATCCCGCTGCTAACCCCATTATTCCACCATATTTTCAGAGAGTATGGATACATCTCCCATGGAAACGCTCAGAAGTGTTACAGGTGAAGCAATCTTTGCCTGACCCTCGTAAAAATCCTGCGGGGTATTACAAGGAATTATCGCAGCTCGTAGACGCTACGGTAATGAATCTTGCCGATATTGACATGCTGTTTGGCAATGTTGTACCGCAACCGGTATGGGCTAAGATTCGGCAGGAAAATCATCCGAATGAATTAGGTGGTGATTGGGCTGCCCTTATAGCGGCGGATGGTTTACAAACTGGTGGTGCTAAACCCGAGCAGTTGATTGCTGCTCTTCCTCAAAGAATAATTACGCTAATGAAAACTCTTATGCCAGCTATGAGGGTGAATTGGGACAAATTGTCAGCTTGTAGACAAAAGAAGGACGAGAGTGTCTCCGACTTCTTTACGAGGTTCGAGGAGGCATTCATCGACCATAGTGGTCAGGATATGGGCACTGAGGGTGGTCAACGGTTGTTCGTAGACAAATTTGTTTCGAATTTATTGCCCGATTTGAGCAATAAATTGAAGAATTCAGAAAGTGCGTGGGCCGTTTCTACTTCAGCTCAGATATTGGCCACAGCACAATATTACGAGAATAGAGAGAAAGAAGAGAACGACCGTGCTGATAAAAAGACGAAAGAGCTTAAAACTAAAGTGTTGTTACAGCAAGCATATCCTCCACGTTTGAATCAGAATGCTTCGCAACAAAATAGATCGCAGTCGCAATCGAACCGATCACAATCTCGAAATGACTCCTCTTCCCAAAGATCTTCGTTAGGGTACAATCAATGTGCCTATTGTAGACAGGAGGGTCATATAAAATTCAATTGCCCTGTTCTAAACGATCGTAATAGCGGTAACTCATCTAGAGGAGGTCGTGGTGGTTTACAGCAGACATCACGCGGTAGGGGTCGTGGTGCTCAGAATGATCGTTCAGATAACTCATCAAATTCTAATAACTGTTTTGATCAACGTGGATCCTCGCAAGGACGATCTGCGCAGTACAATGTAGATGATTATTACGTCGATCAGGGAACTGACGACAGTAATTACTAGGACAGCCATAAACAAGGAGAGGGAGTAGTATCAGTTCCGGTTGATCAGAGAGGGCCTTACGTCGCAGTTGCTACATCGGGCGTCGTTGAGCCTTTTCTGTTGGACACTGGTGCAGCGAAAAGTTCTATTATGCATTCGAAACTCCCTGACGCACCTTTGTCTGGCTTAACAAATGTTTCCGTTGGATTCTCTGGCGCCCCCGTTAGCAATCCAGTTTCGCGCCCTTTGCCCCTTACAATTGGGCCTCGTGAACTGCAAGCTCCGTTGATTTTGACTACTGGTTGTGGTGAAAATCTCTTGGGCCTGGATTTGCTTAAACGTTTGTATGCAACTTTGTATTGTTCTCCTGCGGGTGTAAAGCTTACGTTGGGAGAGAGGGTTGTCTCTCCTATGTACTTGTCTCTCGATAAGCTTCCACCGGAATTGAGTTCTCTTCCTGCGTCTTTGTGGGCAACAGGTCCCAATGATGTGGGCCTGCTTGACATCTCACCCCATGTTGTTCAGTTGAAATCTAATGTGCGATTGCCACGTATTCCCCAGTATCGTATCTCTCTTGATGGTGAACGAGCACTGTTAGCGGTCATCTATGATCTTATCGAAAAAGATGTTATTGAAGAAACGCGGGGAAACGTGTGCAACAGCCCTGTACTACCAATTCTTAAACTTACTGATCCTTCGAAGCCACCTGTTTATCGTTTTGTTATCGATTTACGGGAGGTAAATAAAATTGTGATTCCTCAGTTCCCCGTTGTGCCTGACATCACGGCGCTACTGACTCTGATTCCAGCCTCTGCATCTTGGTTTTCGGTGATTGATTTGAAGAATGCGTTCTTCAGCATCCCGATCGCAGAAGAGAGCAGAGACCTTTTCGGTTTCTCTCTTGGTGGACGCAGCTTCCGGTTTAAACGCGCTCCTCAGGGCTACTGTGAAAGTCCATCGATTTACAGTCAAGCCTTGAAGGGTCAACTGGATGCGTTCATGTTGCCGGCTGGTGCGGCCTTAATCCAATACGTCGACGACTTATTGGTAGCTGCAGATACTCAGGACATTTGCAAAATTGCTACGGTGTCGCTGCTGCAACATCTCTGCGAGTTAAATCACAAGGTGTCACCTTCTAAACTCCAATATTGTTGTCAAGAAGTAACCTATCTAGGTCACTTATTGTCAAAGGAGGGAAGGCGGTTGACCCCAGAGAGAATTGCAGCGATTGCGCGAATGGCTGTGCCAACAACCCAAAGAGATGTGCGTGCCTTTCTAGGTATCACGTCGTACTGCAGGCAATGGATTCCAAATTTTTCATTGCTAGCGAAACCATTGGTGGCTCTTACGTGCAAGGATGTTTCAACTCCTTTACCATGGACGGAAGAATGTCAGAAAAGTTTTTCTGAACTACGTGATTCATTGTGTTCGGCTCCTGTGTTAGGTACTCCTGACTACAGTAAGCCGTTTACATTATATGTTCACGAGAGGGAAGGTTGTGCGTTGAGCGTCTTAACGCAACCTTTTGGTGGTAAGCAACGTCCATGAGCATATTTTTCCTCGACCTTGGACCCGGTAGCTAGAGCATTGCCGAGTTGTTTGAGAGCAACAGCGGCAGCTGCGGTGTCCATCCGACAATCAGCAGGATTGGTCATGGATAATATGCTTACGGTGATGGTTCCGCATGCAGTCGATACTCTTTTGAATCGTACGAAAACCCAGCACTTGACGAGTGCGAGATTGTCTGGGTATGAGCTGACGTTGCTGGCAAGTCATATTCAGATAAAACGTTGCAATGTTCTGAATCCGGCGACTTTGTTACCAATTAGCTCAGAGTCAGATGAAATAACAGAACACGACTGTTATTTGAGAACAGAAGAGGAAACGAAAGGTCGAGTGGACCTCAAAAACACTCCTTTGGAAGACTCAGATGGAACGCTGTATGTGGATGGTTCATGTTTCAAACTGCCGAATGGCGATGTGACTACTGCGTATGCTGTTGTAACTTTGAATACTGTTGTTGAGACTGCAAGATTAAATCAGAATTCTGCCCAAGCTGCAGAACTGATCGCTCTCACTAGAGCGTGTGTGTTAGCGAAAGGGAAACGTGTGAATGTGTTTACCGACAGCCAATACGCTTTTGGCGTCGCCCATAGCTTTGGACGATTGTGGAGAGAGAGAGGTTTTCTGACATCGCATGGTACGAAGATTCAGCATGGCCAGCTTGTGAATGATCTTTTGGATGCACTCACGTTGCCTAAGCAGGTAGCGATTGTTAAATGTAGTGCACATCGTAAGGTGACGGATGATGTTGGTCGTGGTAATGCGTTTGCGGATGAGACTGCTAAAGAGACTGCCCGGAACCTTAGCACTCGAATGTATGTGACGAGTTCGGTTAGGTGGCCTGCGGAGTCGAGTATGTGTGAAGACACTATCGAGAGTGTGAAAGCAATTCAGAGTGAGGCCACCGAGACTGAAAAGACGAAGTGGAAAGAAAGTACGGGAAAGTTGGATGTGAATGGTTGTTGGATTGATTTGTCGGACCAGAAAAGATGGATGTTGCCGGATGCGTATGTGCTGGCTGTTGTGACAATGGCACATGGGTTAGCACATATTAGCGTGAAAGGTATCTGCAAGTTGTTGTCTCCTGTGTGGAAGAATGATGGTATCACGAAATGTGCTGAACGCTTGGTTAAGAACTGTATGGTATGTATGTTGTACAATCCTGGTAAGGGAACCCCAACTCCTCCTGGTAGTTTTGCCCCCCCTTCATGTCCCTTTGAGGTGATCCAATTGGACTTCATCCATATGGAGCGATGCAATAACCTGAAATACGTTTTAGTTGTGGTTTGCGCATTCTCCCGATGGATCGAGGCCTATCCTCTCAAAGACAACACTGCTTTGTCAACTGCGAAAATCCTACTGAAGGAATACTTTCCTCGGTACGGAATGCCTCGGGTCGTGTGGTCGGATAACGGAAGTGAGTTTGTGGGGAGTGTGATGAAGAGTGTGTGTAAGGGCCTTGGAATTAATCAAAAATTCCATAGCGCCAACCATCCCCAGTCAGCTGGTTTGGTTGAAGGGTATAACGGCACCCTTAAACTGAAGCTAGCGAAGATTCAGGCTACGACTGGTCTCTCGTGGCCTGACGCTTTACCCTTAGCATTACTGTCAACAAGGGCAACCGTACACTCCCGAGTAGGGCTTAGTCCCTATGAAATAGTGTTCGGTCGTCCTGCAAATGTTTGGGGGGTCCCTAGACTGGGTGTGTTCTGTGATCTTGAGTACCCAATGTTGATTGATTATCTTCATGACTTGACTGCTAAACTGAGGTTAATTCACCAACAGGTTTACGAAGCATTGCCGACGCAGACGGAGGGTCCAGGCCACCAGCTCCAGCCCGGAGACTGGGTGGTGACGCGAAATTTTTCGCGCAAGAAGAATTTGGAGCCCAGATTCACTGGACCCTTCCAGGTCCTCCTTGCCACGAGAACTGCTGTTCGTCTAGAGGGTCGGAAAAACTGGGTGCACGCCACCCATACGAAGAAAGTCCCTATTCCGTTGCCGGCAGACTTGTGGGTGAGGAGAGGCATTGCATCAACTGAAACCGAAGGATTGCCGGCGTTTGTACCTTTCAGCGACGCACAACCTGTCGGAGAATCCTCAGGGCAGCAGAAAGACACTATTGAACATTTGTCATCAAAAGACTCAAGACCAGAACGTTCAACTGATCAACAAGACGCTGTCTCTTCAACGGATCCTTTGTTTTGCGAACAGACACGTCCTGGGAAAACCCGATACTTTTTGCGATCCAGCACTAAAGACTAATAAAAGATCCTGTTCTGTCCCTTGACAACTGCATTATCCCGTTTTCCATGATCAGTTTGACACTCATATCATTGTAATTATTTTTGTATATATCCATTGAGTTTCGTTCCTCATATTTTTGCTTCCACAGCTGAAAGACATTTTGCATATACATAGTTGCGAATAAAGGCCGTAGGGCCGCACGTGTACTTCCTTCTGGTTAGTAGGTCTTGACACTAGGTTAAAGACCGTCGGTTCCTGGGAACTCCTAGGGATTGACTACTGCTACACAGAACGAAGTGCATCAAGAAACGTTGCGGACGGTCGTAGGGGATGGCGTTTTCGAAGCTGATGGACTTGGAAGAAGCTCAGGCGCAAAGGTTCAAGTTGCAACAACTTAGTCGTACCAAATGTTTTATGTTCCAAATATTCATATTACTTTTGACTGTTTCTGCATTATTGGCGGTGGGGTGTATTACATGATGTCTTGTTTCTTATCTCCTGTCATACCTACTCCTACCCCTGATCCTAAATTTACTACTGTTGCATCTCCCCATTCTTTTCACATCCTACCCGAACACGAGCAGGCTAGACGTGCAGAATTCCGCAACAATTCCTTTATTCAGCTCCTTCACCAGCACCAGTTAGTGGTTAACACTACTAATTGTTGGGTGTGTGGGTTGATGCCACATACTACGGATAAGGGAATTCCATATTTGGTGTTACCGTATAGTTCCCAAGGGTCCGCTCGAGCATTTCAAACAATGTTTCGAAGCGCACTAGATTCTTACCCCAATCGAGAGCCACGTTCTCCCTACTCTGGCCCTGGCTCGTATCACAAGCCTTTGTCTATAGCGATAGAAGACTTAGATAGAGATATCTACGAGCCATCGCTCATTCCAGTGGAAGAGGTACAAGCCTATAGGGTCCTGAGTAAGGTTGAGTATAGTGCGCTCACGAGTGATAAACGGCTTAAAAGCTCGTCTCCGATATGGGTCGTACCCCACATTGGTAATTTTTGTCTAATGGGTCGTGGCCGAAGACCGAAAGCCCGACTTGGAGAGAGTGCTTGCACTGAAAATTACATGCTGCCGATGATCTCGTCCCCTGTGTTTCTGGCTGCCAAGGGTACCTACTTTGTCTGTCATGATCGTGCGTATGCATGGTTGCCCTCTGACTTCATGGGCTCATGTTTTATCGCAAACTTGTTGCCTCCGACGTTCACTGTAGATGCGGATTATCACAAGACTAGAGTTGTGAGAGGCGTAATTAGCGAAGAGGATACTGCCGGTCAAGAGGCAGGAGACTTTTTCAAGGGTTTCCTCCCGTTTTGGGGACCTATGGTTAATAGTAGGAACCTGAGACAGTTGACTCGAGTGGTAGAATCGACAGCTAATATTACTGCCAGTGCCCTTGGTAATATCACTACAGAACTTCAGGCGGATAGACTTATGACGTTACAAAACCGTATGGTTTTAGACGTGATCTTAGCAGATCGAGGTGGGGTATGTAAGGTGATCCATTCGAGCTGCTGTATTTTCGTTCCTGATAACGCTCCGACCGTCTATCAAGCCATCTCAAAGTTGCATAAGATCTCTGAATCCATACACGTGGATGTAGGGGATTGGACGCTACTTGGGTAGTTTTGGGGCCTGATGTCGACTTGGGGTTGGAAGATTCTGATGATTATCGGAGTTGTTGTGGCATTCCTGTTCACGTGTTGCCTTTGTGTGCAGTGCGGTCCTGCCTTATGTGGCCTCTGTGCTACAACGTGTATGAGACAGCCGCCTGTTACCAATGGAACTCGGTTGGACAGAGTTATGCTACAGCAACATCTAGATGGTCTGATGAATATCAAGTATGATTCCGACTAGTGCTTGCCTACATGAGGGCAAAAGGAGCGTCTGAGGTTCCGTGACAATTGTAAGTGGTGTTTTCGACTCGCACGAATATGGTCGAGTCTGGTATCTATGAACCGCAAATGACGAGTTTAGTGGGTGTACGCAGTTTCGCTGTGCTAACCTAAACCGTTCATCTGTTACGTGGGTTTTTCTATCTGTACCCACGGGTTCCATCTTAGATACGGCATCCATTTTGTCTCTTGCCCTCAAGTAGCCAGCGAACGGACATTGTCCGCTTCGCGACCCTGGGACTCCCAAGATATTTGCGGAAGACACATGTCCTTTGTAAGAGTCTTTATGACGAGGGGGATGATACTGTAAGGCAGATGGCTCCGCTCGAGGCCCATCTCGCCGTGCCGGTTTATTGTCTTAGCCGTGCATCTCATTAGGCACGTCCCTTTGATGCCTGTAGCTCGTGTTTCCCAATACCTCCCCTTTTACACCCTTTCCAATCTCCCCACTGTTTCCATCTTCCTCTGCACCTGTCCTTGTTCCTTCTTCGATCTGTTTTACTGCTGATTGGAATGTTCTAATGGTGGGAAAGATGGGTTTTTACAGTTGGGAACCGCCAAATGTTCCCGCACTTATGTTCCGGACCTTGTGTGTATCAAAGTGACCAAAGCGACCCCTCTGGGGGTTGATTATGGGAACCGGGTTGTAAACCTTTGTGTGCTATGCAAACCTATGGGAGAATTCTGTATAAAAGGAGCGATCCACAGAACCAATTTGAAGGAGTCTCCCCGAACTACACTCGTTGTACTTCCTGTGACTTCTGTGTTTCCCTGCAGCAAATAAACTTGAATCTTTGACGCCGAAGGAAGTGTCCCATGTCTCTGTGATTCGTACGCCGAAGCAGGTTACCCACGAAGGTTTCAGGTGTTGTCCCCTGACACCGCTGGGTCTTAAAGAACCCAGTCCTTCACCTGAAAGGAAACAGTGTCATGTAAAACAGTAACTCCACCTATAAAACATTAACAACATTGTATGTAAAGTAGAAATATAGATTTAATATAACCCCAACAAAAATAAACTATACTGAAACCCACAAAACCTGACCCATCCCTCTCCCCAACCAATGTCGGTAACGAGAAAGTCCGAACAAATGTCCAAAACCCCAACGCCCAATTCCCAACCACCAAAACAAGAATCAAAAAAGGAGCATCTCCTATGTCCGGCAGGATTGTCTTTGGAGGACACACACTGCCTCCTCTAGTAGGGTGACGCAGCGCTTTAGAGCATGACAGTTGCAGCCACAGTGGGGGGGGGGCACCAGAGATGGAAATGCAGCGGCGGGCGGCCGCCTGATGGTGGTGCTGTACCGCTGGAGGGCGGTGGCTGAGGCCCGGGGCACTGAAGGAGGCTTCAGCTGCTGCCTCCTCTTCCTCCTCCTCTTCCAAGACCACCAGCCGCCGATATTCCAGTCGGATTGCCTCCAGCTTGCGGCGCCATGCCTTGGCGGCCAACTCTCTCCGATTTGGTTTGAAAGGAGTAGCTGTATATCAAAAAGAATAAACAAAACAATTGTAAAATATACTCTTAGAAAAACAGTAAGACAAGTTAATTATACACATAGTGGCATGGTAGCACTATAAAGCACAGTACATAACATTTGTGGTATGTATCTATCATCCCACTTGCTTGGGCTTTAACATTTGCAGGATTTTTTTCAGGCATTCAACCAACCATGCATCTGACTCTTTACTATCAGCCACCTTTGCAATTTGCATGCTGGCATCACACGTATCCTTCTCTCTGTCAGTCATAAATATTAAATCTCGCCTGTCCTTCTTCCTTCCACCCGTCTTTCACTTTTTAGTTCAATACCAGGTGATCTGATCTGACTTTTAGTCTTCTCCATAAAACTTTCAAAGCAGAGTTGAAATCACAGATAGATGAGGCCATTGGTTACTCAATACTCCTGGTCCGCCCGCCATCCTCAACCTAAAAGGGACTACCCGCCATAAGGGCGGGGGTCCCTAGGGGGCAATTAGGATGCGCCTGCCACAGTGGCAGGCACATCCCGTGTTTTTAACATTGTGCGGGCGGTGCTGAAAGCACCCGCCCACTGCAATGCTAAAAATACATGTTGTGCTTTTCCAAGCACAATGTGACAGGCACCGCGCGGTGCCTGCCATGTTGTTCTTTGAAAGGCAGGGGGTACCATAGGTACCCTCCATGGGGGCCAGCAACGGGCCCACCAGCATACTCGGCATGCCTTTCAGTGGCGGCAATGCCGCCACGGAAAGGCATTCCAAAATGCACAATATATGGCTGGTGGTGTGTTTCAGACACCGCCACCATATTGAACCCTTTTCCGCCCGGTCAACATGTCCACCGTGCAGAAAATCGGCGGACGGTCTTTCTATACGCCGCGGACCCCCCCGCCATTGTAATATGGCGGGGGGTCTTTTCTACAAGGATGGCGGGCGGTTTGCGGGCGGGGGCAATCCGCCCGCCATCCTAATGGGGCACTAGGTCTCAACATTACAGTATACATACAGTACACCCTTGTATTGAGTACAATGTCAATAGTTAAGGATTATGAATCTAACTTACCACCGCCCGCCACTGGTGCTGGCTCGCCCCCTTCCGCTCCATCGGCAACTGCTGCTTCCTCTCCATCCACGTCGCCTTCGCCGCTGGCCCTGGCAATGGTGGTCGGTAGTGCGCCTAGAAAACATTACAGTCAGTAGCAAGATTGAAAAATGAGTTAATAGTATACAACGTACATAACTAGTACAAATCAGCTAGTAGTAGAGTAGACACTAGTAGTTATATATGGTCCCTAAAGTCATTCTAGCCTTTGCTTAGTTAGCCCGAGCCATGCAACCTTTTTACCTTTGTGCCTTTTATTTTTGTACATGTGACGTTACCTTGCATCTTGTGGTATTAGACACCTTTGAGCCCACATGACCTGAGTTATACTGCTACTGTCTAAGCGCTGCGTACAAGGTCAACCAAAACAATAACAAGCCACTTTTTTATGACGTTCTGGTGTACTGTTAGTCCATATTGCTTATCCATAAATGCTACACTTTTTGGCACGGCTGAGAAATGCTTGCACTATACTAACGTGCACCATTTTTGTCATTACAGACGGAAGATTCCCTTCTAAGAACCAGAGCTTTACAGAGCTTATGATGCAACAACTACCAGTACTAGGTTCTTCTGAGGTGAGGGATCCCCAGAATTCACTCAGAGATCTTTATTTATAGATGTATATTCCTACCTGGGGGATGGTAGTGCTTCCACCACTGTTCAGTTATCATGATTTATTTCCCAACTGTAAGTAAGTGTAACAATGTTTATTGTTTTAATGTTATTTATTTTCCTGTTGGTGCTGCATTATAGAACAACTTACAGAGCTTGTCAATTCAAAATAAAATTTTTGAACTTAAATAGACTTGGTGGTATTTGGTGTGGACTTAAAGGAGTGAGTGAGTGAAAGGAAGGGTGTGCATGTGCATTGCTTCCACGACTGAGAGGTTGGGTGTGTTATGTTCTGGGTTGTCTACTTGTTGGGTATCTTGGGGGGAGGGTTCGGAGAGCTAATAGTTATGACAAGACACTACTATAACTAGTCGGGCAGGGGATTGTGGTGGGTTCCGAACTTCTGATTGAGGTGTGTGAGGAAGATCCAACCTCCCATCACCAACATCCTATTTTCTTCTGCTAAGTTCTGTATGTTCGAAATCCCTACAACAGTAGTAGTATGTCCTATCCTATCAAAATAGTAATAAATCTGGTTGGTCATTTGTTGGTGGGAATTGTCGAAAAGCCTCAATATTAACAAAGACTCAAGATCAATAAGACTAGAAGTACAAGAGGACGACCCAAAGGACTGGACTCAATGGCTAGAGCTACTGGTGAATCTGAGTTTTATTTAAAACCTTTTAAATAAAGAGTGGCCAACTGGGTAAGCTTAGCTACTACAGTACAGACAGACTAATAGCAGTAGCACAGAGAGTCATCATAGCAGAGGCAGGGATAACAAGATTTTTGAAACAGTACAGATCGAAGGATAATTGTTGGTAAAAAATAGCATTAGGAAACGGAAACAATAGTTCGGGAAAAATATGGTGCAGTAAAAGTTATGGAATAAGAATTATTAATAAAAAAACAAGAAGACTTACTAAGGCCAGCAGAAGAGCCCTCGTTGGTGTCCTCCTGATGGTGTTCTCCCGCCGACTGCGCCCCTGTCTGCCTGCCCCTGGGTGCTGAACAGGAAAGATATAAGAAAGAGACAAACATTGATGAATGGTGTCAAACAAAGAAAATATTTTTAAAGAGCAGTCAAAAAACACTTATGTAAACAACAATTGCAATAACTAAATTGACCGATCTCATCTGGTTAACCAGTAGTATCGGGGGATTCGCGGATCCACTACTTACTATTTATCAACACTAATCCAGTCTTCTATTCTGATTCCAGAATACTAACTACGCCTAGGTACGAAGTACCACCTGACCTAGCCCACCTATTCATGGTGTGCCAATTGTACATTAAGTATGTATTTCCACTTCTTTTAGTCCTCAACAATGCATATGGTCAAATGGAGGACACATGACTAAATTTTTGTATACACCAACTATTTGGTTAATTGATGCTGATGTTCTGCTAGTGCTAAGCCTATTACCACTCATTGAACAAACTAGAAAAGGTTATAATAAAGACTGGGGTACTAGCAGCACGTGACGTAACAGAGGGGGCTTCACGCATACCACTAAAAAATTACAAACTCATACAAAGTAATTAAACCTAAGTATCAACCCGCCCCTATCTCGTAGTAACAGGACAAAGTAAGGACTAGAGTCACTATAGCATTACGCTACTTAATTTCTCTAAAATAAACTCTTACATAATCACGCTAAGTGAGCGCAAACGCAAAGTTGCAAACAAGTAAGATTAGTAGCACAGAAGAGCACCTGTGTCATAACAATCACAGAGGAATTTTAAACGTAATTTACCTATAATGTAAGCAGCAGCATTCTAACTGGTTGGAAAGATATTCGCAATATATAACACAGAGCAGAAGAACAGACATAAAGTAGTAATATTTAAATAGTTACTCACCAAGACCCGGGACCTCCACTCCTAGCAGGTCCAGCAGGTCCTGCTCCCGGTCCAGGATATCGGACCACCGGTGCGTCAACTGGTTCTGGGTGCGCCGGACCTCAGAGCAGCGAAACACTGCCCGGCGCACATGTCCCCACCGCTGCCGCTGCGCCCAGAGCCCGTACCCAGACCCAGGCCTGCCACCAGCGGCTAGGGTTAAGGGGAGGTGGCGCTTCACAAAGAAAATGAGTGCAGCCAACTCCACCTTCCCAAATAACGCCCGTGCCTGCACCCCTTGTGAGCGCCGCCTTCCACAAGGAAGGCGGTCGCGGCTCTGGCTCCTGCGGCGAGCCCTACCCCTGTACATGGTCCTGGGGTAGAAGAGAGTGAGAAGGGGCGGGAAAGAAAAGGTAATAACATTTAAAAAGTAAGTTAAAGAAATGAAAAGAGCAGGCAATAGAAAAAGAGTGAAAAAGTAGCTAAAACACACACAAAAAGTAGACAAAAAACAAAAATATAGAAGCAGGAAAATAGAGGTATAATAAATAAAAAATATTTTTTAAAAGTGTCTTGAAACAAAGGATTGGAAAGATAGAGAGAGGATTGAAAAGCAGGCCCTAGAACCATATCAATAGAGTAAATAATTAGATGGCCGCGCCCATTGCAACCACGTGTGCAAGTTTGCGCGATATTTTCTCCCCGAGCTCGCAAAAAGCATTCCCGAACAGGAAATACGTACCGCGAACGGGCGCGAGCATGCATTGCGCGACCCGGGACTGGAAGTAAGCATCGCGAGCGGGCGGGACAAGTGAAAACAAGATGGCCGCGCTCAAAAGCGACTGCATTAGTAAGTTGGCGAGACATTTTCAACGTGATCACGCAGAAAATATCGCGAACGGGCAGGAAAAAAACTTCTGCGTCTTTGCGATATTTCCGCGTGATCACAGAGATTTTTAAAAATTTTTCGATAGTTACGAAAGTGGATTTCGAAAATTCCGCCTACCCCTAGTTACGTTTATTTGGTAGTCAAGAGAAGTGTACGAAAAATAACAGTTTGATAAGTGTAGGTGTTGAAGAAGAGATGAAAGATAATAGTGACGTGAAGTTTCAAAAAGAATTACAAAAATGTAAAGTAGTTTCTGGTCAAAATCCCAACTAAGTATAACATCCCTTAAATCTACACAAAATCCTTTTAGTATCCTTACTTCAAGAACTTGTTTTATATCACGTGGTGCCACTGGAAATGAACTATGCAAGTCGATTCCACATGTGTAATTGTGTCCTGAGTCCTGAATGGCAGTGACCCCAAGTCTGTGGCAGCGACCACAGCACCAGACTCCCTTCGATCAGTGAAGCATATTTCCATATGCAAGGCCTGTGACACGTAGTTCCACTAACTCTCTTTAACACAAGCTAAGCCCACTTGTGTAACTGTGTCCTGAGTCCGGAATCGCAGTGACCCCAACTTTGTGGTAGCGATCACACCATCAGACTCCCTTCGATGAGTTAGGGGTATTTACATATGGAAGGCCGGCAACACGTGGTGCCACTGAACCCGCACTATGCAGGCCGGTGGGGCCACCAACGTATGCACGTGGCTGTGGGCCCTTGCTCACCGCTACCTCTGGCCTACACTAAGGTCAGCAGGCCTCACAATTCAGTTAGAGTCCCGATTGCACATGATGCAGTCCAGTAGGCCAGACACATTGCTCCCAGTGCGGCCCGTCCACACCAAGAATCATCACAGACTCATACAGTCTCAATGCTTCTGGTGCTACTAACCCTATTTAACGCAAGACGATAACACATCTGTAACTGTGTCTGGAGTCCTGAATGGCAGTGACCCTTACTTCATGACAGCAACCACACCACCAGACTCCCTTCGATTAGTGAGGCATATTTCCATGTGCAAGGCCAGAAACACGCAGTACCACTAACCCTCTTTAACACAAGCCAATCCCACATGTGTAACTGTGTCCTGAGTCCTGAATGGCAGTGACCCCAACTTTGTGACAGCGACCATAGCAGCAGACTCCCTTTAGTTTTATTTGTTGTTGTTTTCCTTAAATAAAATGTTTTATATGTAAATTTATACATAACTAAGATTCTTCTTTGTCCAACTACACAGGGAAACTTCCGGGCCCAAGAAGTTTGTTGGGGGTATGTTGGTAATGTGGCAAGAGGGTGAGTTACCTTCTGATGTGTGGAGAGGCAGTATGAGAGGAGTATCTCTCACAGAAAGAACTTCGGTATCTTTTCAGAAATGCCTCGGACAGATGCCAGCTGACAGACTGAATCCCAAAAAGATTTTTTAAACTTATGTAGTGTAAGTTGTGAACAGTTCACACCCAGGCTCGCAGAGGGACAGCTGCGGCCCCTGGGCTCGAATCGCAGAGGGAGAACTATGAGCCGTCTGCTCCCACTGGAACAGCAGTGTAGTAGCTCGCAGAGAAACAGGCACAGCAGCGTACTACCTCTGCGAACCGACGGACTGCCTTCTAACGGCATAGCTGCGAAGTGGTGATGTTGGGCAGAGGGAGCATGAAAGAGTTATCGCACACAGACTGTGCTCTGCTATATTAAATTGCCCCCAAGACATTTCTTTTATATTTTCACTTGATGCGAGAACGCATGTTTTCTAGACGAAGACCTTTCTCCCTGCCAAATTTGGCATAATTGCATTCAGCAGTTTGACCTGTAGCTTTGTCTAAAGTTTCCTATGGAAAATCTATTGAAAAAACACTTTTTCAAACCCCCCGCATAGCTACCTGTCGCAGGCATACTCGCTATTGGTGTGCAGGTCAGTGGTCTAGTTGTCAACATGTTACGGCCACTCCCTGAGGGCAGGTTTGCACACACCCATCCGGCAGATGCGTCACAGGCCATGTGACCATGAAAATATAATGGATCGACAACGTCACATCCTTCATCACCAGTGGTGACTGGATGGGGAACGCTCCACAGGTCTGAATCATAAAGAGCCCAGGAAGAATTGCGCATAGGGTTAGTCGCACCCTGAGCTGTATGGCCGTCAGGGGCCTACTACCACGTGGCGCAGACTTTAGTTGCACAGGGTTAATGCCACCCAAAGCTGATATAGACATCAGGGGCTTACCACCAGGTGGCGCGGACTTGAGATGCAGAGGGTTAGTGCCACCCGAAGCTCATGTGGCCCTCAGGGGCCTACCAGCATGTGGTGTGCACTTAAGTTGCACAGGGTTAGTGCCACCCGAAACCGATGGGCCTGTCAGGGGCCTGCCACCATGTGGCACAGATTTGAGTTGCACAGGGTTAGCGGCACCAAAAGCTGATGTGGTCTCCGCCATTAATGACTTAGGACTCAGTGACATATGTGAGATCTGCCGGGCCATGGAGAAGCTTATTTGGTCTCCGCCATTGATGACTCAGGACTCAGCGACATGTGTGAGATCTGCCGGACCACGGAAAAGCTGATGTGCTCTACCCCATTCATGACTCAGGACTCAGCGACATCTGTGAGATCCGTGGAGTTTTGAGTGGCACATGGAGTGCCCCCTGGTAGACACTTCGGTCACAGCAGGTAAATATTTGGGCATGGATGCGCAGGGGCGCAGTGTCTCTCTCTCTCTCTCTCTCTCTCTCTCTCTCGCTCTCTCTCTCCCTCTCTCTCTCTCTCTCTCTCACACTTCCTCTCTCTCTCACTCTCTTCCTTCCTTTCCTTATATATCTCTCTCCCTTCTCCCTGTTTCACTCCCTTTCTTTCCTTCCCTCTCTTTTTCTCTGGATTTTTTTTACCTTCTCTGATTCTTTGTGTCTCACTCCTTTGATATGCGCATTACACACGTCCTTATTTTGTGCTTTATTTTCCAGGCTCTCTCGTTGACATACATGGTCCCCACAGGAGTATTCTGCCTTGTTGTTTTGTATTCTTTTTGTTAAATTTAGTTTATTCGTTTATATATATGTTTATGAAAAAATAAAGTTTGAAAAAAAAGTTAATACCGTTTTTGATTGTTTTCTTAAGTGCTGTTTGACTCTTTATCATTCTTATTACTGTTATTTGGTGGTGTCCACCATGGTGTTACATTTTGGGGCAATTATCGCGGGAATACTGGTGATGTCTGCAGTTTGCACCAACTTCTGAATAATAGCTGCTTGACACTGACGTGTGTTGGTGATGGATTTATCTCAACTTTCGTTGCATTAAAGTGCTGATAATGAAATGCGGAGTAGCCGTTCCCGTGCAAAAAGACACGAGGTGCACCTTTGCGATGCATTCTAATTACTAAAATGGTGTATTGAATTCCACTGTGATAGTGGGTGCACTTACAGTGTACACACAAAATAAATGAAGAAATCTCATTGTATTTATATTGATTGGGAATAGTGGGTCAGGTGCTGGATCTTGATGGGATACACTACCCAGTTCTTTTATTGTTCTGTACACAAAAAAATCACATCACACCTTTCACAACAACTGCGATGCGAAAAAATTCCGGCAATAACCGCGTTAGCACCAGGGATTTTACACCTGCTTTCTGCTGGTGTTGAGCAGGACAACTATCTGCAGCATGAAAGGGAACACAGCCAAGAGCCACTCCTGAACACCTACAGGAGCCATGGAGTCAATGAGTATGATACAGGATACCCATGAGGGCCACAACACTCATCGCAACAACCCCAGGACCGCCAATGCCCCCCGAACCCGCATCTGAGCAAGTGTGTCTGTATGGTCGTTGTGTTAGCATGCTTGGGTAGGGGCCCTGCAACATCACAGTGTGCTGTGTTCAGCGGACGTTCCCATGTCACCTCAGCGTTGGCAGTGACCCTGGACATGTAGCTAAGCACGCATCCTCCTGCATGCACAAGTGGCATGTGCTGCTCCGGCCGGCGTACACAGGTCAGCACACGGGTGTACCTATCCGGCAAGGGGAACGTGGTGTCTCGGACATGTCTGTGTGCAGGAAGTGCGGCAAGTGTGTCTCTGTGTTCTGGTGTGACCTACCACAAGGGCCGCAGCAGTCAAAGTTATAAAGTGGCATGCATCACCTCCAAAGGACAGTGTCACGGTGTTGCATGTTTGCTCCATGTCCTGGGTGCACTGCCTTTGGCAGTGCTGCGGATCACTTACAGGCTGAGCTTCCTCATTGCAGACTTCACCTGCATTTAACCTGTATTCCAATGTCGCACGTGTCTAGTCGAGTGGTGTATGGACTTGAGCTTCTCCATCGAGTGGGTAGCTGAAATGGATTACGATGGGTGTGTGCGCCCCCGACCAGGAGTGTCATGGTGATGCCCGTTTATGTCATGCATGGATGTTTGGTATGAATGTTGGGAACTGGGCCTGGGAGATTGCACGTGTTGTAGTATGCAGTGAGCAAATTGACCCACTTCCCGATTCTGCTTTGATGCACATTGGGTACAGTAGTTGGAGTCAGCACATCTGTCCCGGTCAGCTGATGGATTACATCGACGACATGTCAAATATTGTGGCCAACCATCACTCATTAGAGATAGAGGCTTACACAGCTGCACTCGCGTTCATGGATGAGTGACAGGGTACCTGCAACCACTACTCGATTTTTCACATTGCAAGTGTCCCGCCGCATCATTGCACGTTGTACGTCTGGTCAAATGTCCCAAAACAACAGTGGACATAGCTGCATTGGCGTTGAATTATGTTCGAAGCGCGGACAACGAACGCTACTTGACACTGACGTGTGTTGGTGATGGACTACCCCGAGGTGAACATGGACGTTTTCCTATGTTCCTTATTCAGGCATGCTGCTGCATTTGTTTGCATATCATGGCAATACTCTTGGCCGTACTAACACACACTTTTTTAAATAAAGTTTCCACATTTTCACTTGTATTGTGTCTTGATTTGTATGCTAATGTGTGTGTCACGCACTCTCTGGCTACCTGCCATACGTGAGTTGCTACCCTATCCGGACTGTGGGTTTGTACCTATGCGTTCTCATGTGCCTCTTTCATACTGACGCTTTTGGATGCTTATCCGCCACAGGCGAGTGCATTTGTGTCCTGTGTTCGATTGTGCGAATGTTTGTGTTTGGACAACATTGTGTTGGATGTTGGTGTACTCTGCTTCCTATGTGTGTGTGCTGCATTGTGTGTGAGATGTCCCTTCATGGGAGCTTTTCTTCACCCTTCTCCTTTTCAGGCAGTGTAGTTTTCACTTCTACACTCGTTCAATGGTGTGATGTTGGCGGTTTGTGTGACTTGTGCTCCTTGTTGGTGTGTTTTTAATTTTGAACATGGTTTGTCTATAGTTGTGCTGTACTTAGTTGTGCCCATCTCCACCATCCCCCCACTCCCTGCTTCTTTCTCTTCCTGGTGCTGTTGTGTCTGTAATTTTGTTGCTCCACACATAAATACACAATGAACAAATGAACAAATTAGAATAGTTCTTTGATTCTTTTAGGTTTCAAAACTTCTTTGTTTTTTACCATTTTTTCCATATAAACAGTTTTTTTAATATTCAAGGACACATAGAAGTCAGAAGTGCAACGTATTCTATCAACACACTTTCTAGAACATTCTACAACAAGTGCAGGTTAAAAGTTCATCTTTTTTTTTAAACCTAACGATATTTTTTGCAACATTTTCTCAAACATTTAATGGCACGTGAGGCATGGGCGAATTTTGCGAATCTGGCGTTCACGAATTTTGCGAATTTGCGAACTCGCAATCCGCAAAATCCGCGAATTCTCACGAATTTGCGGATTTTTTTTTGTGTTCGCAAGGATTTTTGCCAGTTCGCGAGGGTTTTGTACCAGTTTGCAATTGCGAACTCACATGTCGGCTCGCAACGGTCGCGATTATGTTGTTTCTACGTCTGGTTCATCATCACAGGTTCCCAGCACCATCTGTTTCACCCCTGCCACCCTCTGTTTCACCCATGCCACCCTCTGGTACATCAATGCCACCCTCTGGTTCATCATCACTGTAGATTATGGGGGGGAAAAGCAAGCACACCTGCCCTGCTTCAACTGACATGAATTAATTTGGGGTTGATTTATTAATGTGTCACTGTTTTAAAATTCCAGTCTGGCACCTGCTTCCTTATCTGTAATTTGCTTTCTGTTGCAGTGCAATTTTTTTTCCCAGGACCTTTGTGGCCTACTTGTAGCTATTCTATAAGCCTGCTGTGAGGGTCAGAGCAGGGTCATACAATTGTTGCAACTAGCAACTGAACTGGGAATTTGCGGATTTTTTTTGTGTTCGCAAGGATTTCTGCCAGTTCGCGAGGGTTTTGTACCAGTTCGCACTTGCGAACTTACATGTCGGCTCGCAACGGTCGCGATTATGTTGTTTCTACGTCTGGTTCATCATCACAGGTTCCCAGCACCCTCTGTTTCACCCCTGCCACCCTCTGTTTCACCCATGCCACCCTCTGGTACATCAATGCCACCCTCTGGTTCATCATCACTGTAGATTATGGGGGGAAAAAGCAAGCACACTTGCCCTGCTTCAACTGACATGAATTAATTTGGGGTTGATTTATTATTGTGTCACTGTTTTAAAATTCCAGTCTGGCACCTGCTTCCTTATCTGTAATTTGCTTTCTGTTGCAGTGCAATTTTTTTCCAGGACCTTTGTGGCCTACTTGTAGCTATTCTATGAGCCTGCTGTGAGGGTCAGAGCAGGGTCATAGAATTGTTGCAACTAGCAACTGAACTCTGGAGGGGCCCCAGTCAGGAAGCACTACAGGGAATGGTTACGAATGATGAGTTTGAACTTTTGCACCTGCTGAATGCTTTCACTTTTGCAAAACTCGTTTTTCTGCAGAACAGCATTACAGCAACTGTAATGCCCCAAACAAGCTTACTTGTGAACATTGATTTCTAATCCAAAAGTGATCCAAAGAAAGTCAAAATGCCTCAAATCCAAAAAAGTGCAGGCAAATGTCAACCTGAGGAGTTATTCTGATAAAAATCATCATTTTCAGAAGGTCTATGCTGCTTGCTAGTGGATTTCTTGTGCAGAATTGCAATTTTTGTAATTTCGCGAGTGCGAGATTGTTGCTGCCCGCCGCACCTACATGTTCGCAATTGAGAACTTACACCGCACGCCGCAAAATTGTATCACCAATAAAAAAAATCCGCTGCGTGCGAATTTGCGGATTTTTGGTAAATTCGCGAGCGTTCGCGGATTGCGAATTTACCGAAAATCCGCAAAATCCGCGAGTGTAACGGATTTTCCGCCCATGCTTAGTTAAAAGTTCATGTTTGCTTGAAGTTTGAACAGTGCCTTCCAAATGCAAGTAACAAATGTGGTTGAGTTGAGCAAATTTTATCCTATGATGTCTTCTCCTCGTTTAAACTGCTTTTTCTTAACCAATCACAAAGATGCTTTTCCACAAAACGAATGTGCACCCTACTTTTAAAAAACAATGCTTTTCATCTCCCAATCAGGTATTGTTTTGTATGGCAAAAAAAAGTAGTTCCCCATCTTTAAATATATCTCTTACTCTACGAACAAACTGCATGACCTACAGACATCCATCCATTCCTCCCAGCTATACCTTCAAAGTACTAGTGTGGATCGTAGGACATAGCTATGTTTTGTGGTGCAAGAGGTATACAGAACAGAGACGCATTGACTTAGACCTAGGTTTACAAAATGTGGACATTAAATGGTTTGCACAGAGAGGATTGAAGTGGCACCAATTGATGACTTTGGTTAAAATGTGTTTGCATCTCCAACACCCTGACCTCTTGATTGTGCACAGTGGTGGAAACGACCTAGGCACATTGACTGAGGGTAGGTTTGAAAATGCTAACGAAGAACAACTTTCGACAATTGATGTTGCTTTTGCCTCAAACTGTCTTTGTATATTCCAATATATGCCAAAGACAGAAGTGGAAGTGGTCAAATCAATTTTGTCCTCAGATTGAAAAATTTAGGAAGAATGTCAACAAAGCTGTGTCTGCATACCTCAAAGACCATAGAATGGGATCGATCAACAACAACAACATACGTTTTGATATGGCTGTTATCTACAAAAGTGATGGAGTACACTTCACAGATCCGGGAAACAAGTTTTTCTGAATAACCTGAAGCTGTTCATCCGCACTTATATGTAGCTCCAGATAATAATAACACGAGGGCTCTTTTTAGAGCTGCCTTATATTCCCACTATCATTTCACAGAGTGACAGCTGTGATCCGGCTAGCACAGGGAGACCTGGGAGCCGTCGAGCAGCCTCACAGAGGGACAACTGCGGGCCGTGGGCTTATCTCGCACAGTGTGAGCTATGGGTTGTCGGCTCGCACACCAGCGTGCTGGCTCACAGAGAGAGAGCTCGGCTCTAACTCGCAAAGGGACAGCCCCTCCTACACCATTCACCCCCAAACTTTCAATTTAGGAGCTAATAAAAAAGAGAGAAACTTTTTGGATAATTTCATAAAGATTCATCAAACAACACCAAAGTTACAAGCACATAGAAGACACCAAGAGGGAGACTGCGCAGCCCCCCTCCCAACATAAGTGAAGTCCCGGGGCTGCACAGACCCCAGCAGACCCCCACAAAACCTGCGAGCCCCTGCTATTATTTTTTAAGAAATAACCCTGGAACCTAGACCACCCAAGCGCCTCATTAAAATTTAACGCTAGAACCTGCGACCCCAGTGCAAATTTTTGCTGGTTGTCTAAAAAAATATTATTATGTTTTGGGCCCTGGGAGTCTTTCTGAGACCCCATGAGCAGGCCTAGGGGTCAGCGTTTTTTATACCCTACCCCCTTCTCTTGTTTTATACCTTTGTTTCACCATTTTTGGGTGACTCACTTCTACCGAGCCACAAGATGGCTGCCAACACTTCTTGGTTTGGTGTGCTAGCAGCCAATCACAGTGAAGCTTGCGCATGTGACTTAGGCTCCGCTCAGATATTAAAACTTTTATTTTTCTAATTTCTCAGCAACTACTGAATGGATTTACACCATTTTTACTAAGGTCGCTTTCTGACCCAAGCACTACCTTTGTGCCAAAGTGAGTAATTCCGGTAAGTAGTTTTGGCTGTAGCCTTGCTGTAGCCTTGCACAAAGTTTTCTATGGGAAAATGATTTTTTCACTCTTATTTTTTGAATTTCTCAAAAACGACTGAACGGATTTACATCATTTAAAGAAAAGGTCCCTTTCTGAACCAAGCTTTACCTTTCAGCCAAATTTGGGGTAGTTCAGCAGTTCGAGATGTAGCTCGTCGCAACATTTCCTATGGAAATTAACATGGGGAAAACACATTTTGGGACCGCCCTTTTTTCTCAGCCGCCGCTTTACGAATCACCCTCTAGAATTTCAGGATAGGAGCTGACCTGGAGAGACTTTTTTTGGGAGGATTTCAGAAAGATTCATCAAATGACACCAAAGTATTAGCAAATTAAGAAATGCTTTTCCTATGGAAACTAGTTTCTAACTATAACCACCTACTGGCAACTGCCAGTGGGTGAATATATATATATATATATATATATATATATATATATATATATATATATATATATATATATATATATATATATATATATATATATATATATATATATTCATACAAATGTCAAACAAACTGCCGAACTCCTTACGTGACGGGTGCCTCCTTCGTGCATTTGGCTTGCACGTGATTAACTTCTCAACAATTGTCCCTTCACCCAGGAACGTTACAGAAGCACACGCAGGCTTGATTTTTAAAACATTTATTTCATCTTGCATGACGCGTTTCAGCCACCAGGCCTTTATCAAATGCTGTGTGATGAAAACCGATCGTTAATGTTCCAAGGTTTAAATAGCTCATGAAGCTCAGCTTCTATGTCATGGCAAGCAAGAGAGGACTGCATTTACATTGTGGTCCTGTTTGTTGTTTTTCGGCGCCATCATTGAGTGTAAATGAATGCATTTAAGTCCCATGTATAATGCTGTCTCATTTTCTTATCGACTTTGGAAATAAATTTCCTCCCTCATGATGGGTTAAATGTTCATGCCTTCCACAATTATCCGATATTTTGGGTCATTGTTAGTCTCTCTCCAGATGCTGTTGTTTTGTGAAGCTATTGGTGTGACATGCCTTTCGTCAGCCACTCAGTGCACTTTAGAATTTCTGTACCTGAAAGTGCTGATGTAAGTAAACAGCGCTTCTACATGCCGTCATGTCCCAACTCCAAGGTCAGCAGGCACAACATTCATTTTGCTCGGGTGGTTCGAGCAGTTTTCCATTATGTTCATACAAATGCCAAACAAACTGCCGAACTCCTTACGTGACGGGTGCCTTCTTCGTGCATTTGGCTTGCACGTGATTAACTTCTCAACAATTGTCCCTTCACCCAGGAACGTTACAGGAGCACACGCAGGCTTGATTTTTAAAACATTTATTTCATCTCGCATGACGCGTTTCAGCCGCCAGGCCTTTATCAAATGCTGTGTGATGAAAACCGATCGTTAATGTTCCAAGGTTTAAATAGCTCATGAAGCTCAGCTTCTATGTCATGGCAAGCAAGAGAGGACTGCATTTACATCGTGGTCCTGTTTGTTGTTTTTCGGCACCATCATTGAGTGTAAATGAATGCATTTAAGTCCCATGTATAATGCTGTCTCATTTTCTTATCGACTTTGGAAATAAATTTCCTCCCTCATGATGGGTTAAATGTTCATGCCTTCCACAATTGTCCGATATTTTGGGCCATTGTTAGTCTCTCTCCAGATGCTGTTGTTTTGTGAAGCTATTAGTGTGACATGCCTTTCGTCAGCCACTCAGTGCACTTTAGAATTTCTGTACCTGAAAGTGCTGATGTAAGTAAACAGCGCTTCTACATGTTGTCCTGTCCCAACTCCAAGGTCAGCAGGCACATTATTCATTTTGCTCGGGTGGTTCGAGCAGTTTTCCATTATGTTCATACAAATGCCAAACAAACTGCCGAACTCCTTACGTGACGGGTGCCTCCTTCGTGCATTTGGCTTGCACGTGATTAACTTCTCAACAATTGTCCCTTCACCCAGGAACGTTACAGGAGCACACGCAGGCTTGATTTTTAAAACATTTATTTCATCTCGCATGACGCGTTTCAGCCGCCAGGCCTTTATCAAATGCTCTGTGATGAAAACCGATCGTTAATGTTCCAAGGTTTAAATAGCTCATGAAGCTCAGCTTCTATGTCATGGCAAGCAAGAGAGGACTGCATTTACATCGTGGTCCTGTTTGTTGTTTTTCGGCGCCATCATTGAGTGTAAATGAATGCATTTAAGTCCCATGTATAATGCTGTCTCATTTTCTTATCGACTTTGGAAATAAATTTCATCCCTCATGATGGGTTAAATGTTCATGCCTTCCACAATTGTCCGATATTTTGGGCCATTGTTAGTCTCTCTCCAGATGCTGTTGTTTTGTGAAGCTATTGGTGTGACATGCCTTTCGTCAGCCACTCAGTGCACTTTAGAATTTCTGTACCTGAAAGTGCTGCCATGACATAGAAGCTGAGCTTCATGAGCTTTATGATGACATCACTGATGACATCTCATTTGACATTACTGATTACATCACTGATGATATCATTCATGTGATAATACGTTGAACCTCTTCAGACTCTAATATAACCTTACATACACTCAGTGTAAACAGACACTCACAGACTGTCACTCATCCATAGAGTTACTCACACACCTAGTCAGTCATGCAAAGAATCAATCACACCTCCATTTCCTCAACTATACAGTTATACACACCTTACTTATTCAAAGATATACTAACACATATTTACTCTTTTATACAATCCTTGATTGAACTTCACAATGATCCATACAGCCACTCACACATTCACTGGCTCTTATGCACAGTTATTTATATATGTCAACTCTCACATGTACTGTGTTTTACATATGTACTTACTTTGACATGTAGCACTGAGATATCCATTCACTCACCAATACACTCATGCACACAGTCAACTGCCCATATAGCTGTTTCCACATGCACCTTTGAACTCATACATCTAGTGAATCAACTGCTCACACATCTATGCACAGAGTCATACCCCTCCCAGCCACCCACACACATACTCAGTCTCCCATACAAATACTTGGACAACCAATCAATAACCCATATAGTTACTCATATAGCTACTGATTAACACATGCAGCAGTTTACAGAACAACAGACATAATGATGCACAAATTAAGACAGTTTAGTCACTAACCCATGCACTCAGTGAGACACATTTAATCACTCACTCATACAGTCAGTCATGCACCTACTAAATCCTTCATCCAGACACTTATACATCCACTCATTCTTCAATATGTAAGACATATTTTAACTTTACAGAAACATACAGTCACTGGATGTTGTCATCAGTGATGTCATCAGTGATGTCATTTGAGATGTCATCAGTGATGTCATCAGTGATGTCACTGACCATGTCATGAATGATGTAATATGTGACATCATTAGCAGTGGATTGCGGGTGCACGATATATAGTTAGTGGAACTAACTATATATGCGAATTTCAATGGTTTTGTGCGAGTAAAATAAGGTTTTGTAAATGCTAATCCCTAACTGTATATGGTCTATAACCTATGGTTTTTTCAGTGAATTTTTAAGGTTTTGTAAATGCTAATTCCTAACTATATATGGTCTACAACCTATGGTTTTTTCAGTGAATATATATATATATATATATGTCTGTACCTGAGTTTGCTGTGGTGGTGCATTTGCTGTAGTTCAGGATTGTTGGTGGAATAATATATATATATATATATATATATATATATATATATATATATATATATATATATATATATATATATATATATATATATATATATATATATATATATATATATTTATATATATATATATATATATATAAATTACATTTTGTTTCTGAGCGTCCCCTGAAAGTTTGGGGGGGTTTCGTGAAGTGGGGGCCGAGATAAAAGGGGGGTCCCAAAACGTGTTTTCCCCATGTTAATTTCCATAGGGTGGTTGGACTCACTTTTTGCTCGAACGGCTGAATGGATTTTTTTGAAACGTGGCAAAATTGTAGGGACTGGTAGCCCGATGTGCCTTTGCTAGGTCTCAAGATATGTGCTCCAGTGGATTTTGAGAAATTAACATTCAAAAAAATATATATATCTGTGACAGCGTCCCAGTTAGCGCCCCGGTTCGCTTACCAGACGCGTAACAGAACTTCGTGTGGAGAAGCGGATTGGCTCCCTGGTGACTGTGAACATTCTAAACAGTTCGGAGCGGCCGCCATCTTGTCTCTCGGTAGGATCGAGAGACAAGAGGTGGAAATAAACAAAGGGGTAAATGAATGAAAGGGTGCATGGTAGACCCCTCTTGACCCCCTAGAATTGATGTGGGGGCTATTAAAGGGCCCGGCGGGCCAAAAAAAAAAAAAAAACATCGTTTTTTCGCGGTGGAAGCGCTACCCGGTACGCAAACCGGGTAGCTTACCGGTAGCGTAACGGGAGTCCGCCATCTTGTGTTAAGGTCTAATTTGGACACAAGATGGATGATAAACAATGCTGAGTTTGTGTAAAAGGGGGCAAGGGAGACATATCCTGACCCCCTAGGTTTTGTGAGGGTGGATGAAGAGGCCTATATATGTCTAAAAAAGAAAGAAAAAATGTCAAATTTTCGCGCGGTTAGCTTCCGGTGCGCGAACCGGGCAGCCCTCCGGAAAGCGTAAATCGTGAAAATTAGTTAAAAAAAAGTAACATTTAAAATTTATAAAGAGTAATCATAGTTAGGGTAGCTCTGAAAAGAGCTTTTGGGTCTGTGGAAGATTTAGGTACTTATAAGTATGTACCAATACACAGTCTTAAATTCAGGATGAAAACTCTGTTCGCCTCATCTGTGAAGTGCACACCATCTTCTCTGTAGATATCTTGCATGTAGTAATGCAAGTTATTGTTGTAGATGGAGCCCATTCCATGGTCTCTCATGTAAGCTGAAACAGACTTATTTACATGCTTCCTCGCTTTCTCAATTTGTGGACAAAATTGATTGGACCACCTCCATATCTGTCTTTGCCATATATTGGAATATACAAAGGCAGTTTGAGAAAAAAGTGCCATCAATTGCTCAAAGGTGTCCTTTAAAAGCATTTCCAGACCTACCCCAGTCAAAGTGCCCAAATCATTTCCACCACAGTGCACTATTATGAGGTCAGGGTTTGGCACATGCAAAAAGGTTTTCACCAATGGTATCAATTGGTGACATTTCAATCCTCTCTGGCCAATCCATTTGATTTCCAGATTTTGTAAATTGAGGTTGTGTAAATTTCTGTTATCAGCATACCTGTGAGCCCAGTGGATGTAGCTATGTCCAAGAATCCAGACTGAAAACATGGTGAAAGGAGGTTCTGCTGCAGTCAGATAAAGTGTGGGAATGAAATGGCAGTTGGAACAGTAGGAGTTTGTAATGAAAAAAATTGTGAAGTTTTAATGCTAATGATTCAGTAGCAGTGATTGGTGTATTTTGATTGATGAAAACAGAAAGTTAGGGTGCATGGATGTGTTCTTTGAAAGATGTAATTCGAATGGTTAAGAAAAAATCATTTTAAGAGACATTGCACTGGATAAACTGGTGTACTGAGAGTTCAGAGTTCATTTGAAAAAAGTGAGGGAACAGTTTTGATTGGGTGACATGAGAGATATGTGTGATGAATAACAGCATTTCTGTGCCATTGTTGGTTGCAGCCTCTGGAGTGCATACCCTTTGCTCTGCTAAAGAAAAATTGGTGTGTGTCTGAGACTGTTTTGAAATTCAAAAAGCATTTGCTAAGGTGAGAAAAGATTCATTTAATTTAGATAGAGACTAGTATGCTTTAGGGAGAAAATTAGGAAGAAAGTTGTGTATTTAAAATGTTGCTTTGTGTCAAATGTTTTACAAAAAGATGTTGTTTCTTTGAGAAATTGTAATTGGAGATAATGTGAAGTATTAGTACTGACAGGGTGTGCTTGTACATAGGAGCTGTGCTGTGTTTTCAAATTATGACTTGAAAATCGTTTTTATGTAAAAGCAATGCTTTTTAAATTTAAGATAAGGAAAAAATGGTGTCTGCTTCTTTAAACAAATATTTCACTTGTCTCATGAATAAGACAGAATAATTTGCTTACTTGATGTGTTTAAAAACGTTACTTGAAGTCATTTAGGTTTCTTGATATGTACTGCTAGAGTTTCATAGCCAGCATGGGGCATATTTACAAGGCCTTTGAGCCACTTTCACGTTATTTTCCCCATGTTAAAAGTGATGCAAAAGTGGTGCAAGGGCCTTGTAAATACGCCCTCATGTGTGTTAGGGCATTTTAAGTCACTTCCCCATGAATGGGGTTGAATAATTTGCTTAGTTGATGTGTTTAAAAACGTTTCTTGAAGTCATTTAGGTTTCTTGATATGTACTGCTAGAGTTTCATAGTCAGCATGGGGCATATTTATAAGGACTTTGAGCCACTTACACGTTATTTTCCCCATGTTAAAAGTGACGTAAAAGTGGTGCAAGGGCCTTGTAAATCCGCCCTCATGTGTGTTAGGGCATTTTAAGTCACTTCTCCATGAATCTGGGAGAATAATCTGGTTGCAGCCTCTGGAGTGTATACCCTTTGCTCTGCTAAAGAAAAATTGGTGTGTGTCTGAGACTGTTTTGAAATTCATAAAGCATTTGCTAAGGAGAGAAAAGATTCATTTAATTTAGATAGAGACTAGTATGCCTTGTAAATACGCCCTCATGTGTGTTAGGGCATTTTAAGTCACTTCCCCATGAATGGGGTTGAATAATTTGATTATTTGATGTGTTTAAAAACGTTTCTTGAAGTCATTTAGGTTTCTTGCTATGTACTGCTAGAGTTTCATAGTCAGCATGGGGCATATTTATAAGGACTTTGAGCCACTTTCACGTTATTTTCCCCATGTTAAAAGTGACGCAAAAGTGGTGCAAGGGCCTTGTAAATCCGCACTCATGTGTGTTAGGGCAATTTAAGTCACTTCTCCATGAATCTGGGAGAATAATCTGGTTGCAGCCTCTGGAGTGTATACCCTTTGCTCTGCTAATGAAAAATTGGTGTGTGTCTGAGACTGTTTTGAAATTCAAAAAGCATTTGCTAAGGAGAGAAAAGATTCATTTAATTTAGATAGAGACTAGTATGCCTTGTAAATACACCCTCATGTGTGTTAGGGCATTTTAAGTCACTTCCCCATGAATGGGGTTGAATAATTTGCTTATTTGATGTGTTTAAAAACGTTTCTTGAAGTCATTTAGGTTTCTTGAAATGTACTGCTAGAGATTCATAGTAAGCATGGGGCATATTTATAAGGACTTTGAGCCACTTTCACGTTATTTTCCCCATGTTAAAAGTGACGCAAAAGTGGTGCAAGGAACTTGTAAATACGCCCTCATGTGTGTTAGGGCATTTTAAGTCACTTCTCCATGAATCTGGGAGAATAATTTGTTTACTTGATGTGTTTAAAAACGTTTCTTGAAGTCATTTCGTTTTTTTGATATGTACTGCTAGAGTTTCATAGCCAGCATGGGGTATATTTATAAGGACTTTGAGCCACTTTCACGTCATTTTCCCCATGTTGAAAGTGACGCAAAAGTGGTGCAAGGGCCTTGTAAATACGCTCTCATGTGTTTTAGGGCATTTTCAGTCACTTCCCCATGAATCTGGGAGAATAATTTACTTAGTTGATGTGTTTTAAAACTGTATTTTTGACTTAAAATGGCTCAAAGGCTTTGTAAATATGCCCCATACTGGCTATGCTGCTAAATTACCATAGGTAGAATTGACCTCTAGTGTGTTAATTGTTTGCTTACTGTTATTGATTTACTGTTTGGTAATAGTATTTAATAAAAAAAATTTTTTAAATTTACCACAGATTCAACTCAAGATTTTTTGAAAAATTCAAACATGCCCTCAAGGCAAAGGAGAAGAAAAGAAGCAAAGCGACGTATACCCCACCTTGATAAAGCATTGCAGCAGTCCTCTACAATAAAAAGTTGTCAAGTCATCAAAAAAACTCCGGGTAAGACAACAAAATCTTTTTTAAGAAACATTTGCAGCCGAAAAAGTATCACTATAGAACATGTTTTAGTCCAGAAGAAGAGAGCCAATTTAAACGGGAAGGAAAAGCCTCTTAAAAATGTTACTGCTAGAGCAGGAGATAACTCTGTGCATGGTAGTAGAAGGAGGAATCTGTTTAGAGACATTCGTAGACGAATGTTCCGCAACAGGATAATTGGCAATTTGTTAAAAAAATATTAAGAAAGGTGAACAGAAAGTGGCTTTTTATAAAAGAAAGAAAAATGTAGAGAAAATTATTGATCAGGCTTTTGAAATTAAGCGAAAGTTATTTATTTTGATAATCAATAGAATTAGGAAACTAAACAAGGCAATTTATGATTTCAAATCAAATAGTAGATGGAAGAGAACAGTTAATCGCAGTAATTTTTGTGAAGTTTTTTCAGGAGAATGGATGCATAGTTCAAGTTGTGAGGCATTTTTTAATGAGGAGAGTTATTTCCAGGACAATGATTTGGTGCATGCAGTTGACACCAGTGGTCGAGCTTATGAGGTGAAAGACGGTTGTCCGGTTGAAAAAGAAAAACTTGTGTCAACAGAGGCAGAAGAGGTGTTAGGTAATGAAATTTTAGGAAGATGTCCTAAGGGACCAGTGTACACCTGGAAGTGTAGTAGTATATGCAGTGTGCAACAGGATTCCATCAATTTGCTTTGTGATTTTGTACGGACATTTAATAAGAAAAGTTTAAAACAGAAAATTAAGTTGTTACAAGAATTAGATCCTTGCAGAGTGAGAGAAGTGACAGATTTGCATGGTCATTCACTGGCTTGTCTTTCCAGGAGAGTATGCCAGAGTGTTTTTCATCATTTCAGAATGCTAGCAGTGCATCATAATAAAGTGAGGAAATTAGTTAGAATGTTGTATTATGCTAAGAGTCCAGCAATTATGCTTAAACAATTAAGCACTGCTCTTTTGCATGGTTCTGAAGTAGATGTGAAGAATATTTGTGAAGAAATTGAGTTTTGTTACTTTGCTAGTAAAGAGAACAATGTTGAAATTGACCCAGTAGAAGAAGGTAATGTGGAAGAGAGTGTACAGATTTTCAGTACAGATAAGTTTCACAAGGAAATTTCAAAGTTTATGGTGAAATCAAGTGAGAGGCCTAATTTCACTTGTGTGTGTTTTGTTGACGGACTTATTATAAGAATCAGACTAAGTTAGTGGATTTATATACAAAAAGTGAAATGGTAAACAATAGTGAATGGAAGGATTTTGCAACATACTTGATGGTAGAAAATCGTTTTGATTTGGGATCAGATCAACGTATGTGTACTTATTGTTTTAACAAATTAAATCAAAACCGGATGCCTGCTAGAGCAGTTCATAATAATCTGGAATTGGTTGACATTCCTTCTGAACTGAAGGATTTAAATATTTATGAATCTATTTTGATTCAAAGTGTTCATCCTTTTCAGGCTATTGTTCGAATGGAGCCTAAAACAGGGAAATTGCCTCCTTCAGATTTACAGAGAGGATTAAAGGGAAGAGTTGTTTATTTGCCTCTGGATTTGAAGAAAAATATTGATACAATTGGTGTAGACAAAGTGGAAGAGGAACCTCTGGTTATCCTAGTTAATGGGGTTCTGACAAAGAGTAAGAAAATCTGGCAAGATTTAGTGGATGTTAGGAAAGTCAAAAAAGGAACGTTGTATTTGATGGAAAAACAATGAGTACTACAAGAATGTATGTGTTGCAGAAGATGAACTAAGTGAAGAAGAGGACAGCGATTTGTGTACTGGACAAATAGAGAAAGTAGATGCCTCTAAAAATTAAGAAATATATGACATTATAGTGTTCATCCTTTGCATTCTAAAGTAGTCATGGGGAATGCTATTGAGTTGTTTCAAATTAAACAAGTCAAAGGGAGTCCCATTAGTGTTTGGGAGGAAAGTTTGGAAGCTCGGTGTTTCCCACAGTTATTTCCAACAGGTCGAGGAGGAAGATATAATGAGCGACCTGATCAAATTCCTGCTTCTGAATACCGGACTTTAGGATTGTATGCAGAAGATCCTAGGTTTCGTCAATGCATTCCCTATTTGTTTCATCTACTGTATGAAAGTGATCTGTCTGGACTGTCTTATGCAGTGAACCACATCCTGAAAAGTGGTGTACAGCTGCAAAATATCTCGGCAAGGGAGTTTATGGATAAAGTCGATGTGCAAGACAGTATTTTAGATTCTCACCTGATTAATCTCATGGCATGTCAGCGTGGTACTAATGAGTATTGGTACCGTCGTCATGGTGACTTAAAATGTATGCTGAGGAACTTAGGAACTCCCACATGGCTCCTCACTCTCAGCTGTGCCGAGTATGGCTGGGAAGACTTACTTGAATTTCTACGAGAGGCAAATAGAAACATTGAAAATATCGAATTCAAGACACCCGGAGAACTGTGCTCTTTGGATCCAGTCAATGTATGCAGGTACTTCAATCATAGATTTGAAGCTATGATGTCTTTCATTACGAACAAGAAAAATCCACCTCTTGGAGAGGTGTTGGATTTCTTCTGGAGAAAGGAGTATCAAGCAAGAGGTGCTCCTCATATACATATGCTGCTATGGATCAAAGATGCACCCAAATTTGGAACAGACCCGGATGAACAAGTGATGAGTTTCATAGAACAGTATTCTACATGTGCTGTTCCAAAGACAAAGGAAGACAAAAGTTTAAGAGAACAAGTTTTACGCTTTCAAAACCATCGTTGTGGAAAGTACTGTTGTCGTAAATTCAGAAACAAGAACAAGTTCTATACAAAATGTCGTTTTGGGTTTCCACGATCAGTGATATCTGAAGGAAGAGTGAACAATTTGATGTCTTCGCTGCGACATAATGTGACGAGGAAATCACTCAAAAATACATACAATTTAAAAAGAAACGAAGAGTCCAAGTACATTAATAACTACAACCCAGTGATTTTGTCCATGTGGAATGCTAACATGGATATACAGTTTGTGGCTGACAACTGTATGGCTGTGGCTCGGTATGTGACGTCTTATATCACAAAAAAAGAAAAGACAGAACTGAAGGATATGTGGGATGACATTTCACATGAAAAGAGCCTTAGTAAAAAGTTGTACAGTTTCAGTCTAAAGATGTTGTCTCATCGGGAAATCGGAGCATACGAATGTTCTGATCGGTTATCTTCAGCAAGTCTCTATGCCAAATCTAGGAGTATATTTTGGGTGAGTCTTGGTCTTGCTGCAACACGTAATCGAGTTCTGAAACCTGTACGGGAAATTGAGTATTTGGCGGAGAAGGAGCCAAACAGTACAGATATTTTGAAGACCAACATGTTGGATACATATTATCCAAATAGAAGCAGTCATCTCGAGAATGTTTGTCTGTATGAGGTTCTACAAAATTACATATTCAAGAGGAACATCAAAGAAGTTATTGATAAAGGATTGTATACTGTAATTGGAAGTGAGGGATGTCTGGTCAAGCAAAGAAAATGCCAATTGGTTAATCATCGAAAATTGAATTGCGAATGCAGCCAAGGAGTCAATAGAATGTCCTGTTTTTCCAAAATATCTATAAATGTTGAATGCAGAAATCGAGCAGGAAGCAAAAATTGCAGCCAAGATTGCTAGAGACAGTTCTCAGGACAGTCAGAGTTCCATTTCATTGAGTCAGGATCCCTTAGGAGGACCAGTTATCGAAAATGAAGCTGCCACTGCCATGATTGAAGTGGAAAGAGCCATGGCACATGCTCAGGAAGATGCAGTTAACTTAGAAGATTTTGAAAGACAACTCAACATTGAGCAGAGGAAAATATATGACGAAGTTACCAACCAAATTGATCATGGATTGATCATGGATTAAGTCATCAGAAGAAACAGTGCTCATGTACGTCGTTGAAGCCTGTCCGACTGTACGTGAGTGGAGAAGCAGGAACTGGAAAAAGTTTCCTCATTAAAGCAATTTCATGTTATTTGCAGAAAAGGACTGAGTCATTGTTGTCTTGTGTTGTCACCGCTCCAACTGGTCTGGCAGCACATAACATTAAAGGTATTACTTTGCATCGTCTACTGATGCTGCCAGTGGAGCATGAGAACAAATTACATTACCACAAGTTATCTGGAGATTCTTGTTGTGAAGTTTCAAGAGTCTTAAAGAAGATAAAACTTCTAATTATTGACGAAGTAAGCATGGTTTCCAATGTCATGCTTGCCTTTGTGCATTTGAGAATGCAAGAAGTTCTTAAAACAGAATATGATGTGTTATTTGGTGACAAACACATCATTGTTTTCGGTGACCTTCTGCAGTTGACACCAGTGAAAGGACAACCAGTGTTTAAACTACTTACGCATGAAGATACCAGGAAGTGCCTAGAGAGCATTGGCAACGTTAATATATGGTTAAACTTCAATTATGCTGAACTACGTGAAAATATGCGACAGGAGAAGGATGAAGATTATAAGAATATTCTACAAGATGTTAGAATTAGAAAAGTAACTCAGCATGGAAAGGAAGCTTTACATGCACAATTATTGTCAAATTTGTATCCAGAAGAAGATGTTCTGCTAGAGAATATTTTTCAGAAAATTACTGAGAAGAAATCTGGGATATGTTTGATGCCAACTCTGCAAGAATGTTCCATCTTCAACAACAAAATGTTGAATTTAGAAAACCAAGACATAGTGAAACTGGAAGCTATTGACAGAATAGAGCATATGGGAGCAACAATTATTTTGTCTGAAAATTTGAAATCTAAATTGGATTCATTAGAGAAGACTATATCTAAAACTGCGGGTTTTGAAAAGACTCTGAATGTGTGCTTAAATTGCCGTATCATTTTGAGAAGGAATTTAAATGTTGAAAGAGGCCTGGTAAATGGATCAATGGGTAATGTTGTTGATTTTGAGAAATACAGAAATAGAGATGGAATTGAATTTATAAAAATTAAATTTGATGGCATTGAGGATGTACTGCAAATTGGTCGTTGCTCTGCTAGGTTTTTGCTTGTTAAAGACTTATATGTTCGCCGTAAGCAGTTTCCTGTTTGCTTGGCATATGCGGTGACAATCCATAAATCGCAAGGTTTAAGTGTAGACAGTGCTTTGGTGAATATTGGCGGTTCTGTGTTCAAGGAGGGTATGGCTTATGTGGCATTATCGCGAGTCAGAACTTTATCTGGATTGTACTTGATTGAGTGTGATGAGACAAATATTTGTGCAGATCTAGATTGTGTTAAGGAATACAATAGGTTAAGAAGAGAGTATGCGCCACATTTGACTCAATATCCTTTGTTTGAAAAACGTGTGGTAGGCGGAAACGAAGAAATGTGACCAATAGTAGGGAGGTTGTAGCAAAAACACGAAAAGTCGATGAACCCGAAATTGTAAGCAGAAAGAAAATGGATGCTGTTCAAGATGTTGTTGGTTTTCAATTTGAAAATAGTTCTGGTGTCATTTGCTATGCTAATGTAGTGGTTAATGTTGTCTATTCTCTAGAAACTTTAAAAGAACAAATTGTGGTCAATTTGGATCAAAGATTTTGCTGTTTGTTAAATTCTGTGTTAGAGAAATGTAGCACTGATAGAACAAAAACAGAAAGTGTATCTGAAATTCGAAATCTCTTAGGCAAATGTTCAGGTCAAACGCAATTCTCTCAAAATATTCAGCAGGATTGTCAGGAGTTTTTAATGTATATGCTTGATGTTTTGCAATATGAAGGTGTAAATGTAGATTATCTTTTTGGCCTTTCTTATCAATGGCAGCATGACTGCGAGAACTGTAGGCTATCAAGTACTACTAGTGTAGACTCAGAAAGATTTATATATTTAACTTTACCTGACAATAAATCAGTATCCTTTAATAAGCTAGTAAAAGCAGCCGATCAAAATATGGAGTGTAGCCAATGTAAGTCTGCAATGCTGTCCACATTATTTATACGAATTTATGGCCAGTATGTCATTTTAATGTTCCAAAGATGTAGGTCCGATGAAACTAAATTGAGAACTTTAATTAAAAATTTTGTGGCTTCGCAATTGTCAATATGAGGAAGGACTTTTGTAACTGCAGCAATTATATATCATGACGGTCCTTCAACAACTTCAGGACATTACACAGCTTATTTAAAATCTGGAAGCGGCTGGTCATTCTGCAATGATTCTATTTTAACTTTCAAAAAAAGTTTACCATTTGACTTAAAAAATTCTTACCTAGTGTTTTTAAAACCAAAATTTTAGGGAAGGAAAGTGGCCTACGAAGATTGGAGTAGTTGATAAATTTTAGTCTGCTGTTTTAAATTGCTTTGTGAATTAGAGTGATCATAATAAATAAAAATGTAAAGTAGTCATAGAGATACATAACTGGTCTATTATGATTCAAAGAGTTGATATGATTTACTCTGATGTTTAAAATTGCTTTGTTAGTAACTGAGATCAAGAGAATGAAAAACTTGGAAAAGTCATAGAGGTAGTGTAAGTGTGCATCATAGTAAGTGGTATCAATGTTATAGGAAATGTGAAACATGAGTAAACTAGAAGGGGAGATATTATTAGTACAAGATTGTGAAACTGATTTTGGACGTTTTCTTTCTGAAAGTCGGGGAAAAAGAAAATGACGGTATTTGCTTTGAGGAATTCGAAGAGATTAAATTGGCTCTTACACGATTTGGCCTTGAGGAGAAGTGTGGTAGAGAGCAAAAAGTCATTTATTGTTTCTAACATATTACTCAGAAACAAAGAGCTTTTCTTTCAGAAATTGACGGGCATGGTTTTTTTCTGATTTCTGATTTGTTATATTATATGGTTTTTTTTAAACACAATCATTTTGATTGTGTTTTTTCCCCGCTGTTATATGATGAATACCTTCAACTCACTGTTTTTAGTGAAATTTGATATATTCTGAGAACAGCAAAAATAAACCATTTAACATGTATAATTAATTCTATATTTTGTATTGTGATTTTAAATTTGTACTCATCTTGTCCCATGCTCACTTGTCTTTTACTACCTTATATCAATTCTCTTTACATACTCACATTGCCTTGTATGATTTTCAACCTTATACCTTGTCTTTTCTATTTTTTAAATACATGTTTTAATATTTTTCAAATTTTTGTTCTTTCTTTCACAGATTGAAATTAAAAAAATTATAAGTGATGGAGTTAACAACAACTATAAAGTAAGTATTTAGTACTTTTTCCCTTACATCTCTATCACATTCAACTTCTATTACTTCCCCTGCTTTATTTCCTTAACCCTCAGTTTCCTTCCTTTGCTTTTTCCCTCATTCCTTTTCAATTACTTACTTACTCTACTCCTTACACTCATTTTGTCAGTCCCTCTGTCACAGTTCCTCACTCCTTTTCACTCAGTCCGTCTCTCTAACACAAACTGTCACTGTCTCTTCACTCTTTTACAAGTTATTCTCTCTGTCTCCTTCCCTTATATTCACTATTTTGTTTTCCTTTTTTGTTTTTGGTTCGCTTCCGGTTCGCGTACCGGGGCGCGAACAAGGAAGCGAATCAAAAAAAAAGAGATTGCAAGAGTGCTAAACATTTTAGCAATTTTTTATAAATGGGAGGTAGTTCTGAAACTAACTTTTTTTATAGTTTTTGTTGTTTTATTTTTTTTAAATTATTTTTCTGAACATTTTTTTTTTGTATTTTTTGAACAATTTAAAAAAAAATTCGTTTTTTTTAGGGGGAACAACGAAAAACAGGCATTAGAAACGGCTCAACAGGAGCAAAAAAAATCACTTTTTGGGGCGTTTTGAGCACTAGTGATTTTCAAATGCTCTGTTCATTAAGTTTACACTCATCTCGCCGTAACAAAGTAATCCCCCACAATAAATACTCACTAGCTTGATGTGTGCAAAATTGGTCTGGATAGTGCGGACCGTCTCCCTCGCCTCTGGTCCCGAAAGATTTTACTGTGTTGAGGTGGTGGCCACAGGAGTTGGTGGGTTTTCACGTAGGTTACGCACCTCAGCCACGCTGTAATTTATTGGATGCCACCTTTGTATGTGGAGATGCATAGTATAGTTCCCGTAACTATACTTTTTATCTGTGCCTCGGGACAGAACTTCTTTACAGATCAGGCATGTTACATGACGAGCATTGACCTTTTTTTGGCCTTGAGGAAATGTAAAAAACTGCCAAATGAAATTGTCCTTGTGGTGGGATTTCCGGGGCTGTTCAGGCAAGAATACTCTGTTATGTACATCCTCTTCCTCTTCTTCCTCCGCTTCCTCAGGGTTGGGAATGAACTGGGTAGGTGGTCCTTCCTTCCTAGGAGGTGGTGGTGGTGGTGGGGGTCCACCAGCTGCAGCTACTATTGAAGCCATCTCTTAATAATCAAAATAGGTCTTCCTCTCACAAAGTTGAAAGTCAGAGTGAGAAAAAAGGTGGGGGCTTTCATCATTTGGGAAAAAAAATGTTCTAAACCAATGAAAAAGTTATTTTTAGGTCACATGACCTAGCCTTACATCATTAAGAAACCAAAAGTGAAATGAACCAATAAAAAGTTTTATTAACAAGTCACATGACCTGTTACGCTTACGTTACGCGTCCCGCTACGCACCCGGAGCGCTTCCGGGGTGCTGCGCTTCGCGCCTCGGTTCGTGCTCCGGAACACTTCCGGGTGCGCTAACGCGGCACATCAAAAGACGCATTACGCGGCAACGCGATACGTCGCGCTTACGCGACGCGTCACGATGTTGTTTTCTAACGCGGCAGTTGCGCTAACGGAACGTTTACCGTTTCGAGGACCGGGTCGCGGCACCAAATTGAGCTAACAGGAAGCTACCCCGTACGCGGACCGGTAGCGAAACAAAAAAAATAATAAAAAAACAGAAATGTTTTAAATATCATATTAAAAACATATAAAATATATTTTTCGATTAAAAGAAGAATACATTTTACAGCTTTTGATATTTGCTATTAAAAACCATTGAAATTCAATGAAAAAACCATAGGTTATAGACCATATATAGTTAGGAATTAGCATTTACAAAACCTTGAAAATTCACTGAAAAAAAACATAGGTTATAGACCATATATAGTTAGTAAATAGCATTTACAAAACCTTATTTTACTCACACAAAACCATTGAAATTCGCATATATAGTTAGTTGCACTAACTATATATCGCGCACCCGCAATCCACTGCTGATGATGTCACATATTACATCATTCATGACATGGTTAGTGACATCACTGATGACATCACTTATGACAACTCAAATGACATCACTGATAACATCATTGATGACATCATTCATGTGATAATACGATGAACATCTTCAGACTCTAATATAACCTTAGATACACTCACTGTAAACAGACACTCACAGACTGTCACTCATCCATGGAGTTACTCACACACCTAGTCAGTCATGCAAAGAATCAATCACACCTCCATTTCCTCAACTATACAGTTATACACACCTTACTTATTCGAACATATACTAACACATATTTACTCTTTTATACAATCCCTGATACAAGTTCACAATGATCCATACAGCCACTCACACATTCACTGACTCTTATGCACAGTAATTTATATATGTGAACTTTCACATGTACTGTGTTTTACATATGTACTTACTTTGACATGTAGCACTGAGATATCCATTCACTCACCAATACACTCGTACACAGTCAACCACCCATACAGCTGTTTCCACATGCAGTTTTGAACCCATAGATCTAGTGAATCAACTGCTCACACATCTATGCACAGAGTCACACACCTCCCAGCCACCCCCACACACACACTCACTCTCCCATACAAATACTTGGGCAACCAATCAATAACCCATACAGTTACTCATATAGCTACTGATCAACACATGCAGCAGTTCATAGAACAACAGATATAATGATGCACAAATTAAGATAGTTTAGTCACTAACTCATGCACTCAGTGAGACACATTTAATCACTCTCTCATACAGTCAGTCATGCACCTACTAAATCCTTCATCCAGACACTTATACATCCACTCATTCTTCAATATGTAAGACATATTTTAACTTTACAGAAACAGACAGCCACTGGATGATGTCATCAGTGATGTCATCAGTGATGTCACTGACCATGTCATGAATGATGTAATATGTGACATCATCAGCAGTGGATTGCGGGTGCGCGATATATAGTTAGCGCAACTAACTATATATGCGAATTTCAATGGTTTTATGCGAGTAAAATAAGGTTTTGTAAATGCAAATCCCTAACTATATATGGTCTATAACCTATGCTTTTTTCAGTGAATTTCATTGGTTTTTTAAAAGCTAATATCTGTAGCTATAACATATGTTCTTATTCTAATTCACAAATATATTTTATATATATTTGTATTATATTTTTTAAATTCAATGTATATTATAGTTTAAATTATTTTTTCTTGTTTCGCTGCCGATCCGCGAAACGGAAAACGTTCCGTTAGTGCAAATACCGCGTTAGAAAGGCACATCGTGACGCGTCCCGTAAACGCAACATATCGCGTTACTACGTAATGCCTCTTATGACATGCTGCGTTAGCGCACCCGGAAGCGTTCTGGAACGCGAACAAAGGCGCGAAACGTAAAGCCCCGGAATCGATCCAAGGCGCGGTGCAGAACACGGAACGTAAGCATAACAGGTCATGTGACTAGTTAATAAAACTTTTCATTGGTTGATTTTACTTTTAGTTTCCTAGTGATGGAACGCTTGATCATATGACGTAAAACAAACACTTTTCATTGGTTTAGAACATTTTGTTTTCTCAAATGATGAAAGTCCCACCTTTTTTCCTCACTCCGACTTTCATTTTCATGAGAGAAAGACCTGTTTTTGTTTGCTAAGACATGGCATTTGTATTAGCTGCAGCTCGTGGATCTCCACCACCTCCACCATCACCAAAGAAGAGAGGATTGATTAGCCAGGTCATCTTCGACCAGGAAGAAGAAGAAGGGGAAGACGAGGAACAGGAGCAAGGGACAAGTGGCTTTCTGAAAGAAATGCCAAGAACGTCCCATATCAAAGTAAATTTTATCTGGCAATTTTTTTCTCATCCTTCTCATGAAAAGAACGTTAATGCCAGATACATTACCTGCCTCATCTGCAAAAAAAAAACTCTCGAGAGGGACCGAAAAAAAATATAGCTATGGTAATCATACCATGCATCGGCACATGGCACCCTCTTAATTATTCTAAAGCACAACTTCGAGATCTGATGGATAACCCCCGACCGGCTAAAATATCCACCAATGACTTAGCAATAAGTGAGTCAGAGGCAAGAGAAACGGTCCCAAATCTCCAAATGAACTTTGGGCAGATGAGATTTACATGTCTAGCATGTGGAAAATTAATTTCATGCGGAGAGATGAGTATTACTTTAATAAATACATCATTTGAAAATCATCAATGTCCAAATCGTCCAAGAAAGTAATTTTTTTTTTTTTGCTCCTGTTGAGCCCTTTGAAGTGAATCATTTTTGTTTCCCCTTCCTCAAAAAAACACAAAAAAAAATAAAACATCAAAAAGAATAAAAAAAAGTTCTTTTCAGAACTACCTTCCCTTTTTAAAAAAATTGCTAGAATGTTTAGCACTCTAGCATCCTCTATTTCTTTTGATTCGCTTCCCGGTTAGCGTTCGGGTACGCGAACCTGGAGCGAACTAAAAAAAATATTTTTAAAAAAAAGACGAATAAATAAACAGAGAGTAATGTGAAAAGAAAGACAAATAGAGGGAGAAACACAGTTACTGTTGAAAGAGGGACTGATAGAAGAAGTGAAAAGAGTAGTATAAGTAAGTAAAAGAAAAAGAAATGAAGGAAGTAGCAAAGACAGGAAACTAAGGGTTAAAGAAAGGAAGCAGTGGAACTAATAAAAGTTAAATCTGATAGACATGTAACGTAAAGAGTACTAAACACTTACCTTTTAATTGTCATTACCGTACTAAATTATCTTTTTTATACTTTTAATCTGTGTAAGAAAGAACAAAAAAATTTAAATTAATAGAAGGTGGTAAAAAAAGTGTGAGCATGGGACAAAATGAATGTTAAATGTGGTATACTTGTAAAGCGCACAGCTGCCCCAGCAAAGAGGCGTCCCAGCGCTGTATACCGCTGGGGAACCCATCCTGGCTTTCCCTGAGAGATGATCCCTCCTGGGCATCCCCAAGATGAAGCCATGCATCCCCGGCGCTGATGGGGCCGTTAGTAGAGATTAAGCAAGCTATTGCCCAGAGTTGCTGAGTGGGACCCATGGTTGGAATAGGCACTGAGGCAAGAATTATCGAGACCGCTGACCATGGCCCAAGACCCTGCCACGTAAGGAATTGAACCCTGGTCCCGGGCTGACCTCTACTTCCGGGTCTACCACCTCTAATCAGTGAGCCACACCAATCCATATATATATTAGAAATCACAATTCAAAGTAGAAAATTAATTAAACATATTTAATGGTTTATTTTTGCTGTTATCAGAAAATATCAAATTTCACTGAAAACAGTGAGTTGAAGGTATTCATCATATAACAGCGGGGAAAAAAAACACAATCAAAATGATTGTGTTTAAAAAACCCAAATAATATAAATAAGCAGAAATAGGAACTTCTCCAAAGTAACTTACTTTCTATGACGTCAAAGGATATCCTATGAACAGCTTATACTCTGTTGTGCTGTTACTATTTTTTGCCCGCCACTTTCTGAAAGATAAACTCAATTGTTTTAAGAAAACTGAGACATACAAAGCAATTTGAAACAGCACACTAAATTACAGCAACACCTAGAATCATTCTAGTCCAATTACCTACCCTAAATTCTGACTTCAAAAAACAAGTCAAAAGGCAACATTGCTTCATAGTCAATTAGTAATTTTGGCTGAAAGACTAGCTATTTTATAAATTTTAAATAAGCTGTGTAATATCCAGATGTTGTCAAAGGACCAGTATATTATATAATAGCTGCAGTTGCAAATATTCTTCCTGAAATCGATGACTATGTAGCCAAAACATTTTTAATTAGACTGGACAACTTATTTTCTTCCAGTTTATGTAGTTGAAATTGTAAAATGACATTTCATCCATAAGTTTCCATAAATAATGTGGACAGCATTGCAGACTTACATTTCCTCTACTCCTTGTTTCCTGGGGTGAGTGTGTGACATTGATCCACATTCGGTCCATCACCTGTTGTGTTTACATTTCCTCTACTCCTTATTTTGATCTGCTACTTGACTTTGCTTATAAAAACAAACAGTTTTCGCTCTGTATTACAATTATCCACAAGGCCATATAGAGTAGGAGCCATTAGAACATCTTGAAATTCCTCTGAACAAATCCCAAGCTTTTTTTCCTAAAATTTTGGTTGTAAAAACACCAGGTAAGAATTTTGAAGGTGGAAAGGCAATCTTTTTTGGAAAGTTAAAACAGAATCATTGCAGAATGACCAACCGTTTCCAGATTTCAAATAAGCTGTATAATGTCCTGAATTAGTTGAAGGACCATTATGAAATATAATTGCAGTAGTTTTAAAAGTCCTTCCTGATATTGACAACTGCGAAGCCACAAAATTATTAATTAAAGTTGTCAATTTAGTTCCATCAGGCCTACATCGTTGGAACATTAAAATGACATACTGGCCATAACTTCGTGAAATTAACGTGGACAGCATTCCAGACTTACATTGGCTGCACTCCATATTTTGATCGGCTGCCTTTACTAGCTTATTGAAGGATACTGATTTACTGTCAGGCAAAGTTAAATATATAAATCTTTCTGAGTCTACACTATTAGTACTTGATAGCCTACAGTTCTCGCAGTCATGTTGCCATTGATAAGAAAGGCCAAATAGATAATCTACATCTACACCTTCATCTTGCAATACATCAGGCATATACATTAAAAACTCCTGACAATCCTGCTGAATATTTTCAGAGAATTCTGTTTGACCTGAACATTCGTCTAACAGAAAACGAATTTCAGACACACTTTCTACTCTCGTTTTATCAGCACTACATTTCTCTAACACAGAATTCAACAAACAGCATAAACTTTGTTCCGAATTGATTACAATCTGTCCTTTGAAAGTCTCTAGTGAAAAGAGAACATTAACAACTACATTAGCATAGCAGTTGACACCAGAACTATTTTCAAATTTAAAACCAACAACATTTTCAACAGAATTCATTTTATTCCTGCTTCCACTTTTGGGTTCATCGACTTTTGGTCTTTTTGCATCAACCTGCCTACTATTACTGATATTTCTTTGTTTCCGGTCTACCACACGTTTCTCAAACAAAGGATATTGAGGCAAATGTGGCGCATACTCTCTTCTTAACCTATTGTATTCCTTAACACAATCTAGATCCGCACAAATGTTTATGACATCACAGTCAATCAAGTACAATCCCGATAAAGTTCTGACTCGTGACAATGCTACATAAGCCATACCCTCCTTGAACACAGAACTGCCAATATTCACCAAAGAAGTGTCTACACTTAAACCTTGCGATTTATGGATTGTCACCGCATATGCCAAGCAAACAGGAAACTGCTTACGGCGAACATATAAGTCTTTAACAAGCAAAAACCTAGCAGAGCAACGACCAATTAGCTGTACTTCCTCAATGCCATCAAATTTAATTTTTAAAAATTCAATTCCATCTCTACTTCTGTATCTCTCAAAATCAACAACATTACCCATTGATCCATTTACCAGACCTCTTTCAACATGTAAATTCCTTCTCAAAATGATTCGGCAATTTAAGCATACATTCAAAGTCTTTTCAAAACCCGCAGTTTTAGATATAGTCTTCTCTAATGAATCCAATTTAGATTTCAAATTCTCTGACAAAATAATTGTTGCTCCCATATGCTCTATTTTGTCAATAGCTTCAAGTTTTACAATGTCTTGTTTTTCTAAATTCAACATTTTGTTGTTGAAGATGGAACATTCTGCAAGAGTTGGCATCAAACATATTCCAGATTTCTTCTCTTTAATTTTCTGAAAAATATCCTCTGGCAAAACGTCCTTTTCTGGATATAAATTTGACAGTAAGCGTGCATGTAAAGCTTCTTTACCACGCTCAGTCACTTTCCCGATTCTAACATCTTGCAGAATATTCTTGTAATCTTCGTCCTTCGCCTGATGCATATTTTCACGCAGCTCAGCATAACTGAAGTTTAACCATATGTTAACGTTGCCAATGCTCCCTAGGCATTTCTTGGTATCTTCATGTGTAAGCAGTTTAAACACTGGTTGTCCTTTCACTGGTGTCAGCTGCAGAAGATCACCAAAAACAATGATGTGTTTGCTACCGAATAAGACATCATACTCTGTTTTAAGAACTTCCTGCATTCTCAAATGCACAAAAGCAAGCATGACATTTGAAACCATGCTTACTTCGTCAATGATAAGAAGTTTCATCTTCTTCAGGACTCTAGATACTTCACAACAAGCATCTCCAGATAACTTGTGGTATTGTAATTTGTTATCATGCTCCACTGGCAGCATCAGTAACCGATGCAAAGTAATCCCTTTAATGTTATGAGCTGCCAGTCCAGTTGGAGCGGTCACAACACAAGACAGCGATGACTCAGTCTTTTTCTGCAGATAACATGAAATTGCTTTAATGAGGAAACTTTTTCCAGTTCCTGCTTCTCCACTCACGTACAGTCGGACAGGCTTCAACGACGTACATGAGCACTCTTCCTTCTCATGACTTAATCCATGATCAATTTGGCTGGTAACTTCGTCATATATTTTCCTCTGCTCAACGTTGAGTTGTCTTTCCAATTCTTCTAAGTTAACTGCATCCTTCTGAGCATGTGCCATGGCTCTTTCCACTTCAATCATGGCAGTGGCAGCTTCATTTTCGATAACTGGTTCTCCTAGTGGATCCTGACTCAATGAAACAGAACTCTGACTGTCCTGAGAACTGTCTCTAGCAATCTCGGCTGCAATTGTTGCTTCCTGCTCAATTTCTGCATTCAACATTTGTAGATATTTGGGAAAAACAGGACATTCTATGGACTCCTTGGCTGCATTGAAGGAGTCTTCGTAACAGAGAAAATCCCCAAGCAGTTCCTCTTCTGCACGCCAAGGCTTGAAAAGTTGCAAAAGAGCTAAATAGAAAAACTCTTTTCTTTCGGAAAATTCACAATTCAATTTTCGATGATTTATCAATTGACATTTTTTTTGCTTGACCAGACATCCTTCACTTCCAATTACAGCATACACTCCTTTATCGATATCTTCTTTGATGTTCCTTTTGAAAACGTAATTTTGAAGAACATCATACAGACAAGCATTCTCCAGGTGACTGCTTCGATTTGGATAATATGTATCCAACATGTTGGTCTTCAAAATGTCGGTACTGTTTGGCTCCTTTTCCGCCAAATACTCAATTTCCCGGACAGGTTTTAGAACTCGATTTCGCGTTGCAGCAAGACCAAGACTCGCCCAAACGATACTCCTGGATTTGGCATAGAGACTTGCCGAAGACAAGCGGTCAGAACATTCGTAAGCTCCGATTTCTCGATGCGACAACATCTTCAAACTGAAACTGTACAACTTCTTGCTGAGGCTCTTTTCATGGGAAATATCCTCCCACATATCCTTCAGTTCTGTCTTTTCTTTTTTGGTGATGTAAGATGTCACATACCGAGCCACAGCCATACAGTTGTCAGCCACAAACTGTATATCCATGTTAGCATTCCACATGGACAAAATCACAGGGTTGTAGTCGTTGATGTACTTGGACTCTTCGTTTCTTTTCAAATTGTATGTGTTTTTGGGTGATTTCCTCGTCACATTATGCCGCAGTGAAGACATCAAACTGTTTACTCTTCCTTTAGAAATCACCGGTCGTGGAAAGTTGAAACGACATTTGGTGTAGAACTTGTCCTTGTTTCTGAATTTACGACGACAGTACTTTCCACAACGATGGCTTTGGAAACGTAGAACTTGTTCTCTTAGGCTTTTCTTCTCCTTTGCGTTTGGAACAGCACACGTAGAATACTGTTCTATGAAACTCATCACTAAGTCATCCGGATCTGTTCCAAATTTAGGTGCATCCTTGATCCATAGCAGCATATGTATATGAGGAGCACCTCTTGCTTGGTACTCCTTTCTCCAGAAAAAATCCAACACCTCTCCAAGAGGTGGATTCTTCTTATTCATGATGAAAGACATCATAGCTTCAAATCTATGATTGAAGTACCTGCATACATTCACTGGATCTAAAGAGCACAGTCCTCCGGGTGTCTTGAATTCAATATTTTCAATGTTTCCATTTGCCTCTCGTAGAAATTCAAGTAAGTCTTCCCAGCTATACTCGGCACAGCTGAGAGTGAGGAACCATGTCGGAGTTCCTAAGTTCCTCAGCATACATTTTAAATCACCATGACGACGGTACCAGTACTCATTAGTACCACGCTGACACGCCATGAGATTAATTAGGTGAGAATCCAAAATACTGTCTTGGACATTGACTTTATCCATAAAGTCCCTTGCCGAGATGTTTCGCATCTGTATACCACTTTTCAAGATGTGGTTCACTGCATATGACAATCCTGACAGCTCGCTTTCAAACAGGAGATGAAACAAATAGGGAATGCATTGTCGAAACCTAGCATCTTCTGCATACAATCGTAAAGTCCGGTATTCTGAAGCAGGAATTTGAACAGGTCGCTCATCATATCGTCCTCCTCGACCTGTGGGAAATAGCTGTGGGAAACACCGAGCTTCCAAACTTTCCTCCCAAACACTAATGGGACTCCCTTTGGCTTGTTTCATTTGAAACAAGTCAATAGCATTCCCCATAGCTTCCTTGGAATGCAAAGGATGAACACTATAATGTTCATAAATTTCTTCCTTTTTAGAGGCTTCTACTTTTTCAATTTGACCAGGACACAAATCGCTATCCTCTTCCTCACTTACTACCTCTTCTGCAACATAAAATACAATGTTGCCTTTTTGACTTTCCTAACATCCACTAAATCTTGCCATATTTTCTTACTCTTTGTCGGAACACCATTAACTATGATAACTAGAGGTTCCTCTTCCACTTTCTCTACTCCAATTGTGTTAATGTTTTTGTTCAAATCTAGAGGCAAATAAACAACTCTTCCCTTTAATCCTCTCTGTAAATCTGATGGAGGCAACTTCCCTGTCTTTGGCTCCATACTTACAATAGCTTGAAAGGGATGCACACTTTGAATCAAAATAGATTCATAAGTATTTAAATCCTTCAATTCAGAAGGAATCTCTACCAATTCCAGATTATTATGAACCGCCCTAGCAGGCATCTGGTTTTGGTTTCATTTGTTAAAACAATAAGTACACATACGTTGGTCCGCTCCCAAATCAAAACAATTTTCTACCATCAAGTATGTGGCAAAATCCTTCCATTCACTATTGTTTTCCATATCACTTTTTGCATATATATCCACTAACTTAGTCTGATTCATATAATAAGTCTGTCGACAACACACACAAGTAAAATTAGGCCTCTCACTTGATTTCACCATAAACGTGGAAATATCCTTATGAAACTTATCTGTACTGAAAATCTGTACACTGTCTTCCACATTACCTTCTTCTAGTGATTCAACATCAACATTGTTCTCTTTACCAGCAAAGTAACAGAACTCAATTTCTTGACAAATATTCTTCACATCTACTTCAGAACCATGCAAAAGAGCACTGCTTAATTGTTTAAGCATAATTGCTGGACTCTTAGCATAATACAACATTCTCACTAATTTCCTCACTTTATTATGATGCACTGCTAGCATCCTGAAATGATGAAATACACTCTGGCATACTCTCCTGGAAAGACAAGCCAGTGAATGACCACGCAAACCTGTCACTTGTCTCACTCTGCAAGGATCTAATTCTTGCAACATCTTTAATTTTTGCTTTACACTTTTCTTATGAAATGTCCGTATAAAATCCCAAAGCAAATTGATGAAATCCTGTCGCACACTGCAAATAGAACTACACTTCCAGGTGTACACTGGTCCCTTAGGACGTCTCCCTAAAACCTCATCACTTAACGCCTCTTCTGCATCTGCAGACACAAGTATTTCTTTTTCAACCGGTTGACCGTCTTTCACCTCATAAGCTTGACCACTGGTGTCAACTGCATGCACCAAATCATTGTCCTGAAAATAACTCTCCTCATTAAAAAATGCCTCACTATTTGAACTATGCATCCATTCTCCTGAGAAAACATCACAAAAATTACTTCGATTTACTTCTCTCTTCCATCTACTATTAGATTTGAAAACATAGATTACCTTGTTTAGTTTCCTAATTCTATTAATTACCAAAATAAATAACTTTCGCTTAATTTCGAAAGCCTGATCAATAATTTTCTCTACATTTTTCTTTTTCTTATAAAATGCCATTTTCTGTTGGCCTTTCTTGAATTGTTTTAGCAAATTGACAATTACCCTGTTGCGGAACATTCGCCTACGAATGTCCCTGGATACATTTTCCCTTCTACTGCCATGCACAGAGTTATCTCCAGCTGTAGCAGAAACTTTTTTGACGGGCCTTTCCTTTCCATTTAAATTGGCTCTCTTTTTCGGCACTAAAACTTGTTCTGTAGTTATACTTTTGTTTCTACAAATGTTTCTAAGAAATGATTTCGTTCGCTTACCCTAAGTTTTCTTCGTGCGTTGAGGTGATTTAAATGTAGAGGACTGCTGCAAAAATGTAGTAAACTGCTGACTTTGACGTTTCGTAGATTTCGGATTCTATCTTTAGATGGCATTGTCTAATTTCTCAATAATCTGCAGTTGAATCTGTGGTAAAATATAATAAAAAATGCTATTAACCACTAATACCAAACAGTAAATCAACAGTAAGAATTTGATTCAGCAACGCTATAAAGATGATTCATTAAAAATTTTTAAATTTTACTGTGATAGTGATAGAATTACAGGGTTTTCATGCAAATGACTACCCACCCTGCAAAAAAAAGCCCACATGAAACTTTACACATATTCAATTGTGTACTTACCTGCAATAATCCATATGCCAGTGTTTACGTCCCTCCACCCTGCCCCTCCCCCTCCCCGCATGCCTGCCCCACCGTAACTCCCTCCTCGACCCGCAGCTGCTGTTTTGCAACTTGATGCTTCTTGTAAATCTCTCCTGCATTACAAAAGTGACGCTCCAACAGCACAAAAGAGGCGCACAACCATCATAAATCTGTCTCTAAGACTTTAAGGGCCAGATGTAGGTCGGTCGGTAACGACCGAAAAACTGTATTTTCGGCTGTTACCGACCAGATAACAAAATTTGTCATGTAAGGGGCAATATATTACCGAATCGGTAAAATTACCGAATCGGTAATTTTACCGATTCGGTAAAATAAAACATCGATAAATATACCGATTTAAAGCCACCCATATGTAGGTAGGACTCTTCTGGTCATAATTTGAAAACACAGCACAGCTCCTATGTACATACACACCTTATCAGTACTAATACTTTACATTAACTACAATTACAATTGGTAAAAAAATGCAAAATCGCCTTTCAAAGCATAATACAAGCACTTGACGCAAAACATCATTTAAAATATACATGTGGCCTTGGATTTAGGCCCCTACATACCGATTGGCCATTTACCGGTCGGAAACGGCCGAAATCGGCCGTAACCGCTCGGTAAATGGCCTGAAATGACCACCTACATCGGGCCCTAAGTGTGCATGCATTTGATTTCGAACAAAGTTTTTAAACCTTTTATGTAAAACAATTATACACCTACATTCATGGGGAACTCACTTAAAATGCCCTAATACACATCAAAACGTTTTTTTAAGATACTTGCACCTTTTTTTCAATAACTTTTAACATGGCTATGTAACTCAAACAATCAAAATGAAAATTTTACAGGCACACATAGGAGCGTATTTGCAAGGGCCTTGCAGCACGGGGAAAGTGACTTCAAATGACCAGACACACATGGGGACGTATTTACAAGGCCCTTGAACCCGGGGGAAGTGACTTGAAATTGCTAAGCACACATAGGAGGGTATTTGCAACACTTATGCATCATTTTCTTTTAACATGGCTATGTAACTCAAACAATTAATCATTACTATGGGCTTTGAAGCCCATAGGAATGATTACGCATTACCGATTCGGTATTTACCGAATCGGTAATTAAAGAATTCACAAGGGTGCAGGGGGTGTCACTTTGACACCCTCTGGCACCCTCAAAACAGGCACAGGTGCCATGTGGCAGGCATACCTGCCCTAAGGACAGGTCTGCCTTTCACCTGACATAGGTGTGCATGCACACATGTGCATGCACACCGAATTCGGTATTTTACCATGAAGTTGGATTTCATGCTAAAATACCGATTCGTTAAGGCCTTTGAGACTCAGAAGAGTCCCCCCTACATAGGAAATTTACAGAATCGGTAAAATTACCGATTCGGTATTTTACCGAACCGATAATTTTTCCGATTCTGTAAATGTAGATTTACCTACATGTGGCCTTGGATTTAGGCCCCTACATACCGATTGGCCATTTACCGGTCGGAAACGGCCGAAATCGGCCGTAACCGGTCGGTAAATGGCCTGAAACGACCACCTACATCGGGCCCTAAGTGTGCATAAATTTGATTTAAAAAAAAGTTTTTAAACCTTTTATGTAAAACAATAATACACCTACATTCATGCGGAACAGACTTAAGATGCCCTAATACACATGAAAAAGTTTTTTTAAGGAACTTGCACCTTTTTTTCAATAACTTTTACCATGGCTATGTAACTCAAACAATCAAAATGAAAATTTTTAAGGCACACATGGGGGCGTATTTACAAGGGCCTTGCACTACGGGGAAAGTGACTTCAAATGACCAGACACACATGGGGACGTATTCACAAGGCCCTTGAACCCGGGGGAAGTGACTTGAAATTGCTAAGCACACATAGGAGAGTATTTACAATGCCCGTGCAACACTTATGCATCATTTTTTACATATACACCGTGACAATACCAACACAAATGCATCATATATTTGTTCCGCAAAAGCGACGCATTGCAGGAGTCACATCACAAGTACATAGTTTCTCATAATTTTTTAAAGCATGCCTTTTCCTTAAAAACGATTTTCTGATCATATTTTGAAAACACAGCACAGCTCCTATGTACATACACACCTTGTCAGTACTAATAATTTACATTATCTACAATTACAATTGGTAAAAGAATCCAAAATCACCTTTGAAAGCAGAATCCAAAACACTTGACGCAAAAAATCATTTTAAATACACAGCTGACTTTCTTATTTACGCAAAAAAGCATACTAGTCTTTATCTAAAATATATAAACGATAACTCACCTTTACAAATTCTTTTTGAAATTCAAAACAGACTCAGAAACACACCAATTATTCTTTAGCAGAATTAAAGGTATGCACTCCAGAGGCTGGAACCAACAAAGGCACTGAAACGCTGATATTCATCACACATATCTCTCATGTCAGCCAATCAAAACTCTTCCCTCGCTATTTTCAAATCAACACCCTTCCCCCCTCTGCCCTTTCTACCTCTTTTCCATAGCAACTACCGCCTGCCAGACCTCTCATGTTCACAAGTTCACACAACAATGTTTCAAATGAACTCTGAACTCTCAGTACACCTGCTAATACACTGAAATCTTTCATAACATCATTTTTTATTAACCATTCAAATTACATCTTTCAAAGAACACATCCATGCACCCTAACTTTCTGTTTTCAGCAATGGAAATACACCAATCACTGCTAATGAATCATTTGCACTTAAACTCCACAGTTTTTTTTCATTACAAACTTCACTATTTCAACTGCCATTTCATTCCCACACTTCATCTGACTGCAGCAAAAACTCCTCTAGCCACGTTTTCAGTCTGGATTCTTGGACATAGCTACATCCACTGGGCTCACAGGTATGCTGATAACAAAAATTTACACAACCTCAATTTACAAAATGTGGAAATTAAATGGATTGGCCGAAGAGGATTGAAAAGTCACCAATTGATACCATTGGTGAAAACCTTTTTACATTTGCCAAACCCTGACCTCATATTAGTGCACTGTGGCGGAAACGATTTAGGCACTTTGACTGGGGTAGGTCTGGAAATGCTCCTAAAAGACACCTTTCAGCATTTGATGACACTTTTTCCTCAAACTGCCTTGGTATATTCCAATATGTGCCAAAGACAAAAATGGAGGTGGTCCAATCAATTTTGTCCACAAATAGAAAAATCGAGGAAGCATGTAAATAAGTCTGTTTCAGCTTACATGAGGGACCATGGAATGGGCTGCATCTACAACAATAACTTGCGTTACTACATGCAAGATATCTACAGAGGAGATGGCGTGCATTTCTCAGATGAGGGGAACAAAGTTTTCATACTAAATTTAAGAATGTGTATTGGTTCCTACTTATAAGTTTCTCGAACATACACAAAACCCAAAAGCTCTTTTCAGAGCTACCTTAACTTAGTGTACTCTTTTGAAATTTCGAATGTACCTTTTTTCACTTATTTCCACCTATATTCGCTTCCCGGTACGCTAACTAGTTCGCGTACCAGCAGCTAACCACGCAATAAAAAACAATTTTTTTTAACGACATATATGAGCCTCCTGAGCCACCCTCAGAAAACTTAGGGAGACAGGATACGTATAAACTACCCCAATCTACCCATTCTGAACATTATTTACCCTCCATCTTGTATCTCAATTCTACCGAAACACAAAATGGAGGACTCCCGTAACGCTGCAAGTTCACGTACCGGGAAACACACTGACAAGCACTCGCTCAAAAAAGGTGGGAAAGTAATTTACAGAAAAACAACTGGAGACACTTTCACCAATTAAACATTAGCTCATACTACATACCAATCCCTACCATTTTCACAAATATTGTTGGAATACCATTTAGCCATTTAGCATGTAGAACTCTCTAAAATCCCTGAGGTAAATTCCTTCACAAAACATATAGGAAGTTTTGGAAATGACAACCAATTAAAAGATTACTTTCAATTTCTACTATTATATCATGACATTTCATTGGTTATATACCTGAATATATATATACAAAGAGAGAGAAACATACCCATTTTGACTACTACTTCGTAAAGTGCAGAACAACAAAAAATCAACTGATAACTTCAAATGATATTTAAAAGGTAAGATATTATTTTTAAAACTGAGGGTGCGCCAAAATGCTGGACAATGGGCCCCCCACAGTGTCTGTGAATGGTCTCCTTGCAATTGAGGGAGCGTCTCCTTCTCCCTCCCCTATACCTCCTGACACCATCCATGAGAGGCCCAAGGAGGGGCCACCGCCAATGGACCTTAATTGCAGGCGACACCTTTCTTTGTGATAGATCTCCAGGAAAACAAAAGGACACATCACCAGTGTGTGGCACCATGCTGATGGGCTGACTGCGAGATCATGAGCGGCAGCCCAAGCTGCCCATGCCTAGCGCCAGCCCTGAGTTAAGGATAGAGTTAGACTTCTATAGTATAATTCAGAATTGACTAAGAGTTTATTTGATAATTTTCTTCATATTTCTACTTCCAATTTGATACCATACACTGCCCAAAGAAAAAAACACTTTTTAATTAACCAAACTACCTATCTGTACTGAAACCCAACAGTGCCCTATCTTTACTGATATATTTTTTAAAAATTCATTTTTCAGAATTAAAAATGGAAGAACAACAAAACAACATGAAAACTGAAACAGAAAAAAAAATGGAGACAGAAGTTGACATGGATTTCTACGACGACACAATAAACAATGAACTTGTGCAATGTGTAGATGCAGTAGATTTTCTACTGAAAAATGAAGAAAAAAATGATCACGATTTTTTAGATTTTCTTTTACATTTTGAAAAACAATCTGAAAAATAAATTGTTATTTCTTAATTCAAAAATTGTTTGACACATTATTTATTTTTATATATATGTTGAAAACTAGTAGCAAATGTATTATAACGTGAAGTCAGACTTAAAATATACTTTGCAACTTTTTGGTGTTACATACTAGCTTTGTTCATAGTTACTTCCTTTCTCCCACTATATAATCCCCAATGTGTATTTAACATCTCTTTATATCTCCTGCCACCATGTTGTTTCGGCTTTCCAGACAGACTATGGTATGAATTCCATATACCACAATAACTTCTATAACAACAGGTAAGATATTTACAAAGGAGACGGCGTTTATTAAATTATAGACTCTGCATTGGTACCTACATATAGCTACGTAAATAAAAAAAAACAAAAAAAACAAAACGAACAATCAATAAACATACAATAAGTTAAAAGTCAATCATTCTTGTTTCCTTATAGTACGCTCCCCAGACCGCTTTCCGGTACGCGAACCGAGCGCACCCCACGAAAAAAACAATTTTTTTTTTTTTTTGGGACCCGCGGGGCACTTTAATATCCCCCTCATCAATCCTAGGGGGTCAGAAGGGGTCTACCTTGCCCCCTTTCCTTTATTTCCCCCTTCGTTTTGACCTCCTCTTGTCTCTCGATCCTACCGAGAGACAAAATGGCGGCCGCTACGGACTGTTTAGAATATTGACAGACACCGGAGAGCCAATCAGCTTCGCATCTCAAAGCTCCGTTACGCGACAAGTACGCGAACTGGTGCGCTATCCAGGACGCTGTCACAGATATATAAATTTTTTTAAAACGTTAATTTCTCAAAATCCACTGGAGCACATATATTGAGACCCAGCAAAGGCGCATCGGGCTAACAGTCCCTACAATTTTGCCAAGTTTCGTGCAAATCCATTCAGCCGTTCGAGCTAAAAGTGAGGCCAAACGCCCTATGGAAATTAACATGGGAAAAACGCGTTTTGGGACCCCCCTTTTTTCTCGGCCCCCCCTTAACAAAACCCCCCCAAATTTCAAGGGCTGCTCAGAAACAAAATGTGCCATTTTCCTGAAAATTTCAGCCGATTCCGTCCACAAACGCCAAAGTTATCAGACATAGAATTTTCAAAAGTTCCATAGAGAAAAAATCCTAACTATATATACCTACTGGCGACCGCCAGTAGGTAATATATATATATATATATATATATATATATAACACAGTTCCAGTTTCCCAAATTGAAGGACCACCAGGAAGATTCGTTGGAAAACGCTCGGTTTTAATTTCATGGCTGGCTTGTGGCATGTTCACAGGAAACCTCACACATTGTTCATACTGCCAGACGCGTTTCGGGAGAAAACCTACTCCCTTCTTCTGTGGCGCAATGTACTCCGCACCAGAACCGACTTATAATTGATAGTCACGCCCCTGGGCGGGGGCGCTGCCACTCCTGCGGCATGATGGACTTTGTAGTTTATTCACCAAGTGGTTTGTTCAGTTCAAGTGCCCATAGGTACCAAAATTAAAGTCCTTTAGTGGGTAGTGAGAGTGACCAGGGACTTGTCACTCTGCTTCATCGCCGTGAAAAAAGCGTTCGCGTGAGCACTGCCTGGAATCGTGCTCAAGTGCCTTCCATCCGCTGTCATCGCGCACCCAGTGGTGCCGACTCGGATCCATGAACTGGGGTGTCACTTCACGACCGGTACGGCCGTTTAAACATAACACAGTTCCAGTTTTCCAAATTGAAGGACCACCAGGAAGATTCGTTGGAAAACGCTCGGTTTTAATTTCATGGCTGGCTTGTGGCATGTTCACAGGAAACCTCACACATTGTTCATACTGCCAGACGCGTTTTGGGAGAAAACCTACTCCCTTCTTCTGTGGCGCAATGTACTCCGCATCAGAACCGACTTATAATTGATAGTCACGCCCCTGGGCGGGGGCGCTGCCACTCCTGCGGCATGATGGACTTTGTAGTTTATTCACCAAGTGGTTTGTTCAGTGCAAGTGCCCATAGGTACCAAAATTAAAGTCCTTTAGTGGGTAGTGAGAGTGACCAGGGACTTGTCACTCTGCTTCATCGCCGTGAAAAAAGCGTTCGCGTGAGCACTGCCTGGAATCGTGCTTAAGCGCCTTCCATCCGCTGTCATCGCGCACCCAGTGGTGCCGACTCGGATCCATGAACTGGGGGGTCACTTCACGACCGGGACGGCCGTTTAAACATAACACAGTTCCAGTTTCCCAAATTGAAGGACCACCAGGAAGATTCGTTGGAAAACGCTCGGTTTTAATTTCATGGCTGGCTTGTGGCATGTTCACAGGAAACCTCACACATTGTTCATACTGCCAGACGCGTTTCGGGAGAAAACCTACTCCCTTCTTCTGTGGCGCAATGTACTCCGCACCAGAGTGGTCCTTCAATTTGGGAAACTGGAACTGTGTTATATATATATATACATATATATATACATACATACTTTGTTGGACAGTTATTATTTAACCTGCCTGAACCGCCGCTGCCAAAAGGAGAAAAATGCCGGCCAACAGGAATGTGGGTCATGATGACATGACAAGGAAAATGGTGACTTAGACTAGCACCTTCAGTTATTGAGGATCTAAACGGCATAGAGTGTCTTGTGAGGGGAACCGTGTAAAGTAGTCCTACCCCTTTTTAACAGCGCATAGTTGTATTTCGGTGCACCGTTAGCTACCAACTGTGCCCATCATGGAATGGAAGGTTACTAAAATGAAGCACTGGCAATGAATGTTTTAATCACTATGAGGAAAAGAGAACTGTAACCATGCAAGTATGTCGGCATCCCTAGCAGAAGATCTGGCAGTGAACCCATACTCCTTCATCGATATCCACCATGCATGGGGAGCCCAAGGGACTACTTAACCACCTACACGAAAATAATAAACATTCACTTGAGGCATTTGATAAAGGCTGAGTAGCTGAAACGCGTCATTTAGAGTGACTGAAATGCAGGTTTTAAAAGGCCGAAATAAATGCATTTTAAACACCCGAGATGTGCCCCGGTCTGTTCCTGGTGGAGGACGTTTGTTGGAAAAAAGGCCACATGCACGCCGGGAGCACCCGTCAACCAAGTGTTCGGCAGGCAGTGGTACTTTGTTGGACTGTTATTATTTAACCTGCCTGAACCGCCGCTGCCAAAAGGAGAAAAATGCCTGCCAACAGGAATGTGGGGTATGACGACATGACAAGGAAAATGGTCACTTAGATCAGCACCTTCAGGTGTGGAGGATCTAAATGCATAGAGCGGCTGGCAAGGGGAACCGTGTAAAGTAGTCCTACCCCTTTTTAACAGCGCACAGTGGTATTTCGGAGCGCCGTTAGTTACCAACTGTGCCCTTCATAGAATGGAAGGTTACTAAAATGAAGCACTGGCAATGAATGTTTTATCACTATGAGGAAAAGAGAACTGCAACTATGCAAGTATGGTGGCACTAGCAGAAGATCTGGCAGTGAACCCATAGTCCTTCATCGATATCCACCATGCAAGGGGAGCCCAAGGGACTACTTAACCACCTACACGAGAAATAACAAACATTTACTTGAGGCATTTGATAAAGGCTGAGTATCTGAAACGCGTCATGCAGAGTGACTGAAATGCAGGTTTTAAAAGGCCCAAATAAATGCATTTTAAACACCCAAGATGTGCCCTGGTCTGTTCCTGGTGGAGGACGTTTGTTGGAAAATATATATATATATATATATATATATATATATATATATATATATATATATATATATATATATATATATATATATATAGCCACTCCGCTTGCACCATGATCACCACTCTCGAACTGGTGTTGCACCGGCGGGGGGTACTCCTGCCAATATTATTGCTCCTCGTCTCCTCTCACTCCCAGAAAAGACACAGCACTCACGGGGAGAGTCCTTTGATTTTATTAGACTCTCAATGCACCAAACGCGTTTCGGAAGTCGCCTTCCTCAATGGTACGAGGGCACGCCAGAAACAGCCATTTTTGTATATATTTTCAATTATTTTTTTTTACAACCAGCACTTCCCGTATCGACATAGCAACATAAAAGAGGGACCAACTTTTTCCCGCAATGTCAGTGCCATATTTAATATACATATATATATATATATATATATATATATATATATATATATATATATATATATATATATGCACTGAAAAAACCATAGGTTTAACACCAGTTATAGTTAGCTGGAAATTTTACTGACATAAAACCATTGAAATTCCCACGTTATAGTTAGTTGGACTCACTATAACTTGCATGGTTTTTTCAGTGAATTTGATAGGTTTTTTAAATGCTAATTCCTAACTATAACTGGTGTGATACCTATGGTTTTTTCAGTGAATTTCATAGGTTTTTTAAATGCTAATTCCTTTCTATATCGAGTTTCTAACCTTTTTTTTTTTTACAATTTGCTGTTTTTTTTTAAGTATTCATTTTTTTATATATTTTTTTTCTTTTGCGCTCTGGGTGCGCGCTCCGGGAAGCTTTCAGCTAAGCTCTCCGGTAAGCTTTCCGGTGAGCTCACCTGAAACCGCACCCAGAGCGCTACTGTTGTTCGTGAAAAAAAATATGAATGAAAAGTTAATAATAATGCAAAACATTTCGTACCATACAAATAAAATCCGTTTTTTTATAAGGAAAATGATTATGTATTTCTGTAAAAGTTTGATGACGTCACTTTGGCGCGCAACGTAAGTGCCCTCGGAAGCGCCTACGATCGCGCCGCGTAAACGCACCCGGAAGCGCCCAAGATCGCGCCTCGTTTGCGCCCCGGAAGCGCCTACGATCGCGCCGCGTAAACGCACCCAGAAGTGCTCCGGAGCGCGCTGCGTAAGCGCGTCGGGTCATGTGACCCTAAAATAACACTTTTCATTGGTTGCTAACAGTTTTTTTTACAAAGAATGAAATCCCCACCCATTTCCTTCACTATTGCTTTGTACTTGGAGAGAGCAAGAGCTGTTCTGTGTACTATCTTCATCTCCTACTTTCCTGATCTACAGCAATGGCTGCAAGAGAGTCATCCAGCAGTGATTCAGAGGCATTTGTAGATGAGGACCCTCCTAGGCAGAAGAAAAAAATCCATTTCATCTGGAAATTTTATAACATCCCTGAAGGAGAAAAAAAAGTCAAAGCTCCAAAAGTAACCTGCAAAATATGTGGTAGTACTTTATCCAGAGGCAATCCTCTGAAAAAATATAGTTTTGGAAATGCCAATTTAATCAGGCATGTCAAAAGAAGACACCCAAACAACTTTGCGAGGGAGAGTGTCAGAGACCTGGCACGGAAATTGTTTTAAAAAGTCTAAAAAAAAAAATATAAAACAACAAAATCAAAAAATAAGTTCTTTTCAGAACTACCTCTAATTTATAAAAAAATGCAATTTTTTTTGTGAAAAAAAATCTGTCATTTTTTATCTCCATCGTACGCTCCCCAGTAAGCTCCCCGGTACGCGTACCGGGTGCGCCCCCGCGGAAATCGATTTTTTTAAAAAAAATTTTTTTTACCCGCGGGACCCTTTTATGGCCCCCACATCAAAACTAGGGGGTCAGAGGGGGTCTACTCTTCCCCCTTATGGTCATTTGCCCCTTTTTTTTTAAACCCCTTGTGTCTCGATTTTACCGAGACACAAGATGGCGGCCGCTCCAGACTGTTTAGAATGTTTACAGACACCCAAGAGCCAATCAGCTTTCTGCGCGCAAGTCGCGTGGCGCGACTGGTGCGCTTTCCGGTGCGCGCACCGGAGAGCGCCTATAGATATATATATTTTTGTGAACCTAAATTACTCAAAATCCACTGGAACACATATCTTGAGACATAGCAAAGGCACATCGGGCTACCAGTCCCTACAATTTTGCCAAGTTTGCTGTATATCCATTCAGCCGTTCGAGCTAAAAGTGAAATCGACCGCCCTATGGAAATTAACATGGGGAAAACGCGTTTTGGGACCCCCCTTTTATCTCGGCCCCCGCTTGACGTATCCCCCCCAAACTTTCAAGGAAGAACCGGAGCTCGACGAGGCCATTTTCAGGAAATTTTCAGGCAGATTCGTCAACCGGTGCCAAAGTTATTCCAAATAGAATTTTGAGATTTAACATTGAAAAAAATCCTAACTATAACTACCTACTGGCGACCGCCAGTAGGTAATATATATATATATATATATATATATATATATATATATATATATATATATACATATATATATATATATATATATATATATATATATATATATATATATATATGTATATATATACTTTTTCCCCGCAATGTCAGTGCCATATTTTATATATATATATATATGAAGCAAAGCGTTTCTCTTTAGAAGAAGCGAGGAGACACAGCGGGGCTTCCAGGAAAGTTCTTTATTGCAGCAAAATATGGCATGACGCGTTTCGACGTCAAATGTCTTTTACAAATGCCTTCAACAAAGTCTGTGTTTGGCCAGTCCACTTATATACAAGTCGTATTGCCATTGGTAGCAGTCCAGGTGAGCCTCGTTTTGCTCAGGAGATAGGCTGTAGCTGCATCGGCAAACTACACCTCCCAACATGCATCAGTATGGGCAGTCAGGTAAGTTACTCCACAGGCTTCACTATGTCCCGTCTTGGGTACTGGATTTCAATCAGAACGCCAATAGGCGGAATGGAGTCTTTGTTGCTGCAGCAAGATATTTTCCTGGGTCCCCAAGACGCCTTCAACCGCTTGTTCCTCCCACAGTCTGCCCTGTAGCCGTGTATGCAGTGAAACCGGCTCCTCATTATATATATATACGTATATATATATTATTCCACCAACATTCCTGAACTACAGCAAATGCACCACCACAGCAAACTCAGGTACAGACCACAATAGCTTAATAAATTCTGATTTTCAGTGCTTTATTTCTCCGTTTGTCTCCAGCATGATGCGTTTCAGCTGCGTCACTGCAGCCTTGTTCACATGACCCTCTGAATAGAACTAGACAACATACTGTATCTGTCAACAGTGGTTTTGAAAGGATCTATCAGTGCAAAATGAGTTGTATATAAATAATAAAAATTCTTATAAATATATCGCAACACATTCGACATTACATAGCAGCAATATATGAGAGTGTCTAAAATCTGTTAAAGAAAAAACATTTTTTTCTCTACACAGAAAAAGACACAACATAACACCTATTTACAAATTTAGCCAAGTGGCTTAATTGCTTTGTGCAAATCTAGTACTTTGGGTCCTATATTATCTTAAACATTACATGTCACTCCTAAATTGATTTGTTCAGAAAGATAAAGTGCTAGTGCAAAACAGTGTTTAAGTGCAAAGTAGTGCAAAGTGCAAATACCTCAGATAAAATGATATTAAGGTAGCATATCAAAATTCCAGAAAAAAAAAAAATATATATATGTATATATATATTTTTTTATAAAACAAACAGTCTGCGACAAAGACCATCTCTAGGTAGAAACGTTGGTGGGTGGTGGACATGGTGTCGGGATTTATGCTTTAATAAAAAGCTTCATGAATTGAAAACGACTTCTGGAGTGTGGTGACCTTCATTGATTTAAAAAAATGATATATATATTTGGCCACATGCACGCCGGGAGCACCCGTCAACCAAGTGTTCGGCAGGCAGTGGTACTTTGTTGGACGGTTATTATTTAACCTGCCTGAACCGCCGCTGCCAAAAGGAGAAAAATGCCTGCCAACAGAAATGTGGGTCATGATGACATGACAAGGAAAATGGTGACTCAGACTAGCCCCTTCAGTTATTGAGGATCTAAATGGCATAGAGTGGCTTGCAAGGGGAACCGTGTAAAGTAGTCCTACCCCTTTTTAACAGCGCAGAGTTGTATTTCGGTGCGCCGTTAGTTACCAACTGTGCCCATCATGGAATGGAAGGTTACTAAAATGAAGCACTGGCAATGAATGTTTTAATCACTATGAGGAAAAGAGAACTGCAACCATGCAAGTATGTCGGCATCACTAGCAGAAGATCTGGCAGTGAACCCATACTCCTTCATCGATATCCACCATGCATGGGGAGCCCAAGGGACTACTTAACCACCTACACGAGAAATATTAAACATTCACTTGAGGCATTTGATAAAGGCTGAGTAGCTGAAACGCGTCATGCAGAGTGACTGAAATGCAGGTTTTAAAAGGCCGAAATAAATGCATTTTAAACACCCGAGATGCCCCGGTCTGTTCCTGGTGGAGGACGTTTGTTGGAAAATAGGCCACATGCACGCCGGGAGCACCCGTCAACCAAGTGTTTGGCAGGCAGTGGTACTTTGCTGGACTGCTATTATTTAACCTGCCCGAACCGCCGCTGCCAAAAGGAGAAAAATGCCTACCAACAGGAATGTGGGGTATGACAACATGACAAGGAAAATGGTCACTTAGATCAGCACCTTCAGGTGTGGAGGATCTAAATGGCATAGAGCGGCTGGTGAGGGGAACCGTGTAAAGTAGTCCTACCCCTTTTTAACAGCGCACAGTGGTATTTCGGAGCGCCGTTAGTTACCAACTGTGCCCTTCATAGAATGGAAGGTTACTAAAATGAAGCACTGGCAATGAATGTTTTGATCACTATGAGGAAAAGAGAACTGCAACCATGCAAGTATGTCAGCATCACTAGCAGAAGATCTGGCAGTGAACCCATACTCCTTCATCGATATCCACCATGCATGGGGAGCCCAAGGGACTACTTAACCACCTACACGAGAAATATTAAACATTCACTTGAGGCATTTGATAAAGGCTGAGTAGCTGAAACGCGTCATGCAGAGTGACTGAAATGCAGGTTTTAAAAGGCCGAAATAAATGCATTTTAAACACCCGAGATGCCCCGGTCTGTTCCTGGTGGAGGACGTTTGTTGGAAAATAGGCCACATGCACGCCGGGAGCACCCGTCAACCAAGTGTTTGGCAGGCAGTGGTACTTTGCTGGACTGCTATTATTTAACCTGCCCGAACCGCCGCTGCCAAAAGGAGAAAAATGCCTACCAACAGGAATGTGGGGTATGACAACATGACAAGGAAAATGGTCACTTAGATCAGCACCTTCAGGTGTGGAGGATCTAAATGGCATAGAGCGGCTGGTGAGGGGAACCGTGTAAAGTAGTCCTACCCCTTTTTAACAGCGCACAGTGGTATTTCGGAGCGCCGTTAGTTACCAACTGTGCCCTTCATAGAATGGAAGGTTACTAAAATGAAGCACTGGCAATGAATGTTTTATCACTATGAGGAAAAGAGAACTGCAACCATGCAAGTATGGTGGCATCACTAGCAGAAGATCTGGCAGGGAACCCATAGTCCTTCATCGATATCCACCATGCATGGGGAGCCCAAGGGACTACTTAACCACCTACACGAGATATAACAAACATTTACTCGAGGCATTTGATAAAGGCTGAGTATCTGAAACGCGTCATGCAGAGTGACTGAAATGCAGGTTTTAAAAAGCCAAATAAATGCATTTTAAACACCCAAGATGTGCCCCGGTCTGTTCCTGGTGGAGGACGTTTGTTGGAATATATATATATATATATATATACACACATATATATATATATATATAGCCACTCCGCTTGCACCATGATCACCACTCTCGAACAGGTGCTGCACCGGCGGGGGGTGCTCCTGCCAATATTATTGCTCCTCGTCTCCTCTCACTCCCAGAAAAGACACAGCACTCTCGGCGAGAGTCCTTTGATTTTATTAGACTCTCAATGCACCAAACGCATTTCGGCAGTCGCCTTCCTCGATGGTACGAGGGAACGCCAGAAACAGCCATTTTTGTATACATTTTCACATTTTTTTTTTACAACCAGCACTTCCCGTATCGACATAGCAACATAAAAGAGGGACCAATTTTTACCCGCAATGTCAGTGCCATATTTAAACATCTTACCATCTATCCAAATACAAACAAATAATATTCGGGCAGCGTACATCAGCTGATAACATGCTCTAAATACAATCAATTTCATACATATATAACATAGGCAGTATTGAGCTTGTTCACAAAAAATCTTGCACTCGATGGGCCGATTGCCTCCCATGTTCCCATCAAGATCAATGGAACAAAAAGGATGTACACAAAATCCCACATAATCTAGCCCTGAATGGGCATGCTGCAATCATTGCATGAAATTAAAATTCATTGATTGGTTAATTACGATATCGTACATGATCCTTCTAATCATGGATATAGTAATCTCCCCCAGTGCTTATTACTAAACTCGCCCAAAGACAAGACTAACACAAAGTAACATAAAAATTGTCTCTAAATGATAAAGAAAAAAGAAGAATAAAAGAGAAAAAAAAGAGAAAAGGGGGGGAGAAGAATGTGGAAAGGGCCAAAGTAAAACAAGAGATCCAATGTATCTACTGTTGTTAAATTCATCTACTGTTATCATTCAATGCCATTTCCAAAATTCCAAATCACAAAACATGAGTTTAAATTCATTCAAGAATTTACAGATTCTAGGCTAAGCAGAAAAATCTACAGGCAGGACAGGGGGATAAATAGTGCCTGGGAAGAGAGCCCTCTATCCCAGGTGTACTATAAGCTCCTCATTGCTGTTTAGTCCCCCAGGAGTCTTGTTACCTAGATCTATAAGATACCTCCTATTTAGAGCATGTTATCAGCTGATGTATGCTGCCCCGAATATTATTTCTTTGTATTTGGATAGAACATAAGATGTTTAACTAAGGCGACATTGCGGGAAAAAGTTGGTCCTTCTTGTATGTTGCTATGCCGACACAGGAAGTGCTGGTTGTAAAAAAATAATATATATATATATATATATATATATATATATATATATATATATAAATATAAATGCCCGTTTCTGGCGCGCCCTCGTACCTTCGAGGAAGGCGACTGCTGAAACGCGTCTGGTGCATTGAGAGTCTAATAAAATCAAAGGACTCTTCCCCGTGAGTGCTGTGTCTTTTCTGAGAGTGAGAGGAGATCAGGAGCGCTATATATATATATATGTGAACAAGGTCTCCTGAAGCCCGAAACGCGTCGTTGCTGGCTGGGTTGAACAACTAATAAAAACTTACCTTGCCTGAAAAAACGCTGTGGTCGGTCTGAGTTCCTGCTTCGTTGCGAAAAAACGGAAGTGGTTGGAATTATTGATGCATATATATATATATTCAATGAAAAAACCATTGGTTTTAGGCCATATATAGTTAGGGATTTGCATTTACAAAACCTTATTTTACTCGCATAAAACCATTGAAATTCCATATATAGTTATAAGCGCTAACTATATATCGCGCACCCGCAATCCACTGCTGATGATGTCACATATTACATCATTCATGACATGGTTAGTGACATCACTGATGACATCACTGATGACATCTCAAATGACATCACTGATGACAACATCCAGTGACTGTATGTTTCTGTAAAGTAAAAATATGTCTTACATATTGAAGAATGAGTGGATGTATAAGTGTCTGGATGAAGGATTTAGTAGGTGCATGACTGACTGTATGAGTGAGTGATTAAATGTGTCTCACTGAGTGCATGGGTTAGTGACTAAACTGTCTTAATTTGTGCATCATTATGTCTGTTGTTCTGTAAACTGCTGCATGTGTTGATCAGTAGCTATATGAGTAACTATATGGGTTATTGATTGGTTGCCCAAGTATTTGTATGGGAGACTGAGTGTGTGTGTGGGTGGCTGGGAGGTGTATGACTCTGTGCATAGATGTGTGAGCAGTTGATTCACTAGATGTATGGGTTCAAAAGTGCATGTGGAAACAGCTGTATGGGCGGTTGACTGTGTGCATGAGTGTATTGGTGAGTGAATGGATATCTCAGTGCTACATGTCAAAGTAAGTACATATGTAAAACACAGTACATGTGAGAGTTGACATATATAAATAACTGTGCATAAGAGCCAGTGAATGTGTGAGTGGCTGTATGGATCATTGTGAACTTGTATCAGGGATTGTATAAGAGAGTAAAGTAAATATGTGTTAGTATATGTTTGAATAAGTAAGGTGTGTATAACTGTATAGTTGAGAAAATGGAGGTGTGATTGATTTTTGGCATAACTGACTAGGTGTGTGAGTAACTCCATGGATGAGTGACAGTCTGTGACTGTCTGTTTACACTGATTGTATCTAAGGTTATATTAGAGTCTGAAGAGGTTCATGGTATTATCACATGAATGATATCATCAGTGATGTTATCAGTCATGTCAAATGAGATGTTTTCAGTGATGTCATCAGTGATGTCATTTGAGATGTCATCAGTGATGTCATCAGTGATGTCACTAACCATGTCATGAATGATGTAATATGTGACATCATCAGCAGTGGATTGCGGGTGCGCGATATATAGTTAGCGCTTATAACTATATATGGAATTTCAATGGTTTTATGCGAGTAAAATAAGGTTTTGTAAATGCAAATCCCTAACTATATATGGCCTAAAACCAATGGTTTTTTCATTGAATTTTCAAGGTTTTGTAAATGCAAATTCCTAACTATATATCCACTATAACCTATGGTTTTTTCTGTGAATTTCATTGGTTTTTTAATAGCAAATATGAAAAGCTTTAAAATGTCAAGTACGTGATAGATAAAAACATTTTCGTATTTATGCACGCTGATGTGCTTTGAACGCTGCCCCCCCCCTCCCCTCTTTTCTCTTAGTAGTACTCTCTCTTTGCAGATAGTGAACGGTAGTTAACGCAGGCCTTTGCCCCCGTTGTAATCCGTCGTGCCTGCTTGTCTCTCCATTTGATTGATTGTTATCCAAGCATTTACTGTTTTAGAATTGGTTCTCTTTGGATCATTCTCTATTTACAAACAAGCACAAAGTCGCAATACTCTGTTTAGTCTTTGCAGATAGTGAAAAATCGTGTAAAAAAATAAAAGTAATCGAGCAAAATCAGTAGGCCACTAATTGGATCTCTTTTTGACCTCGCTAAAATAGAAATATTAGGAACAACCCTTCATGAGAAATACGAAAATAGTGAGATGAACTGAGCTCCACACCATGAGGGCTGCAAGACAGCTCGACTCCGTCACCCACCCCGCCCAAAATAACGACAAACCCTATGCAAATATTAAAAATATAGACAACACACCAGCAAAGAAACAGGGTAAAACATTTTATTAAATAACTATTTACATAACTATTTTATACTTTTTATTGCCCGATCCGGCTAGCTCAATCGATCGAGCATGAAACTCATGCACTCTGATAGCAAGCGTTGCTACTGATGCTATGCAGACCAAAACTGGTTTTCAGTTTGTACATTTTTCTAGATTTTTCAATCCAAGGTTGGTTGACTTTGTAGAACGATGGCTTCAGATTTTCAACATACGGTGTGGTGGCGCGGACTGGGAGGGGGCGCTTCGCTCCTGCCCCCTCCCCAAGTAAGTTTTTCATACGTGAAAGTACGTTAATGGTTTTGGTCCCTGAGTTGCTTCAATGTCACTGCCATTCTCAAATGGCATAAGTTCTGGATGTTGGGTGCCATAGTTAAGAGTTCTGAGCAGTGCTTGTAACACTGTCTGAAGCTTATTTCCACCTACTGCAGCTTCACTATTCTCAAAGTAAGTGAGTGTCGTTTGTGGACCTGACTGCATTAGAAAACAATGTGATATGTTACCTTCCTAAACAGCTTGACGGAGGCCCCTGAGGGGCGGTGTGATGGCCGTGGACTCGGAGAAGACGCTTGGCTCCGACACCCTCCCCAAGTCTTATAGCACTGGTGTAGCCTGAGATCGCCCCCGACATAAGCCGCCGGCTCCCGGGGTCCGGCGGAACTTTTTGCCTTTTGATGACTCTTCAATTCTGGACCTTGTCCCACAATCCGTTTGACCTGAAGACACGCTGTAGTGGGGTGCCCCTTTACCGTTTCAGTTGCCATTCCGCCCGCTTTTGCTACACTGTGCCTCTTCCGCCATTCTGCTGTTTACCGCCCGCTCTTGCGACTACAGCGTCTCGCTCATCATGTAGTTGAGTTGCTCCCGCTCTTGCGGTGCAGCGATAGGCGGCTGCCACAGGACTCTCAAAATGGCGGCCGGCTCTTCGGTTTCGGGCCTGGTCCACTAAAATGGCCCTGGGACACCTTTGAACTCGGACGCTTCCCTGATAGGGCTTGGGTCCCATTCTCGAAAGCGTCCCCTCAGCCGTGAAGATTCTACAAAAGTCTTGGGGGCCTCCGACTCCAGCAGGCTTCTGGTGGGGAGCGGCTGCCATGATTGCTCGTGGAATGGCCACGACGGAGCTACGAGATGGTAGTGCTCTCATGCTGACGCCAGCTTTAGTCTGAAACATCCAGAAACACTTTAGACTACCAATTCGATCAGTTCCGGTAGCGCCCCAACATGACCCGGAAGAGAAGAACTTGCCCTCCCCTCTTTGACTGATGGTTCTTCTTGCCTGTCCCCTCTGTTGTCATTTAACAGAACTTTTTGACTGCTGAAAGGGGTTGTGTTCCGAACGCTGGTTGGTGGAGACATTTTGACTATATTCTTGACCTACGTTGTCGCGTAATGCGTTATATGACACGCCGCGTTAGCGCACCCGGAAGTGATCCGAGGCGCGGCGCGCAGCGCAGCGCGTAACGTAAGCATAACAGGTCATGTGACTTGTTAATAAAACTTTTCATTGGTTCATTTTGCTTTTGTTATTTTAATGATGAAAAGCTTGGTCATATGACCTAAAAATTACGCTTTTTATTGTTTTCTAACATTATTTTTTTAAAAACATTTATGTTATAATATTCCAGGCTAATGTACTTTCCCGGACAATTTACAACTGTCCTGCAAGTAAAATATATTCCTTTTTCGAGAAAAAGGGCGTTTCTTCGTTCCATGACGGAGCCGTTGAGTAAAAGAGACTCGGCCTGCTGTCTTAGTCGCCGATACGCCTGATTATCAGATTCTTATCGATCACTTTATGTTGCAGAAATGAAAAACACAACTGCCCTTGACCATTTATCTTTACTGCGTTCCTACATATTATACCTTTTATCCGTCATGTAATTGGACTGCTTTATTTCACTTGCCTTTTACTGATTCGAAAACAGTGACTAAAAGTAAAAACTTTACCAATGTAAATACTACTACCGTGTTTTGTTTTAAAAACCTTTATTGTGAAAATGTCAGTATACAAATACGGGCCTATAACCACGTGGGCCGGCCACGGAGCAAACTGAAATCGTATATGATGAGGAGACATTTACACTGTAGAGGAACGTAACGAGCGGGCCATTAGGTTGCAAGAACAAAGGTGTCTAACAGTTGCGGAATCGGTGGACGTACATTTTGTAATTAAAATACGACAGGGCCACTTACAATAACATTTTCTAGATATACATTTGCGGGCAAGGAGTTACGAGTCCCATTTATACCGGCGCCATTTTGTGCGAGGCCGGGCAGGTCCAAGATATAGTCAAAATGTCTCCACCAACCATCGGCCAGACCAGAACCCCTTTCGGCCCTTTATGCTACAAAATGGTGTCTTCCATTCAGAAAATATTGTTGGCAGCATTTTGAAAGGAAACAGAAACAGCCGTTCTCCTAGTGAGTTTCACATTGTTACATTTAGGAAGAATGTTGAAGAGTAGTATGTGGAAAATCTGAAGCCATTTTTCTACAAACTCTCAATCAGACTTGGATAGAAAAAAAAATCCTGAAGAATGTACAAACTGAAAACCAATTTTTGTCTGTATAGCATCAACAGCAACGCTTGAGTCAGCTTTGTGTCAAGCCGCCATTTTCATTCAATCAATAGCGTCCCCCTGCACACATTCAGGGACCTGGTCGTGTCTTCAGATGAAACGGATTGTAGGAAAAGAAGCAGAAAGGAAAAGGAAAAAAGTTCCGCCGGACCTCGGGAGCCGGCCGCCTATGTCATGTGCGACCTTTGGCCACACCAGGGCAATAGTGAAGCTGCAGCAGGTGCACATAAGCTTCAGACAGTTTTACAAGCACTGCTCAGAAATCTCAACTGAGGCACTCAACATCCAGGACTTGCCATTCGGATCTTGGCGCCTTGTGCTGGTTCCGACCTATTCACACATCGGTCCACTACTGACATCACCTCATAAGCCAACGGGGCACCCCACGCCGACTTTCGGCGCAGCATTGTAGGATGGCCACACCAGTGTGGCAACTTGCTGGACACCACCTCGGTGCCATCCGGATCTCGGCGCGTTCGAGTCACTGTGCCGGAAGAGTGACCGGAACTCAGCTGAACACGCCGTCTTTCGGCGCAGCATTGTAGGATGGCCACACCAGTGCGGCAATTTGCTGGACACCACCTCGGTGCCATCCGGATCTCGGCGCGTTCGAGTCACTGTACCGCAAGAGTGACCGCAACTCAGCTGGACACGCCGTCTTTCGGCGCAGCATTGTAGGATGGCCACACCAGTGCGGCAATTTGCTGGACACCACCTCGGTGCCATCCGGATCTCGGTGCGTTCGAGTCACTGTACCGCAAGAGTGACCGCAACTCAGCTGGACACGCCGTCTTTCGGCGCAGCATTGTAGGATAGCCACACCAGTGCAGCAACTTGCTGGACACTAACTCGGTGCCATCCGGATCTCGGCGCGTTGTGCTGCCTTCGGCCTATTCGCACATCGGTCCGCTACTGACGCCGCCTCACGTGCCAACAGATTTTCTACGCTTTTTGTAGCCCTATGCCGCATAACAGGTCATGTGACTTGTTTATAAAACTTTTCATTGGATCATTTTACTTTTGGTTTCCTAAAGATGGAAGGCTTGGTCATATGACCTAAAAATAACACTTTTCATTGGTTTAGAACATTTTTTTTTCCCAAACGATGAAAGCCCCACCTTGTTTCTGGATCATTCAGACTGAAGCTGGCGTCAGCATGAGAGCACCACCATCTCGTGGCTCCGTCGTGGTCATTCCGCGAGCAATCATGGCAGCCGCTCCCCACCGGAAGCCTGCGGGAGTCGGGGGCCCCCAAGACTTTTGTAGAATCTTCACGGCTGAGGGGACGCTTTTCGAGAATGGAGCCCAAGCCCTAGCAGGCAAGCGTCCGAGTTCCAAGGTGTCCCAGGGCCATTTCAGTGGACCAGGCCCAAAACCGAAGAGCCGTCCGCCATTTTAAGAGTCATGTGGCAGGCGCCTATCGCTGCACTGCAAGAGTAGGAGCAACTCAACAACATGGTGAGCGAGACGCTGTAGCCGCAAGAGCGGGCGCAACTCAGCTGGATGGCCGCCACCTGGGGAGGCCTGTTCACGCCGCCTCCCCCACGCGGCCCCCCCCCCCCCCCCCCGGGCCGCCGCACGCAAATTTTCGGAGCAGCATTGTAGGATACCAAAACCAGTGCGGCAGTTTACTGGACATCACCTGGGTGCCATCAACATCTCAGCGCGTTCTGCTGCCTTGGGACTATTCGCACAACAGACCGCTACTGACGAGGCCTCCCCCCGCCCCACCCGGGACGCCCCACGCCAATTTTCGGAGCAGCATTGTAGGATCCCAAAACCAGTGCGGCACCCAGGCGACATCACCTGGGTGCCGTCCAGAACTCTGCACGTTGTGCTGCCTTGGGACTATTCGCACAAAAGACAGCTTCTGACCATTGTTGCTTTTTGGGTGAAAAATGTTTAAATGTTTTTACAGTTTTTGTTCCATTCATTATAGTTAAATGTTAATAAAGTTTTAAAATCTAACTTTGTTGGAGTGCTATATATCTTTAAAAAATCGAGTGAATGGGGCCTTGAATCGGGTTTTTGTCATGTGTGGGCTTTGCAAGTGTACTGCTACAAGATCGGACATTTCAAACTCAAATGCACGTTCTTTTTCTTACCTTTCCGAAGCATGGAGCGCAATAGCAGGCAGAGAAAGGGTGATGCATGTGTTGAACACTGCCTGGCCTGGCAAGTTGGTGGCAGTGCCCCCCCCGCCCGCTCCTGAAAGAGGGCACACACACACCGCCGCCCCGAGTACTTCACAAATCTTTAAAAGACCATGCGCTTGTTCATGAGGCTTAAATGGTTTATCACCCCTTCTAGAACCCCTGCATCGACCCTTTGACGTTTCCTGGAAGAATTAGCACGTAACACAATACCAAGCCCTGTCAGCTGAAACCCCCGAGAAATCATGGGGCATATTATCAAGGGGGGTTATTTCCGCTTTTTGGGCTTTAAAAGCCAAAAAAAAAAGAGATAAAATTATCTCCCTATTACCAAGCTGTCGCTAACACCAGTTAGTGAAAGCTAAAAGGTGATAGAGACCATCTTGGGCCCGCTTTGCATATCAGTGATATTTATCACTAATGACATGCAAAGTGGGCGTGCCAAGATTTTAGCGACTGGAAACAGTCCCTAACCATCGCTATCTCCTATTACCAACTTTTGGAGATATTCGCGCTAAGCGCGAATATCTCCAAAACCTAACACCTGCCCTGAGCAGTTTTAGCCATGTTATCCAATGGGAAGTGGATAACATGGCTAAGAGCATTTGCTGGATAATGCATGAATATCGCTGACTTTTCAACGATATTCATGCATTGTGGCCGTTTTTTATCGCATTTGCGATAAACCTTGCTAATAGCGAGGTTTATGTGCGATAAAATTCGCCGATGTGCGGCGATAATTTTTGTCTCTAAACAAGTTAGAGACAAAAATTATCGCTAGTTGTTGGTAATATGCCCCCGGGTTTTGGCTTGCAGGAATCGGGAGGCGGGAGACTAGCACTGAAATCAGTAGTCTCACGCCTGAATCGGGAGGGTTGGCATGTCTGGATACTCTACAGCTGGGGCCATAAACTACATCCGCAGGGCTAGGTGATAGCCTAGGTCCGGCCTGGACAATCGGACACAGAGGAAGAGGAGTGTCAGAGGGTGCGGTAGTGAATAGGGTGAAAGGGAGGTGTCGGGCGGGCACAGGGTGTGATTCTCAGAGAAGAGCAGCGCAGATGGGGGGAAGTATATGGCCCATGCATGAGAGAAACAGCGGGGGTGACAAGTGCGTGGGGGAGATGCTTGCGAGGGTGGGGAGCCATGCTGAGGATCGGCGGCGTGCAGAGAGTGGCCCTGGTCAAGGCATCTAAAATGGCTGCCGTGCACGACAAAATTGTGGCATTGGACAAAAAGGATTCATTTATAACAAAATATTTACTCGCAGTGACAAAATGGTGGTCAACACTTCCTGATTTCCATCGAATCGAACGTTAACAAACGTCACGCAGCAAAAAAAAAAAAAAAAGCTCACGCACAGAGCAGTTTTTAGCCATGTTATCCAATGGAAGGTGGATAACATGGCTAAGAGCATTTGCTGGATAATGCATGAATATCGCTGACTTTTCAGCGATATTCATGCATTGTGGCCGATGTGCGGCGATAATTTTTGTCTCTAAACAATTAAAACGAAGCACAAAATGGCGAATTCCCGTTTCGCCACCAGTTTGCGGCCCAGTTCGCGGCCCGTGAAGCGCTTCTACCGTGAAAAATCATTTTTTTTTATTTTCCCCACGGGACCCTTTAATAACCCCAACAACATTCCTAGGGGGTCAAGAGGGGTATACCTTGCCCCCTTTCAATAAATTCCCCCTTCGTTTTTCACCTCTTCTTCTCTCTCGATCCTACCGAGAGATAAGATGGCGGCCGCTCCGGACTGTTTAGAATGTTGACAGACACCGGAGAGCCAATCAGCTTTCTGTTATCCAATGGAAGGTGGATAACATGGCTAAGAGCATTTGCTGGATAATGCATGAATATCGCTGACTTTTCAGCGATATTCATGCATTGTGGCCAATGTGCGGCGATAATTTTTGTCTCTAAACAATTAAAACGAAGCACAAAATGGCGAATTCCCGTTTCGCTACCAGTTTGCGGCCCAGTTCGCGGCCCGTGAAGCGCTTCTACCGTGAAAAATCATTTTTTTTTTATTTTCCCCACGGGACCCTTTAATAACCCCAACAACAATCCTAGGGGGTCAAGAGGGGTATACCTTTCCCCCTTTCATTAAATTCCCCCTTCGTTTTTCACCTCTTCTTCTCTCTCGATCCTACCGAGAGATAAGATGGCGGCCGCTCCAGACTGTTTAGAAATTTGGTGGGGTTTCGTCAAGGGGGGGCCGAGAAAAAAGGGGGGACCCAAAACGCGTTTTTCCCATTCATTTTTCCATAGGGCGGTTGGACTCACTTTTAGCTCGAACGGCTGAAAGGATTTGCACGAAACTTGGCAAAATTGTAGGGACTGTTAGCCCGATGTGCCTTTGCTAGGTCTCAAGATATGTGCTCCAGTAGTTTTTGAGAAATTAACGTTCAAAACAAGATATATATCTGTAACAGCGCTCCGGGCTGCGGTCCGGTTCGCTTACTTTTCGCGAAACGGAACTTTGCGCGCAGAAAGCTGATTGGCTCTCCGGTGTCTGTCAACATTCTAAACAGTCCGGAGCGGCCGCCATCTTATCTCTCGGTAGGATCGAGAGAGAAGAAGAGGTGAAAAACGAAGGGGGAATTTATTGAAAGGGGGCAAGGTATACCCCTCTTGACCCCCTAGGAATGTTGTTGGGGTTATTAAAGGGTCCCGTGGGGAAAATAAAAAAAAAAGATTTTTCACGGTAGAAGCGCTTCACGGGCCGCGAACTGGGCCGCAAACTGGTAGCGAAACGGGAATTCGCCATTTTGTGCTTCGTTTTAATTAAATTACTAGGTATAAGGGGGTGCGGGAGACGTATCCTAATCCCCTATGTTTCCTGAGGGTGGCTGAGGAGGCTCATATATGTTGATACATCTCTTCCAGCGGCTGTGCGTGAGCTTTTTTTTTTTTTTGCTGCTTGACGTCTGTTAATGTTCGATTCGATGGAAATCAGGAAGTGTTGACCGCCAATTTGTCACTGCGATAAAATATTTTGTTATAAATGAATCCTTATTGATAAACATTGCCTGCGCCATCTTACCTTTTTTACAATGCCACAATTTTGTCGTGCACGGCAGCCATTTTAGATGCCTTGACCAGGCCCACTCTCAGCATGGCTCCCCACCCTCGCAAGCATCTCCCCCACGCACTGGTCACCCCCGCTCCCTCTCTCGTGCATCGGCCATATACTTCCCCCAATCTCCGCTGCTCTTCCCTGAGAATCACACCCTGTGCCCGCCCGACACCTCCCTTTCACCCTATTCACTACCGCACCCTCTGACACTCCTCTTCCTCTGTGTCCGATTGTCCAGGCCGGACCCAGGCGTTCACCTAGCCCTGCGGATGTAGTTTATGGCCCCAGCTGTAGAGTATCTAGACATTCCAACCCTCCCGATTCAGGCGTGAGACTACTGATTTCAGTGCTAGTCTTTCGCCTCCCGATTCCTGCAAGGAAAAATCCGGGGGCATATTACCAACAACTAGCGATAATGTTTGTCTCTAACTTGTTTAGAGACAAAAATTATCGCCGCACATCGGCGAATTTTATCGCACATAAACCTTGCTATTAGCAAGGTTTATCGCAAATGTGATAAAAAACGGCCGCAATGCATGAATATCGCTGAAAAGTCAGCGATATTCATGCATTATCCAGCAAATGCTCTTAGCCATGTTATCCACCTTCCATTGGATAACATGGCTAAAAACTGCTCTGTGCGTGAGCTTTTTTTTTTTTTTTTGCTGCGTGACGTTTGTTAACGTTCGATTCGATGGAAATCAGGAAGTGTTGACCACCATTTTGTCACTGCGAGTAAATATTTTGTTATAAATGAATCCTTATTGATAAACATTGTCTGCGCCATCTTGCCTTTTTGTCCAATGCCACAATTTTGTCGTGCACGGCAGCCATTTTAGATGCCTTGACCAGGCCCACTCTCTGCACGCCGCCGATCCTCAGCATGGCTCCCCACCGTCGCAAGCATCTCCCCCACGCACTGGTCACCCCGCTCTCTCTCTCATGCATGGGCCATATACTTCCCCCCATCTGCGCTGCTCTTCTCCGAGAATCACACCCTGTGCCCGCCCGACACCTCCCTTTCACCCTATTCACTAACGCACCCTCTGACACTCCTCTTCCTCTGTGTCCGATTGTCCAGGCCGGACCTAGGCTATCACCTAGCCCTGCGGATGTAGTTTATGGCCCCAGCTGTAGAGTATCCAGACATGCCAACCCTCCCGTTTCAGGCGTGAGACTACTGATTTCAGTGCTAGTCTTTCGCCTCCCGATTCCTGCAAGGAAAAATCCAGGGGCATATTACCAACAACTAGCGATAATTTTTGTCTCTAACTTGTTTAGAGACAAAAATTATCGCCGCTAATCGGCGAATTTTATCGCACATAAACCTTGCTATTAGCAAGGTTTATCGCAAATGCGATAAAAAACGGCCGCAATGCATGAATATCGTTGAAAAGTCAGCGATATTCATGCATTATCCAGCAAATGCTCTTAGCCATGTTATCCACTTCCCATTGGATAACATGGCTAAAAACTGCTCAGGGCAGGTGTTAGGTTTTGGAGATATTCGCGCTTAGCGCGAATATCTCCAAAAGTTGGTAATAGGAGATAGCGATGGTTAGGGACTGTTTCCAGTCGCTAAAATCTTGGCACGCCCACTTTGCATGTCATTAGTGATAAATATCACTGATATGCAAAGCGGGGCCCAAGATGGTCGCTATCTCCTTTTAGCTGTCACTAACTGGTGTTAGCGACAGCTTGGTAATAGGGAGATATTTTATCTCTTTTTTTTTGGCTTTTAAAGCCAAAAAAGCGGAAATAAACCCCCTTGATAATATGCCCCATGATTTCTCGGGGGTTTCAGCTGACAGGGCTTGGTATTGTGTTACGTGCTAATTCTTCCAGGAAACGTCAGAGGGTCGATGCAGGGGTTCTAGAAGGGGTGATAAACCATTTAAGCCTCATGAACAAGCGCATGGTCTTTTAAAGATTTGTGAAGTACTCGGGGCGGCGGTGTGTGTGTGCCCTCTTTCAGGAGCGGGCGGGGGGGCACTGCCAGCAACTTGCCAGGCCAGGCAGTGTTCAACACGTGCATCACCCTTTCTCTGCCTGCTATTGCGCTCCATGCTTCGGAAAGGTAAGAAAAAGAACGTGCATTTGAGTTTGAAATGTCCGATCTTGTAGCAGTACACTTGCAAAGCCCACACATGACAATAACCCGATTCAAGGCCCCATTCACCCGATTTTTAAACATATATAGCACTCCAACAAAGTTAGATTTTAAAACTTTATTAACTTTTAAATATAACGAACGCAACAAAAACTGTAAATATATTTAACCATTTTTTGAAATTAACCAGAACTATAACGATAACAACAACAACAACAATAATATAACTTTTATGCCTAAATTACGCAAACATTTAGCTAATCTGCTAAAGGGGGGAGTCGCCATTTCTTTACAATAATCAATAATGAAAAATCCACATCAATAGGGTTGTCCGTTTTCTCGATGCAGCACTATAGTGCAACATACACAGCACCTGGGGTGTCAAGAGTGAACAGGTCTTTCTTTGTTCCTTAAGATGTTATCTGTGTCAACCTCTTCCGAGAATGCTGATGCGTTAGGATTTCCTTGTGTTTCTTAATAGCATTGGTGTCTGCACACTTCTTTGTCAATTCTGTGAAGATGATAACTGCTTCATAAACAGACGATATCTTTGTTTAGTCATTAGTGTTAAGTGTGTCTGAAACTACAGTGCCCTTCTGTTTTTTTTTCTTCAGGCTCTACAGAGTTTTGTGTGTTGTTCTTTTGAGCGACAATTATTCCAGAGGTTTCAGGTTTACTTGTTTTGTCCTGCAGTGAGTTAACAGCTTTAGAGACTTCATGTTTATTTGCTATGTCCTGCTGTTCGTCAACTGCTTCAGAGACGTCAGCCTCATATGTTATGTTTGACTAGATCCTGGACCTGCCCGGCCGCGCCCAAAATGGTGCCGGTGTAAATGGGACTCGTAACTGCTTGTTGTGTACTGGTTGCCCAACCTTGATATCACGAGATACATATGCAGTTTTGAAGCACATGGCGGAGGCTTGTCTGCTGTAGTGGGGCGCCCCTTTATCGTTTCAGTCGCCATTCCGCCCGCTTTTGCTACACTGTGCCTTTTCCGCCATTCAGTTGTTTAGCGCCCGCTCTTACGGCTACAGCGTCTCGCTCACCATGTAGTTGAGTTGCTCCCACTCTTGCGGTGCAGCGATAGGCGGCTTCCACAGGACTCTTAAAATGGCGGCCGGCTCTTCGGATTTGGGCCTGGTCCAGTAAAATGGCCCTGGGACACCTTGGAACTCGGACGCTTGTCTGCCAGGGCTTGGGTTCCATTCTCGAAAGCGTCCCCTCAGCCTTGAAGATTGTACAAAAGTCTTGGGGGCCGTCGACTCCCGCAGGCTTCCGGTGGGGAGCGGCTGCCATGATTGCTTGCGGAATGGCCACGACGGAGCTACGAGATGGTGGTGCTCTCATGGTGACGCCAGCTTCAGTCTGAAACATCCAGAAACAAGGTGGGGCTTTCATCGTTTGGGAAAAAAAATGTTTTTATCCAATGAAAAGTGTTATTTTTAGGTCACATGACCTAGTCTTACATCATTAGGAAAACAAAAGTAAAATGAACCAATGAAAAGTTTTATTAACAAGTCACATGACCTGTTATGCTTACGTTACGCGCTGCGCGGCGCGCTCTGGATCGTTTCCGGGAAGCTGCGCCTTGCGCACCGGAGCACTTCCGGGTGCGCTAACGCGTCGCGTCATATGACGCATTACGCGACAATGCAGGTCCAGAATATAGTCAAAATGTCTCCACCAACCAGCGGTCGGAATACATCCGCTTTCAGCAGTCCAAAAAGTTCGGTTAAATCTTAAGAGCGGGAGCCACTCAACTACATGGTGAGCGAGACGTTGTAGTCGCAAGAGTGGGCGGTAAACAGCTGAATGGCGGAAGAGGCACAGAGTACCAAAAGCGGGCGGAATGGCAACTAAAACGGTAAAGGGGCGCCCCACGACAGCGTGTCTTCAGGTCAAACGGATTGTGGGACAAGGTCCAGAATGGAAGAGTCATCAAAAGGGAAAAAATTCCGCCGGACCCCGGGAGCCGGCCGCCTATGCCGGGGGCGATCTCAGGCCACACCAGGGCAACACGACTTGGGGAGGGGGCAGGAGCCAAGCGCCCCCTCTCAGTCCGCGCCATCTCACCGCCCCTCGGGGGCCTCCGTCAAGCGGTTTAGGGAGGCACCGTATCACATTGTTTTCCAATGCAGTCAGGTCCACAAATGGACCCCACTTACTTTGAATAGTGAAGCTGCAGCAGGTGCAAATAAGGTTTAAACAGTGTTACAAGAGCTGCTTAGAACTCTGAAGTATGGCACTCAACAACCAGGACTTATGCCATTTGTGTAAGGCAGTGACATGGAAGCAACTCAGGGACAAAAAGCATGAACGAACATTCACGTATGAAAATCTTATTTGGGGAAGGGGTAGAATCCAAACGCCCCCTCCCAGTTCGCGCCATTACACCGTATGTGGAAAATCTGAAGCCATCGTTCTACAAACTCTCAACGCTTGCTATCAGTGCATGAGTTTCATGCTCGATCGATTGAGCTAGCCGGATCGGGCAATAAAAAGTATAAAATAGTTATGTAAATAGTTATTTAATAAAATGTTTTACCCTGTTTCTTTGCTGGTGTGTTGTCTATATTTATAATATTTGAATAGGGTTTGTCGTTATTTTGGGCGGGGTGGGTGGCGGAGTCGAGCTGTCTTGCAGCCCTCATGGTGTGGAGCTCAGTTCATTTCACTATTTTCGTATTTCTCATGAAGGGTTGTTCCTAATGTTTGTATTTTACCGAGGTCAAAAAGAGATCGAATTAGTGGTCTACTGATTTTGCTCGATTACTTTTATTTTTGTATACGATTTTTCACTATCTGCAAAGACTAAACAGAGTATTGCGACTTTGTGCTTGTTTGTAAATAGAGAATGATCCAAAGAGAACCAATTCTAAAACAGTAAATGCTTGGATAATAATCAATCAAATGGAGAGACAAGCAGGTACGACGGATTACAACAGGGGTAAAGGTCTGCGTTAACTACCGTTCACTATCTGCAAAGAGAGAGTACTACTAAGAGAAAAGAGGGGAGGGGGGGGGCAGCGTTCAAAGAACATCAGCGTGCATAAACACGAAAACGTTTTTACCTATCACGTACTTGACATTTGACAGCTTTTGATATTTGCTATTAAAAAACCATTGAAATTCACAGAAAAAACCATAGGTTATAGTCGATATATAGTTAGGAATTTGCATTTACAAAACCTTGAAAATTCAATGAAAAAACCATTGGTTTTAGGCCATATATAGTTAGGGATTTGCATTTAGAAAACCTTATTTTACTCGCATAAAACCATTGAAATTCCATATATAGTTAGATGCGCTAACTATATATCGCGCACCCGCAATCCACTGCTGATGATGTCACATATTACATCATTCATGACATGGTTAGTGACATCACTGATGACATCACTGATGACATCTCAAATGACATCACTGATAAAATCACTGATAACTACTCATTTGACATGACTGATCACATCACTGATGATATCATTCATGTGATAATACCATGAACCTCTTCAGACTCTAATATAACCTTAGATACAATCAGTGTAAACAGACAGTCACAGACTGTCACTCATCCATGGAGTTACTCACACACCTAGTCAGTTATGCCAAAAATCAATCACACCTCCATTTTCTCAACTATACAGTTATACACACCTTACTTATTCAAACATATACTAACACATATTTACTTTACTCTCTTATACAATCTCTGATACATGTTCACAATGATTCATACAGCCACTCACACATTCACTGGCTCTTATGCACAGTTATTTATAGATGTCAACTCTCACATGTACTGTGTTTTACATATGTACTTACTTTGACATGTAGCACTGAGATATCCATTCACTCACTAATACACTCATGCACAGTCAACCGCCCATACAGCTGTTTCCACATGCACTTTTGAACCCATACATATAGTGAATCAACTACTCACACATCTATGTACAGAGTCACACCCCTCCCAGCCACCCATACACACACACTCAGTTTCCCATACAAATACTTGGACAACCAATGAATAACCCGTACAGTTACTCATATAGCTACTGATCAACATATGCAGCAGTTTGTAGAACAACAGATATAATGATGCACAAATTAAAACAGTTTAGTCACTAACCCATGCACTCAGTGAGACACATTTAATCACTCACTCATACAGTCAGTCATGCACCTACTAAATCCTTCATCCAGACACTTATACATCCACTCATTCTTCAATATGTAAGACATATTTTAACTTTACAGAAACATACAGTCACTGGATGTTGTCATCAGTGATTTTATCAGTGATGTCATTTGAGATGTCATCAGTGATGTCACTAACCATGTCATGAATGATGTAATATGTGACATCATCAGCAGTGGATTGCGGGTGCGCGATATATAGTTAGCGCATCTAACTATATATGGAATTTCAATGGTTTTATGCGAGTAAAATAAGGTTTTCTAAATGCAAATCCCTAACTATATATGGCCTAAAACCAATGGTTTTTTCATTGAATATATATATATATATGTATATATATATACATATATATATATTAATATATATAAAAAATATATTTACATATATATATTTTGTTTTTTTAAGGGAAACATTTTAATAGCCGAAGAGGGGCATATAAGAAGCAATGTGCAAAGTGTTTTTTATGCTAGTGATTTAACAATTTTTGGCAATTTGTATACTTTCTTACGTTAAGTTCACCTTCTCCTGTGCATACTTTATCTATATGCTATCAAACCCATCACATCGAAGGTGGAAAAATACGCAATTTGCTCTTCTTCAACTTTATCTTTAGCAGCAAATGTTCTGCATTATGTAAACCAGGGGCAATTTTTTTTCTGCAAAGTTGCTGGTACCACAGAAATGATTACAAAACTCCAGATTTTCAGGCAAATGTGGAAAGTATAAAGCTTTTCATTTCATTTCATTTATTTCGGTTCAAGACAAAACCATAAAAGATACTTCAACATCACACACAGTCACGGTTGGGTTTAAAATTCAAATCATTAGTCTATTTTCCGTACCAAGAAATATTATTAAAGTACATAAATAGATTAAAAACCTAGGCATAAGAATTTTAGAAAAAGTGATACACTTTGTACAAAGGTCATTGCTACTTATTATTTATCAAGACTTGTACATAATTTTATAAAATTCAACATTATTTCTACATATGAAATAAAATGAAAAGAATTCGTACTTGTATAGCGCACTTATACCCTGAGGTGTCTAGGTGCTGTACGCATACCGCTGTGAAACCCTTTCTGGCTGTACCTTGTGAAATGCCCACTCCTGGGCACCACCAAGGTGAAGCCAGGCATCCCAGCGCTGTTGGGGCCGTTGTGGAGATTAAGCAAGCTATTGCCCAGAGTTGCAGAGTGGGACCCATGATTAAAATAGGAACCGAGGCGAGAATTATCAGGTCCGAGGAACTTGAGCCCAAGACCTGCAGAGGTGGGAATTGAACCCTGGTCAGACCTCTGCATCAGGGTCTGCGGCTCTAACCATTGAACCACACTTCTCCATATGCATACCAATACAAATATTTTAAAATGGAGAAATAAATTCATGGTTTGGGTTTTTAGTGTTTAGGACATAAAGTGCATGTATATAATTATAATCTTAATCCAACTTTTGTTCTTATAAGACTCACATTAAATAAAAACCCACTGACACTGAAAACAATTTTGTGAGATGTATCAGTTTTCAGTATTTTTCCTGCCTCTGTACAGACTGTAATATTCAAATATGGCAGATGGGTTTAATCCATTTGCTCCTCGGTGTGCCATATACAGTGCAGAAGAATAAAACATGTAAATCATTCTCCTTTGGTGCATTTTGACACAGTTCACAAGATTCATTACTATTTCTACCACTATTTGCTACCCAGTTTGATGAGTTTGCATTAATATTTAATACACCATACCTGAATTTCATATACAAGGCCTTAGCCAGTGGTGGATATATCTCATCCATAAAAGGTTCAAAACTGGCTAGTTCTTTGTAGAGAAGAAACTTGGTTGTTAACGTGCCATTACTCGCACAATGTAACACATTGTTTTGAATGTGTGTCCAGAAAGTGATCTTTAACAATTTTTTACTAGACATAGTTAACTGTGTCGGAGCTTCCCAAAAATGCTTCAAGCTCAATTTCTTGAACCAAAAGGAAACATGTTTTATCCACGGGGTACCCTTGTTCTTGTCAATTTCTAAAATCTCCTGTAGACCATCCTTATAGCTGGTCAATTCAGGAGTTGACCAAAGCCGTTCCCAAAATAATAGGGGTCTTAGTACTGCATGGTAATCCGTACGTTTAAAATTTAGATCCATTAGAATGGGAGTTAGAAGTGTTCTCACTGGCAACCCCAGCACCCGTCTAATAAATTTATTTTCTCCTAATTCAAAACTCCTTTTACAATGTGGTCCCCAAATTTCAGCGCCATACAATGAAGCTGCTTGTACTTTGTGTTTGAAATCCTCCAGAGCGGAAGTCATTGCTTTCAATATACTGCTCGCATGCATCTTTATTATTGGAAACGAGTTTTGCAGTTGGACAATCTTATTTTGTTAGCTTTTCAACTTGCACAGCTTTTCCTGTAACAGAGGCCTACAAACTCCTTTGCTCTGAGTCCCCCAAACAAAATGTTTTGAAGTGGGCCCCCCTCTCCAAAACCATATGGCAACGATTTGGGGAGGGATGATCACAGGGGGTGGGGATCATGAGATCATTTCAGGGGTGCTTTCTGTAACTTGTAATCCCCACTAAATGTGGGACTTTTGAAAAAGCAACAGCATCAAAAAAAAACAGACCAAACACTACTGCCTCTGCCTATAATCAGGGAACTCTGGGCCCTAATGCACTTTGCCTGCTGCACTAATAATGGCTGTAGCCCTGAGAAGCAGGCTATCTCCTCTTCTTTCACTACTTCCCCACCATGTCTAATCATCACTTCAATCTCAAAACAATTCCAGTCTCTTTCTAAATGAAAATGAGCTAATGCATGCTGCCCCCCTATTCTGTGTCAAGGGCTCCTTCTGCCCTAATACTAGCTAGGAAAATAAACCCCATGCCCACTTTGTATTGTAAAGCATTCATAGCTGTGATGCTGTGGGCTCCTGGGCAAAGGTGTCACTGCACCTGTTTCACTAATCATAGGTACCGCCTTGCTGTTGCCTCTGACGTTTGTAAACAACATGAGATCCCATCTCACACCATCCCTCTCCCTCCCATCTCCAATCATGTCTCTCATCTCTCATGTTCCCTCTCCTTCTCATATCTCTGGTACCCAAATCAAGGTTTCCCCTCCCTTGATCCATTGCTCCAAGGCTCCAAGAAACACTGGCCCATCAAATATGCCCTGGGTCTCTAATGCAACTCCAGCAACAATGATGCCTACAGCTCTGTGAATCAGGCTGTCTACTCTGCCCACTCAACAGGGCCATTGCTTCTAGGCCAGATGCACAAAGCACTCTTTCTGCTGCTTTGTGTAAAAACCTACAACACAAAAGCACATTTTGCTTGGGCCCTGATTTATGCACAACAATCATAGCCTGGGCCCTAATGCTAGCAAGGAAAATGCACCCTGTGTTGTTTTTCATAGTAAGACTGCCATGCTGGGGTCCAGTGCCCACTCACAGAGGGTGTGGGGTTCCTGTGCTGTGAAACAGATAGTACAGCACTAAAGAATAAGCATGCCTTCTCAAAAAGCGCCTGCTACCTGAAAGAAATTTAAATGTGTGCAATGGTTAATCATCAAATATAAAGGCTGCTTTGGAGCCAGTGTAGCTTTTAATTAATGGAGACAAATACTTATTCTTTTTGAGAAGTAATATATGTGTCCTTTAAAAGAAGTGCACCTTTTTAATGGACACATATACAAATATTTATACTAGATATAGTCTGAATGCTTATCACTAAAATGTATATTTTTAAAGCACTTGTTTTATCTTAAACAGTTTTGTGCAGCAGCCTGTTTCATACAGTGTGATACAATTTTAAAATAATGAAATTCACTGTGCTTTCTGTCAAAGACTGGGACCTCGTAGCAATATAAACAAGTCACTATTCCTCGCTGCACTAATAAGGATTTAATTCTGTGACTCTCAGGTCCCACACTAAACCATCAGCAGTGATCACATTAGCCAACTGAGGTTTCATGAGGTAAAAAGAGTATATTTCCCTTTGATTAGTTTACTTGCATTTATTTTTTATTTGAGGTATGCACATGTTTTATATGCAGTTACTCAAAGGTAAAAATCAACAGTAAAATGCAGAACCTTTTCTCCTTTTTTTAAGCAATGTCTTTACCCCTGACTTCACACTCACTCACTCTGCCCAGTTCCATTCAGTAGTACTGTCCTCACACTTTTTTTATGGGCTTTAACTGCTGCATGTTAATGAAGACAGCCTAGAAACATACCTTTTGCGCTTGCAGGCTATCTTCATTTACACATAATTGCAGACCCGTTTGTGCCCTCCTGGGAACAAATTAATGGCCCCCCAGGGGAGCACACCCCACAGTTTTAAGATCTCAGCCCTAGAACATTACAAGGGTGCAAAACATTCTTTGCATACCCCTACATTTGAGTAATATCACAATAAACACAAACTACCTTGCTCTCATCATTCACAGGGGTCATTTGCATAATAACCCAGCTGCTGGTGTGTTTGTGAAATAAGATCATTGCTATACTAATACTGATGAACATGCTCTAATCTTTATGTCCAGAATACATTTTCCAAGTGGTATCCCTCATATACAAGGTTAGTAGTGTGCAGCAGCGGATTTTATCTGGTAGACACAATCAATCTTCTCATATTTATATAGCAGATGTTACTCAGGTGTGGCTTGCACTTTCTCATTTTGCCCCAGTTTTTCCACAGTACATTAGGGGCCAGATGTAGGTGGCCATTTACCGGCTGGTAACGGACGATTTCGGCCGTTACCGACTGGTAAATGGGTTTTTGGGATGTAGGGGGCCAATTTTACCAAATCGGTAAATTTACCGAATCGGTAAAGTACCGAATCGGTATTTTTACCGATTCGGTAACTTCTAGATATAGGTGGGGCTCTTCTGAGTCCCACAGGCCTTTCAGATTCGGTATTTTACCACCCAATCCAATTGGGTGGTAAAATATCGAATCCAGGTGTGCATGCACATGTGTGCATGCACACCTATGCCATGTGACAGACAGACATGCCCTTAGGGCATGTCTGTGTGCCACATGGCACACATGCCTGTATTTGGGGTGCTAGAGGGTGTCAAAGTGACACCCCCTGCACCCTTGCTGGAATCGGTATTTTTGCCGAATCGGTAAATACCGATTCGGTAATGCCCATTGATTCATATGGGCTTCAATGCCCATAGGAATCAATGGGCATTACCGGATCAGTATTTACAGAATCGGTAAATACCGAATCTTAAGGATTCGGTATTTACTGATTCTGTAATACCTACATCCCCCCCCCCTCTATTTTACCACTTCTTAAATACCGATACCGAGTCAGTAAAATTCGATATTTAAGAAGTGGTAAAATAAAATTACCTACATCTATCCCTAGGTCTGTAATGTAGATCTGTTTACAGACACTTCCATGATTTTAGCAGATACATTTACTTACATTTGAATTACTTAAGCAGTCAAATGCTTGATCAGGCATTAATATAAATCTGATTCATAAGAGGAGAGTATTCCTTCTTTTTAGGGACCCATATATGCTGTTTATGCATTACAGTAGTCAAATACCGTTAGACCCTGTCAGCCTTAGGGTGGTCTTGCCACAAAATGTTGCCTTACTCTTCAATTGTTTTGCTGATCTTGTTTTTGTTGGCCTTAGGACTCTTGCTGCTGAACAGTACTAAAGTGTGTGTGCTTACTCCCTAGAATATGGTAAAATTGGCTTACACCCAATTGGCACATTTCATTTACTTGTGAGTTGCTTGTAACCCCTTCTGTTCTCGCGTCGGCCAACGCCTGACGCAAGCAGTGCACGATCATTGGCCGATGCAGCCTTTCCCACCCTTTAGAACGCCTGCACCACAGCAGAATGTTAGCTGCGGTAAACGGGTTTAAGTGGTACTAGCTGTACTCAGAGCCTGTAAAACAAAACACAACTAGTAGACCTGCAACACTCATTGTGCTACCCACTTAAGTAGCCTCTCTCAAGCCTGCCATTGCCGCCTTTGTGTGCAGTTTTAAACTGCCATTTTGACCTGGCAAAATAAACCCTTTGCCAGGCCTAAACCTTACTTTTTAATATATAGAAGTTACACCTGGGGTAAGCCCTAAACAGCCCATAGGGCAGGGTGCAGTGTATTTAAATAGCTGGGCTTGTATTTTTAACTTCTTAGATTTGATTTTCACCACTCCAATGCTTACCTATGCATGGGTGACAGCCTTTCTTGATTCAGGGGGATTCATGTGAAGATCTTGTGAAGGATGCAGAGAGTTTTGAAGCAGGTGAAGGCAACAACATTGATCTGTTGGGTCATGGAGAGGGAGTATGATGCCGAGGTTCTGGGCGTGGTCCATGGGTGTGGGAGGGCTGCGGAGGGCGGTGGGCTACCGTGTGCTGTCCCATGCAGAAGGGGAGGGTCCAAGGACGAGGAATTCTGACTTCTCCGAGTTGAGCCTCAGGCAGCTGCTGCTCATCCAGGTTGTGATGTCCTTCATTCTTTCCTGGAAGCTAAGTTTAGAGGTGAGGGGGTCCTTGGTGAGGGAAAGGATGAGCTGGGTATCGTTGGCATAGAAAACTATGCAGAGTCCATGCTGTTTGACGATGGCAGAGAGGGGGGTCATGTAGATGTTGAAGGGCACAGAGCTGAGCGATGATCCTTGTGGTACTCCCCAGCTGATCTCTGTGGGTTTTGAGAGAAAGGGAGAAAGTCTCATTCTTTGGGTTCTGTCGGTGAGGAAGGAGCAGATCCAGTCAAAGGTGGTCCCCTGTATGCCGGCATCATGGAGTCTGACGGTGAGAGTGCGTGGGAGACGGGGTCGAAGGCTGCAGAGAGGTCAAGCAGGATCAGGGCTGCGGTGGGTCCTTTGTTGAGGAGTGTGCGGATGTTGTCCGTGGTGGCGAGTAGGGTGGTCTTGTTGCTGTGGTTGCTGCAGAATCCGGATTGGGAGAGGTCGGGATGGAGTTTTCTCCTATAAATTTCGTTAGTTTGACGTATTCGATATTATCTGTAAATTTGGCTGCGAAGGGGCGGAGAGAAATGGGTCGGTAGTTATTAAGGTCTGTTGGATCTGCTGAGGGCTTCTCAAAGAGGAGCTTTACTTCTGAATGTTTCCAGGCATATGGGAATGTACCGGCTTCAAGGGATGGTGTGTTGTAGCTCCAGTGCGATCGCAGCCGCAGATGTGCAGAGGGCAGGAGTCCGTATGGGCTCCTGAGTGAATGCCTTTCATGGTTGATGCGGTGTCTTCAGTAGTAACTGTGGTACAGGGGGAGATGGTAAGCTGACTTTTGCTGTTAGGGGTGGAGTGGGTTTGGTGTCCTGTGTCTGGTTTTCGAAGTTGTCATAGAGGGATCTTATTTTCAGGTGGAAGTAAGAGCCAAATTTGTTGCAGAGGATCTGGGAGGGTGTGATGTCCGTGGCTTTGCTTGGCGGCTTAGTGAATTCCTGGATGATGTTGAAAAGTTCCTTGGAGTTGCTGGTGTTGGCGTGTTTTTGTTACGGATGAAGGTCTTCTTTGTGGATCTGATGAGTTGGTGGTATTCTGTCATGGCGTTCTTGTAAGTGGAGTGGTCTTCCAAAGTTTTGCTGTTTCTTCAGTTCTTTTCGAGATGTTTGCAGGTGCGTCTGGCTTCTTGGCGGTCATGGCAAACTTTCCTGGATCACTGTCTGTCGGGGTTGCGGAGGGTGGCGAGCTTGTCTGTGCACTTGGTGATCCATCTATTAAGTTCTTTGGCTGCGGCGTTGGCGTCAGTCGCGGTGGAGGGGGATTCGCGATTGAGGGTGGAGTTGAGATGCTCTTTGGTGATCTTGCTCAAGTTCCTTCATGGTGGATGGGGTGCCAGTTTGGGTGCGGTGGGTTTTTTAATGTGGAAGTGAACGCAGTAGTGGTCAGTCCAGATGGGTTTTGTGGTGTGGCTAAAATGGACGTTGTTGCCTCCTGCCAAGATGGGTTAGAGGGAGTGTCCTGCCTTGTGGGTAGGGGTGGTGATGAGTTGTTGCAGTCTGAGTTTGGTGAGGTTGTCCGGGAGAGTGGCAGAGTTGGGGTCACTGAGGTTGTTGAGGTGGAAATTGAGGTCTCCGATGTGTATGTAGTCGATGGAGGCAATGGCGTGGGGCGCGATGAGGTTGGTGATGGAAGTGGTGAACGCGATTCGAGCTCTGGGTGATCTGTAGGTGAGCGTCCTCGTAAGGTCGTTCTGGGGCTGATCTGGATCTGGAAATTGAGGTGTTTGGTGGTGGACTGGAGTCGCTTGTGCTGGAGGTGGTGAGTCAGAGGGAGCTCTTGTGTGCTATGGCATGTCATCCTCCTGGGCGGTTGGGGCGGTCCTTCCTCTGGATCTTGTATCTGTCGGATATGGGAGTGGTGATATTGGAGTTGGCGGTAGAGTTGGTCCATGTTTCAGTGAAGGTGGCGATGTCTGGCGATAGGGTGTCGGGGAGGTCCCAGAGGATGCATCTCAGGGCTTTGAGGCTGCTGGCTTTATGCCTGGGGACGTTGGCCGTGACAGTGCAGAGGGCGGTGAAGGTTTGTCGACAGTGTCAGCAGATGAACTGGCCGTGGGTGGAGGCCAGCGTAGACAGCTGGCAGTTTTTGTTCCTTCCGGGTTTGAGTGCATGGAGGGCAGCAGAGTCCTAGCAGTGTGTAGTCAGAGAACCAAGGTCCCTGGTGCTGTTTGCGTTTGGTCACGAACAGGCGCAGATGGGCTTGGTTTGGTGTGCCTTTTGTGCACCAGCGGCGCGCCCACTGTGCGCGGCTGCACAGTAGCTGCCATTAAAAAAGGAAGGGGAGGGAAGCACAGCTGGGAGGCGGGAGCGGGAACCGGAGGGCCTCAGGGGCAGCAGCAGCGGGGAAGAGTACAGCGGAAATGGGCACGGAGGACACGGACAAGGGCACAAACATCATGCAAAATAAACAGAGACACAAAATTACAGGAAAAAGACAGACAAGACAGAAAACGGGCACAAACACAAGACAGATAACAGCTGGCGAGCAGAAGAGCAAGGCTCTCCTGTTATATTCCATATCGTTACTATAATGTAGGACTCGGTAAACGCGTTATCCTTCACCTTTATTCTCTCCCTACATTACACTTTGTTTCGGTTTACAGGGACAGACCTTTTACCTAGATATTACACTGCATTCAGAACGCGGGTTTTCCCTAGTTCAAAATCTCATACATTATGCTTGAGGGTAAGTACAGCAGGACTGCCATCTCCTATATAAAATCTATGTACAAAGTTCATGCCTGACGTAATCCTTAGGCCGACACAGTAATACAGCAAGGTAGGACCCCTGGGGAGACCTATGGGTATATATACATCACATCTTACTAATATAGGTATAGGGGCTCGAGACTTGCCGGCCGACACACAGACCAGAAATGCTGAGGTTCCTGCATGCAGACGCTCCAGCTCGCTGAGGTCTAACATCCCTCGCGGGGTGCCCAACTCGAGACCAGGAGAGGATCCCACAGTTTCACTTGAAGTAATGGGTGTGACTAGATTCCAGAGAAATTCTTGTCTTAACACCTACACCCATGCTAGGTACACTTAGGTACATCTAGTTAGGGATGCATCGTAGGAGTACGCATTTTTTATCATGTGTTTCATATACTCAAATGTATTCATGATTTTAGTAAGATGGTAGTACTATACCATCCTTTTACTTTCATAGTACTGTTAATCATTTATATCTTATACTGTCTAACGGTTGTTACAGCACATCTATTCTAAACCAGAATAACAACTGTTCAATAAATGATTATTTAAAATGCCCAGCTTGTTTCATTTGGTGTATCTCTCTGAGACAGACTACGTAAGCACGAATGACTGAGCGAAAAGTAGTACATTGTTTCCACGGTCCTGAAGGATCAGGGTTGTCATGTTCGATTGTTGCCAAGAACTATTCTCTCCCTGGTAAGAGGAGATGCTAGTGGCAATGTGAGCTAGTTGCTACAAGAAGGCCAGCATACCCAGTGGGAGTGATCAGAGTTAGTCTGACACCAATCCTATAGTGTATGTTGTCTAAACGCGCTAATCCTGTATATTTTCTACAGGAACTACACGACATGGCACTCAACATAGGTTGGGTACTTATTCAACAGTACTGGGGGCTAGGGCGACTGACTCCGGAATCTGGGGATCACGGTTCGATCCCCGACACCGGCGGCAGATTAGCCCAGCACCATGTGACTCTGGGCAATAGTTTGCTTAATCTTCCCGATGACCCCCAGCGCCTATAGACCCTTACGGGTGATTGTGCGCTTTACAAATGTGGATTATTAATATTATTATTAACAGTAGAATCTGAGTCTTGCCATTCTCACAAATCCCTATTCACAAAACACCAGAAACTTCTGGAGTGGGTAGGCTAAACTCCGCCACAGCTGAGTTGGCAAACATCCTCTTTATTGGCTGTTGGTTAATCAAGGTTGAAGGACACAAGGTTCATAAAATTGTGCAAAACACCTTATCTTAGTTTCCTTGAGAAGTTATTTTGTGTTCTATACACAATGACTAATGAAGAAATAGATCCACTACAGCAAGCACTGCCCCTCGCAGAAGATGAGTAAGATACAAACGCAATACAGATTGCAGCAAATTTGAGAAATACAGTCACCCTGAAACTGCTTGCGCATTGTCTAACACCTAGAGGTGGCATAGTAGCTTTCATGAATGAGGCACACAAATTATACAGTACATAAGTATTTTATTCATGGGTTACATTTTCAGCTGCAAATACAAGAACAACAACATTTCACACCTACACGGAAGGTGATGTACCAGCGGAATATTTTCTGTTTGAGGACATTGAGGATCCGCTTATGTACCAGAAACACTTAACCTGGTTTAAAGGCACCCTACACCATATAAGAAGAAAAGTAAGACTTGGTCCGCTTGGAAGAGAAGGAGTGACATGGCCAATATTAGCAACCTGTACACCACATCCTAATATTGAAACTATTTCGGGACCAGACTTACTCATATTTCACAAAGAATTAATAAAACTTTACAGAAACATGACGCAATACGGAATGAGGACATTTACGGTCCAGCCAGCAATGGCAACAGCAAATACAACTGATGTTCAAAATAAAGTGACTAAAATTACACCACAAACGTTACACGCAGTAATGGGTAAGATGCACGCAAAACGTGAACAAAAGCAATTCTGGATAGCTCCAAAAATAACACAGCTAGAATCAGTATTCCCAAATAATAGCCCTTATGAAAAACCCAGAATGCTAACAATCTGCCTGCCCATGCGGATCACACCACAACTAAAGGATTGTACCTCGTTTTCGCTGCTATATATACCAGAACACATGGTATCCCGTCATTACCAGTAGTACCTGGCGTATTTAGACAAATACAAAATGAGTACGGGGCAGAGCCTGCTCTAAACTTAGGGATGAACTTACTAGGTAACTATGCCTAGGCATCAGCTATAATGCTGGCAAATACTAAAGGGGAAGCAGCATCAGAGGCCATCCGCCAACGCCTAAGGGAGTTCAGTCCTTTACAACAGGGGCACAAACTACCCAAAAGAATCGAAACTGTGTATGCAGAGTTGGGCAGGGACAGTTTGGGAGGAAAAGCATTAAAACGACAACTCATGGGTAGTCCTGAGAAGGAGACTTTCAAGCAGTCACCTGCAATACAAACAGGAATATCCTCTACCAAATGAAAAAATGCCTCTAGATCAGTATGAATACATTATTTATACTGGTGGTTCTGTGCAACCGGCTATCGGGGGTAAACAACAATACAGCACCGCATGTGCTATTGTTAAAGGATGGATGCAGGAAGGAAAGTTTCATCCGAATTGCACAAAAACACAGTCACTTGGAAACTGCACGGCGCAGCTGGTAGGACTGAAAGCACTAATACTGACACTGGTAAATATGGATTGAGAATTCCCCATACTAATCGTGTGAGATTCTTTTTACTGGGTACACTCATACAATTAATATTTACATCACTGGAGACAGAATGGGTTTAAAGATGCAAGAGGTAGCACGATTAAGCACAAAACGCTTTGGGAACAGGTAGTAGAGTTGAAAAATGAACTACCAAGGGCTCACGTGATACACACTGAATCATCAATGTGATGGCATTCATGTTGAAGGGAATTAATTGGCCCACGAGGCAGCGAAGGGGGCGGTACGCACGGCTTCTGTAGCTGCAATCATGTGTTCAAAAGTTAGAATAGACGGTGAGATAATGGTTGCGATTATTGCCACACGCAATAACTCACCAGTACCGAAGAAGTTTCCACTCAAGTACTCCTACAAGTTAGATGCAAACTATGTTCCATTTGCTCACATTTCTGGAGTGGGGGATAGAGTAATACCAAATATGGATCGAATGTTAGGATTATTTCTAGCAGCACACAAGGGTATAGGTTCTGCACACACAGTAGTTTCTGCTACTGTTTCTCTATTGACATAACGCTACTGGTGGCCAGGGCTAGGAAGGCAGACTAAGGACTGTGGCTTGAAATGCGACATCTGTCAGCAGATGAAGGGCTCCACCGTAACATGTCCAGTGCAGGCACCATTACTGATAACAGACAAACCACTTGTGTGTGTTTATTTGGACCACTGCGGCCCCTTACAATCTGATGGGGTTTACAGTATATCATTGTTGCAGTGGATTCCTGCTCTAGGTTACTATGGGTGTGGCCCCAGGGCTCGGCTGATGCTCGAATTGTTGTAAAAGATTTTCAAGTCTTTATAGAGACATAAGCAATCAGCACACTTTATTCTGACTGTGGTCCCGCGTTTAGCTCTAGGGCTTACAAAGAAGCTATGGGAAGTCTGGGTGTAGCATTGTGGTGCTCCTCTCCATAACACCCCGTGGGAAATTCGGTTGTGGAACAGAAAAACCAGGAGGTAAAGCAATCTTTAATAGCTAGAGTATTAATTTTGGGTGGCAATTGGGTAAAACATCTGTATGGATTGCATGGCAGTAAATAATCAGCCAAGAAGCTCTCTAGGGGGGGTCACTCCTTAAGAGGTCCTATTTGGGATGAGAATGTGGGTACCTGATCTTGATTGTGAAGGCACAGTGGCGGATGAAAAACCTTTTGACATGCATAAATGTTTGTTTGTTTTACAGGACCTGAATGAAACCAGGCACAACAGAGTAATGTCAATATAAAGAAGAACGCCACTGGGGAAGAATAAAGTGTCACGGCAAGACCTGTCTGGATCCCTAAAGTCGGGGATCTGGTCAGAGAGAAAATATGGGACAAAAAAGAATTTGGGCAATCATAAAAAAAGCATGTACCTGTCCTGGCCGTTGAAAGAACAAGAACTGTACTTCTGCCACCTCTTGCCGGTAAAAAAGAGAATAGATTTGTCTCCATTGACCTAATCAAACCACACTATGTGGCCAATACTAAGTAGTAGGCCATGTGGACTCCGAAGTAACTGACACCCTCCTCTCACAACTTTACAAAAAGTTCAAACGGAAAGACTTATCATGTTTGAAGGGTCACCTGCAAGGAATGAAGGACTAAGCAGCAATGCAATGGAACTCGTTCCTCTTGAAACTGAAGTTCGAAATGAGTACTAAACTGAAAGACAAATTTCAAATCGACCAAACACGGATATCTAAGTCAACATCTAACCCAACAAGAGCAAGCTACAGTTCCCACAAAACCTGGAGATCTACCAAAAATTGATTGAACTCCATCTGGCTATTTCATTGACTTTACACCTTTTCATTGGATCCAAGCAAACTTGAAACAACGCCAGCCTGAAAAACTTGTCTACAGCGATTTAAAGATTTTCTGAACTTAATTCAAAAGACTTACCTGGTATCACCTTGGGTGAAACTCTGGGTATCTACAAGAATATTTTTCTTTCTTTTCTGGATAGGCCTAGTAATAGTTTTTAGTATACTTATTAATGGAACTTATCTACGAGAAAGCTCTGCGGCACAAAAAGTGAATGTGATCTTGAAACCGCACCTATCATCACATTGTGAAAGAAGAGACCTGCCATCAGTGAACATTATAGCAGTTCCTATACCTGATGGTATAGTATGGGACAAGGTTGATTTCGATATATTTGGTCCGACTGAACTTTAAAAAATACCAACTTTTTCCGATGATTGGCACAATAAAACAGTAAATAATATGCTGTCTGATTTAGAGAAATCTTCTGCTTTTGCTAATAATGAAATGTATTATTATCAACATTATGGTCATCATTTTCTGCATAAATCTGCTAATCCTAGAAATGTTTCCATATATCACCAATGGCAACATTGCCCAACACCACCAAAAAGCAGTTCAAAAACATTTGTACAAACATTCCATATTTGTCATGGTTTAATACATCAGACCCAGCCTCATATTACTATAAGGTTGCACCTACAACAGCACAAAAAAATAGGTTGACAAACACCAGACAGTTTTATTCTGCTTCCTTTATTGCCCAGTTGTCTGACCAAGGGTTTGACCTATGGAAAGACACTATAGACTTGAAATCTGTCTGGGGTATAAGAGACTTGCAGGTCAAGGGAACAGAGATACTATTTAGAGCATGTCTTATTCCTCAACCAATAATGTTCTTGAATGAAACAGTGCAACAAACAACCTGTCTTGGGTTAGCCAGGAATAAAGATCTGAATACACCTTGTGTCCCAGCATCATCACACACTGAGGAGAATGTAACATCACAAATACTGGTTTCAGTAGATGACATTTTGCAAAGCAATAGATCAGATCCTAATTGGAAGGAATGGTTGGTTGGGCCACTAAACACCAATAACCGTCAAGAAAGATTTTTGGGTAAAACTAAAAGATTTAGTATTGATAGACTAGATCCCCGTTATTAGCAAAGGCAATACCCAGGGGTAGTGACAATGTACAGTGTTGGGAAGTCATGCCTTGATTGGCTTCAAACCTCAACACTCACACAGGTGAAACAACACTTATCCTTACTTACAGGGAATTTGGACCGGTGGGATTTTTTATTAGGTCCTAGGAAACCATGTCACAAATGTTTCCTATATGTTGTCTTTAATGAAATATGGAAAATTTCTCAACAAGAGGCAGCAGAAAGATTCCAAGACATCGATCGTCTAAATCTAGAGAAAGCTCTATCAGTGGTCGATAATGGGTTAACAAACTTAACATCCAGGATAAATTCACTGGACAACATTGTATCATCTGCTATCAATGTACTAGAACAAGATTTGTCCATACTACAACACAGGCAATCGCAATTGCATTCTATTATGCTGTTAAACTGGACGGTGCAATCTTTGTGCACAGGCTATGTTCCATGGCGTTTTATAAACAGCATGTCTTTGTTTTCCTCGTACAATCTGACAGAAAAACAGAGAGAAATGGCAAAGACGGGAATAAAGTATAAAATGCTGCACATTGAAAAACTTGACAGATTAATATTTACAGTGGCAGAATCACGGTCCCAGAATGGTTAATCCATCACCACATAACTCTCCAGGTCAAAACCTTTCAATTCCAGTATTGCCTAAAACAAATGCAGGCAGGCAGATATGAAGAGATGGGTAAGGAATTAATCAAGAAATCTTGGAAATTGCCATACAGATTTTGACAAGGGTGGCTCTATAGCTATTTTGAACACAACGGACTATCAGAATGAGTGTTACAGACAACTCAATAATAGACAAGCGTACTCCCCTCTGTCCACAGACCCTACTGAGGACATCATTAAGCAGATACAGGATCCGGTTGAAGAGGCACTTTCCGAGGGTTGGATTACTCAAAGTAAGGCAACATACTTGGTCTCTAAACATCCAATAACACCGTATTTTTACCTGCTGCCGAAGGTACACAAGCCGCAGAGGCCACCGCCTGATAGGCCCATCATATCAGGCATAGGGTCAGCATTGGAGCCGCTGTCAACTTTTGTTGACCACTTTCTGCGGCCTATCGTACAACAAATGCCTACATACTTGCAGGATACTAAAGATGTGTTACGAGTCTTACCACAAATAGACTTTGACAGCGAAAGAGACCTGTTGGTCTCTTTTGATGTAGAATCTTTGTACACCTCTATCCCTCAGGATGAGACTTTAGAATTTGTTACATTCATCCTGAGCGATAGTATAGGGGACACTATTACACCAGTACCTTTCATAATGGCTTTAGCAACTCTAGCCATGAAAAGGAATTTTTTCAAACACGAAGATAAGTTGTTTCTCCAGATTTCTGGAACAAGTATGGGCAGCGTTTTTGCGCCCAGCCTGGCAAACCTATACGTGCACCAGTTCGAACAACAACACGTGTTAACCCCCACCAACCCCTTCCACACCTCCATCAGGTGGTGGAAGCGTTATATTGATGACGTGTTGGTGGTGTGGAGGGGCACGCTGGATTCAGCCAATGAATTCCACCAGTGACTAAATAGCAAAAACCAGTTCCTTAAATTCACCATGGAAGCCAATAGAGAAAGAATTGCTTTTCTGAACCTGTCGATCTTTGTCACTCCTGCAGGCCTGCAGAGTGAACTCTACAGGAAACCAATGGCGTGTAATTCACTTCTCCTGTATGAGAGTTACCATCCAAAGTCCCTGCGTCAAAATTTACCATACGGACAATTTCTAGGTGTTCGTAGAAATTGTTCCAACAGAGAGGACTTTGAGGTACATGCGAATAACCTGGGTGCACAACTGAGGGATAGACATTATCCCAAGCCGCTCATCAAAAAATCAAGGAAAAGAGCTCTTAATAATAACAGAGAGGCTCTCCTTGAAGCTCCAATTGTAAAACCACCATTGGAAAGACTCACTTTTGTGAGCACTTTTAACACCAGAAGCAATGTTATCCAAAAGATTGTGAAAAGACACTGGCGCCTTTTGAACCATGGGAAAGAAAACATTGCACAACCTTTGTTTGCATTCAAAAGGGCGACTAGTATCCAAGATCGACTGGTTCACACACGCCCAAGAGAGACTCCTAAGAAACTAGGTGAAACCCTATGGGACCTCCCTCCTGTGGTTGGGCATCATTCGTGTGGCACGTGCTCGGTATGTCCACAGACCAAACATACAAGGGAGATTGACATAGGGACTAATAGACCTTGGTTGCAGAACAACTTCCGTAATTGTAATAGCACCAACTTGATTTACATGCTGACATGCCCTTGTTCCATACGGTATGTAGGAATGACTACTCGGAGTGTTCGGACAAGAATGCTGGAACATAAGAGCTCATTCCGCTGTAAGAAAAGCCACACTAGGCTCACTAGGCACTTCTTGGAACAGGCACACCATGAAACGGATTTTCAATGGACTGTGTTGGAAAAGCCGCACATACCTAGCCATATAAGTGATGTGTCAGGTTATCTTTTCAGAAAGGAACAGCAATGGATCTATAAGCTTCAGTCGGACAAAAGGGGATTAAATGACGATATTCCTTGGACACTGTTATAATAATCTATACTGATATAACAGTGGTTATCACCAGTTAGCACTACTAGAATAGGCGTATGATAATGATGAGACTCGATGGACCGTACTATATGGTTCCATCCCCACACAGTAGTGTTTCCATCCCTACACAGGAGTGGTTACAGTTAGCCCTACCTGATCAAATATGGGTTTATTCACATACACCGAGCTATTTACATTGAGAGGTTCGAAAGGAACATTGTGCATAGTACAGGAGATACCACGCATTGTACTTATTTAGCCCTTGAAGTGACTCTGCTACCATCTTTGTTCAAATAGGAAAGCCTGAGTGAACATCGGCTATTTGAATGACCTACTCCATTTACTCTCCGAAGGGATGGATGTGTTAGCTGTGTCATACATTGAACATTTGGCTGTATAAAGTTGGCCAGCTGAGGAGTCATTCTCTTTATATTAGCCATAGATTTTGTAAACATAGCACGAGGTTCGCAAAGCTAAAGACTACAAATAGGGCCGGAGTGATGTCATCCGGTAGTTCTTTAGCGCGAGACCTCGCGAGATCTCGAGAGATCTTGCGAGCGTAGGAGCATATCGGCCTCAGTCTCTGTTCCTCAATTCTCACGTCTGGCTGACAGTACTGAGGACCGGAGAGCCAATAAATTCAACACATACGGCGGTCCTTTACTTTTTCGGGTCTATTCAAAACAACACCCGGGCATACGCTTCCTATGGCGATTATGACTAAACTACCAAAATGGCTGCGATGACGCTGTTTGGTAGTTTTAGACGCGTGTTCACGCGTTGTTTCGAGCGCAAAGTAGTGCGCCGGACACTTTAAGAAACATATAAGATTACAAGTTCTTTTTACAATATTACATCAAGGAATTTGCTGTCTTGCAAATTGGGGTAATGCTTAAGTGAGTTCAAGATATTCTACAATGTATTTAATATCAAGTAAGCAGCATACTAGTTAGGCGTAGGGTTATCATACAACACATCACCCTCTACAGCCTACTTATACTCAGTCCACACACTGGTCGGTGCCTCCCCCAAGCCTCAGATGGAAGCTTGAGGCACAAACGGATAGGTGAGTGAACATGAGAGCACTGACTGCTAGGACACTATATGGTTGTTTTTGTAATGAGTATATACCATCTAAACCATTTTTGAATTAGAGCACTTCTGGTATGCATACCAGTTTGTGTCAGAGACACATTTTCTGGGTTACTAGGGGGCTTGGTTTACTGAGTCTGAAATTGACTTACTTCAGTGCGAGAGTCTGGGAAATAGGGCACTATACATAGAAATTAGTCTGATGCATAGAGATAGGCTAAGAGTTCCTAGTTTTATTATGCCACATCCCTCTTTTCTTCCCTATACCAGTGCGGGGCCTCCTATACCTGAGCAGAGTCCAGGTGAGGTGAGGTAGCTTCACCCATCATTCAGGGTGAGCATTGGATATATAATTCTTACACACATTGTTGGTTTATTTGGATGGACACATGTTACACGGGGATTGATATATCTAATACAATGTTAATTTTGTCATGCTTTCCTTCGCAGAATTCACTGTAGCCTAATGAGTCGGAGGGTGACAGTTCAAGGTTATTACAGGTTTTACCGTATCTAACCATTCTAATTCAGTTATATAACATTTATTTTCCTATGGTGAAGGTGGTGATTCTTTTATCTCACTACCAAGAGTGCAACGAGTATAAGAGCAGAGGCCCTGATGAATGCCGAGGGATTGAACACCCACTAGGCAGAAACATGTTGGCCCATTTACAGGCAGATATTTGTTACTGTCTTCTTGCACTGTTCTGTTTTTAATTAGGAGGTATGTCATGTCCATAGAATAAAGTTCTCATAAGGAGGGCATTCCATTCTATTTTAAGTCACTTTTTGTTCTGTTGCACCTGTTTTTTCTACCATCAAAGATCAGTCATTATGGATGTTTCATTTACGTTGGTGGACCAAATCCCAAAACATCAACAATGTGCAGTTCGGTCCCTATGATCAGGGGACCAGCCTTCCACACACCAGGGTTTGGCCAGATGATATGACTGATCATTAAGTCTCTTTTGATGGAAACCCTATATCATTGGTTTTGGACTGGTTAGCCATCCATGAATACTCTGTAATGTATCGGTCTTCCATGCATGTTGAGTCCATTCCTCTTAATTCTTTTTCTTCATAAATACACTGTTTTTGTGATGTATACACTCTGAGATCTAGTCGACTCAGTATTGACAGTGTAGCTTTAATAGTTAGCTGGTAGACCCCCTGTGTTTCTTGTGTTGTACATACAGATTTCGAGACAGGAGTGGGGGAAAAAAGTGTTTCTTAGCGGTACTAACTGCAAGAATACCATACGTGGATCACTTATATGCCAGAATATTATGCTTCATGGGGTCTGTAATGGTTCAGTAGCAAACTCGTCCTGTCACTTAGAGGGTACCACAGCTGCCGTGATCACTCTAGTATTCAAATCACTTTCGAATGGGAGTTACGTGTTGCTGAACAATCAAGGTTGCTGTGGGATGCCAACGGGCATCGCATATCTAAAAACTGTAAGTTCCAGGGTTACTTGCTGTATGCAAATATTGTTTCCCCCAACATATACATTCAGGGAGGCGCCGCTATGGTCTTCATTGAATATTTTATTAATACGGTTGATACTTTGAGCAGAATGAAAGCCATGCTGACACAGAAATCTGTACCTTTCACCTCCGCTCGAGAGACTTTTGATCTCCAAGTAGCAAGGTCTTCAGCAGAGATACAGGCACTTATACGTACAAACTGCCCTTTCTATTTCACAGAAATGGTAAATTGTATCTTTAACAAGTCTGATACGACAGGCATTTTCCACCTATTTAAGAACGTAGGTTCTGGACTGTTAAGCCCCTTTCAGACGGTCTGAGGAGTTATTCCAAACATTATACACTCCATATTGTGAAGCATTTTTTGAAGACTACTGCTGATCCTGGTTTTAATAACAGGTATCCTGATTGTTGTATTTCTGCTACACAATTGACATCCCAGTCACCAAGGAGATGAAAACTGTACTCCTGGGGAGAAAATACCATGATCGTATGATGCAATTTCTAGGCACACATCGCCTAAGGGAACTAAGTGCTTCTTATCATTTACACCAGTCTGGATGGACTGCATCTTACCTGTCCTCCGATGCCCTGTTTTGCAGAGAAGAATGCATGTTGGATATCTGTCTGACACTCCCATCATGTGCGCGAAATGATGTTGACGCTTTACTGGACCCGATAACAGCCCATGTTTTGCAGTGTCCCTAGCATATTCCCATATTGATGTCGTCATTCTTAGATCCACCACAGGTAACATCAGCAACTGTACCTGTTGGTACAACACCACCTCCTCCTCTGACACCCAGGCCTTGGATGGCACACATGCTGCACAAGCTGCCCCAGCAGCAGCAGTGGACAGTGAGGAAAGTCATCAGTGCTCAATAAACATAATCTGCGAGGTGTTACAGGGACCGTCAACTTCCGAAGCAAGCAACGAGAATGTTGCGTCTACCAGCCCGGACACATAAACATTTGAGTTATTTGGCCCATTGTGTGCAGGGAAGAAATTCTGCTTTATAAAAACAAAACAGAAAACTAAAACTCTATCTCAAAATTGAAATTCTTTTCACGCATGTATGGCTTTCAAAATGCGTCTAGTAGTTCAGACTATATCTACGGACATATTAGAGGAGTAACCTATCTGTCAATTTCAAATACTTCCCCTTTTTTTAACAAGTTATTTTTTTTAGATTTTTTAGGAAAATGTTTTAAACAAATGTTTTTAACATAACGACAAATTAATGTTTTGTATATTTGCGTACACATATCTACAACACCTAGTAGTATGTGTAGAATTTAAAACTATCTTGTCCATTCAGAAAAGTAGTGGGTGTTATATTCCATATAGGTACTATAATATAGGCCTTGGTAAACGTGTTACCCTTAACCTATATTCTCTCCCTACATTACACTTGTCACGGTTTACAGGGACTGACCTTTTATCTAGATAGTACACTGCATTCAGGACGCCGGTTTTCCCTAGTTCAAAATATCATACATTATGCATCAGGGTTCTTGTAAGCACAGCAGGACTGCCATCTCCTGTATAAAATATGTGTACAAAGTTCATGCCCGACATCATCCATAGGCCGACACAGTAATACAGCAAGGTAGGACCCCTGGGGAGACCTATGGGTATATATACATCACATCTTGCTAAGATAGAGGAGATCAAGACTTCCCGGCTGACACTGACCAGAGACACTGAAGTTCCTGCATGCAGCCTCTCCAGCTTGCAGTGATCTAACATCCCTTCCGAGGTGTCAAACTCAAGACCAGGACGGGTCCCACAGTCTCACTTGAGATAATGGGGTTGACTAGATCCTAGAGGAATTCTTGTCTTCACAACTACACCCATGCTAGGTGCATGCAAGACCCCTTAATGGAACAGCTTTGAATTTATGATCCAGTTTCACCTCTTTCATGTCCTCTTTGGCAAGGTCACTGATAGTGCGCAGCCACACTGGTCCAAATTCGAAATATATTTGCATCTAATATTAAGGGATAGTGACGTTGGTTTTTATTATTATGACACAGCAGCAGCTCTCTAGTAGTACTGCAAATTATTTTGGTGACACTTGTTTCTCAAATATCATGTGCCGTTTTGATCTAACAATTTTTTTTTTGATGGATGTTGCATAAAACATAAACCCAGCATCCCTCTGCAAAATGTCTGTAATAGACTCGCACACATCAACCACATTAAACTTAAATTAAAGGAAAGCGGTATTTAAAACAATCTGTTTAAGAATTATTCAACGTCATCAGAGGAATGCTCTTTTCAAAACATAGCTGGCTCTCTCAGGACCCCATGAAAGGCTGGGACCCTGGGCCAGAGGCCACTTTTGTGGAAGCTGTGCTGATGAATAGAAAGGCGCGGCTGCCAACCTCTATCTTTATAATATTGTATGCTTTTCGTAAGTAGCGCTGCATGCCACCTGTGCCACGCTGATAACTAAAAACATATTATATTGAAAAAATTGAGGGCATATTTACAAGCCCCTATCGCCATCACAACGTCACTTTCAGTGATTTGTGGGGTGATAGGGGGCTCGCCTTATTAACGTGGCTTAACACTTCCTTGTAAAGGAAGGGCGACCTTCCTGCACATAAACAATCTTCCCCTGCACTCAGACACCCTTGCACCATGATGCAAGGGTGCCTGCATTGGTGCTACACTGCTAAGTGTAGCGCCAGCTTTGGGAAAACTCAAGGCTGCACCATATACTTAAGTGGCGGAGTGAGGCATTAAGCCATGGCGGCTAACACCTCACTCTGCCACTTTCTTGCCCATATTCCCCTGAGTTTGGTGAGCCACGCCAGAGAATAAGGTACATCTGCCAGCGTTAAAGATGAAGGCGTGCATTAGCGGGGGAGGTTGTCCTGCCTGCAACAGCAGGTAGGATAAAGTTATTAGCAAAGTAGTGCTCACAGTCTCTAAATAAAACATGCCGAGTAACAACACATGTAAGAGGGCAAGTCCTCATGGGAGGTTACAAGTGGAGAAAATGCAGTACTGAGGTGCGACTACTAAGCCTGTTCACGAATCAATAGCCACCATTTAGCAAGGACAGTAACAAGAGTCAATTGAAAAGATGGGCGGAGATTCAATGCCATTCCTGAATACAGCATGTTTCGAAGAGATAACACAAGCGCTGACTAGGTGAGGCATCATAAACAGCAGCAGGCTAAAGCGGGAAGGGCATCTTCCACCTCCGGGCCCTGATACCTTTGTACCGCTGCACCACTAATGTTGATGCGTTTGAGATTGGAACAAATTTTGGGGGGCTAAAATCATTATGCAGCAGATGATAGATTATGCAGTAAATGTGGCAAATTCATATTTATGCGGAAAACACTACAACCACAGAATGGAATAAGTCCAGTGGCCCTGAATATAATAGAATACTGCATCACCGTGGTCACAATTCAGTGCGATGTTCGCTTATTTTAACTGGCTTTCAGTTTTCTTTTCGCTATGTTCCTCCTTTCATCACATTAGCCTGTCAGTTCCTATCACATCGTTGTGCCTTAACCGGCTCACAAGCCCGGTCCTCTCCCACACTACCCTTCCTTAAATGCTTCTTGGGTGTGTTTCTTGTACTGCCCCAGAGAGAATGGCCTCTTATCTGAGATCCTTATTATTTGCAGACTGGTAAATAAACAAACAGAAGATTCCCCTCCGCCTTCCTTACCCCAAGGAGTGTTCATCCCAGCTGAGAGTTCTGTTGCTGGAAGATTAGTGTCAATAGATTTCTCGAATGCTGTAATCTGTTTTGCTGCAGGCTAGCCCACAAATGCTGTTTTGCCTGAATGGAAGAGAAAAGATGAAGAGTGGCTTTCATTGTGAAAACACAAAAGGGTAATGGAGTGGAGACAAAGCTGATGCTGATGAGGAGAGGCAATTTATCTAAAAGTCTTTTGCTGGATATCATCGGAACCTTGACTGACATTGCACGAGCAGGTGCGTGGGCAGACAGAATGACCCCAAAGTGTCCGCATGTTTACTTCTGAGAATTTGTACCTGGTGCTCACTGGGAGCATCTGATACACTAGCGAAAGCTCACAGTTAAAACTACTGCTCGGGTTTCGAGAGGGGAATGTGATTTGAGCAAAATGACACTCATTCCCAGTTTACCTGTGTCACAGGAGTTCTGCTTACCTGCCCACTCATATAAAGTTCTGTGGCTGTGTATTTAACTCACCCTTGACCTACATGGATTATGTGTAGCGCTGAATAACGTGTGATGTTTGCATATGCGTGCTGGAATGTATGTATAGTACATAACATGGAGGCCTGGGGGGTAGCCATTTTGGAAGCCCTAGGCCTAGAAAGGCTAGCGGAGGTGAGGACTGCAATCCCGACAGAGGACATATGGATTGCTGACACTGCCAAGGGCAGGGGGGTGGGAACACATACTGTAGGGAGTAGAGCAGAGCATTCTCTGTGCACATCAAATGACTCTGATTTCAGTAAGAGCTACTGGTCAGTGAGGCCTGGTCACATTGTCAGGGAGACGGTGCGACTGCTAAGGCTGGTACCATGGACCAGAGAATTCTGACAGAGGGGAGGGCTCAGGTCTTTGGACCTTTATGAGGTTTGTTTCAGTGGAGGTGGACTGCCCTGGTTGAGATCCACGGTTACTCACTTGGCCTGTGTTGTGGGTCAATCAGAATGGAAGACACACCTGCTAAGGATAACTGTCCCTCTGACAAAGAACATGGCAGAGAGAGCACTCCAAGGCAACTGACACCCACAATTTCAAAGGATCAGCTGCTAAATCACATTTGTGTCTGGATAAGGAATATAAAGGCGGAAAAATGACTCCCACACTTTGTTCAATAGTATTGTTATCAGAAGAAAAAAGATTGCCAAGACTTTGAGCTGCTGCAACTAGTGCTAAGGACCAAGGTCTGCTGGTCTCCCATCTAGATGAAGACCCAAAACCCAGGAATCCATGAATACTTGCTCTGAGCCTGGGGCGCTTACCTTCTGCCTGCCTGTGAAGACAAGTGTGCCCTGTTAGTGGGAGGAGAGATCCTTGAGGGAGCAAGGCTCACTGGGTTTCCTGGTGAGTGGATCCTGGTGGGAAGAATGAGAGGCACTTGGTCCAGTTGGGACCTGTGTTGCACTGGAGTCATCTCCCCTGTTGTAGAACTCGGTAGCCCCCATCAGGTCAGCCATGAAGTTGCGGACATTTACCCATTGCAGTTGCCTTTGTAGGGGCTGTGGCTTATGTCCATGAACCCACATGCCAGGAGGGGGCCGCTGAGACTGTTGGCTCCCGTTGTCTTTTGCACTTGCCTTTGTTGGCATGGACGCCAGTGTCCGTCTGTTACCCCATTTACCAAGAGGGTACATCTGAGATGGTTGAGTTCATTGACCAATATAACCCACTTCATTAGGGCCGTTGTCCATGCCTGAGACCACTGTATGCCAAGAGTGGGCCACTAGGACCATTGGGGTCATCATCCGTTGTTGGAGGAGTTGCTGTGATCATCAGAGAGTCTCAGGATCAAGGTCAGAAGCCAACCTGCAGCATTGCCGCTGCACCACCACCTTACCAGCAGGAACCGCGATGACGAAAGAGCAGCGGCACCTTGGAAGCCATAACTGTCTAAGACCGCCTAGGCATGCTGTCCCATTGACTGTGGGAGGACGTGGTGTAAGCTGCTCATCACTGGAGCAGGGAAAGCTGTGCCCTGACTCCTGGGCACTTTCGAAGGCTGCCGTTGGGTAAAATCAGAGCAGAGCCACAGGTCCCTTTCAGACTTGCACAAGCTCAGCGGATTAGCACCAGATGAGCTGAACTTTCAAGCGAAACTAGACTTGGATGAACACTGCTAGTGCAAGCAGCATCTGTAGCGTCACCTTCTTATATCCACGAGGACACATTAGTTAGCATGGAGAAGTAAGGGGGGATAAGAGGATTCACTAGGAGACACCACCCTGGCCTGCGCTAGGGGGCTAGCCTTGAGAAACTGTTGATTATTTAGTGCTGTCTTTTGTGTGAATAATAAACACTGCTTTCATTATGCTTTTTTTGATTGGACAATCATATTGTTACTAGACCGAGTGCTCGCCCCTGGAAGAATGGACTACTTGGTAGATAAAATTGGTAGGTCATAGGAGGACATTTACATTGAAAACCGGACCGGGGAATGTTCTCCCGAATATGGAAGGGCCTCGGTAAGACGTGGCCCGCAGGACTGGTGGAGTCGTGGGCTAGCTCTTATGTACTGAATGTTACAGGTCCTGCAATGCGACGATCATTAACCCGCTCTATGACGATCATTCACACCCTCTGGCAACCTTCTGTGCTGTCGGATTCCAGTACTGGGCTGCACTGATTCACTCATATGTCATTATTGCACGGTTTGCAAAGGGGTGGCGAGGAGCTGCCAATGATGTTGGTTTTGACTTTCTAGTCGCAGTAGCAACCACAGGGGATTCTCAACAGTTGCACGTGATTTTCAAAGCATTTTCACGTGCCCAGTTGAGCAGACAGGAAGACGTTTGTTTTGAATAGCTTTCAAGTCGCCTCCATGTCATTCTTAACATATCAGCCATTCCTGGCACTTTGGTCAAGACAGTTTTGCATTCTAGGGCTAGTAGTTTTAATTTTAAAATGGCAAGTATGGTTTACAAGTTAAGAGTATTCCCTAACATCACTACTTGCTCAACAATCAGGGCTGGTTCAAAGTTTCATCTTAATAGTAAATTAATGTCAGTCTCACAGTGAAAATCCTAACTAGGGATAAAACAACAGAATTAGTGGAAAGTGGAAATCCTCATTCGTGCAGAATAGCCTTTATAGTCAGTGAAATACAGCCATAACATTCAGTGTAGGGTGACAGTGATAATTATAAAGGAAAATCAGAGCAGACTCAGCTTCATGATCAGATCCCTGTGGCTTTTGAAATCAGTGCAGAGTGGGCAGCATGTGAATTCTTATTAGGAGTACGGTCACAGTTCTCTGCCTCTCCCAGACTCAAAAAGAAAAGTTGATGTCCTTGTTGAAAGTCAGTGCAGTGGGTTTCAACCCTGATTATTCAACATATGCTCCACACAGGGGCTTGTAAAAAAAACATATGGTGGGAATGCACGCATATTTATTCAACTCATTAAGTGCGTGCTGTCATAGATTCGAACAAAAATTTGAAGTGTGTTTTATTTGGTAAGATTTAGGACCACATCTAAGTCTCAATGAAACATGTACCAAGTGCTTAAACAAGTCAGGAAGTGTTCAGTCCTGTCGCACACTCGAGTTCAGTACCTTCTTAGAGTTTCTCGTTGCTCAAATGGGTGTAATTTCTGATATTTATATGTTTCCCTTGTCTTCATTGCTTGATTTTGCTTGTGAGAAAGTGTCACTCATAGTCGTTGAAATGTCACTCATAATTACACTGACATTATGTAAATGTCACGCATAGCAATCTGAAACTTTGGCAGCTATGATTAGGGTTACAGTGTGTATTCCTATGGTCACCTTGCACCTACCTCCCGCTGAAGATCCTTGAGCTGCACTACCACTGGGAGTCAAGTGTTGAAGGGGTAGTACTAGGCCCGGTTACTCAGGGCCCATAGTACATCAGGCCCCAGGACAGCAGAAGTAAAATACCACCTCACTGCCACCCGGGTTGGGCCCAGTAACCCCTACCTGCCCTGTGCCCTCTTAACTGGGTTCTGACATTTGTCCCTCAGAATGAAGAGGGGTTGAAGAGAAGGTGAGACCTACTGGATGCCATGTGTTACTTTGGCTCTGCATGAACTTCTCTTGTTCACCAGGGTCGTATTGGCCTATAGTAATGTAGTCTGGCAGTAAATAAAGGGCTTGTCGACAGGGCATTGTGTAGGCCTTTTTTTGTCTGTTTGTGGGGCTATTTTATGATTTGGTATTCTGGTTTTTACTTTTGATTTTTAATGATATTACCACAAACATTCACTGCAGCAAGCAGAAACACATGCAATCTCCAATACTTTGTAATGCACCTATACAGTGTGTCTAACTTCAAAACTGCTCTGATTTGTAAATGTGGGCCACTTTTTCAGCCATTTGATTTGCTAAAGCGGACACCTTTTATATTGGTGCCCAGACCTATTTTCTGTTTCTGCCCGAACCTGCCTGGCACTTGTGGTTTCAGAACAGAACCTTTTGGGGAATTAGTGCTTATCGGTTACTTCAATGAAGAGAGCTCGTGGGGAATAAAAAGGAAGAGCTACCTTTTACTCCCTCAGACAATGGCATCTAAAGCCTCCCACATAATTACTATTTTGCCCCTCCCCCCTCAATCAAAAGTGCCGCTTGGTAGATAAGTGAAGTGACAAGAAGCTCGTGTTAGCAGCAGCAGACCCAGAGCTGTACGTAGACGCACTAAGAGTGTGTTGCTTAAAGGGAGAAGGTGAAGGACACACAGGCATATTAGCAAGGAACCTCGTTAAAATTATAGCTGTTTTAGCGGCAGGAAAATGCCGTTAAAACAGCGATAATGGGCTTGCTAATATGCGTTATAGAATTCCAAAAGAAGCCAGGTTAGATGTCCTGCACATCTAACACCCAGTGGCAGTTGGAACAATGTTGGGAGGCACAGCAGACCTGTTTGGAGTGCAATGGAGTCACGGAACCCACAGGACGAAATGTCTGGAGACAAGAGGAAAAGGAAGCAAAAATTTACAGAAAAGGAACAAGAAATCCTCATAGAAGAAATGGTGTGTAGCCATGAGTTACTTTTTGGAAAGAAATCTTTAAAAGTTCCTGAAGCAAGAAAGCGAAAAATTTGGCTGGAGCACCAATCGAACCATTGATGAAATAAAAAAAAGATGGTATGACATGCGTCAAAGATCCAAAGAGAGGGTTGCAGAAAGGATCAAGGAGTCAAATAAAACTGGTGGTGGTACATCAACATCAGATCAACCAACACCCCATGAGGAACTAATTGAAACAACCCTGCTTCGAGAGAGTGTGAGTGGAGTGGCTAACATTGATAGCTCTGACCCTACACCAACAGCAGAAGGTAAGAAACATGCAAAGAAGTGTTTTACTTGTTTGAAATGCATGTGTGTGTGTCCTCTGCAAGTTGTAAGTGTGAGGAATGTGGTAGTCCAGTGAGACTGTGGAACATGTAGGCCACAATGCATCATGGGATATGTAGTGCAATTATAATTATGTAGACATGTACATCATAGGAACACAGTAAATAATTGAGAAGCAATTATAATGGTAGAAATGTAGTATAGTGATAGTGATTTTTTAAATTCATCAAACTTTATTCGTCTGAAAATGCACATACAAAAACATACTCATATGTCTCACTCTACATCCACAGAACAATCAAGGGAATCCAGGGAGCTTGAGGGTGATGATTCACCTCCCATTGTCACATCTGATACTGAAGCAGGAGATACTGATGCCACTGCCCTTACTGAAATTGTGCGCAGAAAGCGCAGGCAAGTAGCTCCTCTGCCACCATTGGAAGAGGATGATAATGTAGATGGAGGTACAGTACAGAGTGAGCCTGACCCAGTGTGCCCTCGTGACTCACAAGACCAACCCCAAAGTCACAGGAGTACACGTTCAAACAGGTTGCAGACATGTAGGAGCAGCAGTGGGCAAATGGAAGCAGGCACAGTTTTTGCTGGTCTTGAGCAGGATATGTTTCACGTGCAGCTCGTGCAACATAAGGCCCTCAGATCAATCAACAGTCAGCTTTTAAGATTGAACAGAAATCAAGAAGGCATGGCTGCATCAATTGATAAACTGTGTCTGACCCTGGAACGTACAGAGAATGCACAAAACAAGGCTGCCAAGCATGCACATATCAGGATGCAAAGCTATACAAAAGCAATCAGCTGCCTATGTACTGTCACAAGCAACTTCACCAGGCGCAGCATTAACATGCAGCGTGAAATTAGCCAATGCACCCAGACAATGGCAAACAGCTTGGACAGAGTGACCTCTGCTGTAGAAATTTTGCAAACCTCAAACTCAGGCGCAAGCGCTCTCAATGCCTCAGCTGAAAGTGAGGACACCTCCAGCAGGAGCAGTAGGAACCCCACACCAACTATTCACTTGACCCAGCGCAGAAGTGGAAGAAATCATACAACCACAGGAACATCCTGCTTCAGGCCGCAAGAAGTGATACTTTAAAGACCGTTACATTTAGCATGACTGTATTGTGGAACATGGCTACATGTTACATTTGTGTTTCTTTTCATGTACTTTCTTTTAAAATGAACATAATGCAAAATGCACTTCATTTTGTGTGCTGTGAATTAAAACAACACTTGCATAAAAATTAAATATCTAGTATTGCTTGTCTTACCTAAAAGTAATTCTGTGTAATCTCAGACCGTCTCTGACGGCCAGCCACAGCTCCTACTCCTGCAGCAGCCCTTCTAAGGTGGAGGTATGTCATCATCATCAGATGTGTCAGACTCACTCACTTCAATGGCTGTGCCTTTGCGCATGGCCATGTTATGCAGCCTCGCACAGCTAGTTACAATTTTACACCAGGTTTCAGGACTGTACTGCAATGCGCCTCCACTTTTGTGTATGCATCTGAAACGGCTTTTCAAGTTGCCAAATGTGCGTTCAATGACCCCACGTGTTGACAGGTGTGCCCTGTTGTACCGCCTTTCTCTTGCAGTTGTAGGGTTCAAGTATGGCGTTAGGATGAAGTCACGAACTGAATAGACACTATCACCTGCATGGATGGAAATAAAAAAATTGAACTGTATGTTCCATTTGCATATAATGGATGCATGGATGTTTGCATGAGTGTGATTTACCTAGCAGGTATCCCTCTCCAAACTGTCCAGCACTCAGGGGTCTATGAATTCCGCTGTGTCTGAAGATAAAGGAATCATGTGTGCTGCCTGGGTACTTTGACACTATGTCATTGATGATATATTTAGCATTGCACACAATCTGTATGTTGAGAGAGTGGTAGCTTTTCCTATTACGAAATACATATTCTTTTGCTGCTGGTGGAGTGATGGCAATATGAGTTCCATCAATGCATCCAATCACATGGGGGAAGCGTGTAATTTGATAGCATTTCAACTTGGTTTCCTGTATGGCTTGTTGGGTGTTTGAGTAGTAGATGTGATGTTGAAGCCTGTTCAGCATTTCATCCAGGAACACATGAAAAAAGCGTGATAGGACACTTTGTGACACACCACCAACCTCTGCAATTACGCTTTGAAAAGACCCTGAAGCCAAAAGGTGCAGTGAGCAAAATACCTGCACATGAGTTGGAATTGATTGAGTTCTGCGTGTTGGATGCTCCAAAAAGGGTTTCAATTCATTATTGAGGTCCAAGATGGTGTGTGGATGAAGTCTGTATTTGTCATAAATGTCCTCTTGAGTCTGCTGGAACAGCGTTATGTGCAATCTGAAGATTCTCTCCTGTCTCTGTCTCCTCTGTGCAAGAGCTTGTTTGCGCAGCCTCCTGGCTATCAGGTATAGTCCAGCCATTTTGGAAACCAATTCTGTGCATTCTGGGTGACTTTTTAGATTTTTTTCAGGTTACCACCTGATTGTACTTGGTGTTAAATGCAATTTCTTAAATTGCGATTTTCAGGAATTCGCTAATTGCGATTTTTTTCTTACATACACTTGCGATTTCTTGACTTGCGATTTCTTGTTTACGATTTTCGCAAAACTTGAAACATGCTAAATAAGGATTCACAGATTAATTAGCAGAAAACGATTTATCGCAAAATAAGAAATCGCTATATTTTTGATTTCTTCCTTAGCGATGCGATTTTCTTCATACATTCCATTTCTCGTTTCATTTGTTGCAAACGCTGCTATATTGCGATTCGCAGCATTTGCGACAAAGAAAAAGCTTGATACATCTGCCCCTAATTCTCCAGGTGAGAGCATATTACCATCATTAGGAGTATAAGACATGGTGGTCTTCATGAAGGGATACAACAATTTGATTTTCAAGAGCTGAGGCCTGCTGAGGTATCCTGCAACCTGGGGGAGGGGAGAGTGGGGGGGGGGGGTGGGGGCGGTGGGGTTCCTAACAGTCTTTGGCTCAGAGCCGTTAATGGAAGAAGCTCTGGAATTTATCCTGGGACAGCAAGCCATATTGGATTGCAAAAGTGGATTGACAAGAGGTTGGTGATGTCCAGTCTCGAAATAGTGAGAAGGATTTTGTTGCAGAGATCACAGAGACGAGATGAAGATTCAGAAGCATGGTACTGGTATTTGGATGGGCAACAAAGGATGACCAGCAATACCTATAGGTTTTCAAAATAGAGAAACATATTTTTGGAGGGCTGTTGGAGGACTAAGGGATGGAATCTCCAGATAGCATAGTTGCTTTGGACAAATGTAATGCACCTGATAATCCAACTAACGTTTAGCTCATTCAGACATGGAAGTAGAAATTGAGAAGAATACATTTGGAAGGGACATTCTAAAGTATAGGCTAGGACAACAAGGGATGTATACACAGCAACAAAAACCTTACTCTCCTTACACCCCAAAAGATGTATAAGCTGTACAATATGTGTCCTTTAACAACCTCTGAACTAAGGGGTCTATTACGATGTGTCCGCCCGCCACCGCAACAGCAAAAGGGACCGCCCGCCATAGGTGCAGCGGTCCCACCATTCAAATTAGGATGTGCTCGACACACTGGCAGGTGCATTACGCATTTTTTACATTTCTTCGGGTGGTGCTGTAAGCAGCACTCGCCGCAATGTAAAAAATGTATGTTGTGCATTTGCATGCACAACGTGAAATGTAAATGTAAATGTAATTTATATTTATATAGCGCATTATCACCAACGGTCTCTAAGCGCTTGCTTTGGGAACCTGTCCTGGTTTTTCCCTGTGAGATAACCCGTACTGGGCACCCCCAAGGTGAAAGCCAGGCATCCCGCCGCAGGGGGCCATAGTGGATATTAAGCAAGCTATTGCCCGGAGTTGCAGAGTGTGAACCCGTGATTCGAGCAGGCACCGAAGCGAGAATTATCGAGTCCGTGGACATTTTTGGGCTCAAGACCCTGCCGCGTCGGGAATTGAACCCTGGTCCCGGGTCAGACTTCTGCATCAGGGTCTGCCGCTCTAACCATTGAGCCACACTTCTCCTCAAAAGGCACTGCGCGGTGCCTGCCACCTTGTGCATGCAAATGCAGAGGGGTACCATAGGTACCCCCACCCCCACAACACCATGGGGGCCCGCAACGGGCCCCCAAAAGTGAAAAGCGCCTGCCTTCCCATGGTGGCATCGCCGCCATGGAAAGGCTTTTCCCCGCCAGCATCATACTATGGATGGCGGTGTCTTGCAGACACCGCCATCATATTATGCCCCTTTTCCGCCCGGTCGATGAGTCGCTCGGCGGAAAAGCGGCGGACGGTCTTTCCGTCTGTTACGGACCCCCCAGCCATATTAATATGGCAGGGTTCAATCTGGCATGGATGGCGGGCAGAATGCCCCGCCATCGTAATAGGCCCCTAAATGCATGTCCCTCTAAGCTAGGGTTTTTCGTGTATGTTGAAGCAAAGCTACACAAAAAATAGGTGTAGTGTCAAACAGTGACAAATAATTTGTGTAGAAAATATTATTGTAAAAAATAGGACATGTCTCACATTAGCAATCACCAGAAGCCTGTTGAAAAGTGTAAGGAACTGTGATGCCTGTGAGTGTGGATGAGCTGCGAGGTAGCCTTTTGGACCTGTTCCAGTTTTCTTTGTAGTCTGAGAGAGTAGGAGAAGAGAGGTGACACAAGCAGCTCTTCTCACCATCTTAAGGATAGAGTAGCACCAAAACATTGGATGTAAGCAGAACAGATCCTGTGGTCCCTTCTACCAATAGGTCTGTGCTTACATCCATATGCCTGTCCCAGGGAGCCGGTACATAGAGCCCCAAGGGCAATGTCTCTCAAGATACAGGGAACAAAAGGGAAGGGGGTGGATTTGGGAGAGAGAACCCTTGGTAACAGACTCTCGTGAGCCATCAAAAACAAGGGGACTGTGAGACAAGGTTGGAGGCAGGAATCCTCACACAGAGCAATGTGTTGGGGAACACCAGAAGACACTTGGCTGTTGCATTTGAGAACCACAGAAGTGAAACCAGCGTTTGCAATACAATAGTTCTCGCATTTGCGAGAGTTAGAGCTATTGGCATTGTAAATGAAAATATCTTTTCCCCAAGTGTTTTGGTTTGGAGTGGAGTGGATGTATGTTTTTTGGAGTGAAGTTATGTGGGTTGTATTGGAATTGTTAGGTTTGGAATTGTGTAGGGTGGAATCGATGTGGTGTGTAGTGTACTTGTGTAGTGGAATTATGTATAATGGTGAACAGCTGGCATGAGAAATGGACAGAAAGGATAGAAAGGAAGATAGAGAGGGATAGGTGGTTTGTGCGTGAAGTAGTGTATGAAGTCCAGACAGAAGAGCAGAGCGTTTGAGAAGGTGAGAAAGAAAAGGAAAACAGGTCACAGGCACATACAGCATGGGTTTGAGGGAGTAAATGTTGAAAAGGCACAGGATAGAAACTGTGCTTGAAGACCTGACGTGAACCAATATGAGAGAAGCGGGAAGAGTGTGTGAGAGAGCGAGAGAGAGGTGTGAGGGAGTACAAGTGAGAGTGGGAGAGGGACGAGTCAGAGGGACAATGAGAAGGGGGAGGCGAGAGGTATGCAAAGAGGTACAGGAAGGTAGTATGTGTGAGCTGAGGGTATAAAGAGGAGGAAGGGAGTGTGAGGGAGAGATGAGAGGTGGCAGTGTAATTGTGAGAAGAGATGGGGTAGTTGGACAGTGAGGGGGAGATTCGAGGGGCAGTGGGAGTGTGGGGGTTATAGGTTTGGTAGTAGTGTGAGGTAGAGATGGGTTATATTGGAATTGTTTGTTGTGGAATTTTGTGTTGTAGAATTGCGTGGTGTGGAGTTGTGGAGTGGAAATATATGGTATGACGTGTTTTTTTAATTATTTTTATAGTAATTAAATAGCATTAACTGTTGTTGAAAATATGTGGAGTGTGATTGTGTGGTATGGAGTTATGTGCAATGGTGTTGTGGATTGGCATGTTGTGGGTTTGAATTATGTGGTGTGCTGTTTAATTTCCACACTATGCCACAAACTATGTGTTGTGTTTTGGAGGCTTGTTGTGTATTCCGAATGATGCAGAAGGCCTGAGTAAACCTGCAATCCGGGTGCCTTATTGAATTTAGGGGGCAACAAAAAAGGCAAATAAGCAACTCAGAAACTGACACATGTTTCAATGACAAAACTCAACCAACCAGAGTTTCAGGTGGGCCACTGTTAATGTATTAGGACTGGCGTAATGGATTTGCCTGCAGCCCCAATGGTGAGCGAGAGCCATGCGCTTCCTATGCGCAAGGGGGCCCTTAGGCTCTCAAATTGCGTTCGCTGTATGCAGTGTGATGAACAGACCCTGTACCTCAAACACTCTGATGTGTAGTGTGCAGAGCGCTGACTCGCAGAACTTCTCAATTCTTGAACGCTAAATAAACAAGAGTTAAAGCTATTGTTCTTGTAAATTACAATGTCTTTTACCCATGTGTTTTGCTTTGGAGTGATGAGAATGTATTTGGCTTGGAGGGGAATTATGTGGGTTGGATTGGAACTGTTGGTTGTGAAATTGTGTGGCGTGGAATAAGTGATGTGTGGTGTGGTTTTATGGAGTGTAATTATGTGGATGGTGTGCAGTGTAATTATGTGCTTAGTAATGATGTGGTATTGAGTGTGGAGTGTAATGATGTGGATTGGTATTGTGTTGTGGAGTGGTATGTAGTGGAGTTTAATTATGTGATGTGTTGCTGAATTTTGTGTCATGATGTTAAATCCTGTGGTGTGGTTTGGATATTTGTGGCGTGCTGTGTTGTTGAGTTGAATTATGAGGTTTGTTGTTGAATTATGTGGTGTGGAATGGGAATGTGTGGAGTTGTATTGTGTGGCATGGAACTGTGTGGCTTTGAGCACAATTATGCTGATTGGAATTATGCAGCATGGTGTGGTGTGTATTTATGTGGACTGCTGCTATAAGACAGAGTGATTTTACGTGGGGTGCATTTATGTGGTACTGATTAGAATGACATTATTTTATATTGAGTAGTAGAATGTGGAGTGCAATTATGTTGGTTGGTGTTGAATTGTGTGGTGGTGAATTGTGTGGTGAGGAATTATGTGGTGTATGTCATACTAAACATCCAGGTATGCCACAAGGTACACAGGTGAGTAGAGCAATTCTGTTTATTTTGCATCTTTTTCAGACTATTCAGACAGGATTCACATTACTGAAGACTACTCATTTGCCTAAGATTAAACAATGTAGTCAAGTTAGAGGTTCAGGCTCCACAGTCAAACAATTTAAGCTCCAGCTCTTTAACCTTTTTGGTGAGTCGCACGTGTGTTTCGGATGGCCGTGGGCCGTCCGAACTACGCACACGTCATTTTTTTCCCCGCACCGTGGCAGAATGTCTGCTGCGGCGAAGCAGTTAAGAAAATCGATGGTATACATGGCTTTTGTGTGCCTTTGTGTGAACCTATACTGTTATGTAGTGGCTGCTATTTTAGCATATTATCTGAAAACTTTTAATTACATTTCCAAGATGGCTGATTGGTACTTAACAACAACAACAAATAATTGTAAGTTTGCAAATTGCCACATAAATGTGCTTGTGTAAGAAGCCTCCAAAAAGCTTGTAGAGGATTCCACAGCCAAGGAAAAAATAAGAGTTAGAACTATTGGGCTGTAAATGACAATGTCTTTTACCAATGAGTTATGGAGTGGAGTGGGAGTATGTAGTGTGGAGTTGAATTATGTGGGTTGTATTGAATTGTTAGTTGTGGGATTGTGTGGGTGCACCCTAGTTCAACAGTCTTTATTCTAGCACAGTGGGCATACAATGTCTGCACCCTTTGCCCTGCAGTGAGCTTTGACAGACATAGTGGTTAGAATAATAAAGTTAAAAAAAGATACACTGCAGAATCTTCTGGAAATCTTTCTTGAACATATTCTAATCAGGAGGACAGTGCATTGCCTGCTCTCTTAACCTACCATGGAAACAAAATATGTGAACATGTGTAACTTAAGGTCTGTGCCACAACCGAACCGTTGGGTATTGAATCTTTACTGCAGAACGGAGCAGGGGATGAATGTAGAAAACTGCAACTACTCTATTTCTTATGTAACGTTTGCTGCGAAACGAGCTATGGCAAGTGATAAACAGTGCATTAAACGTATGCCTAGCTTGTTGAGACACAGCTGGTGGTTAATGCACCTATTGCCGAAACAAATGTGTCATATGTTTGACTCTTAGCAGGATTGGATGGCTGAGCATCTCATTCTTCTAATCAATAGATTGAGTACCCTTGACTTAGTTAACCTGCAACTGGCCAACTTTGAGACTACAGCATGAAATGCAAACCAAGTTAAATTATTATGTAAATGTATACTCTGCAAATATTTAGGTCTCCCCAATGTAAGTCACAACTGAACTACAGTGAAAAGGTCAATAAATTAGATTTGAGCCAAAAACCGTAGTAGTCAGTTTACACGAAGAACAAGAAGCACAAAATTAACAAAATAAAACGCAAACAAGTGAAAAAAAGGTACATGGCTTCACATCTTCCAGAGTTTCAAAACCATTTCATAATTAACGGATTAGCCTCCAGAAACAGAAATTGCGAACAAGTGGGTAGAATAGATAATGACCAGCTCAGTCCCCAGGTAGGAGAGAGGATATGGTGTTATTGCCAAAGCTGAATTGAGTTCCAGTCTCGGCGTCAGCTCGACATCCGTCAAGTCTCGTCAAATCACTTATTTCGCCAAAACCTCCAACAAGAACGAGTCGTTTACTAATGGTGATCCAGGTAAGTAACAGAAAGTAAGAAAACTACTTTAAGGTGGTCTAAAGAGTAAGGGGTTGCCTGTAAAAACATGACACTTGAAGAGACTTGTCCCTGCTTGGCTGACCGCATGGACCACCTCCTTCCTCTCCGGCAGAACGCAGAGAGTCCGCCTCCCCTGTTCCGATCCAAGGCCTCCGAGGTCATCTGTGGCGTCCCTCAAGGATCCTCCCTCAGCCCGATGCTGTTCAACGTCTACATGGCGCCACTAGCATGCATCGCCCGACAGCACGACCTCAACATAATTTCCTATGCCGACGACACTCAGCGAATCCTCTCTCTCACAAAGGACCCCCTCACCGCCAAATCCAACCTCCACCAGGGAATGAAGGCTGTCACCGACTGTATGGAGGACAGCCGCCTCAAACTGAACACAGACAAGACGGAAATCCTCATACTCGGATCCAACCCCTCCGCATGGGATGACTCCTGGTGGCCTACATCACTGGGGTCCCCCCCAGCCCCCACCGACCACGCACGCAACCTGGGAATCATCCTCAACTCAAAACTCTCCATGACCAAACAAGTCAATGCAGTCTCCTCCACCTGTTTCAACACCCTCCGCATGCTTCGCAAAATCTACAGATGGATTCAGACCAACACAAGGAAAACAGTCACCCAGGCCCTAGTGAGCAGCAGACTCGACTATGGAAACGCCCTCCTCGTCCAAGCTCATCAGCAGACTACAGAGAATCCAGAATGCATCCGCACGCCTGATCCTCGACGTCCCGCGCCGCGACCACAACACCCCCCACCTGAGGAACCTGCACTGGCTCCCCGTCTACAAAAGAATTTCCTTCAAGATCCTGATCCACGCACACAAATCAATCAATCAATCAATGAACTTATAAAGCGCACTACATACCAGTGAGGGTCTCAAGGCGCTGGGGGGGGGGGGCTGCTACTGGTCAAAGAGCCAGGTCTTGAGGAGTCTTCTGAAGCCCAGCAGGTCCTGGGTCTGTCGTAGGTTGGTAGGGAGGGTGTTCCATGTCTTGGCGGCGAGGTAGGAGAAGGATCTGCGGTTTTACGGATACAGGGAACTGTGGCAAGGGCGAGGTTGGCAGAGCGGAGGCAGCGGGTGGGGGTGTAGAAGCTGAGTTGGTCATTGAGGTATTCTGGTCCGGCGTTGTGAAGGGTTTTGTGTGCGTGGATGAGGAGTTTGAAGGTGATCCTCTTGTTGACTGGGAGCCAGTGCAGGCCTCTCATGTGGGGTGTGATGTGGCTGCGTCAGGGGATGTCGAGGATCAGTCATGCCGAGGCAATCTGGATTCGTTGTAGTCGTCTCAGGAGCTTGGTTGTTGTTCCTGAGTAGAGGGTGTTACCGTAGTCGAGTCTGCTGGTGACGAGGGCCTGGGTGACGGTTTTTCTCGTGTCAGGGGGGATCCATTTGAAGATCATGCGGAGCATTCGGAGGGTGTTGAAGCAGGACGCGGAGACGGCGTTGACTTGCTTTGTCATAGAGAGGGTGGAGTCGAGGATGACCCCCAGGTTGCGTGCGTGGTCGGTATGTTCCAGGGCTGTGTCTAGTGATGTGGGCCACCAGGAGTCGTCCCAGGCTGATGGGGTGGGCCCGAGGATGAGGACCTACGTCTTGTCTGAGTTTAGCTTCAGTCTGCTGTCCTTCATCCATTCAGCGATGGCCTTCATTCCTCTGTGGAGGTTGGCTTTGGCGGTGTGGGGGTCTTCGGTGAGGGATATGATCAGCTGGGTGTGGTCGGCGTAGGAGATGATGTTGAGTTTATGGTGTTGTGCGAAATGGGTGAGGGGTGCCATGTAGATATTGAACAGCATCGGGCTGAGGGAGGATCCCTGTGTAACGCCGCAGATGATCTTGGTGGTTTTAGAGCAGAAGGGTAAGAGGCGGACGCTCTGGGTTTTGCCGAAGAGGAAGGATGTGGTCCAGGATGTATGACGTTACAACGCATACTATTACAACTACCTACCGTTACAACGCGACCATTACAACGCATACCATTACAACGCATAGCGCTTTGAGGTGCTGGATAGTGGTAAGTATAATTTACTATTCTAACTCCAGTCCCCGTGGACCCTAGGGAAGGTGTTGGATAGTAAATTATACTTATTCCCTATCCTAGAGCGCCCCCCCAGCCCAATGCCTTGTAATGGTATGCGTAGTAAAAGTCGCTTTGTAATGGTAGTGCGGAGTAAAAGATGCGTTGTAACGGGTGTATACCGTGGTCCAGGCCATGCCTTTTCCTTGGATTCCGGCGTCATGGAGACGTGCTGATAGGATGCGGTGGCAGACCGCGTCGAAGGCTGCTGATAGGTCCAGGAGGAGGAGGGTGGCTGTTTCTCCTTTGTCTATCAAGATCCTGATGTCGTCGGTGGCGGCGATGAGGGCGGTCTTGGTGCTGTGGTTGCTGCGGAAGGCGGATTGGGAGGGGTCCAGGATGTTGTTGTCCTCGAAGTAGCGGGTTAGCTGTTTGTTGACAATCTTCTCTTTTACTTTCGCCGGGAACGGGAGCAGGGAGATGGGCCGGAAGTACTCGAGGTCCTTGGGGTCCGCCTTGGGTTTCTTTAGTAGGGCGTTGATCTCGGCATGCTTCCAGCTTTCTGGGAAGGTTGCTGTCTCGAAGGAGATGTTAATTGTTTTCCGGAGGTGGGGCGCGATGGTTAAGCTGGCTTTGTTGAACACGTTGTGAGGGCAGGGGTCGGATGGGGATCCGGAGTGGATGGAGTTCATGGGTGTCGTTGAACCATGTGGTCAGGCGACTGTGCCGGTGGAGGTCGCAGGGGTGGTGGTCTCGGTGGTGGGTGTGGGGGTGTCAGAGTTTAAGCTGTCGTGGATGTCGGTGATCTTGCGGTGAAAGAAGGTGGCCAGTGAGTCGCACAGGTCTTGCGATGGTGCAATGTTGTTGGTGTTGGAGCTGGGGTTGAAGAGTTCTTTTACGATGCTGAAGAGCTCTTTGGTGTTGTGTACGTTGTTGTCGAGGCGGTCCTTGAAGGAAGTCCTCTTGGTGGTCCTGATGAGTTGGTGGTGCCTGCGGATAGCGTTCTTGTGGGATGTGTGGCTTTCTGGTGTTTGGTCGCGGAGCCATTTCCTCTCAAGTTTTCGACAGGTGTGCTTTGAGGTTCGGAGGTCTTCGGTAAACCAGGCGGCTCTTGTTTGTGTGGTTGGTGGTGGCGGTCTTGAGAAGGGTGAGGGTGTTGGCGCCATCGTTGATCCACTGTTTGAGGTTGGTAGCGGCAGTGTCGGGGTCGATGGGGTCTGCGGGTGGTCTCAGGGCGAATGTGGTGGTCAGTTGCTCCTTGGTGACCTTGCCCCAGCAGCGGTGTGGCAGCTGGTGGGTGCAGTGGGTTTCCTGAAGGTGAAGTGGATGCATCTGTGGTCGGTCCAGTGGGGTTCGGTGGTGTGGTTGAAGGAGACGTGGGGGCTTGCAGAGAAGATGGGGGTCAAGTGTGTGTCCAGCAATGTGGGTGGGTGTCGTCACGAGCTGTTTGAGTCCAAGGTTGGTGAGGTTGATGATCAGGGCGGTGGAGTTGGTGTCGTTGTTGTTCTCGAGGTGGAAGTGCAGGTCCCCGAGGAGGATATAGTCTGTGGAGGCAAGGGCGTGGTTGCTGACTAGGTGGGTGATGGTGTTGCTGAACTGTGGTCGGGGTCCGGGTCGTCTGTAGACGAGTGTTCCTCTGATGGTCATGTTGGGGACGGGTCGGTGTGGATCTGGAAGTGCATGTGCTCGGCAGTGGTGAGGGTTTCGTCGGTGTTGTTCGAGACTCTGAGGGTGTCTTTGTGTATGATGGCGATTCCCCCTCCGACTCTGTTGGTGCAGTCTTTGCGGGAGTTCTTGTAGCCCTGTGGGATGGCTATGGCGATGTCTGGTGCCGAGGTGGCGTTCAGCCAGGTTTCCATGAGGAAGGCGACGTCGGGGCGGTAGAAACAAGGAGGTCCCAAAGTTCGATGGCGTGCTTGCGAGCGGAGCGGGTGTTGAGGAAGATACAACGGAGGAGGTTGGGTTATTTGGTTGGCTGTTTTGCAGGCTGGATGCTAGTGGAGCTGCAGTTCCGGCAGGTGAAGGGCCCTTGGGTGTGCGTTGGGATGGCCTGGTAGCAGGGGTGGTCTCGTCCGGGTTTGATCTCATGGAGGGTACTGGAGTCGTAGTGCAGTCTGGTGTTGTGGCGGCCTCAGGGTCCAGGGGTTCTGGCCTTCGGTGTGCCAGCGGCGCGCTCGCTGCGCGTCCACTGTGCTTCAGCGCGGCATCTTCCATAAGAGGCGAAGTGGGAGGGAGGAGCAGCTGGGAGGCGGGAGCGGGGCGGCCAATGGGGACGGGACGCAGAAGCAAAGGTGCGGGCCACAGGGGAGCAGCGGCAGGAAGCGGGGAGCGGGAGGGCACAGAGGGCAAGGGACGCAAAAGGGACTAAAATGAAAATAAAAAACAAATACAGAAGACAACAGAAATACAGGAATACAAATGCAATGCAGGTGCAATTCAGAAGTACAGAAAAAGAAAAAACTACGACATCACCAGACCGTGGGAGCACACCAGCTGTTGTAAATCAGCAGTGATTAGGTTAAGCATTAGCAGAAGACATGCTTCGTGTGACCATTATCGTAACAAATGTGCCGACTCCATTTTGTATTTGCAGCGGCCATTTTGTATGCCATACATTGCCATGTGCTCGTCATGTGCTTTGTCCTATCTTCTTGTTCACCACACCTGAAGTATGCCTGGCAACAGGCTATTTTTAGTAATCCCCGCTTCCAGCATGTCCAGACGTGCGCAGTAGGGTCAATGACCGTTACTAATTGGTTCCAGATAGGAATGTGTTTACCAGTTACCGAAGACTGTTAACTCTGCCCATCTATCGATTATGCCTTCTAAAATGTCCTTGTATGGTCATGAAACTGCTCTTGTCTTCTGTACCGCCTTCTTTTGAGCCCCCTCATTGTGTATAAAAGGAGTCATGTGCTTTAGTTCGGTGTGCTACTCGATACAATACTGAAGGGAATTGTGTGGATTGTAGTGCCACCTTTAAAGGTTTAATAAACTTTGCTTTTGTATTTTCCAGTTTCATTGCCAACTTCTTCCTAAGGTCTGAGGACTCTGTGTAGAGAAGGGCGAACCCCTTGCACTTAGTAGGCCTAGCTGAGGTTTGTTTACAACAAATTGGCGCCCAACACGTGGGGCTTATCGGCGACTCGGATGCCCGAAGGAGTAGTCGTGATGAAGGATTGGAATCCCGCTGCGGACGCGTACGCATGCCAGAGGAGACCCGAGTCTTGGCATCCAAGGCGTTTTTACCTTTCTTTCCGATCTGACCATTCAGGTGGTGCCGGTCCTCGACTGGGATCTCTACTGTCGGCTTGCCGTGCAGTGGCCATTTGGTCGAATTTAGAACTTGGCAGTCGGAATCTGGACACCCTGTGATTGGTAAAAACCGTTGTACGGTACTTGCTGTGGGTATGGAAGCCTGGGAGTGGCAAGGCAGTTTTAGGATACGCTTGCTGTGGCAATTTTGGTTTGGAATGACTAGTCTATGATGGGTATGTGTATGTGTATGTGTAATATATGTGTTGCAACATATATAGGCAGGTAATGAGGAGATTTTTCTCCATAATGCGATTTTGATTTGAACGGCACAACGTATTACAGATACCTTAAGTTCTACTTTGATTATAATACTGCATATTCTGCACTATTTTTGGCATGCCTGCTTTTAGCGCACTTCGTAGGTTGTGCTGCTTTTGTGGAAATAACCGGTTACGTCTTGAGGAATCGCAACCGGCTCCCCCAGAGTGGACACCTCATAGGGAGATGTATTTAAAATATGGTCTTTCTTCTATAATGTACAGCACATTGTGGAGGAAATACACGCGAAAGGATCCTGTGTTATGTTGGCCGAAGTAGGGGTCGTTAGATATGCGAAAAATTGAGTATGTGGAACAGTGTATGTTTAAATGAAAATCTAGACAAGATATGTTTGACAGTGTGCAAATGTGGGGGAAAGAAGTACCTGAGCATGAGAAACGTGAGCAAACGTTGTTTGAGAAAGAACAACGGAAGAATGTGTATGAAAAAGCGCAAGAATTAAGAAAGAAGGAGGCAAAAGAGTTGGAAGAGAGACAGGAGAAGGAGCGCAGATTACAGATATCTGGCCAATATACTGTTTTCGACAACCTCTTTATCATGTCCTTAATAAACCGCACAATGATTTTTCTTTGTTAGATCGTTCTCCTCCTCAGTATGTCGTTCTGTTAGAAAGTTTGCTCGACAGTCACTTAAGGATACTGTTATTGTTTCTGATATTTTAGAGACTTTAAAGGGATGGCAAGATAGAGAGCAGATAAATTTTACTGAATATTTTGCAGACAAAGTTGTTGACAGGTTACGAAAAGTTTCTGATGTTCTTGAACCTGATGATGTAGCAATCGATTGTAAGCAATTACATAAAGGTCTTTTTACTCTTTCCCAGGTGACTGATACAATCAGGCGGCTGGTTAAACTTCGAAATGAGGCGCTTCGGCTACGGGAGGAGAAACGGAAAGCTAGAACAGACGAACGACCGGGATTGGTCGACGGGAAATAATTATCTATTTTTGAAACAGATAAGACCGTGATAGTGCATGCAAAGCCTATGCGAGAGGCCGCGCCTTTATATGTTCCTTCTAAAGGAGCGGGTACGAGAGACAATAAATATTCTGTAGATGGTAAAGGTTATTTTATTTATAATTGGGTATATACTCCCTGGAATAGAGCAGATGTTATGGCACTTAAAGCTGCATTGCCTGATCCGCGTAAAAATCCTGCCGCTTTCGATGAGGAAGTTGAGGGAGCCTTAAATTCTTGTACCATGACATTAGCTGATATTGATTTATTTTTCGGGCTAATATTGCCACTTGATATGTGGAGATCCGTGCGTAAAGTTGATGATCGCGCAGTATATGGGGCGTTATGGAAAGATATAGAGAGGCAAGATGAGGACAGGGAATCGGCGAAAAAGCCATGTCAGTTGATTTTAGATCTTCCCGGTGCAATATTAGCTAAGTTAAAAACGATTATCCCCCCTAAAAAGATTGATTGGACTATTCTAGCATCTTGTAAGAAAAAGACAGATGAATCAGTTTCAGATTTCTTCACACGTTTTGAGGAAGCTTTTCATGATTTTAGTGGCCAGTCACTAACGGATGATACGGGCCGACACTTGTTTGTAGATAAGTATGTTACGAATCTATTACCAGGAGTGGCTAGCCGTTTGAAAGCTAGCGAAAGCTCTTGGACCACTTCATATCCAGCATCCGTCTTGACAATGGTTCAATATTACGAGCATCAGGAACTAGAAGCGAAGAGTAACGAGGATAAAAAGTCTAAAGAATTAAAAACAAAGGTTATGTTGTCTCAGGTTTATGGTCCACCTCTTCGAGGTAGCGATAGAGGCGGACGGGGATTTTCTGATTCCTCTTATACTTGTCCCTCTTTGGCCATTGATCAACGTGCATATTGTAGGAAATTTGGTCATTGGGCAGATGAGTGTTCATTGTTGCGCTCACAATGCTGTGTTTGTGGCCGAGGATCCATGGGGAACCGCTCGGGGAACTCAGGACCCAGAGGTGCCATGAATGATCGTGCTAGGTTTGATTCTACTGTGTGGGTACAAAATGGGTCCAATACTTTTGATAGGCGCAACCAATACCAAATGTCTGATTATGTGCAGCCTGAGTTGCATGATTCTGTTTATGCATAGGATTGCGTATGATGGGGTAAGGTATCAGTTGAAGTTCCAGTAGATCAGAGGGGTCCTTATGTTACAGCACATGTTTTGGGTTCTACTGATCAGTTTCTGGTTGATACATTAACTACTCGTAGCGCTTTGTCTAAACAATTGTTTCCAAGGGCTTCCCCGTCTGAACGAATACATTGTTAGGGTTCGATGGAACACCTTCCCTTAGCCCATTGTCACAACCACTTGCATTTCATGTTGATAAGTTTGCTGCTCCATGCCCGTTTTTGCTTTCCCCAAATACACCAGATAATATTGTAGGTCTTGATATGCTCAAGTATTTCAGAGCCACAATAAGATGTTCCCCTGAAGGAGTGCGAGTGATTTTGAATGACAATTATCCAGTAACAGACAGAGTTTGTATTATTCAAGAAGATGCTGCATTAGCCTCCCTACCTGAAACTCTGTGGGCTACTTCAGATACCAATGTGGGTCAGATGGTTATTCCACTAGTGCATATTAGTGTAAAGGAGGGAGCTGTGTTGCCACGCCTGCCTCAATATCGCATTTCACAGGAGGGTGAGGAAGCACTCATACGAATTGTACAGGATCTCATTGAAGTTGGAGTTGTTGAGGAAGTTCCGTTTAATATTTGTAACAGTCCGATCCTCCCAATTTTGAAGAAAGACACTGATACCAGGATTTACAGAATTATTATTGATTTACGGGAGGTAAATAAGATAGTGGTACCACAATACCCAGTGGTTTCTGATATCACCACACTTCTTACTTTAGTTCCACCTACTGCAGCAACGTTCTCTGTTATAGACTTGAAGAACGCTTTCTTTTCGATCCCTATTCATCCTGATAGCCGATATTTGTTTGGTTGCACTTTGAATAATCGATCGTATAGATTTTGTAGAGTTCCTCAAGGCTATACTGAGAGTCCTAGTATTTACAGCCAAGCATTGAAAAGACAACTTGATTATTTTGTTCTACCTGAGGATGTGGCGCTCATACAGTATGTTGATGATATTTTGTTAGCAGCCGATACCCCTGAGCAATGTGAGAATTGTACTTTGTCTTGGCTTCCTTTCCTTGCCTCACATCACCATAAGGTATTGAGAAAGAAACTGCAGTATTGTAGACCAAAGGTAACCTACTTAGGTCACCTTTTGTCTTAGGAGGGGCGTGCACTCACATCAGATCGCATTCAAGCAATTCTAGACACACCAGTACCTTCTACACAGAAAGAGGTTCGAGCATTTTTAGGTCTTAGCCTTGAGGAACTTTTTGTAGCCAATGGATATTAGGATTTTCACATATTGCTAAGCCCTCGTTAGCACTTTTGACAAAAGATACCCCAATACCCCTCCCTTGGACAGATGAATGTGAGAGTGCTTTTCGACAGTTGCGACAAGCCCTTTGTTCAGCACCAGTGTTAGGTACCCCAGATTACATGAAGCTCTTTACATTGTATGTACATGAGAGGGATGGATGTGCATTGTCAGTCTTAGTACAGACACATGGTGATAAGCCACGCCCTTGTAAATATTTCTCAGCAGTACTTGATCCTGTCGCTCGAGCGTTGCCTGGCTGTTTTCGCTCGGTTGCGGCAACAGCTGTGTCAATATGCCAGAGTGAAGGGATAGTTTTATCACATAAACTGTTGGTGTTGGTACCTCATGCTGTTGATGCCCTTTTGAATCAAACAAAGACGCAACACTTAACTAGCGCTCATCTAACAGGATATGAGCTGACGCTTCTAGCTCCTCACATTACATTGAAGAGATGTGCAACACTAAACCAAGCCACGTTGTTGCCATTTCCGACGACTCAGAATGAGGCGCAGGAAACACACGATTGTATTTTTCTGACTAAGGAACAGACAAAGGGTCGTATTGATTTACAAGATACGCCCCTTCCAGATGTAGATGGAGAACTGTGGGTCGATGGGTCTTGTCTGAAGTTACCGGATGGTACAACTTCAGCCGCATATGCAATTACTACGCTTCACACGATAGTAGAGACAGCTCGCATGCCACAGAAGTCAGCTCAAGCAGCGGAACTAATAGCTTTGACACGAGCGTGTGAGCTTAGTACAGGATTGTGTGTGAATATTTATACAGATAGCCAATATGCTTTTGGAGTGGCGCATGACTTTGGCCTGCTCTTGAAGGAAAGAGGCTTTCTGACATCACACGGGATGCACATAATGCACAGAGAACTAGTGCATCATCTTTTGACTGCATTAACATATCCAAAGAAAGTAGCTATAGTGAAATGCAGTGCGCATAAAAAGGTGACAGATAAAGATGGATAAGGAAATGCTTTTGTAGATTGAGTGGCACGTGAGACTGCGATGCAGCCTGACACAACTTCTATGTATGTAGTGAAGTCACAAGCTGAGCGGTGGCACGATGCTTGGAAGGAAGTACTGGAGATACAGAGGACCGCTTCTGACAAAGAACGGGAGCAACGGTCCAAGGATAGAGAGTTGAATGATGAAGGTTGTTGGCCAAACAAACAGATGGATAGATGGAAGTTGCCTATAGCTTTTGTACAACCTTTGGTTCAGATGGCACATGGGCTAGCACATGTTGGAGCTTCAGCAATAGTGAAATTGCTTACACAAGTTCGGGAGCATCCAGAAATTGCTAGCACAGGTAAGAGAGTAGTACAGTCCTGTATGATCTGCCTGCGATTTAATCCTGGAAAAGGGACACAAACTCCAGAAAGAGGATTTGCTACACCGACTGCACCCTTTGAAGTTTTGCAGATGGATTATATTCAGCTTGAACGCTGTAATAATCTAAAGTATGTCTTGGTGGTGGTATGTGCCTTCAGTAAATGGATTGAGGCGTACCCCACAAAGGAGAACACTGCAATTACTACGGCAAAAGTGCTTTTGAAGGAATTCTTTCCTCGCTATGGTGTTTGTAGATTTTTGTGGAGTGATAACGGACCTCATTTTATAGGGGACGTTATAAAATATGTCCTGAAAGGATCAGGGATCAAACAGAAGTTTCATGCAGTGTTCCACCCACAATCAGCAGGATTGGTGGAAAGATACAATGCTACTCTGAAACGGAAGCTGGCCAAGATACAGGCTTCTACTTCTCTGAATTGGCCAGATGTGTTGCCACAGGCATTGTTGTCAATTAGATCAGTGCCTCATTCTCAAACAGGTCTCACACCCTATGAGGTCCTGTTTGGTAGGCCCATGAATATCTGGAGAATTCCTAAACCGAGTTCTGTGTATGATGTACCTTGTGTCATAATGAATGACTATTTGCCCCAATTAACTGACAACTTGGTTTCTATTCATCAACAGGTTCGAGAAGCACTTCCTGACAGATCCACAAGTGAGAGCCATAACCTCCGGCCTGGTGACTTCGCTCTTCTAAAATCCTTTGAGAGGTTGAGCAGTTTTGAGCCAAGGTGACGTGGGCCAGAGCAAGTGCTACTTGCCACGAGAACAGCAGTTCGAGTCACAAATCTGAAAAATTGGGTCCATGGTACCCATTGTCGCCGAGTGCTTCCGACTTTGGTGGAGCCTGCTGTGTTGACGGACCATCGAGAGGTTCTGACTGCGGAGAGAGGCAGTGCTGTGACACCTGACGGATCTGAGGAGTTCTTCCCAGACCAGACAGTCCCTGGAGCAACGAGATATAATTTGAGACCGAGAGAGAAATCTGCAGCATTTGTGAAAGTTGTCTGAGCTTCCAAGGGTCAGTGAAACGGAGAGCCTATGTGGCAAGGGGGGGGGGGAGAACAGCCCTGCATTAGAGTAGTGACACCCGTCTTGGCCCGTGGTGAAGAAATCAACGGCTACCCAGGGGTAAGAGCTCTGACAACTACTTTCGTTTCAGGAAGATTTGTTTTGTGTTGTGACTAAAATGGAGAAGAAGAAGAAGATTTTTTGTGCTGTAGGGTTCGTTGTTGCTTTGGTGATTGTGGCAACAATAACATGGTCTGTTGAGGAGACAACTCCTGCTTGCGAGTTGTTTGTTGTTACTGCACCTGTACCAGAGGAGCACTATTTCTTTATGCTCCCATATCAAGAATTGAAACATCGACAATCTTATCTCAATAATACCTTCATTCAAATGCTACATCATACCCACATTGCTACGAACGCTACAAACTGTTGCATTTGTGGGATGATGCCTGCGCATCAAAAGAAAAGAGGTACACCATTCATACCTCGCCCTTTTTCGCATAATGGCTCTTGTCGAGCCTGGTATACTTTGCTCTTTGCGACCAGGAAGCCTACAGTGGGCAGACTGCTTTTCCAGTTAAATAAAGAGTGCCATCAAGACAAAGATGGGTATCCCCAGGCCAATGGAACTAAATGGTAGTGGGAGGAATATCGACCAGACAATATTTCTATCTTCACCAACACAAGAGACTCATCCAATGCCGAACATTTTGTTATTTCTGTTACTCAAACACAAGTGGCACTATGTGTACAGAGCATTGGACATATCCCTGTGGGAGTCAGTGAATGTGTTACTGTATTGAACATAGATGGCTTAAATAATAGTACCTTTTTAGCTTCACACAATACTTATTTTGTGTGCGGAAATCGTGGATATTATTGATTACCAGCTGGTTGGACTGGCATCTGTTATGTGTCATTTTTGTTGCCCCCTTTATTCCTGGCACCTCCATTGTATCATCGAAATCTTAAATTGTTTAACAATATTACGGTAAATAGATACAAGAGAACTTTGACTACTGATAGCATCGATCAAACCGACACTAGCCTACAACAATATATAGATTTTAATTTAGGATTGTTCTTTTTTGTGGGTGCTGCATTAAACAGCAGAAAGGTGCGACAACTGACTAGAGTAGTGGAAGCTGTATCAGATCAAACAGATGTAGCTTTAGGAAACATCACTGAAGAATAGCAAATTTCTAGAATTGTAGCTTTGCAGAATAGAATGGTGTTGGACGTCATGCTAGCAGATAGAGGTGGTGCATGTCGTGTTATAGGTAGTAGCTGCTGCATGTTTATACATGACCACACCCCATCAGTGTACAAAGCGATTAATAAACTTCATAAAAGCGCTTCAGACCTTCACACAGAAAATGGTACATGGACTTCTACAGGGTGGCTTTGGACTCTAATTTCTGCCTGGGGCTGGAAAGTATTAACAGCTCTATATATAATAATTGCAATAATTTTCACTTGTTGTATATGTATTCAATGCAGTCCGATGATTTGTTCTATGTGTGTCACTGCTTGTATACCGACTAAAAGCAATATTGCAGAAGTCAAAATGCAGAATGATTTGAAAAAGGAGATAGCTAGTATGATGGCCATTGATGTAAGAGATGAGTATCTAGCTTTTCCCAGGAAGTCGAATGTCTTCAGCTAATGCTGCAAGGGTCGTCTGTTGTAAATCAGCAGCGATTAGGTTAAGCATTAGCAGAAGACATGCTTCGTTTGACCATTATCGTAACAAATGTGCCGACTCCATTTTGTATTTGCAGCGGACATTTTGTATGCCATACATTTCCATGTGCTCGTCATGTGCTTTCTCCTACCTTCTTGTTTACCGCGCCTGAAGTCTGCCCGGCAACAGGCTATTTTTTAGTAATCCCCGCTTCCAGCATGACCAGACATACGCAGTAGGGTCAATGACTGTTACTAATTGGTTCCAGATAGGATTGTGTTTACCAGTTACCGAAGACTGTTAACTCCGCCCATCTATCGATTATGCCTTCTAAAATGTCCTGGTATGGTCATGAAACTGCTCTTGTCTTCTGTACCGCCTTCTTTTAAGCCCCTTCATTGTGTATAAAAGGGGCCATGTGCTTTAGTTCGGTGTGCTACTCGATACAATACTGAAGGGTATTGTGTGGATTGTAGTACCACCTTTAATGGTTTAACACCATCAATGCTAGTGCTATTTTCCTCCTGTGCTGAGTTATGTTGATTCCCATTGTTCATGACGAGCTAAGCTCGTCATGAGTGTATGGAGGTGTATACCATGACGAGCTGAGCTCGTCATGAGCGTCGAAGGAGTTAAAAACTTTGCTTTTGTATTTCCCAGTTTCATTGCCAACTTCTTCCAAAGGTCTGAGGACTCTGTGTAGAGAACTGCGAACCCCTTGCACTAAGTAGTCCTAGCTGAGGTTTGTTTACAACATGGCGGTGAGCTCCTGGCAGTGGCAGCAGTGGGGCAGTCAGGGGTGCACAGGAGGAGCCGTGCAGCGTGGGGAGCGACCTGACCCGAGATCAGGGTCAAGGGTCGCACTCACTGCCGCGCGGCGTCCTCCATAAGAAGCCAAGTGGGAGGGAGGAGCAGCTGGGAGGCGGGAGCGGGGCGGCAAATGAGGACGGGACACAGAAGCAAAGGGGCGGGCCGCAGGGGAGCAGCAGCGGGAAACGGGGAAGGCACAGAGGGCAAAGCACTCCACAAAACGAGCCCAGCCTATCTCAACAGTCGACTCTCCTTCTACGTACCCAACAGGAATCTCTGCTCTGCTGACCACGCCCTGGCCGCGGTCCCACGCATCTGGAGAACCACTTCCGGAGGCAGGCCCTTCTCCCATCGCGCCGCCAAGACCTGGAACACCCTCCCCCTCGACCTGCGACAAACCGAAGACCTGCTGACCTTGAGGTGACAACTCAAGACCTGGCTCTTTGACCAAACCCAGCACACACCCCCACCGCACCCCCCCCAGCGCCTTGAAACCCTACCGGGTATGTAGTGCGCTTTACAAATTATGTGATTGATTGATTGATTGACATGATGCTCAGTCGGCTCTCCACTGGCTTCACTAATGCAGGCCGCTGGTGCATTTAATGACATTCTGTCATATCGGGCTGTCAGGCACAATGAGCACCCAACTACTATTGTAATCATCGGGGCACTCGAGCACTAAAAGGAGGCGACAACCTTTAGGTTGCAGAAGATGGGGCAAATGTATTGAATCTTCTTTCTCCAAACAATTGCGAATTTACAGGGCCACTGACATTGCAAAACAAAGGAAAGTCCGTAAAATTGGTAGTTGAAAAGCAAATTACCTGGACTCCGCCTTCCATAAACAAATACATTGTTGCCCAGTAGTTTTGTGTGTGTAATTAAGTTAGTTAGTTTTTTCTGAGTTAAATGAATATGAATACTAAACAAAGGCCTTGTCGAGTGGTTTATATCCACTGGACAGTATTCCTTGTAAGCTGGTCATAAATGAATAGATTTTTGGTAGACATGCGCTCTCGTGCAAGAGCAAAATTGTGAAATATGTTACTTGACATGATCTGCGAAGAAGCAGGTTCTGATCTTCCCACTTTTCAATACAGAAAACAAACTAGAATTCCCCAATCGCAAAAGTTGCAACAAATATTTTTTTCTTGAAAGCCTGCAAAATGTAAAGTCGTTTATGTTTTTACAATGCACAGTGTCGCTCCTTTTTGGTTTTATGGGAAATGGCGTTTATAGTATGTACATTATAATCGCAATTGACGTGAGTTTATAATACCCTGCCATTTAGTGGTCGCATAGACAGCGAATCGCCAAATCATGGAATTTGTGATTGCTAAATGGACTTCATGGCCAATAAATAGGGTGCATTATAAACAAGAGTGGAAGCACGAACACTGCTGGAGGACAACGGATCACCCGCCTTGTCCCGGGCACCCAAACACCCGTAGCCCTGCAACACCAACTCCTAGTACACAAAGCATATCAAGGCATCCTGTGGCAGCTTCATCTCCTGGGCCACAGTGGCGAAGAGCAGCTGCAGCCAGGCAGCCATGTTGAGAGCAAAGATAAGTCATGAGTCAGCAGCGAATTCACCGTTCCGTAGTTCTAAAGGCCGCACTGTAATACATTACAACTGGCACTGCTCAGCAGGCTCGTGAACCTTGACCTGGGCTGCTATGGTAGTAGAAGACTGATATCCTGCTACCGCAGCATGTACAGACTCCGGACCCTGCAGCGTAATGAGACAGAGTCTGCCCACATGCACACTCAGACCTGATGACGCTGATTTGAGAGAACAGTCAGTGTTCACTGTGATCCTCTGCAGATAATGCCGCCGGTGGCTGTCAAAGGTGTCAGTGGTAGTAACGGGGATGGGTGTTGTGGCGGCAGTTGCTGAAATACAGCAATACAGGGTAGGCACCACCCATGGATTCATTTGGCTGGCACTACACTCAGTGGTACAAGCAGGATGGCCATATGAAATGGTTATTAGTGCAACCTCTCGAGCAGCCGCAGCAGGTCTCAGTTGTAAAGAAATCAATGCCGTCAGCTGAGCCCGGATCGCTGCAGAAGATGGCCCCCATGATGAGACGAGGCTGCTAATGTTTAAAGACACCTTTTCAACACAGACTAACTGAATGAGGCAGTACGATTCCTCTCCAGCTTCCACACACACGCAGAAGTATTAAGGGACGCACATCCTTCCCAGCCTTCTAGCCATGTAAAGATGCGAGCACCATGGTTGAAACCGGCATCATGCGAGCGCTGTGAGGGGCTGGAAAATGTGCCTGCTCACCCGTGAGTTTTTGGAGTGGCTTAGAGCCAGAGCCGGTCCCTTTAAATCCCGCCCCTGGTGCCCGGTGCCTAATAGAAGAGTCTGAGCCTTCTTTCCACAGCATGGCGCCCGTTCGTTGAGCTTTATGAAACTGGAAGCATGGCGGCCGTGACACGGGCGCTGTGCTAATATGTGCTTTACGTCTGCTGCTCTGCTTGTGAAATACAGTGCTAGACTTACAGAAATTGTTATTGCTAAACACCGAACAAAGGAGTGATCTGTCACAAGAGGAGGACATCAGTGTTTACTTTTCTGCCTCGTCACCTGTAGCTGGGAGAGAGAGAGGATATGGGCACGGAAAGAGTGCAATCGGAATACCGTCTGCATATCATCTAACAAAATCAATGACAAACTTTAACCAATGACAAGCAGCAACAGAAACAACACAGAGTTTAACCTAACATGCCAATTACTTGATGCCTCATAGATGCAGCGCATGCGCTGCCTTATGCGAGACCTACAAATGCTATCAGACCTAGTCTGACTACAAAGAGGCAGGAAAACAGTAACCTGAGGTAGCATGGTTTCTATTACGACCTACACCAGAAAGAGAGTATCTAAATGAGAAACAGGAGATTTAACAAACAGCACACTAGGAAGACTGACATGCAATCACCAAGGTCGTTGTTCCTGCATTATATCACAGCCATAGATGACACTCCCCCTGTAGAACACCACCCAATGATAACCCTTGTCATAAACCTGACTTACTTGGGGAAGGCTGATGGGCGGAATGATATGCCCCTCACCAAGGGGGAAAATCTTAATCTCAGCATCCCTATGGCCACACTCACCTAGGGCCACAGAATGTTGAATGCATCTCCCTTGTCCCTCTTCCATCAGGTAAACCCGCAATCACAGACATGAGTGTAGCCACAAGAAGGTACAGAACAAGAGGCACCCTATGGATTGCTGCACCAATCAAAAACCTGTAACACAACACATTCTGACAATCTTGTACCCAAACAGAAAGTTATAGCCTTTCAGAGTTATACTACCACTCCACACCTACAAGTTGTAAAGTAAACAATAGAGCAGAAGTGCTCTGAGATGTTTACAATCACTCTCATTTCTATATCCCTCTAAAAAATTTTCCATGTGCTCAACCTTGGAAAGACAAAGCCTCCTAAGCAGTGCTTCATTTGCAAATAAAGGTGCCAGGGCCTTCGTTAGGAGGCCCCTACTGCTTGCACCACACATTGCCCCAGCCGGCACTGCCAATGGCAGTCCCAACACAACTGCAAATCATCACACTCTTAAAATTGTGTCAATTCAGCCTACTGTAGGAACCCAAAGCTATAAGTAAGGCTTGGGCGACAGTCAATTGTAATTTTTAACTGCGCCACCGTATGGAAGGCTGCTACAAACCCCGGTGTTGACAATTAAGTGTTGGTGCCTAGCACCGACAACCACAGGCTCAAATTAGGTACCGGTTTCATGGCACTTTATACATACCATTGACTTCAACCTTTTGTACTCATGTCCTACTTGAAAATGTACTTCTCCTATAATGCCTACCATTAAAAAACAAAAATGCATTAAAGTTTGTGTTAATAAAAAAGGAGTCACACTTGAAGGCCAAATAGCTGTTAGAGTCTAGCATAAAAATGTGAGCACCACTTCTATGTGAAGTGCAGAAGAGGGAGCACATATATTCAGAGACTTGGTGCCTGACTTTGAGGTGGATGGCAGAGGTACCCTTGGATTCATATTCGTGTTGATGGGAGGTACAACATACTGGCTCTAGAGAAGGGGAAGAGGTTGAAGTATCCCACTGTAAGGTAGGTCCATGTCAGTTTGTCAGTAAGTATGAATTATCTCCAGAGGAATGCAGGTTAAAATTCATTGTTAGTCAGAAACCGTGTCCCTACTGTAGGGAGACTTTGTAGGGTAGTTTTGAACAGTTTGTTAAAAGTACTGGTGTTTTTTAAGAAGTTTTTATACTTTTTCTTTTTTTTCAGAGAGGTGAGAAGAAGTACTTTTAGCTTGTTTCATCTGATACAGTTCAATGGCATTCACCACAATCCCTTTTGAATGTAGTGGATAGATACTGTAATGCTCATACAGTTCTTCAGATCTACTTCTGTCCACTCATTCACACTGTCCACTCGACGGAATCAGTCATTCTTTCAGTTTTGGATGAGCTCAGAGTTGGTGCCGATCATGGACCTACTCAGGCCCTTATACTTCTTGATCCCCCAGCGCCATGAAACCCTAGGGTATACGCGCGCTTAATAAATACTTGTTAACATAACATAACATCTATCGGCCGCCTTTGACACGGTCAACCCTTTTCTTTTGGTCGACCGTGTCCGGCTTGCTGGCATCTCAGAGGCGGTCTTATGTTGAATCTCCTCCTTTCTGGAGAACCGCCACCAGGCTGTTCAACTTTCTCACTTTTCTTCTACTCCTCAAGTGGTAACCTGCAGTGTTCCTCAAGGTTCTGCCCTTTCCCCCCTTCTCTTATTTTTTGCTTTACGTCAACGGAAGGTCACAGTGTTCAATTACGCTGATGACCTTCAACTCATTTTTACGTTTTCTGCCTCCCCTGATTCTGTTTCTTACTTTCAGAACACCATGACTTTCATTCAGGACTGGATGAGCTTAAACCATCTTAAATTAAACCCCGATAAGACAGAATTAGTCCTATTCAGAGGCTCATCCAATCCCTGGACTGCTAATTTTTGGCCTCCTTCTCTTGGCTCTGCCCCCTCCCCTGTGAAATCTGTGAAGAGTCTGGGCAAAAAAATAGGTGATGACCTTTCTATGCACACTCAAATCAGCATCGTTGTCTCTTCTTGTTTTTTGTGCCTTCAGACTATTCGAAAGGTTGCCCGGTTCTTCACCATTGAGGCTCTCAAATTCATTCTCCTTGCTCTTGTCATCTCTAGGGTGGATTATGCTAATTCCCTTTATATCGGCATTCCTGCCTATGAATTACGCAGATTACAGCTCATTCAGAATCAGGCAGCTAGACTGATTTTTAGACGGTCTATATACCATCATGCCCTACCACTTTTGAGGCAACTGCACTGGTTACCTGTCTCCCATCGATGTCTATTTAAATTGTGATGTCTTATTTTTAAATCACTAGTGGGTTTAGCCCCTTCTTATGTAGCTTCTAGGCTTAGAACCTACACTCCCTCCAGAAACTTACGCTCCTCCTCCAAGAACCTTTTGGTTGTTCCACGGTTTGTCAGGAAGAAACATGGGGTGCTCAGCTTTTCTTTCCAGGCCCCTCGATTTTGCAACTCTCTTCCTGACCATCTTCGTTTCTCTCAATCTTATATGGAGTTTCGTAAAAATCTGAGGACCTGGCTTTTTACTAAAGCTTTTGAGGTCTAAATTATTGTCCTGGTCTGATTAGCGCCATGAAACCTGTTTGGTGTACGAGCGCTCTATAAATTCCCCCAACTTCAACTTCAACTTAAAGGCAACATTTCTTCCTCCATGCAACTTCAGTGATAGAGAACATCTATGTCTCTATGGTACATAATATTGTGTTTAAGATATAATGTAGCTTTATTCACCTCAATGACATCCACTAGTTCCTGACAGATTTTGGTGTTTTTCGTGGGCACACCATTCACTAGAATAAAAATTGGTTGTTCCAAATCTCTCTCACAGTTTCAATATTGTGTTTTGCATCTAAAGGAAAATACACAAATAACCTTCAAGCCCTTTCTGAAGCTCAGTGGATGACACCTTTAATGTTAGAGTTTGCTTCTCTCATAAAGTAAACTAATGTCCCCATGAATATTCTGCACAACTCAGGGTTAGAAACCATGCTGGTGTTCCTAAATTATTGCCATTATTGTGAGGCGCTCTTATACCCTTCGGAGTCTTGTTCGCGCTATGCAAAACTTTTAAACAAATACATTCGTACTCTACATTTCTAGGAATCCTCTCTTCTTTTCCAATGGTACTACTTTTGGATGTAAACGTTCAAGTTTCAGTGTGTTTCTGTATTTGTGAATAGTTAAATAAGCTATGTTATGTTTGTTAGTTAATTGTTTGGGTTTGCGTTGTATTTTAATATGCTAAAGAAAATACGTGTAAAGTTATAAATGTTTTTATTATTATTTTAAGTTAAGGGTCACAAACCCATGCATACAGGTACTCATACATGTACTAATACCGTTATTCAGACAGGTACAGTGGAAGGGACAGCTGACCATATAACACATTTTTACAGTGGCAAACATGTGACATCTCTTCAGTGAGTAATCATCTCAGTTAAATCTTCACAGGCTGCTGGTATTGTGATGACTGCTGCTAATGAGCGCTCTCCCAAGGGTGCTCTAGTGTGTAGAACATTGTGCTGCACCTAGTTTCACATGCATCATTCAGATATACACCTTTTCATGATTTGTTTTTCAGTGCTTCCAATTGGAATTTGTTCCATATGAATACTTGTTGGCAGTGCTGATGGGTAACTGTATACCACAAATTTTACACTGCACATATTTAGCTGTAATGTTTTCCACACAAGGTATTCTAAAATGTTTCCAGACATCAATTTCTTTTGTGTTGGTGTAAAGATATACTTGCATGTGTTTAACGTGGTTGTGTACAAAACTGTATTAGTAAAGAGTTAATAAGTTATGTTATGTTTATTTGTTAATTTGTAGTGAGTGCAATGCACATTGTTCCTTAATTACAATGAGATTGTGTGAAGTTTTTTCTAAATTCTTTATGATAGTTTTTTTCCTACTGTTCAATGATGACAGCTTAAGAAGTAGATTGTTTACGGAGAATGAGTAAAGAAGCTGAGAACAGTAATAAAGGGAAATGAAATATCTATATTAATACATACCTTCACTATTTGTGAAATGTCTAGTTATTTCTTAGAATTATGTTGTTTTGCATTGTTAAAATTGTAAGTTACTTTTGTAATTGTATTAATTGTAAAACTAATAAATATTTCTCTCATTTTCTTTGTATGCAGATCAATGGCACCATCAATTTGGGTTATATACTTCACTAATTAGTTCTTGCAGTGTTGTTGCATAACTTTAGGTTTTGATGATTGTAACAATGTGTTATATCCTGAGTTCAATGCTAATCATGCCCTGCCTGTAGAATCTTAAAGTGATGACATGCTATGGAATGTTGTGGGTCAAATGTACACCATTGACTGGGCTGAGCTGCATGCTGGCTGCTCCTGGTGGGCTCTCGTTATGGTCTCCCTCTGATCTTGTACCATCATGAATAAAACCTCTTTGAATCACCTGAACCTGCGTGGACTTGATCACCACAATTTTTGGCGACGATCCTGAAGCAAACCTGGGTCTGTCACCTCTTCAAACTTCAAGTAACTCCAAGTACAGACTCTACAGTAACTCAAGCTAAGCAACTGGCATCTTTGACACCGCAAGTGACCTCCCATCGGTCACCCACACCAGTCTGCCAGTTGTTCCTGTCCGTCTAGGGAAATGCTGCTTCTGGAGCTGCCCATCCACTCTTAGGCGTATACTCCCCACTAACTCTACGTCTTGTGTTGTGCCTCCAGTGAGGGTAAGCCTGCCAACGTCTGCGCTCTCCACTGTACCTTCAGTAAGGGTAAACCTGTCTTTCATCAACATCTGTGTCCTCTGCTGTGCCTTCAATGAGGGTAAGCCAAATCTAGTCTGTTCTCCTGCCACACCCACACACACATCCACATTTGTAAAGCACGAACCATCACCCGCTAGGGTCTTTAGGCGGGGGGCAGTCGAGAAGATTAAGCAAACTATTGCCCAGAGTCACATGGTGCTGGGCTAATCTGCCACCGGACCCGGGGATCGAACCGTGATCCCCAGGTTCCGGAGTCAGTCACCCTGGCGATGGCCCCACACCTCTTCCAAATATCTATGTATGCACATTGTCTGGGGAAGAAGTGTGCTACTATATGTGCTCCAGACAAGAGAGTCTCTACTATCAGGATGTCTCTTCTATTGCGCTTTCAAGTGAGTGTCTTATTCAAGGTATTTGTACTTTGCAGGGGAACCTGTATTCAAGCCTACTCTTCAGCTGTGCAAGCGGTTTTATTCTTCAACTCATGTCCATGTTTCAGTGAGCAAACACTGGATGTTGTGCGGTCAGTGGGGAAATTATTTTTTTAACTAGCCAAGCATCCTATTATCTATGGGGCGGCATCTCTGGCCAGCCAATGCACACATTTGGGAAAGCGGGGACTGTGGCCGTGTGATTTCTGGTGAGTGTTAAACTTTAATTCTTCTTTTTTTTGGATGCTCATGCAGTTACCTCCCCACTACAGTTTAACCGCTGCCATTCAAACTGCCCTCGAGGCTCCGGAGCGCGCACTTAACTCTACACACGCAGCTTCACCTTTCTCACCAGGCCTTCTAGCTGCCCTCTGTGACGTCTGCAGCCTCTTCAAGCTTCTTCGTTTGATGGACGCTTTGGTGCACGCTTTTGCCGTTAGCCACCCGGCAGTGCGCTATGTATGCGTGCCGCCATTTTGAGATCCTCACTTCATTTTGCCAATCAAGTTTTTTTTTTCATTTGCCAACCACGTCAGCTCGAGGACTGAAAGTGGATGAAATCACATTCAGGGTTTTGGTTGTACCCTGTCACAGTCCTGCTATCTGCCAACCACGTATTTTCATGGCAACAACCAAGTTCTGTTTTTACATTTATGCCTGCTACAGTCCTGCTGTTCTTCAACCACATTTGTGGAGAGTCATTAAAGTTGATTGACGGTTTCAAGTTTTGCTGTTTGGAGTAACATCATCTTACATCTCTCCTGTACATCAGCCTGTGGTTTCAATTAGCACCGCCATATATATATTTTTTTTAATTTATTTTTATTGTTGCATCAGTAAGTATAGACAACGAGATAATCAGCAGCCGGCAGGGCGTCAACATTCCGCCTCTGTCCGCTGTTTGCGCAACTTTTTGGTTCCACAAGTCTTAGTTTGTCAAGTATATCCACAACATGAACATAAAAACAACACATCAAAAAGCAGCTTACACCCCCTTCCCCCCCACTCCCCAGGACCCTCCTCACTTCCTCCCGATCAAGGATTCCTATCATTCCCCTCACAATAGCATGGTTAGTCGATCTTCACATGGCCCACGCTGTTACTTCTGACTGATCCACTGTGTTCTGGGCCCTGCCACCCCTCAGTTCTCTCCCTTATTGGCCCCCCTCCAATCCATGGTATTGCCTCCATTTTGCCCACACTCTCCGGAACTTTTTGGGGCAGCCTCTAGCTTTATAAGTCACTCTTTCTGTGGCCATATACAGGTCCAGGCCCCTCCTCCACTCCTCCATGTCTGGCCTTTCCGCCGCCCCCCAATATTTTGCAATGTCCCTTTTCGCCAACACCAATGCGAGTACTAAAGATAAGCAGGGGGCGTGGCAGTTCCACCTCGGTTGTCATGCCCAATAACGCTAATTTAGGGTCGCGCGTCAGAGTCACTCCAAGGACCTCATCTAGCTCCGTGAATATGTGCCCCCAATATGTTTGTATAGTGTCACAAGCCCATATTGTGTGGATAAATTCTCCTCGTTGGTGGCGGCACCTAAGGCATGTCGGATCTGTTATTCTCCCCATTTTAAGGAGGCGTACCCTGTCAAAGTAGGTTCTGTGGAGCACATTCAGTTGGATGAGGCGTAGCCTCGATTTAATCACCACCTCACGAGGATGCATGAGGACAATCTCCCAGTCCAGATCTTCCATTTCTCCCACGTCTGCCTCCCACACTCTCCTTAGCCCTGCCAGGTCACCTAGCATGTGGTTTGTCAGGGTTTTATACGTGAGGGATACCACCCGTTCCATGACCTGCTCCTGAAGCAGCCTACCCTCCAACGGTGCATACTCCGGAATATCTGCGAGCGTGATGTTTTGTGCCCTCCATGCATAACTCAACTGTGTGTATTTGTAGAACTGAGTGTTGTGCAGCCCAAATTAGTCTCTAAGCACCTGAAAGGACTTCAGCTCATCCCTTGCAATCATATCCCCAATTGTGGAGATTCCTATATCATCCCATCTCCGGAAGCAGCTTAGCTTACTGAGTTCTCTCAACCATTGGCAGTGCCACAGCGGCGTCTGTCGGGTAGGCTTCTTGTCCCACCCCATACGTCTAGTAGCCTTGTTCCAAACATTCAGGGTGATCACCGTGGCCGGTAGAAGCGATGCCCGCACTGCCCCTCCGTATAGATAGTACAATAGGTTTCTGGTGGACATTTTAAATCTTTCCAGCGCAAAGGTCAGGTGGTCCGCTGATGCGTGTAGCCAATCATTGATTGGAGTGAGGTGTTCCGCCCAGTAGTATGCCTCTAGGTTGGGAAGTGAAATCCCTCCGCTGTACCGATGGCGCTGTAGAGTCGACAGGGTCACTCGCGGCTGTTTCCCCAGCCACAGGAACGCCCAAAGGTCCGCATGGATTTTGGTTATCGTTTTAGCTGGTAGCTGGTAATACTCGTTCTGGAGCGCATACAGAAACTTCGGAAGGATAATCATTTTGTATATCGCCGCTCGGCCCAATAGGGTGAGCGGCAGCTGCCGCCACCTAGTCACCTCTGTTGTTGCGCTGTCCATGATTCGTTTTATATTTTTACTAAAGGAAAGTTCCCTATCCTGGGTGATGTATATACCCAGGTACTGGAAGCCCTCTGGGGTATGTACTAGTAGCTCCGGGAGGCACTCCCCTCGCTCCAGACCCTGCGGGTCATAGAGGACCGTTTTGTGCCAGTTTATGGTATGACCCGCTCTAGCACCAAAGCCGTCCAACTCCCTGAACAACTCCGGAATTGTAGTTTCCAGCTCGGTGATGTACAATAACACGTCGTCTGCGTATAAGGATATTTTTTCCTGTGCGGAGTTGGAGTCTCCCCATGAAAAGCCCTGGATCCCAGGGTTCTGCCTGACCTTTACTGCTAGAATTTCTATGGTGAGTGTAAACAGAAGGGGGGATAGCGGGCGCCCCTGCCGTGTGCCTCTGCCGATCTGGAATTCGCGGGACAACCTCCCGTTGACCCGAAACTTGCGCCCTCGGGCTGTGTACAGGAGCCGGACCAATTTTTGGAACTTGGGGCCGAACCCAAATCTCTGTAGCACTGCCATTAGAAATGGTCAGTGTACCGCGTCAAATGCCTTCTCCGCGTCGAGGGAGAGGAACCAATGGGGCTCACTCCTCCCTTTAACTTCCTGCAACCAATTATGTGTGCGGCGGAGGTTCAACTTGGTCGCCCTATCCGGCAAGAACCCCGACTGATCCATATGTATGAGGTCCGTCATGACTGACCTCAGACGTTTAGCTAGAATAGTGGCCAAGATCTTCATCTCCATATTAAGGAGAGATATGGGGCGGTATGAGGCACACTCGTCCCTTGGCTTGCCCTCCTTATAAATCGGGATGATCGTGGCCAAAGCGAGGTCTGGTGGTAGGCACCCTGTCTGGTATGCCTCCAAGAAGAGGGTTTTTAAATGGCGTGTCAATAGATCAATCGCCCGCTTGAAAAATTCCGCCGGAAAGCCATTTGACCCGGGCGTTATCCCCGGCTTCAGTGAGGCTATGGCGTCGGATATGTCTTCCAGAGTTACCTCAGCCTCCAAAGCCGCGCAGGCCTCGGAGGACAGTACCGGTATCTCCGTGTCACCTATATAATGCTGTGCATCTTCACCCGTACCCAGGTCCCTTGCCTCATAGAAACGTTCAAAATAAGACGCAAATACGTCTGCTATGGCCTCATCTGTGTGCATCTGCCTACCGTCTGCCGTTGTGATCTGGTCCACCCATCTTGCCGCCCTTTCCTTTCTGCTAAGCCAAGCAAGGAGTTTGCCGGACTTGTCCCCCACATCGTACAATCGGTGGAGGGTTGCCAATGACTGAGTTTGTGCCTCATTGGAGACCATCTCCCTGTAGTTTCTTTGTGTATCTAGCAGTTGTCTGAGTGTCCCTGTTTCCTTCCGCTGTTGGTACTCCGCCTCGAGGGCCAAGATAGACGTTTCCAGGCTAGTCACCTCAGCTTGTTGTGCCCGTCGTGCCTCCCCCAGTCTGCTCTGTATTCGATCCCTCAGTACCGGCTTCATTGCCTCCCAAAAGGTGACCCCTGAGTCGACCGTTCCCTCATTTTCCGCTACGTATACCCTAATGTCAGCTCTAATACCACGTAGTATTTCCGGTGTTTGGAGGTCCCATGCCGCTAGGTGCCATTCAGCCCCCCCTTGCCCTCTCCCGTCCCAACTGTGAATATAGTGGAGAGTGGTCCGAGATTCCCCTCGCTTTATATTCTGCCATGTCACTCGAGGTTAGGTTCTGTCTGGATGTAGTCTATTCGTGAAAAAAGACCCTGTGCGCCCCTGAGTAGAAAGAGTAAGCCGCTTGTGTAGGGTGGAGCCACCTCCAGACATCAGTGAGTCCTATGATATTCATTTGTCGTGCTAGTGCCGAATGTGTCCCCCCTTTACGTGCAGTCCCTGTACGATCCTGCGCTTCACACATGACATCATTAAAGTCGCCACCTACTATCTGTATGGTATCCGCTGTATCAATGAGAATGGAGGTGATTGCTTTGAGAGTACGCGCCTGGAGTTTCGGAGGCGCATATACCGAAATGATAATGTACCTACGTCTTTTCCATGTCCCTTGCACGCCCACATAAGTCCCCTGAGGATCCAGCCATGTGCGGGTGATACTGAATGGGCCCGTTTTTTTAATTAGAATCGCCACCCCCGTGGAGTCCGATGTGTATCCTGCATGCGCCAGTACCACATGGCGTCCTCTCGCTATAAACGCACACTTATTGCCTCTGAGGTGAGTCTCCTGTATTAGGATGATATCTGGTGCCACTCTCTTGATATAGGCATTCACCAGCCCCCTCTTGATGTTTGACCCTAGGCCATTCACATTCCACGTTAAGATGGTGACCCCCTTATCACCCAATTGCGAGGTGTCTAATGTACTTGCCATTGTGTAAAGCGACTTTCTTTCCTGGTGTGTCCCTGTGGTGGAAGAGTGATGTGGTGTATCAAGGTGTGCTGCTGCTGCCCGCTAACTGTCCCCCTTCTCCCCCTCTCGTCTCCCTCTGGCCCCAACTCGAGAGATATCAAAAACCTTCCCCCCCTCCCACCCCCCTCCCCACCTCCCTCTCCTTCCAGTCGCATCCCAACATGGGACCAAACTATCCACGGGAGAAGGCCTGTCGCCCTCCCACACATCCCTCCCATCACAAACCAAAAAACAGTAAGAGAAACTCAACAAACAATGAAGAGCGTGTCAACTTGCGTGCTCCCTTTCGTCGAGCTGCAATCTCCCTGATCCCCGAACACCATCGTTCATGAGTGCGAGTCCTGTGTGTCCATGGTGGGCACCTGCCCCGATGAGTCCTGTTCCAAATGCTGGATTTCTTTGACCAGCGGGTGCACTGAATCTCCCATTATATCTTCCTCCTCTCCTCCGGATGTGCGGCCCTCTGAATCTTCCCCCTTGTCTCCTTCTGAACGGATTCCATTCCGCAGGCAACTGAACCTAGAGCCTGCCACTGAGTCATTTCCCGGCGATGTTGATCTGCCTCCTCTCCTGACGCCTGTACCACGGGTTTGGTACAGTGTTTCTTTATCCTTCACGTTTTCCGTATCTGCGGTTTCGGAAGCTCCCAGCGCGACCTTTCCCGCAGTGATCTATCCAGCGCTTCCCGTCCAGCCGCCTCTCTACTATTCAGGATAGGGCGTTCCTCAAGCCACTGCCACGCGTCCTCTGGGTGTGAGAAGAAGATGGACTTGTCCTTGTAGAGCACCTTATTTATTTTGAAAGTTTTATATAGCGCAAACAAGATCTTTGCAGATATCAGAGCGCTTTACAAGGACAAGGAGGTGATAGAATAATAGTATGTAATAGTTGAGGTAGTTAGGTACAAGGTGCATAGTTACATAGGTAGGTCAAAATACAAGAGGTAGGTCAAAGTTGAGGTAATGTAGGAACAAGGTGCATAGTCAAACAGGTGCGCCAATAGTATAAAGGTACAAAAAGAAGGAGCATATACTTGTTTAAGCGTACTTAAAATGCTTTTGGAGATAGCATAAAGGTAGGCATAGTTGAGGTAGGTGAGTACAGCGTGCATAGTCACACAGGTGCATCAGTAGTACAAGAGTAGGAATAGTTGAGGTGGTGTAGGTACAGTATGCAAAGTCAAACAGGTGCGTCAACAATATAAAAATATACAAAGAGGGAACGTATACAATCAAATAAGTCGATAGTACAAGTAATACAAATAGTCCAAGGGGTCAGGCAGGTAGTACAGAGCGGATTCTTGAGAAATACAGAATAATAGATCATGTGTATTTGGCCATGAGGATCACTTTTACTTATTTCTTAAAAAGTTTGTTGGAGGAGATGAGCCTGGTTTCAGGAGAGAGTGAGTTCCAGATCCTGGGCGCCATTCCTGAGAAGGAGCGTTTATAGGTTTTTTCCTTCCGAAATCTTCGAGGCTTCAGCAGAAGATTGTTTGTGCTTCTAGTAGTTCTAGATATTATTGAATATACAAAGCCTCTGACACCATGGATCACAAAGGTTATTTTTTGTTCAAGTCCTATTTATTGACAATGAACGCTATTATATTAGCACATTATTTTTGGGTTCAAAAGTGTACACATTGGGTGTGAACAGCTCAGCTTGAAATATCTCCTTATGACATAAAGTACATTTACTATTTACAACAGATAACTTGTTTAAGTAAATCAACGTGAGGAAAACACAGTGACAAAAATTACAATGAGAAAATTAATGAATTCAAACGATCCACAAAAAAGAAAAGTGAGTTCGTGTGACAACAAAATCTTATTTACAACTGGTATTTCAAGGTCCTACTATAAATCTAAGGGAGATTATATAAGTGTCCCAGGGGAATATTATCAATTTGTCCCTCAAAGGGAAAAGTTAGTTATCCTGTATCTTGCCAGGGACAGTCATGTATTCAAAGGAGTTAGATGCCTAATTGTGAGATACGTCTCTCACTATATGTCCCAAGTATTTAATAAGATCATATGGCAAATGTCTCTCCTGGCACTGAAGTTGAGCTCAACTTCAGTGCCAGGAGAGACATTTGCCATATGATCTTATTAAATACTTGGGACATATAGTGAGAGACGTATCTCACAATTAGGCATCTAACTCCTTTGAATACATGACTGTCCCTGGCAAGATACAGGATAACTAACTTTTCCCTTTGAGGGACAAATTGATAATATTCCCCTGGGACACTTATATAATCTCCCTTAGATTTATAGTAGGACCTTGAAATACCAGTTGTAAATAAGATTTTGTTGTCACACGAACTCACTTTTCTTTTTTGTGGATCGTTTGAATTCATTAATTTTCTCATTGTAATTTTTGTCACTGTGTTTTCCTCACGTTGATTTACTTAAACAAGTTATCTGTTGTAAATAGTAAATGTACTTTATGTCATAAGGAGATATTTCAAGCTGAGCTGTTCACACCCAATGTGTACACTTTTGAATCCAAAAATAATGTGCTAATATAATAGCGTTCATTGTCAATAAATAGGACTTGAACAAAAAATAACCTTTGTGATCCATGGTGTCAGAGGCTTTGTATATTCAATAATATCTATTCCGATTCCTGCCTCTGATTACCTAAACAGAATCAATCCCCTGTGATTTTTGCTAAATCTAGTAGTTCTAGAGCCACCAGAAATTGTCAGCTTTTGAGTGAGGTAGGCGGGTGAGTTCATGTGTGCAGCCTTGTGTGTCATGCAGGCGATTTTCAGATGTATTCTGGCTTAAAAAGGTAGCCAGTTCAGGGATTTAAAGTCAGGGGAAATATGCGAGTGTTTTTTTGAGCCAGTGATGAGTCTCGCTGCAGCGTTAAGGGACGCTCTTAGGGGTGCCGTTGTAGTTAGGGGGAGCCCGCAGAGGGCAGTGCTACTGTATTCTATGTGCGGGATGACTATAGATTGTACTGCAGTTTGGAAGTCTTTGGCTGGAAGGAAGGGTTTAAGTTTTCTCAAGGTATTGATTTGGAAGTTCGCTCCTTTGGTTGCCTTGCTGATGTGCTGCTGCATGTTGAGATTGGCGTCAAGTGTTATGCCTAAAGATTTTGCTGAGTCTACGATGGTAGGTTGTACATTTAGAGCCGTTAGGTGCTTAAGCCATGTTTGAGCAGTAGAGATTTTTGCGGGAGGTGAGATCAGGAGGAACTCAGTCTTCAGCGCATTGAGTTTGAGGTGATTCTCGGCAAGCCAGGATTGGGTGTTTCTGATCGTGGTGTTCAGAAGCATGATGTCCTTGGGAGATTGTATTTTGAGATAAAGTTGGGTGTCGTCGGCATACATGTGAAAGTGAACATTGGATGCTGTAGCAAAGTAGTGAGAGGTTCCATAACTAGGTTGAACAGTGTTGGGGAGAGGGAGGATCCTTGAGGGACGCCTAGCGATACAGGTACCGGAGAGGACATCAGGTTGTTGCTTTTGAATCTCTGAGACCGGTTGTGTAGAAAGGAAGTGAACCACTTGAGAACAGTCCCAGATATGCCCATTCTTGTGTTTAATAGTTCGAGTAGGTTCTCATGTTTAACTGTGTCGAATGCTGAAGAGAGATCAAGAAGGATGAGGAGGCAGGTATCGTTTTGGTCTAGGATTTGGACGGCGTCGTCAACTATGTGAGTCATAGCAGTTTCGGTACTGTGCCCTGCTCGAAGGCCTGATTGATGAGGGTTGAGGAGATCAAACTTATCTATGCATTAAGGGCCCGATGTAGGTAGGGCTTTACCGATCGGTATCGGCCGAAAATACCGATTTTTGGCCCTTACCGATCGGTAAACAGCCATCGAGATGTAGGGAACCAAAAACAGAACGAATCGGATAGAAAACCGATTCGGAATGAGTACCGAATGGGAAAGAATCCGATACGTACATACCGAAAATCGGATATGTAACGAATCGGAAAAACACTGAATCGGTTACAAAGACCGAATCGGTCCATGTACCGATTCGTTAGTGACACCGAATCGGAAAATCACCGATTCGGTCCATGTACCGATTCGTTAGTGACACCGAATCGGAAAATCACCGATTCGGTCCAAGAACCGATTCGTTAGTGACACCGAATCGGAAAATCACCGATTCGGTCCAAGAACCGATTCGTTAGTGACACCGATTCGGAAAATCACCGATTCGGTCCATGTACCGAATCGGAAAAAATACCGAATCGGACATGAGCCGAATCGGAAAACATGCCGATTCGTATGAATCTCCGATCGGGAAATTCCCCGATTCCGACAGTTGGGGAGATGTAGGGAGGCACAGAAACACCGAAATCGGCTCAAAATCGGTAGAATTCACTCGGTATTTACCATGGATTGCAATCAGGTGGTAACCAACTCCAACCCATATAAACAGTCCCAAAATGCATTGCAACTTGCAGGATGGCAGCTTTCTATGTCATTGCGAGGCGGCTACGGCTACAGCAGGAAGGACAGGGGGAATGGCTAAGAAATGAACAGGTCTACAGACAGAGGATAACCCTGTTCATGCTCACTGAGGCTGAGATCCTACAGAGATACAGGCTGGACTCTGACACCATACTTGAGCTCATCAGGGACCTTAAGCCATACTTGGACCACCACACCCCAAGGGCACACGCCATCCCTGCGCACGTCCAGGTGCTATGCAGCCTACACCTGGTAGCGTCTGGCAGCTATCAAAGTGGAGTAGCAGCAGCAGGAGGGGTGAGCCAGAGCAGCCTGTCAAGGTTCTTCCACATATTCCTTGACGCCATGATAGACAGGATGGACCAATACATCTCATTCCCTGCAACCCACGCAGAACTGCTACAAACCAAAGCTGACTTCTACCAGATGGCACAATTTCCCCAAATCATCGGTTGCATAGATGGCACGCATATTCCGATTTGCCCACCAGCGGACACCGAATACATATACCGCAATCGGAAATCTACACACACCATCAACGTGCAGGTGATCTGCAATGCCAAGTGCACCATCACAGACCTGGTAGCAAAATTTCCAGGAAGTACCCATGACTCCTATATATTCCAACAGAGCGGCATATATGCACGGCTGATGGCTGGCGATTTTGGAGAAGGATACCTCCTAGGTGAGCCACATCATCAGACCCCCATAACACATAGTAGGTAGGTGTAATACATGTATGCATGTGTCTAATGTGACCCCTTTCTCTTCCAGGCGACAGTGCATATGCCCTCCGCTCATTCATACTCACCCCCTACCTCAACCCCTCCACACCCAGCCAAAGGAGGTATAACCGGGCCCACATACGCACCAGGAATGTTGTTGAACGGACCTTTGGCATCTGGAAAAGTAGATTCAGATGCCTGCACAAGAGTGGAGGTGCAAGGCAGTATACCCCCATCACCTGCTGCAAGATCATAGCTGTATGTGCAATGTTACACAACCTTGCGGTCAAGAAGGGCACTGAGGTGGAGTTGTCTGACTACGAGGACTATGACGACGACGAAGCTGTGCCACTGACACAGCCAGCTGGGGTGTGTACGCCAAGTGATGGCAGATACAGACGTGAGGAGATCACTGAGAACTATTTCTGACTGAGTACAGATGCAAAGACAGCTAAATGTTGCTTGGAAATTTTTTTTTTTAATAGTGATGCACCACAGTTACAGCACTGATGTGCATCAAAAAATGGAGATTGTAAACTCAAATAAAGTCCAGGGTTCTGGTTTGCTCATCCCCCCTTGCCAGGCTATTTTTTGGCCCGCTTGCCAGACCCACTGGGGTGTCCCTCGGCCCCCTCCGAATGCCCAGCAGCATCAGCGGATCGCCTGGTGCTCCTCCGTGGCTCTGATGCAGCGCTGGCCGGGCTGCTGCGGCTGCTGCTGTCTCCAGCATCACCCAGGTCCAGGGCAGGATTGGAGGCGGTGTTTGATATTATCATGGCCTCCATGGCCGTGGTGATCCTGGCCATCCCCCTAGTCAGCTCAGCTGTATGCTGACTGAGCACAGATTCTTGATTGGAGCTGCGATGGCACAGTTGTGCGGTCGCCGCTGCAAGGCGGGCCATGGCCCGGTTGAGCACCCGGGCATCCCTCCTGCGCGCAACCTCATGCTCCTCCTGTCTGGCAGATGATTGGGTGATGGCAGTGGTCAGCCTGCCTAACCCTGCTGCCACCTCCTTGTTGCTGTCCACAACAGCCTGGAAACCCTTCACCAACTCCCCCATCTGCATGTTGTGCTGCAGGAGCTGGCGTTGGCAGGCCATGGTGGATCTGGCCTGTTGGCGCTGGATTTTAACCATCTGTCCCTCCAGGCCCAGGAACACACTGCCCTCCCGTGCTGGTGCAGCAGTGGTGGTGGTGGTGGCACGGCGTCGGGCACTGCTGCTTCCGGCCTGCTGAGTGGGCTGGGGTGCCACTGGTGGGGGTGTGGTGCTGGCCGGTCCCTGAGCCCCTGCTCCCAGGACTGGTTGGACAGGTGGCAAGGCCACGATTGTGGCAGGAGCTGGTGTAGGCGGAATGGTCTGCCTTGTAGGGTAGTTGTCTGGTGAGAATTGCAAGGGGGGTGTGCTGGCCAGTACTGGGGAGTGCACTGCTTGGAAGTCAATGACCAGGACTCCCTCCATTCCTAGCCCTGGGGTGTCTCCTTCCTCATCCTCCTCCTCCTCCTGGCCAGCCTGGCTGGTGCTCGGCCCTGCGACTGCAGTGTTGGACGTTGCTGCTCCCTCTGCTGTCACAGTTGTGCCGCCTGATGGTGCCCCTAGGTACAAAGAAGCATTTGTAAACTGAGTGCCGATGTATTACAGTCAGTACAATTATGGCATTCCACATGTCCTTGCATCTCCTTACACCGTGTCACACTGTTTCCTGTCTTGTGATTCTGCACTGACATATTTGGCTAACTTCTGCTGACTACATGTACCATGATGCTTGTCTCTTGTATGTTGGTGACAGTACAGTGCTGGTGTTTGCCTATGCATTGTGTCTAATGGGGAGGTGTCTGGTAGGGTGTGTCATGATGCGCATGCTTCTTACCTGTAGCTGTGGCTCTCGCAGAGCTGTCCAGGGTCCCGATTCCTACGATGCTCTCCCTCTCGATGGTGCTGGAGACAATTTCCTCCAGCTCGGTGAGGGGTGGCGCCGGGTTGTTGCCTCCTCCAGTGAGTCCAGCCTGCCTTTGAATGTCAGCCAGCTTCCTCTTCGTGAGGCTGCGGAGGTCGTAAAACCTTTTCTTCAGTTCCTCAATGGACCTGGGGGTGACACCAGCAGCATTGACCTTCTGGGCGATGTCGGCCCACATTCTCCTCTTGGTGCTGTCTGGCACGTTGAGGGACAGCTTGCCAAACAGCTGGCGGTGCACCCTCACCACCTCCTCAACCAGCACCTGAAGTTCGGTGGTGGTGAACTTGGGCTTCCTCTTTTGGGAGGACTTCTGGCTTCCTGCCTGATCTGCCATCTTCTCCTGTTCAGTTTGCAACCTCCTTCTCCCACTGCTGCTAACTGTGTGTGTTGGGCTCAGGCAGGCTTTCCAGATATTTCCAGAAACTTCTTAATTAGCTGCACCTGCCAGGGTTGCCACTCCCTGTTTGGGTGGGGGAGGGGGAGCCACCTCATTGGCTGAATCGCCTATTGCCGATTCGGCTTTTACCGATTCGGCGAATAACGATTCGGTAAAATCCGATTCGGTATTATCCGATTCGGTAAAAGCCGAATCGGTTCTTTCAATGCATTCCTATGGGCTTTTTCGCCATGGGTCTATGATTGCCGAATCGGATTTTACCGAATCGGCTTTTACCGAATCGGTATTCGCCGAATCGGGAATATCCGATTCGGTGGTAGCCGATTCGGTGATTTCCGAATCGTTGTTGGCCGAATCGGTACTTTCCGATTCGGACCGAGCAGAATCGGAACGTACCGAATCTCATTACCGATGCCGACCGAATCGGTATTCATTCGGTTTTTTTCCCCTACATCTCGTTTTCCGATTTCAGAATACCGATTCGGCCCGCCTCGGTATTTTGAAATCGGAAAATCGCGTTTACCTACATCGGGCCCTTAGTCAGTTGTAGCTGTACGCATTTTTCCAACAGCTTAGCGAGAGTGGGAATATTTGTAATAGGACGGTAATTGTTTAGATCAGTGGGGTCTGCTGTTGTTTTTTTTAGTAGTGGTGTGACTTGTCCGACTTTGAGGGCGATAGGGATGGATCCTTGTTGAAGAGAGCTATTGATAATCTTAGTCCAGAGTGGGAGGAGCAAAGGGGTAAAGTCTTTTACAGCGTTAGCAGGAAGGGGGTCAGTGAGGTGATTGGATGGTTTCAGGGTGCTGAGCAATTTGCCAATTTCTTCTTCGGAGTAGGTGCCAAAGGATGACCATGTAGCATTGTTCTTTGGTTCAGACGATGCTGTGTGTTGGGGGTTGGAGTAAAGGATTGCGTCATTGAGGAGATCGCTTCTTATGTTGTCGGTTTTTTGGTTAAAGAAAGCAGAGAAGTCTTCACAGGAAGGTGTAACGCCCATGGTGCTGAGTGTCTGGGGTTGTTCTTTGGATTGTGTTCTGATTAGCTCAAACAGTTTTCTTGGGCGGTTTTTTGCTTGGGCGAGCTGGAGGCTGAAGAAATTTCTTTTTGAGCGTTTTATTTTCCTGAAGTAGGCGTTTCTCTGTTTCTTCAGGGTTTTTAGGTGCAGTGCAGAGGGGGCTGATCTCCAGGTGCGCTCTGCCAATCGCATGGCCCGTCTATCTTCATTGAGGCTCCCGTCATACCATGGGTTAGAGATCTTGGACGACACTCTTTTCAGTTGCATGGGTGCAGCCTCATTGATTATTGTGGTCATAGCATTGAGATAGTGGTCAGTCAGGAGTTGAACGTCCGTAGCGCCGGAATGGGGAAGTAGGAGATTGCAGCTGTTGGGCGGTAAGGAGCTTGGGTTGAGTTTCTTCATGTCTCTTTTCCAAACTTTGGGCTTAGAGGGTTGAACTGGGTTAAATTTTATTTTTTCATTGATAAGGAAGGAGACAATATGATGATCTGACCAGTCACAAGGTTGGATTGACTCAAGTTAAATAGCGTCCTCTTTGGAGATGATAAGGTCGAGGATAGAACCTTTCTCATGGGTCGGGCTATTGCATATTTGGGTGAGATCAAGGGCGTTGAGGAAGTTTTTGAGGCTACTTACCACTGCGTCACTGCTGTCATTCCTATGGAGATTGTAGTCGCCAAGGAACATTTGGGTGTTTTGCAGTCCTGAGTTGGTTGAGATTGTGTCCATGAGTTGTTGGGAGAAGGAGAGCTTGTCCCCAGGTGGGTGGTATATGATGTGTAGTGAGCATACCGGTTTGCTTTCGCTGATGACATCAAGGCAGAGGTATTCACAGGAAGTAAGAGAGGAGGCGGACGCTTTAATAACTAAAAGGTTGCTTCTGTAAATACAGGCAATTCCACCGCCTGTCTTTTTGGTCCTGTCAAGTCTAATGATACAGTAGTTGGGGGGGACTAGGATATCCATGATAGGTGTAGAAGAATCGGACAACCATGTTTCAGTCAGAATGGCTAGATCCGGTTCCAGAGAAATGATGAGATCGGCGACCCCCGCGGAATGTTTTTGGGTCGATCTGCAATTGAGAAGTATGCATTTGAGTCTAGGGGTGCAGAGGGTGGAGGAAGGTTCTATAGTGAGGGGTACATTTGTGAGGTTGTTGGGGACGGAGCCTCTGATGTTATGCGTGTGGTGCCTGAGGAGGTTAGAGATAATCGTTGGGATGGACAGATGCTTGGTGGCTAGGCGATTTTGGGGAGCCGGGACGTAGGAGTGGAGAAGGGTGTGTATGTCATGGTCTGAGATCGTATTGGTAGTGCGTCTGGGGCGATTGGTGGTATTGCGAGAGGGGATAGAGTTCCAGTGTGGGGAGTGTTGTGTGATAAGGCGAGTAGGAGGTGAGGAGGAAGTGTTGTTAGGTGTAAAGGTAGTATTGCAATTCGTGGTATTGCGATTGCGATTGGTATTGCGATTGGTGGTATTGCGAGAGGGGATAGAGGTCCAGTGTGGGGAGTGTTGTGTGGTAAGGCGAGTAGGAGGTGAGGGGGAAGTGTTATTAGGTGTAAGGTTGGTGGTGGGAGGGAGGTGTCTGGGGTGTGTGATGAGCAACTCTTTGATGGAGTGTAGTTCTTCTTTCATTTGGAGGAGGGTGGACATAAACATGTCCAGCGTGGTGTTGGGCGCGGAGTTGGGGAAGGGTACTGGCGGTGAACAGGCGTATAGGTTACTGGAGAAGGGGGTGAATCGGGGTGGAGAGGTGGAGCTGGTGAAGGGGTTGGAAGTGTTAGAGAGAGGATTGGTGTTAGGGTTGGTGTTGGCGTTATTGGGCAGGGCATCAGTGCTAAGAGGGGAAGGGTAAATGGGGGCTGTGTGGAGGCTGGGGGTTGCGGGGGTGGAGGTGGGATAGTGGGGACTGAGAGTGGGGGGTGAGAGGTTGAAGGAGGGGTGAAGGCAAGGTGTGCCGGGAATGCAAAGTGTGGGGGGGGGAGATAGGAGGAGAGAGAGTCATGTTGTGTGGGGTGCAGTTGCGGGAGGAGGGGTGTTCTGAGAAGCTTGGTATGAGGGACGGGAGGGCAAGGTGTGGGGGGGATATGGGAAGAGAGAGAGTCATGTTGCGTTGGGAGCAGTTAGGGGAGGGGGGTGTTCTGAGAAGCTAGTCGGAGGTGTGCGTGGCGTGTTATGTGGGGGGTCGAGGGGGTGGCGGTGTGGGGGATGCTAGAGGAGGTGCGTTCGGCGTCTGATGCTGAAGGGTGTGATGTGTCTGTAGACGGAGGGTGATAGAGTAGAGTAGTGGCGGGAGGGAGGGGGTGCGTGTTAATGTTAGGAGATGGTGTGGAGTCCAGAATGTTGGGAATGAAGGCGGGAGGGTGTGGGATCAGAGATTTAGAGAAGTATTCTTTTAAGGTGGGGAACAGGTTGTCAAATAGGTCTAGGTTTCTGTCTGTGGATTGAATTAAGATGGTGCCGTTGTTGTAGATGGTGATAGTTGCTCTAGCAGGGTAGCGCTGGGATGGTGTGGTTGAGAGTGTTACACCATAGGCAGTTTTCCTAGTGGTCGAGACGGTGAGTAGGGTAAGGAGTGCTTTTCTCCATTGTGCTCTGCGTGTAGTGTATAGGATGATATCAGTGCTCTTGGTTCCATTGTTGAGGGAGAAGTAGGTGTCTACAAAGGGGGTTTCAGGATGGGACTTCAAGAAGTTGTGCTTAAACCTTTTTGCGTTTTTTTTGGTGAGCCCGGGGGGTAATTTATTTTGTAAGTGTGTTTGCCCAATGGTTCCATGTTGGGAGTAGGGGGACAGGTGGGTAAGGGGGATGCGTGGATGGGTGTAGGAAAGGCGCTATGATGTGTGCGAGGAAAGAGTGGGTGCAGAAGTCAAGGAATGAGTGCAGAGGAGTAGTGATTTAGACTAGTCTAAGATGGCCGCTTCTTTAGGCGTGATGCAGTGATGAGGATTGACTAGCCTAAGATGGCTGCCAAGTTAGAGAGATTGAAGGGTATAGCAGTCCTTTGTTTATTGTTACGTAATGAGTACAGGGAGGTGTGCCAGTTTCAGAAGTTCAAGAAAAGGCAGGTCTAGGAGTCCTATTTCTATCTTACTGGGTGGGTGGAGGGGAGTCCTATGCCTGTTTTGGCGAGTCAGGGGAAGGCAGGGTGGGTGTTTAGATTAGTTTTGTGGGGGTCTGGAGCTTAGATGTTCTAGATTTATGACCCCAGCCATTTTGGGCGAAGGAACCGGTTTTATGTGGGTTTCAGGGAAAATGGAGGCCGGTGAGGCTACAAGTTTTATGGCCCCAGCCATTTTGGGCAGACAGGTCTGAAAAATAAACTCGAGTAATTCAGTGAAAAGGTGATGCAAATTAAATGAAAACACGATACCTTGTCCTGAACCTGGGGGCGTTTTACGAGTGAGGCGATGGCACTGCTGGCTGCATTCTGTCTCTTTTGAGCACTTTGCCAGCGTCAGGCATTCCTTCTTTATCCGGCTAAATCCATCCTTAAAACATTAGCGATATTGGGCACACGATAGTCAATGCCTGTGTTATCGGTGCTGTTTTGTGCCGTTTTAACTTCCTTTCCTTTAGTGCGGGGGCGGGGCCGTGGAGCGCCTTAGCTCCGTGTGTGTTAACGAGCTGTGGCAGCATGTAGGCTCCCAAAGCGGGGAAGAGGAGCATGTACGTTATGTTCAAGGTCCTCAGTTTTGCCTTCACTGAGTCGAATGAGCGGCGCTGCTTCGAGACTTCCTGGCTGTAATCCGGGAAAATCATTATGTTTGTATTCTCCAAACGGATCTCCCCCAGCTTTCTAGCTTCTCGTAGGATCAAATCTCTGTCCGCATAGTTCAAGAAGCGTGCTTTGACTGGTCTCGGTCTCGCCCCCTCCGGCGGTTTGGCCAGAAGGGCCCTGTGCGCCCTCTCAATGATGAAACATGTGGAGAACTGTGCTGTTGGGAAGGTGGTTTTCAACCAGGCGTGGAGGAAGGAGGACATGTTCTACCCCTCAATTCCTTCCCTAAAGCCCACAAAGCGAAGGTTGTTGCGTCTCGATCTATTTTCCGCATCGTCCACCTTCCACTGCAACTGACGGTGTGAGGCCTGTAGCTCCGACATATCTTTCTTCAGTGCAGATATCGATACATCGTTTTCGCTAATTGTCGTTTCTGTCGCCGCCACCCTATCTGTCAGATTCCGAAAATCTTGCCTCAGCAGCGTAACCTCGGAGCCCACTTCCCCAATCTTCACCTCCAGGGCCGCCCGGAATGCCTGTATGTCAGTTCTGGACGCCTGGATGGCCTCCATCAACATTGCCGTATCAGTCCGCGCTCCGGACGGCACGGACTGCTGCTCCGCAGCATGCATTGGCGCTGCAAAATTATCCATGGGGCCCTGCTTCGTGGATTTAGGGACCGGGTCTTTTTTCCCCATGGCTGCTCGTTCCTCGGGTAAGGGCTCCCGCAGCAGGATGCAGGCTACCGACTTCTGGCGTGATGAAGAAGTGTTTAGGGCCGATAAAGAGGTGGTGACAAGCCGTCTTTCAGCACCGTAGGTAGTAGAGTCGTGCAGTATGGAGCCCCTCGGCACCTCCTTTCGGTGGTACCTCCGCTGCGTGGCTCTTCTCAACACTCCGGTCCCGGTCGCGATTCTCTCCACCGGTTATAGTGGGCAGGGGGGGCGCCTCTACGCACTGTGGGGACCGTAGTACTATGCCACCGGGCGCCCAGGACCTCCAAACCAGACCTTCTCATTGTTGGTGCAAGTTCCTCCTCTATAAAGGGCCAGGTCGTTGGTGCTGCGAGCACGGAGCGCTCCGGCGGGGGGTGCCGCAGAAGGGCGAATGCAAGGCTCTCACCGTCCGGTCGCCTCCGCTGTTGTTCGCCCCCCGGGCGTCCTCCAACCGCCGCTGCCATACTGGTGTAGTTGTCCTCGTCTGTCGAGTGTGCCCTGGTCTCCCGCGGCTCGCGGTCTCGGACAATCACCGCTACCTCCCGCGGGCCGCACCGCTGCTCCTCCGGTCTCCGCTTTCGGCGTCCCCCGGCCTCACTTCAAAGCGGGGACGGCGTTGAAAGGCTGCAGCTCCTCGTCACCAGTTACCGATCTGGCCGGCCGCCATCTTGGTAAAGGCGGCCGGTCTTCAGCACTTCCCCCGTCTCTCCTCCGGGCACCTGGCTGAGGCTATACGATACCGCTGGGCAGGCTTTCGCGTCACGGTGTCTTCGCTGGCGGGCTCCGTCTCTGTAAGGCTGCGGACGGGCTCCTAGGTTCTCCGGAGTTCGTCGGGCGTCGCGGCCGCCATCTTGGCCTCACAGGGACTCACCGGGTCGGATTTCATTCTCTTTTTCCTGCAAACCCTGGCGTGGTTTCGCAGCTGCGGCACTCCACCCAGCTTCCACGGCTTCTCGATTTTGCACTTATTGCTCTTCTTTTGATTGTTTTACGGTTCTTTTTCCTCTGTGTTTTCTCTTTCTCAGTTCTTCTTCCTTGTTCTCTCATTGTCTTTTTTTATGTTTATTAGGGAGAAAGTGGGATATGTTATATCCTGATTTCAATGTTATGCATGCCCTGCCTGTAGAATCTTACTGTGATCACATGCCTTGGAATGTTGTGAGTCAAATGAGTAACAGTTGACAGGGCTGATCTGCCTGCTAGCTGCTCCTGGTGGGATCTCGTTGTGATCTTGTACCATCTTCAATAAACCTCTTTGAATCACCTGAACCTGCATGGACTTGAGCAATGTTTTACATGTACATGTCCATTGGCACCATATTTTCACACACAGTCACATGGCTGTTGGCAGCAAAGTTTTTACCTAATACTTGCAGTTTTTAGCGTTTGCAACAGCTTCTCAAAGTCCTCATGCATATTGGTAATATTTTTGCACCGAACTATGTTCTCTAGTTTTTCTGTACAAACTCTAATGTGTGCCATATAGATACGGTGACACGTTAGGCATGCTTACTTCTCGTTCCTTATTCTAGGGTGTTTTGTCTTTCGAAGCTCGGGTGAGTTGTCGCTCACCGGCGTCGATCACTGGTCTGCCTTCAATTCTTTTGTCCATGAACCCTAGATATATGCCAAGTTGGTAAACGCCATCAAGAGTCCTTCACACTATTCTGTTTTCCCTCCTACAAAGGATCTATGCAAGGGTTCGCCAACAAGGGTCCATTAAGCAAGCGTTATGTTCCCCTACACTGAGTTTGCAGAGGGTCTCAGTCCCATCTGTTTATTGTTTCTTCTTACAGGGGATCTATGCAACGGTTTTTGTCCGTTCTGCATCCAGGCAAGGGTTAGTATTCTGTTGCATATGTGTCTTTCTCTATAACTTAGAGACTGCTTACAGGTTCTTATCCACACATGTCTAGTTGCTGGGTCCTCACCCATACACTTTATCCCATGTGCACAATTTTTTGTCTTTCTATGCAAGGGTGTTAGTCCCTTTGCATCTGTTACGTATCTCCATCCCAAGAGGTTCGTCATGGGTTCCCACCCATGCATTCAAGTTTACGTATTTAGCTTATGTTTTATACCCTTTTTAAGTTCATTTCATACTTTCATTGCTAGACATGTACGGTTCATATTGAATTTTCTTGTGTGAGATATACACTGTTATCTTTGTATTACAATCTTGTCGTATTATTATGATAATAGTGTTTGGATGAGGAATCCCCTCTTACTTTTTCTCATCTTCCTTGTTTCTTTCTTTCTTCATTTCTGTTTTCCTTCTGAGGTTTTCTTCTGGCGTTCCTTGTGGATTCTGAACTTTTCTCTGCTTTTCTGTCTTGTTTCCTTTCTCTGCATTTATTCGCAGATTGTAGCCATGTGTTCTGTTAGATCTCCATTTGCAACCTCCTTTCATTCCTGTTCTGGCCAGTGGGTGTGCTTTGGGGCAGTCTTTTGTGCTTCTCTTCTCTGACATTGTTATTTTGTCTTCTTTTCTGTTGTATATAGAAGGGAGGATGGTTTCTATGTTTTTGGTTTCCTTTCTTTTATGCTTCTCGATTTCGCTCTTGTTGCTCTTCTAGCTCTTCTAGCGACCTCTGACCCTGCTCGCAGACAGGTCGCTTCCCACACTGCTACACGTCTCTCCCTGCATTGTTTTTGCCTAACCTTGTATTTTTCCCCTGTGCCTAACTTGCTTTCTTGCCCAGACTTGTTTTTTTCCCCTGTGCCTGTACTTGCTTTCTTGCCCAGACTTGTTTTTTCCCCTGTGCCCAACTTGCTTTCTTGCCCAGACTTGTTTTTATTCCCCTGTGCCTGTACTTGTTTTCTTGCACAAACTTGTTTTTATTCCCCTGTGCCTGTACTTGCTTTCTTGAACAGACTTGTTTTTTTTTCCACTGTGCCTGCACTTGCTTTCTTGCCTAGAGTTGTTTTTATTCCTCTGTGCCTGTTCTTGTTTTCTTTCCTAAACTTGTTTTTCCTTCCTGTGCCCAGTTCTCCCGTGGCCCCTGCCTGTTTTTCCCACCGCTGCGTCCCTGCGGCCACGCCCCCCTGCAATCCCATTCATCACCCCGCTCCCGCCTTCCAGCTGCTCCTCCCTCCCACATCCCCTCATATGGAGGCCGCGCAGCAGCTGCACAGCAGGCAAGCACAGCGGAAGCGCCACTGGACTGCCGAAGGCACGCCTAAGGCAAGGCTGTCGGCACCTGGACCGTGCCCAGCGCCAGGACCCGTGGACCCCGCAAACGTCGCAATGCCTGACACCGCTACGATGCCAGAACCCAACGCGCACTCAACACCAGATGATCACACAACTGCTTCCTGGCCACCCGAAGCGCACCCAAGGAGCTTTCACCTGCCCGAACTGCAGCTTCACAAGCATCCGCTCCACCATGCTGCCGACCAGGAAAGAACCCAACCACCTCAGATGCATCCTTCTCAACACCCGCTCTGTCAGCAAACACGGCGTTGAACTCTGGGACCTACTCGACTCAACCTCCCCAGACGTCGCCTTCCTGACGGAGACCTGGCTGAACAATGCCTCTGCACCCACCATAGCCATAGCCGTCCCGGAAGGCTACAAGATCACCTGCAGGGACCGCACCAACGGAACAGGAGGAGCAATTCCATCGTCCACAGGAACACTCTCAGAGTCTCGACCAACACCGACAACACTCTCAACACCGCCGAACACCTGCACTTCCATATCCTCACCGACCCCAACACCACCCTCAGAGGAACGCTCATCTACAGACCCCCAGACCCTGATCACAGTTTAGCGACTCCATCGCCGACTTCGTCAGCACACATGCCCTCGTCTCCAGGGACTACATCCTCCTTGGGGACCTGAACTTCCACCTCGAGAACAACAACAACACCAACCCCACCACCCTGACTGACAACCTAACCAACCTCGGATTCAGACAACTCATCACAACACCCACCCACTCCGCCAGTCACACGCTTGACCCCATCTTCTCCCCAAGCCCCTACATCTCCTTCAACCACACCACTGAATTCCACTGGACTGACCATCGCTGCATCCACTTCACCTTCAAGAAACCCACCAGCAACCACTGCACCCAACAGATGCCTCGCCGCTGCTGGAGCGAAGTCACCGAAGACCAGCTAACCACCACCCACGCCCAGAGCCCACCCACTGACCCCACCAACCCCAACACCGCCGCCCGCAACCTCAGACAGTGAATCAATGACTACGCCAACACCCTCTCCCCAATCAAGAAAACCTCCACCAGTCACACCAACAAGAAAGCCAACTGGTTCACTGAAGACCTCCAGGCCTCCAAGCAAACCTGCTGAAAGCTGGAGAAACGCAGCCCACAAGAACGCCACCCGCAGACACCATCACCTCATCAGATCCCCCAAAAGGGCCTCCTTCAAAAACCGCCTCGACAACAACGTGCACAACAGCAAAGAGGTCTTTAGCATTGTGAAGGAACTCTCCAACCCATGCTCCAACACCAACGACATCCCACCCTCGCAAGACCTGTGTGACTCGCTGGCCATCTTCTTCCACTGCAAGATCACAGACCTCCACAACAGCTTCAACGCCACGACTGCCACGACAACCACTGAGACCTCCGCCCCATGACCACCATCCACACCAACCGCCTGCTCTCCTGGACCAACATCAACGACGACGACACCATCAAGATCATGAACATCATCCACTCCGGATCTCCGTCAGACCCATGTCTACACCACATCTTCAACAAAGCCAGCACATCCATTGCACCCCATCTCCGGAAAGTCATCAACACCTCCTTCAAAACAGCAACCTTCCTGGAGAGCTGGAAGCATGCAGAGATCAACGCCTTACTCAAGAAATCCAAGGCGGACCCCAATGACCTCAAGAACTTCCGGCCCATCTCCCTGCTCTCATTCCCGGCAAAGGTCATCGAGAAGACCGGTCAACGAACAGCTGACCCGCTACCTCGAGGAGAACAACATCCTGGACCCTTCCCAGTCCGGGTTCCGCAGCAACCACAGCACCGAGACTGCCCTCATTGCCGCCACCGATGACATCAATTCCCTGCTAGACAATGGAGAAACGGCGGCCCTCATCCTCCTGGACCTGTCAGCCACCTTCGACACTGTCTGCCACCACACACTTCGAACACGCCTCCACAACGCTGGGATCCAAGAGAAGGCCCTTGACTGGACCACCTCCTTTCTCTCCGGCAGAGTACAGAGCGTCCGCCTTCCCCCCTTCCACTCCAAAGCCACCAAGATCATCTGCGGCATACCCCGGGGATCATCCCTCAGCCCAACTCTGTTTTACATCTACATGGCACCGCTCGCCCATGTCGCCCATCAGCACCACCTCAACATCATCTCCTACGCTGATGAAACCCGGCTGATCCTCTCCCTCATCAAGGACCCCCACACCGCGAAACCAACCATCACGAAGGAATAAAGAGCGTCGCTGAATGGATGAGGAACAGCCCACTGAAGCTGAACTCAGACAAGACGGAGGCCCTCATCCTCAGATCCACCCCTTTGGCCTGGGATGACTCCTGGTGGCCGACCGCACTGGGAACCGCTCCAACACCCACCGACCACGCACGCAACCTAGGGGTAATCCTCAACTCCACCCTCTCCATGACTAAACAGGTCAATGCCATCTCCTCCACCTGCTTCAACACCCTCCTCATGCTCCGCAGGATCTACAAGTGGATCCCCACTGAAACCAGAAGAACAGTCACCAAGGCCCTCTTCAGCAGCTGGTTGGACTATGGAAACGCCCTCTATGCAGGAGCCTCAGCCATTCTCCTGAGACGGTTCCAACGCATCCAGAACGCCTCTGCATGCCTGATCCTCAACATCCCTTGCTGTAGCCACATCACACCCCACCTGAGAGACCTGCACTGGCTCACGGTCAACAAGCGGATGACCTTCAAGCTCCTCACCCACGCACACAAAGCACTCCACAACACCGGACCAACGTAACTCAAGAGATGACTCAGCTTCTACACCCCCACCCGCCAGCTCTGTACACTGACCTCGCCCTTGCCACAGTACCCCGCATCCGAAGAGCAACCTCCGGCAGCAGATCGCTCTCCCACCTCACCGCCAAGACCTGGAACACCCTTCCATCCACCTACGGCAGACCCAAGACCTGCTGACCATCAGAAAACTCCTCAAGACCTGGCTTTTCGAGCAGTAGCAGCATTCCCCACCCCAGCACCTTAAGACCCTCACGGGTGAGTAGTGCGCTTTACAAATGATATGATTGATTGATTTATTGATTCTTTTGATTGTGTTATGGTTCTGTTTCCTCTGTGTTTGGTTTCCTTTCTTCTATGCTTCTCGATTTCACTCTTGTTGCGCTTGTTGCTCTTCTTTCGAATGCGTTACAGTTCTGTTTCCTCTGTGTTTTCTCTTTCTCGGTTCTTCTTCCTTGTTCTCTCACTGTTGTTGTTCTTTGGTTCATTTGGAAGAAAGGGGGATATGTTATATCCTGAGTTCAACGCTATTCATGCCCTGCCTATAGAATCTTACAGTGATGACATGTTATGGAATATTGTGAGTCAAATTTTCACCGTTGACTGGGCTGAGCTGCCTGCTGGTTGCTCCAGGTGGAGTCTCGTCATTGAGCAAAAGAAGGGGGCTCCCCAATGGGTTTTTTAAGGATATAGGCAGGCCATAGGGGGGAGACAACTGTAAAATAGAGCAAAAGAAAGCACCCTGCCTAGGGATATAATGGCCCTAGCTAGAGGGTCCAAACAATATATAAGGGGTGATTAGCCTAGGAGCTGACACTGCACATGACAAAGAACGGAGTCAATCCAAGTAAACTCAAGAGAAAATATTGAAAATATATATATTTTTATTATTTTTATATATTCTTTGAGTTAAGGTAGCAAAAATGTACAAAAGTAAATTGTATTTTAGATTCACATGATACTTTAGAGCATAAAAAGACATACACTGGTGGGGGGAGAAAAAGAAGGGGGAATTCATACTATATTAAGACCTACCCAGTACCAACCACACTTCAAACATACTTTCATACTCACCTATTTAGATTCTTACTCTACCTAATATTCTAACATTCAACTTTCATTCTTCCATTCATTCTTCTGGAAACGGCACTTTGTCCTATTTACATCAGGACCCGTATTAATGTCATCTGCCTGGAATAACATCCTGATCTATGCAACAAACTGACCATCTATGTGTTGCACACACCAGGACTAGAAGAATGAATGGAAGAATGAAAGTTGAATGTTAGAATATTAGGTAGAGTAAGAATCTAAATAAGTGAGTATGAAAGTATGTTTGAAGTGTGGTTGGTACTGGGTAGGTCTTAATATAGTATGAATTCCCCCTTCTTTTTCTCCCCCCACCAGTGTATGTGTTTTTATGCTCTAAAAGTATCATGTGAATCTAAAATACAATTTACTTTTGTACATTTTTGCTACCTTAACTCAAAGAATATATAAAAATAATAAAAATATATATATTTTCAATATTTTCTCTTGAGTTTACTTGGATTGACTCCGTTCTTTGTCATGTGCAGTGTCAGCTCCTAGGCTAATCACCCCTTATATATTGTTTGGACCCTCTAGCTAGGGCCATTATATCCCTAGGCAGGGTGCTTTCTTTTGCTCTATTTTACAGGGGTCTCGTCATTGGTCTCCCTGTAATCTTGTACCATCCTGAATAAAACCTCTTTGAATCACCTGAACCTGCGTGGACTTGATCACCACACAATGCTACTTTATCATGTGTTTTTGCCTCACATTTGGATGTTACTGTCTGTCTGTAGACAGTATCTGAAGTGGCATTGTTACTTGTAAGTGTGCCTCTTCTCTCAATGTCTCCACCAGCCTGTCAGTTATTAATTCCATTCACATCATGCTGAGAGCCTGCAGTAGTACTCCCTTTTAACTTTCCTACCACAAACATAAAAACGGAAGGGTTTCATTCATACTGCATCCTGGCAGGGATTGGGTAATGGCAAGCCATCCTCTTAACCACTGTTAAAAAATTATAATGATACAGTCTTACTGTTTGCTGCATGTTGTGTCCATTGCATCTAGCTCAGATTTGTCTATCGGAGTCAATCAATCAATCAGGGTACTTGTAAAGCGTGCTACATACCCGTGAGGGTCTCAAGGCACTGATGGGTGGGGGGGGGATGGGCGGGTGCCGCTACATCTCGAAGAGCCAGGTCTTCAGGAGTCTTCTGAAGGTGAGTAGGTCTTGGGTCTGTCGTAGGTGAGTTGGGAGGGTGTTCCAGGTTTTGGCAGCGAGGTAAGAGAAGGATCTGCCGCTGGCGGTTGTACGTTGGATGCGGGGGACCTTTGAGAGGGTGAGGTTGGCGGAGCGGAGCTGGCGGGTGGGGGTGTAGAATCTGAGTCTGCTGTTCAGGTAGGCTCCGCCGGCGTTGTGGAGTGCTTTGTGTGCGTAGGTGAGAAGCATGAAGGTGATCTTCTTGTTGATGGGGAGCCAGTGCAGGTCTCTCAGGAGGGGGGTGACGTGGCTGCGGCGGGGGGCGTTGACGATCAGTCGGGCGGAGGCGTGTTGGATGCGTTGTAGCCGCCGTTGGTGTTTGGCTGGGATTCCCGTGTATAGTGCGTTGCCGTAGTCCAGTCTGCTGCTGACGAGGGCCTGTGTCACTGTTCTTGTTTCGATCGGGATCCATTTGTAGATACTGCAGAGCAAGCGTAGGGTGTTGTAGCAGGAGGAGGAGATGTCGTTGACTTGCTTGGACATGGAGAGGGAGGAGTCGAGGGTGAATCCTAGGTTGCGTGTGTGGTCGGTTGGTGTCGGTGCTGTCCCTAGAGCGGTCGGCCACCAGGAGTCGTCCCAGGCTGAGGGGGTGGGTCTGAGGATGAGTACCTCGGTCTTGTCCGAGTTCAGTTTCAGACGGCTGCTCCTCATCCATTCGGCGATGGCCTTCATGCCCTCGTGAATGTTGGTTTTGGCGGTGTGGGGGTCCTTGGTGAGGGAGAGGATGAGCTGGGTGTCATCGGTGTAGGAGATGATGTTGAGGTTGTGATGGCGGGCCACTTGTGCGAGGGGGGCCATGTAGATGTTGAACAGCATTGGGCTGAGGGGTGAGCCCTGGGGGAGGCCGCAGATGATGTCGGTGGCTTCTGACCGGAAAGGTGGGAGGCGGACACTCTGGGTTCTGCCGGAGAGGAAGGACGTGGTCCAGTCAAGGGCCTTCTCTTGGATTCCGGCGTCTTGGAGGCATGTCTTTAGGGTGCAGTGGCAGACAGTGTCGAATGCTGCTGAAAGGTCCAGGAGGATGAGGGTTGATGTTTCTCCGTTGTCTACTTGGCGTCTGATGTCATCTGTGGCGGCGATGAGGGCTGTCCCGGTGCTGTGGTTTCGTCTGAATCTGGATTGGGACAGGTCCAGGACGTTGTTGTCTTCGAGGTGGCGGGTCAGTTGAATGTTAACAATTTTCCCGATGACCTTTGCCAGGAATGGGAGCAGGGATATGGGTTCTTGAGGTCCTTGGGGTCCGCCTTGGGTTTTTTGAGGAGGGCGTTGATTTCGGAATGCTTCCAGCTTCCCGGAAATATCGCTTTTTTGAAAGAGATGTTGATAACCTTCCGTAGTTGGGGTGCGATGGCCGCTTCGCTTTGTTGAATATGTGGTGTGGGCATGGGTCTAACGGAGATCCTGAGTGGGTGGAGTTCATGATCTTGCGTGTTTCGTCGTCGTTGGTGTTGGCCCAGGAGGTCAGGCGGTTGGCGCTGTTGGTGATCGTGGGGAGGGTGGAGAAGGAGCATCGTTGGAGCTCCTGTGGAGTTGAAGCTGTCGTGGATGTCAGCAATCTTGCGGTGGAAGAAGATGGCCAGTGAGTAGCACAGTTCTTGTCGTTGGCGCTGGTGTTTGGATTGGAGAGTTCTTTCATGATGCGGAAGAGCTCTTTACTGTTGTGTGCATTGTTCTCCAGGCGGTCTTTGAAGGAGGATCTCTTGGCTAGTCTGATGAGGTGGTGATGTTTGCGGGTGGCGTCCTTGTGGGCTGCGTCGTTTTTAACCGTTCGTTTTTGGAGCCATTTCTTCTTCGGCTTACGGCAGGCGTGTTTGGAGGTCAGGAGCTCGTCTGTGAACCAGGTGGCTCTCCTGGTGGCGTGGCTGTGGGATGGTCTTTTGAGTGGGGCGAGGGTGTTGGCGCAGTCGTCGATCCACAGTCTGAGGTTGCGGGCTGCGGCGTCAGGGCAGGTGGGGTTGATAGCTGGGTTCTGGGAGAGGGTGGTGGTCAGCTGGTCTTCGGTGACTTTGATCCAGGAGCGGCGCGGCAGCTGTTGGGTGCGATGGTGTGTGGTTGCTTTTTTGAAGGTGAAGTGGATGCAGCAGTGGTCAGACCAGTGGGGTTCGGAAGTGTGGTCGAAGGTGATGTGGGTGCTTGTGGAGAAGACGGCGTCCAGCGTGTGGCCTGCGGCGTGGGTGGGTGCGGTGACGAGTTGTCTGAGGCCGAGGTTGGCGAGGTTTTCGATCAGAGTGGCGGAGTTGGCTTTGTTGTTGTTCTTGAGGTGGAAATTCAGGTCCCCGAGGAGGATGTAGTCAGTGGAGGCGAGTGCGTGGGTGCTGGCGAGGTCGGCGATGGAGTTGCTGAACTTAGCCCGAAGTCCAGGGGGTCTGTAGATGAGTGTTCCTCTGAGGGTGGTGTTGGGGTCGGTGTGGATCCGGAAGTGCAGGTGTTCGGCGGTGTTGAGGTTGTCGTCTGCGTCGGTGGTGACCTTGAGGGTGGACTTGTCGTGGTCCCTGCATGTGATCTTGTAGCCGTCCGGGATGGCTATGGCGATGTCGGGTGCTGAGGAGTCATTCCACCAGGTCTCGGTGAGGAAGGCCACATCAGGGGCGAAGGTGTTGAGCAGGTCCCAGAGCTCGACGGCGTGTTTGTGTGCGGAGCGGGTGTTGAGCAGAAAGCAGCGGAGGTGGTTGGGTCCAGTTCTAGGAGGTTTGGTGGGTTTGTTGCAGGTGAAGCTGCAGGTGCGGCAGGAGAAGGGTCTGTGGGTCCGCTTCGGGCGGCCTGGAAGCAGGTGTTGTGTCGGCCGGCATTGAGTGCGTGGAGGGAGTCGGCATTGTATCTGAGTCTGGTGTTGTGGTGAGCGTGGAGTCCAGGGGTTCTGGCGCTGGGCGTGGTCCATGCGCGGACAGGCGCAGACGGGCTTGCCTTAGGCGCACCTTCGGCGCGCCAGCGGCGCGCCCGCTGCTCGTGGTCGCGCAGCGGCCTCCAATATGAAGGGGGCGAGGGAGGGAGGATCAGCTGGGAGGGGGAGCGGGAGCGAATCAGGCACGGGGCGGGCCGCAGAGGAGGCAGCGGCGGGAGCAGAAAAGCCTGGAAAAACGGCGGGAAAGAAGGCGGAAACACAGAGGCAGCAAGCGGGATGCTGACGCGGTGGGGGAGCGACCTGGCCTGTGAACAGGGTCGAGTATCTCAAGAAAGTTGTGATTTCCACTACCTTAAATCAAAGGCCAATTAAGCATGATTGAGCATTTGAAGCTAAACCTGTGCTAGTGAGGCTGCGCTGCACTTGTCCAAGCATGTGGTATCATATATATATAACATGATTATATATGGCATGGATAATCTAATGTGCATTGACTGTTCCCAGCTATAATTTGGGGGAGATGTCTAGGCAATTAAGCTGTAGAAGTCATTTGAAGCTGTCCCTGGGATTATGGTGTCTGTGCCTAAGCATATTGTAATTATTGTATTGCAGCATTTATGTAGCACTTACTATCTCTATGTGGGGCCCTAAAGTGTTTGCCTACATGAGTTGCATGCTACACCATGTAGGGTGTGTGTTTGGAAGGATTATTTTCTGATCCTATGTGGGAAGTGTTTTCATGTTGTGCGTGATGACCACTGAGGTGCACTTTACCACAATTTCTGCACTCTGCCCCCACTCATCTTTTTCCATCTTTGCTCATTTAGGAGATAACACCTCATCTCCTCCACTTGGGGAGTTGCAGCCCACACCTCGGTGTGAAGAGGGAACCCATATGATGAAGCATCTCGTTCGAAAAGGATTTCTCCTTCCTGCTTCTTTTGACATTACATTTCTTCCTTTTTATTTCCTCCTTCCCTTCATTCCACACTCCGCCAGGCGTACCTTATGTGTTACTAATTATTCGAGGGGATCAGTATTGACCTGGCTTCTCAAGATCCCTGGAGATCCCTGTGTGTATAACAATAGATATATACAGTCTTCAGGTAACAACATCAAATTAAAATCAACCCTCTACTACATGGCTTATTTAGCCACCTCTCTTTCCTCCTCCAGCCCAGATTTACTTGGTCTGCCTATCTCAGAACAAGCATACTCCATCAATTCCTGGCTTCTATCAGGCTGTGACTCCATCGCCCCTCTTAGGTGAGTTTCCTCCAGACGTACGAAGGATTCCAACCGCTGGTTCAACGAGGAACTGAAGGCTCTAAAACTTACAGTTCGCCACACCGAATGAGCTTGGAGATGACAGTACTGTCCCATCCTCAAAGCCCAGTACACCTCCCTCCTGTCGCAATATAAAAAAAACATCTTGACCACCAAAACGGACTACTTTTCCTCAAAAATCTTAGCCGCCGAGAACCAGTCCAGAGAAATTTTCTCTATTGTCCACAAGCTCGCTTACTCTGACAGAGCCACCCTCAAACCTCCCCCGTCACAGTCTTTATGCGTCTCCTTGAATACCTATTTCTTGGATAAAATCGCAAAAATCAAAGCCAATATCCCTCCCCCCTCCCCACTTTCCTTAATCCCTCCCGCCCTCCTCCAGAGGCTCGTCTTGACTCATTCCCTCTCCTAACGGAAGAATCCTTTCTTTCCATTCTCCCTCTGGTCAAATCAGGGTCCCCACTTGACCTGTGTCCTGCTCACATCATCAGGCACATCTTCACGACCTGCGCGCTACCCCCGCTTACCTTTCTTAACAGCTCCCTGTCTCAGGGCATTGTCACAGCAACTCTTAAAACAGCTATAATTCTTCCCATTCTTAAGAAACCTGGCGCTGACCCCTCTGCTCCCGTCAACTATCATCCCATCTCTCTACTACCCTTCCTAGGGAAAGTACTGGAGCGACATGTGACCAGAGTACTCACCACCTACGTGGAAGAAAACCGAGTATTATGCGCCTCTTGTCATGCCGGATTTCGCCCCGCTCACTCCACCGAGTCAGTAGTGTTATCGGTCCTTGACAACCTTAGAGAAGGATTGGACACCAACCTCCCCCAGGCCTTGGTCCTCCTCGACCTTTCCGCCGCCTTGACACGGTGGACCACTCCATCTTACTGTCCCGTGTCAGGGCGGCTGGGTGCGGTGGCTCTGCCTTGATTTGGCTGTCCTCCTTCCTAAGAGACCGCACCCAAGCGGTGCGCCTGGGCGACTTCTCGGCTGAACCACGGAAGGTTTTATGTGGGGTCTCCCAGGGCTCCTCTCTTTCCCCACTACTATTCAATCTGTACATAGCCCCCCTCATCTTTGCTCTTCAGCAAATGGAGGTCTCCGTATACAACTATGCGGATGACCTCCAGCTTATATTTTCCCTATCTCAATCCCCTGACTCTAAGTCTAATTTCCAATCCACTATGATCTTCATCCGGGACTGGATGAATTACAACCACCTGAAACTAAACCCAGATAAAACGGAACTGGTTTTGACAGGTGGCTGTACCAGTCCCTGGTCCCCTCTCTTTTGGCCCTCCTCCCTCGGTCCCCCTCCTCCTCCGTCAAAACGCTCGGCATCAAGCTCAACGATCAACTCACTCTGCACTCCCAGGTGAGCTCAGTGGTTTCCTCTTCCTTTCTTTCACGCCGCACTATCTGCAAGGTCTCCCGCTTCTTCTCCTTCACTGCCCTAAAACTAATTGTACTAGCTATGGTCGTCTCTCGTTTAGACTATGGCAATGCCCTACACTGCGGCATGCCCGCCTACCACATACGACGACTGCAGCTGGTTCAGAACCAAGCCGCCCGCCTAGTTTACAATCTGGCCAAATCCCATTACGTCACCCCTCTCCAAAATCCTTGCACTGGCTCCCCATCCGCGAACGCTCCCAGTTCAAGGTGGGTTGAATCACTTCCCAGGCTCAGCTAGGCTCTACCCCTGCTTTTATATCCTCGGAAATTAAAGCCTATACCCCGGCTAGGGAACTGCGCTCATATTCTCAACACCTGCTGATAGTTCCCCGCTTTCGCCGTAAAAAATGGGGAGGCTCAAAATTCTCCACACTCGCCCCCACCTTTTGGAATTCCCTTCCGGCTCACCTCAGATCCTCTACCCAATATTCTCACTTCAGAAAAGCACTAAAAACCTTTCTATTCTTACAAGCCTTCCCTCAATAATTCCTTCCATGTCCCCCTCCCTCCCCGCCCTTCGAGGCTTCAGTAAACTGTAGCGCCATGAAACCGCCAGGTGTACGCGCGCTTTAGAAGTAATTTAAACTCAAACTCAACTTAATTGCCTCAAACAATAGTTTTAGGGTCAAGGACCCAATGAGTTACATATACATCTCTTTCTTTTAGAAGAAGGGACATTGATCCTGAATAATAGGGGTCGATGTGTTTTGGCCTTCCAATTATAGCCCCCTCAGGACATTGCAGGACCAGAATTACCCATACTCAAACTGATTTGAACATGGATATAGAGATTTCCGAGGGAAAGTCCAACTTAACTTTCACCAGCCGAGGAATGCTGGCAGAGGGAATTGAATCCGTCCTCTCGTTAAAGCACCACCTGTGCATATGTCTTTTATTGTGCACTCTGCTGGAAAATAAACAGGGCCTGTGAATCCTCAAACACCCGATGTCAGTCACGTCTGCGATACGAGAACTGCAGGTTCATGTAAAGTCAATCTCCCCTACAAATCAAAAGTACAGCGCCTACCGTGAGGTGTGAGGGTTGGTGATGGAGTCACATGGACCTGTAAGCAACAGTACCTTGGAAAATGTAGTCAAAAGATGGTGCACGGCATCACGGAGGAGAGGCTTTTATGGCTAAGGCAAGACCAACTCCTTACTGCCACAGGGAGGTGAGGTATTATGTATGTGAGGAGGCGAGGCATCGAATCCAGGCTGACAGAGGAGGTGTGGCGGTGTCAGAGGTGAGGCGGTGGTTTCCCTTCAGCAGTGCGATGTTGATGAGTTTGGGAAGTCACCCACATCGATTATTGGCTCCTTGATGTCGAGGTGAGGACACAGTCGGCGACTGGCATTGTGAAAGGTTGGCATCGGATAGATCATAACTTGTAGGAATCGGCGGATGTCGGCGGGCATTGGGGCTGGGGTGTGGGTTCGGCTGTGCGTTGTGCACTTCACGGACAGTGCCAATGGCATCAGCACCGGTCGCAGCATGACTGGCGGTGGTGCTGATGGTGGCGTGGTTGTTTTTCTTGGGTTGCAGCACCAACCACACAATCCCAAGGGCCTGAGAACTGGAATTGGCAACCTTTGGCAATCATGAGTCCAGCAGAGGAGTCCAGGTGTGGTTTAGCAAGATGCAAGCAAATTCATTGTGTCCCTGAGACTTCAGAACAGGAGGCAAGCTCTACTTCAAGCCCTTGGAGAATCTTTTTAAGCAGGATACCACAGCAAGGCAAAAGTCCAATCCTTTCCACTGCCCACAGATAGAAGCAACAACTGCAGGCCAATCAAGCAAAGAAACACACAGCAAAGGGGCAGTACTCCTCCTGACAGCTCTTCAGCTCTTCTTCTTGGCAGGGTCCTCTTGGTTCAGAAGCCATCTCAAGTTCTGGGGTTTAAGGTCTAATATTTATACACCATTTGCTACTTGAAGTCTTTGTCTCAAGAGTCTCTGAGCACAGTAAAAATCAGTTCTGTCCTCCCTGGTCCAGCTTCTCTGCATGAGGTGGAGACAGCATTGTACTAAGGAGAGACAGCCTATTCAGCTGCTAGTAAAAAACCCTCCTACAACTCTAAATGCAGACCAGGTCTATTCAGCCCAGCTAAGAGTCACCCAGGAAAGGCAGGACACCCCTCAACACCCCTTGTGACTGTCTTGAGTGAATGCACATACTCACCTCATGTGACCCCAAGACCAGACAGTGAATACACAAACAGGTAGAGGCACACAGGATGGTTACAAAAGAAAATTCCCACTTTCTAAAAGTGGCATTGTCTTACACACAATTTAGAAACCACATTTACTAAAAGATCTGTTATTAAATTATAAGCTCCAAGAGCCTAAACTCCACATGTCTAGCTGTTCACAATTGAAAGTTATCCAAGTAAAATGTTACAGTGTAGCTTCAATGATAGCCTATGGGATAGCCAGCCCTTCAACAGTGAAAAACGAAATACACAGTATTTCACTATCTGGACATATAACACACACCAGAACATGTCCTACCTTTTGCATACTCTGCACGCTTCCCATGGGATACCCTGGCCCTACCTCAGGGGTGCTTACATGTACGAAAAGGAAAGGTAAGGGCCTGGAAAGAGGGTACACTTGCCAGGTCAACATGGCAGTCTAAGACTGTGATGCAAACAGTGCAGTGGCAGTTCTGAGACATGTTAAAGGGCTACTCATGTTTGTATCACAACCTATGTCTCAAGCCCACAAGCTGCATTTGATTTACAAGCCCTGGCACACTAGGTGCACTTTCCTAAATCAAATATGCCAATCATGGCTAACCAATATTATTCTTAAGTTATATAGAGAGCATGTGCACTATATCACTGATCAGCAGTGGTAAAGTGCCCAGAGTCTTAAAGCCAATGAAAAATGGGTCAAATAGAGCAGGTGAATCCACTAAAAATGCCAGATCTAACAAGGAGTAACTACAAATCAAAGACTAGGAGAAAATGGCAAAGATGGATGTGCAAGGAAACATTTCCTCCAGCTATCCACTAGGGAGTGATCTCATCAAGATTAGTTTGGTAGAGGCTGACCAGAAAACTCTTGGCAAGGCACAGCGTAGACCTGCTCCTAATGGTCCCACCAGACCCACCAAGTTTTATGTTGCATAGGAATGTATATTGAATGTGGACCCATCAGTTTTTATTTAGTGGTCCTTCCTAAGGGTTAAGTTGTTGAAGGTGTAGACTTGTGTACATTTGTTTGGGAAAGACATAAAAAGATCAAGATTTAGAGCAGTGCCCCCTCAGCGTGGAAGACCTTGCACCAAAAAGAAAGTCTCAGGCACCCGGTATACTCTATATCCTGCACATATAGTCATTAGTCTTTCTGAGGAGAATGAGGTGTGGAGGTACGAAGGACCTTAGTAGTGCGCAGGGCTGATGCAAGGTTAAGACTTTCAACAGACAGGGGCAACAATAATGACAACTTTTTAAAAGGACACATGATAGGGAAGCCTGGGTGGTTCTTAGAGGTGAGAGCAGGTTTCCTGATGCCACTGAACAAGTCCTGGACCTTAATTTGAGGACTTTTTGTACATGTGGTAAAGTTCCGAAGACACTTTCCTGACTGTCACCTTTTCTACGGACAACTAAAGAAAAGAAAGATGATGACTTAGATGTCCTGTCCTGATAATGAGAGGGAAGAGTGTGATTGTCTCCCTCATCTTCCTTCGGCAATGTAGGCCGGATCCCATCCATTTAATAATAATCCTGGTTAAAAGACTTTAACAGTGGTAGGAGCAATTCTCTTAGCTCCATGTAATCCCAAAGAACAAAGGTTTTGATTGTCTTCAGTAAACACAGGCAATATCTTTCATCTCCACTCCCAAAGACACTCTCCAGGGCTCCTGGCGAGGACAGACTATTGAGTCTCCAATCAGTGAAGAAAAGGGGAACAACCTGAAATCTCTAAAAACTTGGATTTTTGGAGCTCCGGACTCTCTCCAGCTTCTCTCTCATCTAACTCTTCAGTAATTCCGAGACAGCAGCACCATCATGTACCTCTTGTCTATTTCTGCACAGCACCACGATACTCCTGTGGAGTGATAGCTGCGCTTTAGAAATAACACATACTACTACTACTACTACTACTACTGGAGCATCCAATTACTGTTGAGTGGATATATTACCTCTCATGTTCCTCTTGTTCAAGTTCAAAGAAGTACATCTCAGTTCTAAAGAACTTTGATATGACCCTATTTTGAACTGGTCTCCACATCTTTCCACTTTGATGGATCAGACGGTTGAGGCAATAGGGGATTTTTTTCTGGTTCAATATTCTGAACTGAATTTGTGTTAGTTCAGAGACCTCAGCCAGCCACAGAACTGTCCTTATTTGGTGGTGCGCTAATCGGTTGAACTTTGACTTCATTGAATGACCTGAGCAGGTGCAGCAGAAACTCCTCCCAAGAGTGTCTGGAACCTAGGAGGTTCATTGAAGGGATGCAACAGAAGAGCACAGAAGAAGTCCATTAACATACACAGAGTTTTCCCAAATAAATGACAATGAATTTCCTGGAAGGAAGTCACCCTTACAATGCCTGAAATGAGATGGGTATGTTGTAGGGACTAAATCAATCTGATGGTAAGTAACACAGTGTCATCGTGTTCGTGTTTGACATTTCTTGTGCTCTCCTTTATTCCCTCAGTTTGCTCCATAGTTTGTGAGTCAGAGGCATTACACCAAGAGAACACAGTACGTTATTGCCCATAGGGTACACCCAAAATGAATGCCACTCACAGTAGAGGATGCCCACTGCTGCTCACCTGCCGTGGAGGTTGACAGTTGGTCCCAGCTGGGACTGTAGGGAAGGGTTCAGTTCCTTTTATTAGTAACACTAATAGAGAGGTCTCCCATCAATCCCCTTGCAATTCCACTTCAGTACCCCATAACTGGGACCAATCACTTGCCCCTGTTTTTAAGTTGTTATGTTTTGAGGTGTGATGTGTATTTAGAGCATGCAGTGTTCTTCTGCCCTGTAAATTGTGTCTATCAACCAACTACTGGGGTTATTCAGTGTTTACACTTAGCTCATTCTGAATTGTCATCATCAGAGTTTTTGCCATTGCCCTCTAGTTTTTGCTATGTGTGTTTTGGTTGGCTTTAGGACTCTGTGCATGTTACCACTACTAACTAATGCTGAATTGCTTGTGCTTGTAAGTCCTAGTAAAGTGGCAATGCTAATAGAGATCAAGCAGCACTGATTTTCCCACCCACTTAAGGTGCACTTCAAACATGTCTCAGGCATGCCGTTGCAGCCTGTGTGTGCGCGTGCAGCTTTAAACTGCCATTTTGACCTGGCAAAGTAAATGTTTTGCCAGGCACAAACATTCCTTTTTAATACATATAAGTCACCTGTAAGAGAGGCTCTGGACAGCCCAAAGGCCAGGGTGTAGTATGTTTAAATAGTTGGACATGCACTTTTACATATCCTGGTAGTAAAAAACTCTTACATTTGTTTTTTTCTACTGCAAGGCCTACCACTCTCTTTCAAAGAATAAATATGTCCGAAGTTGGAATTTAAATTGCAATTCTGAAAAGGCCACTTCTGGAGAGTTGTTCGGGAAAATGGGCAACACAATAGACCCTTGGAGGCTTGGGTAACAGAAACTTGATATAAGGTAATGATGCCTACAAGGGATATTTTTTAATAGGAATTTTGTGTAGTCATTAACAAACACATTTTAAGAGCCCTAGTCAGTGGCCTCTAGCAAATAAATTACAAAATTAATTAAAATAATTCCAGTAGAATTTATCCAGAACAGAAAACGAGCAAACATTTCAAAAGGGTGTGTACTTTTTTAAAACAAATTTATGAGAGTAAATGATGTAACAAAAGAGGGCACAAAATACAATTCACATACACAAAAGCAATGTGCACAAACAAGGCCCAGCCCTCACTACACTCCGTTCACAGCAACAGTGAAGCTCCCATTTATAATACAAATGCATTGATATTCATGAGGTTTACATTTATTTATCCTCCTAGATACTTGGAGATTAGCAATATTTTCTTCTCAAATACTAAGTTGTACTTATTATTTAAATTCTGAACAAATGGTTCATGTTCATTCATTTTTTCCAAGTAAGCAATCAGTTTCATTTTACCAAGAACTTGGTTGTTGATGGTCTCTCCTACCACCAAATTAGCATGTTTTGACAAAAGTTGTTTGCTTTCCCTTCGGTTTCTCTCTTGGTTACGTGAACTCTTTCATTTTTCAGGTGTATATCTTTTTGTTTTATGATGTTCTTTACTGACATATACAATCTTTCAGATTACTCGTTTTACATAGAGGTCTTCAGTCCACATATGAGCCTTTTGTCCTGAATATGGTCTTTTAGACGATTGCACAAGACAATACCGTAACGTCAACACTTTCAACCCATTTTTGCTGAAATTTTCATACAGAAGTTGCTCATTGCATGTCCAATGATGATTTCCTTCCTTCTGACTGCATGAAATGGGTTATTGCAAAAGTGTTCATGAGATAACATTACTCCAAAAAGTGTCTATCTTAGTTGCTTTTGTATATGTGAAATGTATTTCGTACCCTCTTTTGTTCCATCATTTATTCTCATAAATTTGTGTTCAAAAAGTATACACTCTTTTGCACTGTTTGCTTGTTTTTCTGTTTTGGATAGATTCTACTGGAATTATTATAATTAATTTTGTAATTTATTTGGAGAGAGGCCACTGACAAGAGCTCTCAACATTTGTTTGTTAAGGACTAGACATAATTTATTGTTACAAAAAAATCCCTTGAAAGCCATCATATCAAAACCTCATATCAACTTTTAGAGAGTGCACATTTTCTTGCCTAAGCCATTTGGTGCCTGCAGCCTGTCTTTGGGTAACATGACTGGGTGCAACTGAGTTGGGCTTTCTGCATTTCTGTTAGACAGCCACATATAACAGGGAGCTTAAGTGTGACTGAATGAGCCAATAATGGCAAGATGGGAGTGAGGAGCTGGGCACAGCCCCACTTACACCTTAATAGGCTGTGTCTTGTCCTCACACAAATGGCTCAGTACCCCCTGTAATTAGTCTGGGGCCAGGACAGGGAAGGCTGGATGCCTGGAGACTTCATACGGAAATCTATAGAAGCTTCTCTCCAACTTCAAAGGCACAGCTGGGTATACACACTGGCCCTCAGACACCAATCCTTCAGTACACTTTTGTGGATACTCTGCCAGAAAGAAGGACTGCTCTGCTGCTGAAGCATTGCCACTCTACTGGTCTGCACTCTGCCGGACAACTGGATTGCTGTTTGTTGTGCTGTCCTGCTGCCCTCCTGCCTGGGTGAGAAGGACTGGATATATATCTCTTGAACCCAGAACCCCAGAGTGACTCCAAGGACTAGTTGGGTGACCTCCTAACTTGAGCGTCAGGGACTGAAGGCTCCAACAACTCTACACCGGGACTCTCTAATCTCTGTAATCTGTGAGTCTACCCTGGCAAGTGGTGCCACCCCAATTCTGGACCCTTGGAATTAACCCTTAGGTGCTCTGCCATCCTCTGTGGACCCACCGGAAAAAATGCATCTACTTCTGGGCGGATCACCTCCCAGAAGAACCAATAAATTGAGGCTGCTGAGTGGATCAGAACCGCTGCAATTACCGCATCACTGCCCATCGCCGTATCAGAATCACCTTTGCACGACACATCCTCGGCACAGGCCCTTACACCCCTCATTGATGACAGCCTTGAAGATGATTCCGATCTCTGCATCGCAGCCTTGCAGCTCCTTGGAACCAAAGCATCGTCCCTCTTGCGTGACGCATCCCCACTCCGGACTCCGGGATCTTTGACAATGATGTGACAGGACCTCGAACAACAGCCTCACCGCACCTCAGAACAGATGCATCACTTTGGTTGCGCAACACATCTTCAACACAGATTCTTGTAATGCTCAACAAACCAGGATTAGAGGTATTTTGTTCAGGAGACCTAACTGTGTCCCTGTAGCTAGCCCGTTCTCCATCTTGGTCAGCCCGAACTTGTGACTTTGTCCTGGTTCAATGCAATCAGGTATTCACATTTGGAGCTTCATGTCTTTTGGCGTTATTTTTACTAAAATCTTTAACATTGAATATGTCAGCTTTTGCTGATTGAACTCTTGTATTTGTGGACTTGTTTTGCATTTGGTGTGGTGTTTTCACTTTAATACATTTTGAAGTGTTTCACATATGCTTTACACATTGCCTCTAAGTTAAACCTGATTGCTCTGTGCCAAGCTAAAGGAGGGGTACGAACATGTTTAGTTGGATTTGGCTCATGCCGCACCCTGACAAGGATTGTGGTTGCTGCTTGACCAGGGCTCACATTCCAGTAAACCAACAACCCAGTTTGTCACATGTTTGTATGTTTTGATTCTGTTCTGGAGACATCTCAGTTTAAAGATGAAACTGCACTCACCTTTTCATTTTTCGTGGGTGCCCGTGGATCTGTGGACACTCCTGGGCCCTTGAGTGGCTTCACCAACTGAATGTGAGGAGCAACCAGCCTCTAGAGTTTAGTGTACCGGTGGTCCTATCTTGGATGCTTAACCATACAAGAGCAAGTAGGCCCCCAGTGTGAACATTTAACTTAGCAGACCAATTGGGGCAGTCTTTTTTTTGTTGTAATGCACTTGAAATACCTCTAGTGCTCTAATCACCGACCAGCGGATTCCCATTGGTCCCAATAGCAGGGCATTGCTTTTTGCCTTTTTTTAAGTATCTTATTATAAATGTTTGCATCATTTGCCCAGCGTAGGAAAAGCAAGCATACAAATACAAGAACTGATGCTGTGCCAACCCCCACATAACAACTGTGCATGACCCCACAAATGAGTGAGCACAATATTCTGTGCATACATATCTTTATTGTCAGGTATGAGCCCTAGAGTACATTAACAAGTCTTAACCAATATACAGTTCCTGAAGCAAAACTGAACTACAAATTAGCCTGGTCCAGTGGGGTCTTGCCTTTTAAATGTATTTTTTAGTGACATAAGCCATCATTTGTCAGTCTGTGGGAATCTGTGGCGACTTGTACGGTTATATTATACATTTTTTGTTTTCTCAGTAGCCTGGGTTCAAAAGTACTGCGTTCCCTTCCCTTGCATCAAAAGGCAATAAGAAAATATGACAAAGGGGAGACATCTCCTAGAATACGTGATACATTGCAACATTCTATTTAGCACCTTTTTCCATTTGCTGGCGAGTATAAACAAAGCAATGGTAATTATGCTATAGTACTCTAAGATAAAACATGTTAGAAGTGTTCTATGTTCAGATTCAGTAAGCCAGTATTCTCTTTAGAAACACATGTGTTATGTGTTGGTCTTGGTTGACTTGTACTCAAAGTGGCCTGAGGTGAGGTTTGTGATGGAACTCAATGTAGGAAGGTGGATATCTGACTATGGTTACCCCCAAACTTTTTGCCTGGTGTTTAGCTGGTTTTTGACATAGTTGGCCTGGGATCCTGCTATTCAGGGCCCCAGGCTAATTGCTCTCTCCTTAAAATGGACTTCATGTGCCTTAGGTGCATACACAATTGGAAATGGTTCACCTTATTGGCCCCTGTAACAGTGTACCCTAGGTACCCAGGGCATAGGTGTAGCCAAGGCCTACCAGGGGCTGCAGCATGTATTGTGCCACCCCTGGCCTGGCCTCCATATTTTGACACAACTGGCTGATCACTCAGCTGGGGTAAGTTGGTGTAATCACCTCTTGCTTGGATATAGTATCCCTATATCTAACCTTAACTGGACACATGTTAACCTATAAGCCATTCCTATGGAAGGCCCCTGCAATCCTGGGGGCAGAGTGCATGGTTTCATGTGAGATGGTGCTCTAGCATGAGCTGAGCCTGACTGCAGCTGTCGGGAACAACTCCCTTAGCTGTTCCGGGATATTGCCATACCATATACTCTTAAGTGCATTATAATCCTCGCGGTTATATGCTAACTTTGGTTTGGCTTTATCAAACAATGTCGAGTAAGGTGTCATACAATTTGGAATACTATCCCCTCGACAGTTCTGTCGACGGGGCTAGCATTCCACCCTTCTAGAGGGACACAATATGTACATAGCCTTAACCCCGGTTAAAGTTAACCAGAGCCTCAGCATCACAAAATGGATGCTGCCACCACAGACAAAAGTCTGACCTCCTGCTGCTTGGAGTCCTTCCAGCGAGGGAGGCTTGGACAAAGGGTTTCCTGCCTTGGGAGGTGCGAGCACCACCCCAGATAGGATTTTGTGTATTGGGTAGGACAGGGCTGAATAGAATGAGACATGCCTGGGGCACACAAGGTGTCCCCGTGCATAAGCCAGTCCAAACCGGTGCTGGGGCTTTCCAAAGGGTGTAACCGCCCCCCTTCCTGGTCCCACCCAGAGGAGGGACCTAGCAGGTGATCCGGCCCCAGATTGAGAATAAGAGTAGGAGCTGTGTACCAAGACTTCAGATCATCCTGAACTCGACTTGAAACTAAGAAGACAACTGGACTTTGACATTCTGCTGCACAGAAGACTGAAGAGTATCTCCCTTGTTGCCTAGGAGTGGCCACCCTGTGAACACAGGCACCATCCAGCAACTCGACGTCTGCTTTGCCGCCGCCTCCTGCCGGAGCCCAAGCCCAAAGCCTGACAAGACCCAGACTCCCAGACTTCTCACAGCCCGATCCACAGTCCCTGCAAAGGAGGGACCCGTGCAGGCCCGGACTGGACGTTGCGGGCACCGGGCAATCCCCCGGTCGGCCGCATGGGTGGGGGCCGGTTTTGGGCCCCAGGGGGCCGTTTTTGCTACAGGGCCGTTTTTTGCAGCATAGCTGCAAAAACGGCCCTGTAACAAAATCGGCGGAAAACCTGCCCTGGCAAAGAGCACGGTTGCACCCCAATCCCCCCCTGGGGGGGGAGGGGGAGGCCGGCCGAGCACTTTGCCAGGGCCGGTTTCGGTTCCCAGTCCGGCCCTGGACCCGTGGAGGCACCGAGGGACGTGGGACAGGACCTCTTGAAAGACCCCCGAGACGCTGACTGTGCAGCATCCAAGGCACCCTCGACGCTGTGCTTTGGGGATTGAAAAGCCCCACAACCAAGCAGCCTTTGCATCGAAGATCAGCCCCCCAGCATCTCCACGATCTCTGTGGGGCCCTTTTGCATCGTGCCACTTGATGCGCCATCCCGGCCACTTGCCACGTGGTCAGCGGCCATCTTGGCAATGAAACCTACAATCTAGACTGCAGGTCTAGTTGCTCAAGACTTGCCCTCGCTTCTGTAAAAGGGAGCAACCTCTCTGACCTTGCTGGTCCGAGTGATAAGCCTTTTTCACTTCCTGCATGGCTTGCATTAGCCAAGGCCTGTTTGCTCAGATCAAGTTGCCGACACCGCCATCAGCTAGAGCCTTTATGGCCTAACCCATGACCGGTGCCTGGACATCCTCGACCTCTTCGTGTACACGTGGCTGCTGAGAGAAACTACACCTCAACGCCTGTTTGCACCCGACATCGCCTGGTTCCAATCTGGTTCCACAGTAGTCACTGGCTAGTGACTTTGAACATTGTCCCCTCTGCTTTCAGGTCTTCACTACTTCAGATCCACCCTTGGATCCACCGGAACTCTTCACATCGAGCCGCCTGCGGCAGCTTCAGCTCCAAGCACCATCGACCAGCGTGACGAAACCCGACACTACTTCGCACCTGTGCACCCGCTTCCTGTGGGTGAGGTAACTCAACAACGCCGGTGTTCCTACACTGGTACACACCTCTAGTGTCTGTGTCTAAAGTTTCACTCCTCTAGGTCACTCGGAAGGTTCCTAAAACACTAACTTTGTAACTTTTACGCACCATAGACAATGCATTGGTGAACGCGTGCACTTTAAGCACTGCACCCGAGTCCCTCGGGCCTTTCCCGACTTAGTCTCTGATAGTCCCGATCAGCTCCAGCGATTCCCAAGGCCCTAGGCCTACTTCCTTTTCGATTGGTATCTCTTATACCACTTTCTTAGTATATGGTTTAGGTGGCCCCTAGGGCTCATCCATATTGTGCAACTTTTGTGTATTTAAACTGTGTTTTGTTTTAACGCTTGTGCTTCTGTGCTCATAAAGAGTATAGGGGATATTTGTAGTTAATAAATATATATATATATTTTCAATATATATCTGTGTGGTGTCCTTTCATTTGGTATTCAAGGGGATTGTGTATGGTAAAACAGCTTGATTCACATGCCTTTCAGAGTTTAGCCTAAGACTGCTTTGTCCACTCTACCACTAGGATAGCTGGTCTATAAGGTTGACTTACAACCAATCATCATAAGGGTTGCTTGGCATGGTACAAGGTGATCACTAGAACTAGTGAGCATCATATACCAGGCCAACTTCTCACACTCAATGCCAAGGTGGTGATTACATATTTGAAGAATGTTTTCATGCGGGATGGTATTCCAGAGTTTTTAGTTTAAGATAACGGTGTCCAATTTCTTAATGAAGAAGTAAGTCTTTTTTTAAGAACAGGGTATGTTAAACACTTGAGAACATCACTGTACCATCCCCAATACAATGATCAGGTCGAGCGCATTAACCGTGTTGTGGTACAATGTGTTAGGTGGGCAATTGCAAATAGGTGTATTGTCAGGAATGCAGTGAGTTCCATGCTATGGTTCAATTGCACTAGCCCGCAGAGTGCTACTTTGGTATCTCCTTGCGACTTGTTGAGGGGTAGAAAGCCCTCTGCTGCGGTGTGCCCGAGTTTAACCCCTTTAGTGCTGCTGTCGGCCAACGGTCTTCGCGAGCACTACCTTCCCAGTGCTGCGCACGTCCATTGGCCGACGTGGCCGCACCCATTTCTTCAAACGTTCAGCACTGGCGCAGAGCGTTCGAAGCAACAAACGGGTTAATGGGAAAGTTGGTATAATTTGTCATGTCACTGGAGGAATGTGATGTGAAAGTCAACGAAAATACTGCTGAGGCAAAAGCTAAGCAGAAATTATTCTATTAAAGTCATTGGCGAGTGTGTGAAGTTATATTGGGAGTAAGTGATGTTGTTTGCATCAGAAAAAGGATGCATGATAAGAAAAAGGAGGCAAGAAGTACTATGGGCCATTTGTTGTTGACAAGATTTGTGGCAATGCAGTCAGAGTCAATGGATGTGATTGGTGAAATGTGGGTAAAGTGGTGAAGTGTGGAGGTGTTCTAAGTCATGGTACAGTTCAAAGTGATATCTTGTCCAGGGTAGACAATGTGGTGAAACCGAAAAATGGTTGTGGTTCCAGTTCCTCCAATCCACAAGATGGCAGTGGAGGTGTTTGCAGAAGCGCCCGTGTCTGGAGGTTACCTATCAGGATTAGATACATTTGTTAAAAGAAAAGGGTAAAGTGTTAATGTAAATGTGACAGTTTTGCACAAGTGACATCACTCTAATGTATTTTTGTCAGCACCGTTTATATGTTACAACTTCCTTTTTGGCAATTCCATACTGCCTTGTTTAGGATGTTTAGATGGTATTATTGTCTCATTTTTTCAATTTGCATTATTTAAGAACATCATATAGTCATAAGTATTTTTTACTGTTTAGGTTTATTTAGGATGTATTTTATATAGCATTAATTGTTCCATGTAAGGTTATTATATTTTTTGCTTTTTAAGGGGAAAAGTAATGTAGTACTCTAAGGAAAGAAGTGTGCCGGAAGCATTCTATGGAATGCTGTGAAGGCAGTTTTGGGATGTTTGTATTTGATGTTTGGCAGTTGAGCTGACCCTCTGGCGCTGAGAGGCTGTGCTGTATGTCAGCTTTGCCAGTAATAAACTTTTACTGAAATAAACTACTGGAAGTATAGTGTCTATTTGAAGGAAGATTGCCACATATACCCAAATATTTCGGCAAACAGCCGCAGATTCACAAAGTTATCATAGTTGGATAACCTCATACATCATTGTAATTTATTAATAATAATAATATTAATAATAGCAATAATGTTTATTTTTAAAAATTAATCCATAAAACATGGAAGCCTAAACCAGTCCTTATGACAATTACCTAGATGTAAAAACATTTTGTTGATAAGGTCTATTCATTTTACATTTATCTTAAAACATTTGCTTGGATTCCCTGATCTGAAAATGTAAAGTGCATAGAGTAAGATAAAATAAGATAACATTCATCCTATACTTAAGCTGTATAAGAATGGTAGATATTGGCTATTGTATCTATTCTAGTTTTTCTATTGGGTTGAAAGTGTACTATTTATCTTGACTCCTGCACTGTCGCAAGACAAGTGCTTTCATGACTAATCACAATTTTATCGAGTTTAGGATAAAGATAGAAACCGTTGAGTTAAAATGTAAAGCCATTGTTAGAACTGGGGGTCTCAAGTTGGATGAGGCAGGCACCTTAGTCCAAATAGGGATCCTTGCTTCTAGTCAGGGAAAGGAGGGACACCCTCCTAGATAACCCCTGCTCACCCCCGGTAGTTTAGTACGAGCAGCCAAGCGTATCTCCAAGGCAATGTGTAAAGTATTTGCAACCACACTCCCATCAACACAGTGATAACACCACACTGGTTTTTATAAAAAAAATAGCGGTGTCTTTATCAAAAGGAATATGATGAGACCAAATGATAGGAATCCAACATATACCTATTCGTAATCTTTCACTTTGCCGGTTATTAGGCCAGCAATCTCCTATAGGTTCTTGCAATCTTAATGAGCAGTTGACAATGATCTAATTCAGTCCTAATGCAATGCAATGCAGTTCGTAATGTAGTAATAACACAGTCTTTGATGCACGTACTAATGCAGTTCGTAACGCAGGAATAATGCAGGTCGGAATGCAAGAATAATGCGATTCGTAATGCAAAAATTAGATAGTTCGTAATGCAAGAATAATGAGATTCATAATGCAAGAATCATGCCATTCGTAATGCAAGGAATAATGCGATTCATGATGCAAGAATCAGGCAGTTCGTAATGCAAGGAATAATGCTGTATGGCAATCTGCGCGGTCAACTCGGGCTCCCACTAGGCCCCAACACCAGAGACAAGCTTAAAGGGGTGGCCCCAGTACTACTAGGCATGTACGGGCCGCTCGGGGACTCAGCGCGCCTAACGCGGTGCAGCAGGAGAGAGCTCGGAGCACTCCTGTACTCCTCCTGCACACCTCCCCAGGCCACACACACTTGCGGCTCCGGACGGGAGTCCAAGCCTTTCCTGGGGGGTGTGCTACCTCGCTCTCTCTTGCTCCCCGCTCGTCGGATGTCCTGCTGGGTGGCCCTGATGACTTTGCAGCTCCGTTGTTAAGCGACGATGTAGCCGGATGGGTCACAGCGCTGCCTTCTCCTTCATTGACCATCTTGGGCAGATTCCTCTCAGTGAACAATGATCATGATCCCTTTCACCTTGCAGCTTTCTTAGCTTCAAGAAATCCTTTAGCACACTGCAGCTGGGGCCGGCAGTGGTGATCTTTACTCACAGCCTCAGTTATGATGATGGATTGGGCCACAAACAGCAAAACAGCAGCTTGGACGACGTTTCACGCTGTGGGGGCAATGCGATCACGGGGTGCCTCATAAACAGTACAAAGGACCACACGGCAGTCTTATGTGTGCAAAAGCACCACGCGCCAAGCGACGCTTAGACACAGTTGGAAACTTTTATGTTACTTTGTTTCCACAACAGGGGACCAGCTCTCCTCAGGCCCTTGGAGACACGCTACTTCAGAACACAGCAAACAGCAAAGTCCTCACAAGCAGGGGGACACAGCACACAGCAAAGTCCCTTGTCATCTCCTTAGTCAAACCAGCAAACTGCAGGCCTGCCCCAGAACACACAGCAAGGGCAGTCCTTTTGTTCAGTCTCTTCAGCTACTCCTCTTTGGCAGAGGTTCCTCTTGCTCATGAAGTAGGTTCAATACCTTTTCAGTCTGCATTTCAGTCTTGAGTTCAGGGGTTTCAGCTGTCACATTTATACCCCTAAATGCCTTTGAAGTCTTTGCGTTCAGGGGACTCTGAACCCAGTGCAAACCAGACCTGGGTATCTTTATGCCAGTGCACACCCTCTTCCTTTGATAGTGAGGGTCTGGGCCCCAGACACTCAGCAGGAGGTGGAGCCATCCTATTGTGGCAGCAACACATCACTCTTCACATCCAGGGGGCTACTCTCCCCCATATCAAATGCAGGCCAGCCTGTTGCTGTCTCACCTACCCTTCTCTGGTGTCAGGACACTCCCCAGACCCTGTCACATCCAAATCCAGATGGTCAATACAAAAACAGGCAGAGCCACACATGATGGTTTAATACAAGAAACCAGCCACTTTTAAAAATGTGGTTTACATAGTGGCTGTATCCACTTCCCTCTTGGTTTTTTGTATGCTTCACAGAAAAACAGCACGTGGTGTACTGTTTCGATCTCTAACCTGGAGCACAAGGTGCATATAGACGTTCAACTAACACTTTTACTGTACGCCTGCACTGCCATTAGTGACCCTAATTCAAGTATGCCATGGCGGAATTTTAAATAGAGCGATTGCCACATATACCCAAATATTTCTGCAAACATCCGCAAATTCACAAAGTTATCATAGTAGGATAACCTCATACATCATTATTTGAATTGTAGTACCTTATTTTATAACCACTATAAAATATTTGGGTATCACTGCCCCTAAACATGGAAGAACTCTCAGATTTGTTTTGTTGTGCAACATGTTAAATGGCCTGAATTTTCTAGATGTCAATAAAGACCCATTTCCTTTTGGAAGTGTGTTATGTTACTGTGGCTGTGTATCAAGTGTTTTATGAGCATTTGGAACCCGAGTTTCAGACCTACCATATCTCCCCGAAGAAATCTTGATTGCTCAATCCACTTCAAGAGTCAAGAGTACGATAGGATTACTCAGAAAGGAGCAACCTGTAGGATTTTTAGAATATACTTAACCTTTCTAAACTGCTATGGTATTAAAAAGTTCAGGTTCAGCTGCTTTAACCAAAGCTTGCAATCTGCTTTTATAACTTTCTCGAAGCCTTTGATGTTGAAATATTTACATATATATGCATACGAAGAGAAAGTATAGTTATTTGTTTGCCACTGTCTTTCTGCCTTACCGACTGTCCCTCGTGCTTTCCCTTCTGATGTTTTTCATGTTTTTCTTGTGGCCATCTTCTCAGTGTTAATTGAGGAGGTAAGGACACGACGTGAGCACCTGTAGGGCTTGCCAGAACCGCTTCAATAATACTTGTAATGGAGAAATCAGTTGCTTTGCATAGTCCGTACCAGCACTGCTGATCCTCTCCAGTCCTGCTATTCTAACCGCTCTACCTCTCACGACGGTTCTGGTCTGCTCACCGTGCCTCCTTCATACCCTTTCCACTTCCACTTCCACTTACTTCCACCTGCCTTTCTCTCATATCTTCTTATCACGCTTCCGCCCTCCCCTCTCACCTTCAATTGTACGACTGTGTCTTGTTACTTTTCACATTTTGATAGCTTAACATAACTTTCATCATAATGCTTAAACTCAAATACGTGTTTTTTTTTGTGGCGTCGTACTTTATCCCCCCTCCCTCACATTTGCGGGAGAACGGTTAAACTGCCGTGAAGCGCTCAAGCTCGTGCAGATGCTGCTTGACTTGCCGCCACGCTCTCATTGGCCGTCTCGCTACCTGTCTGGCTTCTGTTGCCCAGCAGCCAGGTCTCCATGGTAACTCTTGTTTCTGAGACACAGAATGGGGACCCAGGCAAAGAAAGGCTGGTGCTGGAATGCTGATGTACCCCGTCTGTGACATTGGCTGCATCCTAATACCTTCCTGCTGGCCAGTGGGCTAAAAATACCCGCGTGCTAGCGGCGCCACTTCAGTAGCCCAAGCAAGATCTTGACGCTCACCATGCCGCCAGGCGCACCATGACTCGGCGAAAATCTATGGCGTCTCCATTGTGAAATATTACACCGCTTCCTCCTCACGCGGCCAAGTTAAATAAAACCTACAGCGCAATATACATGTGTTTCAGGACCCGATTATGGACAGGAGGCGGTAAGGGGACCCTGTCACGCACTGCAAAGATGAAGTAATTATAAGAACTTGAAGAAATATGTATAAAGTACTTTGCAGTCAAGGCACGGTAGTTTAATAGCACTGCAATCTACCGGTAGGACCCAACATTGCAATTGGATATACAGTTTGCCTCACTGTGGAAATATCCATGTGATCTCAAATAGAATTCTGATATAATCGTACCTCTTTCAAAGGGGCCATCAGAGATGTTTTCAGTGTGATGATTCTCACTGGCTTTTGCCATTCCTACCGACCAAAATGTTTGTTGTGCCAGTCACAAGTCTTCGATGGAGTGTATGTCTCTCCCTCTCACTCGGATTGCCCACAGCTCTAATCTACTATCTCTTGTAATTATGTCATGGTTTTATGCGGCACACATTCACCAATTACTTGGCCACTTAGTGCAGCCTGAGAGGATGGGTCTGCGATTGTGGGATTGCCCATGGAGTGAAGTCTATGCCGAGGCAGAGATTTCACAGTCTGACCCAGGCCTGAGTGTCATTAAGTGTAGTGAGGTTTGGAAAGAATGATTCTGCTCCATGTGGGATGGGGTCACTGAGGTGTGCCTTGCAACCTGCAGCCCAAATGCCGGTGGTAGTGACATAGGTCAGTGGTTCCTAATGTATGGTCCAGGTATCCCTGGAGTCCGGAAAGCCTACTCATGCGGTCCGCGACCAGCAGCGGCACATCCGTACGGGCTGAAGGGCCACGCCCCCACCTATGTCCAGACAAGAAGAATTACTGTCACGCTGTACAAAGGTCAGCCTGACAGACACTCTTGTTCAGGTCAGAACACCAGGAGCTAGAAATGAGATAAATACATAGGCTCCTGGCTGACAGAGCTGAACTTTGCCATGCTGAGGATTTCACATCCCTGTGGGCTTCACCGCCTCAACCTGGCAAAAGCGCCTTCAAGCCCTCCCCCTTGTGACAAGGGATAGCATCACCCATTGCAGAGGGAAGAGGTGTGGCGCCGCGGCCAGGGCGACTGACGCTGGAATCTGGGGCCCGTGATTTGATCCCGGCAGCAGGTCAGCCCAGCACCATGTGACTCTGGGCAATAGCTTGCTTAATCTTTCCGACGGCCCCCAGTGCCGGCATACCTCCGGGTAACTGTTCCCGCTTTACAAATACTGGATTTACATTTTACATTTACATCAGACCTGGGCACATCAGTTTTAAGCCTTGAAGTAGTACCCATGCTTGAGTGCCAGTCAGTGACACCTCGTCACAGTGAGGGGTGTGGTCAGCTGTCTCACTGACTCCACTCCACTCTGTGAGGAGGTTGGAACTGCTGCCTTCCCTCATTGCCTGACCAATGTCAGCCAATGAGGAAAGGCAGCAGTCCGAACCCTCCTGGGACCTCCAAGGTTTGGGACTGCTGACTACCCTTATTGGCTAAGGTCAGCCAATGACAGAATCCAGCAGTCCCTATCTCCTGGGATCTCCAAGGCTTTCCTCGCTAAGAACAGTAGGGCACGTTTTCAGTTTTTTAAAAAAGTTTGGAGTGTGCCTGCGTGTAGGTATGAATGTGTAGTATATGATTATTGTTTGAAATGACGTGCGTGAACGCACGCGCGTCATTCACAAACAATAAACATCGTGTTATGGTTTGAATGTGTGTATTGACGCGTGATGTGTTCGCGTGAGGTGTGTATGTAGATTTGTGCCGCGTGTCTGTATGTTGTCCTTTGAATGTTGCGGCGTGCATGCAGGTTTGATTCGCGTGTCTGTGTTGTTGCTTGAATGGAAACGCTTGGGTTAAATAGTGTTGCCGTGCGGTTAAACTGGCATTCAATTTGTACGCTGATGCTTTTGGCTGCACATTAAAGGATCTGCTTACCGAATTAACTGGAATTGTCTCCTGGAGAGTTTCTTTCACTTTTATTACACTGGCGACGATCAGGAACACGTTTCCATGCGTGCAACGAGTATATTTTTCAGAAGTTTTCTCATTTTTTCAACAAATCGTTTTCATTGGCTGTTTCACTTGGAAATTTTTACATTGGGATTTTCTATTGGATGCTTCTCGATCTTTCTCATTGGATAATACAAAGAAGAATTTATAAGAGCTCTTTCCATTGGTAACTATTTGTCATCATCGTTTTTAAAAAAAAAAAAGGAAACATTTTATTTCTTCAGTTGACTGTGGATTGTGAACAAGCAGAATATATTTGTCTAGAGGAGTATTTACAAGAAGGAAATTAACAGTAAGTGACATCTGTGATTCGCACACACTTTTGTGAGTCACAAACATTTCAATTGTAAAATATTTATTTATTTTCACTATTTAAAATTGTTGCTTTTCGTTAACTATGACTGGGATTCAACCTCCTCCTTCATTTTTGGCCAGTAAGGGTGATCCTCCTATTGAGTGGGACATTTGGGAACCTATGTTTTTAGCATACGTTGAAGTTTTAGAGGAAGAAGAATGTGGAGCAGAAAGGAAATTAGCTCTATTAAAGCACTGTCTTGGTGGAATAGCACTTAAAGAATTCAAAAGTCTACCTTCTTTAAGTGACACTTCTAATGTGGATGTATATCAGATTGCTACTAGGCAATTAGCTATTAGATATGGAAAAAAATTTAATATGGTCATGGAAAGATTTAAATTTTACTCAAGAAAACAACAAACAGATGAGTCCATTGATAACTATGTATCTACACTGAGAGCATTAGCAGTCACATGTGATTTTGAACATATTAATTATGATCAAGTTTTAAGAGATCAAATTCTTATGTGTACTAATAACAAAAAGATACAACAAAGACTATGGACAACCTCTGATATGACCTTAAATGCAGCGATTGAAATTGCAAAGTCAATAGAACATTCTGAAAAATTTGTAGATGAAATATGTTCGCAGAACAACAGTAAATCTGATATTCTAATTATAAATAAAGAAAATGAGAAATTTAAAGATTCAGGAAAATATGGAAAAAATATTAATACAAGGAATGATAACCAGTATAAAAATGAATACAGAAATAGATGGCAAAAACCTGATCATAGAACAAATATGTGGCAAAGATCTGATCAAAGGATGAATACCTGGCAAAGAGCAGATTCAAGAACATACAATATGTACTGTTTTAGATGTGGTAGTAGTTACCATCTAGGAAATTCAAAATTATGTCAGGCACTGGAACAAAGTATGTTCAAGATGTGAAAAAAGGGGCATTTTTCAAAAGTTTGCAGATCAGCACCAAGGAGAGTCAGTTTAGTTCAAGATCAAGAACATGAAGGTTCAAGTGATTGTGAATTTGATGTGAATACTATAATGTGCATAATTAACGAACCAAAAGTAAGGAAATTCCCTTCATGTAATATCACTGTTAATGGAGTTTCTACCAAAGTATTTGTTGACTCTTGCTCATGGTACACAATCCTACCTGACATCTTATTTAAATCTAATTGGCCTAATGTTAATTTGATACAACCAGATATCACGCCAAGTGGATATACAGGCCATAAATTACAACTCATTGGTTACTTTATTGCTGAACTCAAATTTAAAAACCACTCTACACATGGGAAGGTGTATATTACAAAATCTGGTGATTCATTATTAGGTTGGCCACATGCAGAACAATTGGGAATGAAACTTGATCCTAATGCTGATCCTCCTGTTTATCCTATTGACTCTGAACCAAGCAAATCTGTACAAAGTAAAACTGGAGAAGACTTGATTTCCGAAATTAAAGAGAAATTTCCAAAATTATTCTGTGATGTTCTAGGAAAGTATAAAGGATTCGAACATCGGATAAAAGTACATGCAAATGCCTTGCCTGTCCGTCATAAAGTAAGGAATGTGCCTCTTTCTTATAGAGAAAAATTAAAAGAAATTCTAAATGACATGTGTCAAAAGAAAATAATAGAACCCATTGAATCATCTCCATGGGTTTCACCCATTGTAATTTCGATCAAATCTGGGGGAGATCTTCGCGTATGCATAGATTTACGCAGTTTGAACAATGCAATTTGTGTGGACTCACATCCTTTGCCCAATCTACATGAAATGGTTTCCACTTTAGATAATGCTAAGATATTCTCATGTCTTGATCTAGCAAGTGCGTATCACCAGGTGGTCCTGCATGAGGATTCAAAAGACTTAACTGCTTTTATTACACCTGAAGGGCTATATAGGTTTTGCAGGATGCCCTTTGGGTTAGCAAGTGCAGCTGCAGTTTTTCAGAGGCTGATGAAAGAGACATTAAGTGGATTAACTGGGGCAATTGCATTCCAAGATGACATTTTGGTCTTTGGGAAAGACATAATTGAACACGACAAGCATTTATTTGAAGTATTGAACGCCTTATCGGAGAAGGGTTTAACTCTACGTGCGTCCAAGTGCAAATTCAGGAGAGAAGAAGTAGAGTATCTTGGACATTGTATTAGTGCAAATGGTATTAGACCTAAAAATTCACATTTGGAAAACATTAGCAAAGCTCCTGTTCCTCAGAACAAAGAACAATTAGTTGCCTTCTTAGGTCTTGTTGAATTCTATGCAAAATTTATCCAGAACTATGCAAGTGTGATTGAACCTTTCAGGATGCTCTTGAGAAGAATGCAAAATTTGAATGGACAGAAACTATGACGGAAACCTTCAATGCTGTAAAGTCAATGATTATTAAGGCACCCTGTCTTAAACCATTTGTGATTGGCAAGAAATGTATTGTAACAGTAGATGCAAGTAATTGTGGGTTGGGTGCTGTGCTGATCCAAGAGGAATGGGGTAAAGAATGGATCGTATCATATGCCTCAAGAACGTTGAGAGAGTCTGAACGTCATTACTCTGTGATTGAAAGAGAACTTTTGGCATGTGTTTGGGGTGCTGAACATTTCCGACCTTTTTTGTGGGGAACGAAATTCACCATTAAAACTGATCACAAGCCCTTGGTATATATATTATCACCAGGCGGAGGACGCACACTTTCTTCTAGGTTAGCTAGACTTTCGTCTAGGTTACAAAATTTTCAGTATTCCTTGGAATACATTCCTGTGAAATCAAATGTTCATGCTGATTGCATGTCAAGGCTTCCATTGGCATGCAGAGATTCTGATGTGGTTGGCAAAGATGAATGCGAAGTGGCACATGTTTATAATGATGTTAATTTAGTGTTTGGAGAAAATTCAATAGTAGAAGAAGAGACATGGAATGAAGAAATGAACAAAGACTTAGAACTCAAAGAAGTTAAGGAATATGTGTTGAAAGGTTGGCCTGAAGGAAGGAACTTTACAGGAGGTTTAATGAGTTATCACAAGATTAAGGATGAACTGGCTATAGAAAATGGGATCCTATTAAGAAATGATAAATTTATTCCACCCTTTGGTCTTAGGAAAAAGTTTCTGGATTTGGCTCATGTGGGGCATTTTGGAATATCAGTCACTAGAAGACGTTTAAAGAATAATTTCTGGTGGCCGGGTATTGATTATTTTGTTGAGCAACAGGTAAAATTGTGTGAACTATGTGCTAAGAGTGATAAAACAGCTAAGGCTTTACCCAGTGTACCACAACCTGTTGGATTACCTGCATCACCATGGAATAAGATTGGCATTGATATTATTGGACCATTTGGTGTTTTACCACAACAACATTCTTTTGGTATAGTACTTATAGATTATTTCTCAAAATGGCCAGAGATAAAGACAGTCAAGGAAGTTACTAGTGACGTTATTATACAGTTTATGGATGAAGTTTTCTGCAGAGAGGGTATTCCCCAAGAAGTAGTAACGGATAATGGTCCACAGTTTGTTAGGAAGCAAATGGAAAAGTATTTTAGTAGATGTGGCATTTTTCACAGAAGAATAGCAGTATTCCATCCTGAAGCCAAAGGTCAAATAGAGAGATTCAATAGAGTGGTCAAGGAGGCTATCCAATTAGCTGTCAAAGGTGGGTTGTGCTGGAACAAAGCTTTACAGTCCATGCTATTATCATATAGGACTGCTCCCAATGCCATTACTTTGCTATCTCCTTTTGAGATGTTGAGAGGGCGTAAACCCAGTACTAATTTGGTTCCTTGGTGGTTAAAGAACAAGGATAGTAATCGTATTGATTTTGCAGAAGTTGACTTTGAAGAAATTCGCAGGAAAGTTGATATTTATAAGGAAAAAATGAAGAAGGATCTGTCAAAAGTGGAAACAAGGAGTTGTGTGCCTGTTCGTGTAGGTGATTTTGTGAGATTAAAAAAAGGCAGTTATGTACATAAAGGACTAGCGAAGTGGTCTGATCCTGTTAAGGTTGTTGAAGTATTTAAGAATGCTGTAAGAGTATTTGATGGAAGTGTTTGGCATTTTAGCAGAGTTTCAAAATATAATATCAGCAAAGAATCTTCTGAAGATGATTCATCTAATGTTGTTTCGGATGAGGATGACTCATTTAATGTATTTTTGAATGTTGACGCTAATGATTCAAAGTCATCTGAATTACCTACTGCTTCCACTAATTGTGATTCCAATACGCAAGAGTTACTAAGGAGTTCAAGATATCACAGAATTCCATCAAGGTTCAATGACTTTGTTCTTTCTTAAAAAAAAAAAAAGAGGGAGGTGTGTAGTATATGATTATTGTTTGAAATGATGCGCGTGAACGCACGCACGTCATTCACAAACAATAAACATCGTGTTATGGTTTGAATGTGTGTATTGTCGCGTGTTGTGTTCGCGTGAGGTGTGTATGTAGATTTGTGCCGCGTGTCTGTATGTTGTCCTTTGAATGTTGCGGCGTGCATGCAGGTTTGAGTCGCGTGTCTGTGTTGTTGCTTGAATGGAAACGCTTGGGTTAAATAGTGTTGCCGTGCGGTTAAACTGGCATTCAATTTGTACGCTGATGCTTTTGGCTGCACATTAAAGGATCTGCTTACCGAATTAACTGGAATTGTCTCCTGGAGAGTTTCTTTCACTTTTATTACAGAATGATTGTGTATTTGTTATTGAATGTTGTGAATTGGTGTGTTTGTGTGAATGCATGGGTGTGAGCGATGTGTGTTTGTGTGCCCCGTCCCCTCCCTTGTAAAATTACAGGCCACAACTGCATAGAAAATTAAATAATATTATCAGATTATTAAAGAGTATATACATAAAGCAGCAACATTGAAAATCGAACATTTGAAAAAGTTTTGTAAATATAAAGGAATTTGAATGTAAGGCTAAAAAATAAGTTAGTATCATGAGATTGATTCATCGGAGCAGTGCAAATGCAGTTAGTATGATTTGTGGACTCAATTGCATTTAGAAAGGCTCTAATCTTCCCATTAACTATATATATGTTATTTATATTTGTTTGTGAAATAAATACATTTCATCATTTGTGTATTTGTGTGATGAATTTTTGTTTTGTATTTTTGTGTACTTTTTTGTGCTCAACTCATCGATTCCAATAATGATTCAGTGGGGATCCCGGTGTACCAGTAATAATTAAGTAAGCATCCACAGAAGTCAAAAGGTTAAGAAACACTGACATAGGTTATGGATTGTCTCTGCAGAGTGTATCAAAGTGTGGATGCAGACCTTATGACCCTTTACCTAAGCAGTGTTAGTAGAAAGCAAGCAACAGAGGCCATTTTGGAGTCTTGGTGGACCTTCTATCAACGACTTGAATCTGAATCTGTACGCCCTGTGTAGGATCCGTGTTCTAAATATTAGAAGTTATGGTTTATCCTGACTGCGTGACATGTGAGTGGAATGTTGGAGTTTGGTAAAAATAGAAAGTGGAGTATGTCCTTGGGAGCCAGGATTGACAGTTGAGGAGGCTGGGCGGGCAGCTGCTTGACTCATGGGGGGGGGGGGTATAATTTACCTATACCTTATTCATTATTTTATAATGAATACGCTACCAATGTAAATTCTGGAGTTTGCTCCTCTTTCTGGAATCCTACACTAGGACGAGTTTTAAAGAACAGCGTATGCTGAAGCAAGATGTAAAGGAAATAAAAGAAATAGGAAAACAAAATATTGAATGTGCCACCAGTGTCTACACTTGCAAACTTTAACTGATGCCTCTTGGAGAAACAAGTGTGTTGGTTAGTTCAGTGGAACAAGAAAGTGAACTGAAGTCCACTGATGGTTGGGACTGAATACCTGCTGCAGTGAAGAGTAATCTTAAAGGGGGCTGTGGAATCTTGCTGGATAAAGAGACCTGTCAAGTGTGACTTAGATCTAACAGATGTATAGCTCTTAAAGTCGTTCGCTGAATAGCGTGAATGAGAGCTGTGTTGACGAACTTTCATACTGTCATTATCTGTCTATATAAAGCTGCCCCTCCTGGAAGGCATCAGCTGCATGTGAAATGTGTTCTCCAACCAGCCACCTTTTTTTCATAGGATGCATTTTAGCTCAGTGAATTGCAAGGTTTCGTTAGTGAACTGCGTGGCTTTGACATTCTGCTGCAAGCATAAGTACTGTGAAGGTTATTTCCCAAGATTATAACACCCGGTCAATATCAGCTGAGATAATGAGGTGTCTCTGTATGCTGTATCCCATGGGCAGGAAGTGCAGGAGTGGATGTGAGCGGCATTCTGGTGTTTAAGGTCCGTACATACATAGGATCTGTGAGAGGGATGTATGTGAAAGAATAGTGCAACACATCATATAAAAATAAACATTACCTATGTGTTGTGTAATGAAAATGTTGACTATGAAGGACTGTCACAGGTTTGGGTACAGGTCACGCCACATTCTGCAGACTACAAGAAAGCATTGTGCCATAGAGAACAATATCTGTTTTGTTTCTTTTCACAAATGTCTTTATTGTTTTTGTGATTGAGACTTCTAGCTGTAGATTCCTCACCTTTTGAATATTCCCCTAAGCATCAGAGTGGATCCGAAAACTTTTCAGAAGTGCTTTGGCATGTCGAAAGGTGGCACTTTGCGTCTCGCCACTGATGCCGTTCCGCTCCAGAAATTGCATGCAGTGCCTATATAGGTGCCACTCCCAGCTCCTTTCTTTCCATGCCTCCACATGTGTAACCAGAGCTTCTCTTGTCACTCAGAGACCACTTTGTTGGGTTTTTTTCTTAAAAATTCCCCAGTGTGCAATGGATGTCATTCCCTAAGATGAAAGGTTTTAAGTCCTGTAAGGATTGTTCAAAGCAGGTACCTGTGACAGATATCCACCACGTTTGCCTGTGGGCTCTGGGGTCAGGCCAGAACTCCAAGACCTGCGGCGACTGTGCTTCAATAAACCCAAAGGTCATCAGGGAACACAAAGTGAAACTTTGTTTCCCAGCACAAGACGCAGTGCAGGCACCGCTCCAATTCCTGGTCCAAGTCGGAGGCTCGATCCCGATCCCACTACCTGAGTCAACAGAGCCGCTCAAGTGGCTAGTCTTTCGCGCGTTCCAAGTCCTCCGGTAAGCACAAACAACATAAGAAGTTGAAGTGTGGCTCCAGCCCTTCACACCATTCTCATTCACCTGATGAAGTGTGAGGGTAGCACCAATAGTCCCATTCCCTCTCAGGAAGATGGCAGACTTGGGAGCCGATTCCGTAGCTGGTTCTGGCACACCCGAAGTTTCTGGGGCCTTCAGTCATGCCATGCCAGATCTAAGAGTTTCGCAGAGTTATGCTTCAGCACTTCAGATTTTTACCGACTCTCTCTGGTGTTCTTTCGGGTCCAATGGAGCTGAGAGGCCTTCCACCTGGATTCCCGCCGGCAAGTTTGGCCTCAGTGCCAGCTGTACCCTCTGAGCCACTGCTGCCCTCAGCTCCAGCACCGACGACGCACAGCGGCCACAACCACAGCATACAGGAGCACGTTGATGCTGATACCAACTACACCGCCTAAACAGGTGGCACTGATTGTCCTGTCTGAACCAGATCTGGCTTTGACTGATGTCTCAAATGAATTCAACTGAGGTTGCTGCACTGTTCTCATCACAAGACAGACAACATTGCTTACACTTTCTTTTCGGAACAGACTTAGACAATGACTACAACCAGGGTGATGAGTTTGTTCAGCCTTATGCTGACGACAATTGGTACAAGGACTTGTATGAGGTAATTGACTTGATACTTCCCAGCACCGGCCCTTTTCTCTCCTCTTGGCCCAGTTACAGAAGAATCTGCCTCCTGCACCATGAACTTGTGCAGGTTTGTTTAAATCCTTTACGGCCACCTCCCCACCATGGAGGTGAAAACGAACATCCTGACTGATGTCTTGCAGCCTGGCCAGACTTCTTCTGAGTCTCTTTTATTTCTTAATGATGCCTTGATGGATACGCTTCTAGGGGCTTGGGCTAATCCTTCCTGTTAACCATCTAATTGCCACGCACCACTTATAGGTGCATTAGTAGACCAGTCTTCTTGTTACAGCACCCCTCTCCATAGAGCCTTGTGGTGAAAGCTTCTAATAGCCAGGCCAACCCCAACAATATCCCTACACTCCCCTTGACAGGGAGGTGAAGAGAGTAGAGACATTTGAAAATCGCCTCTTCTTCTCAGTCAATTTGGCCCTGCATTTGATCAGCACCTCCTGTTTGTTGGACCGCCATTGCTCTCATGCAGCTGCGGCCCGTGAAGGGTGTTTCGGTGGGGCAGAGAGGCGGGGTGGGGGAGGGGCAGGGTGGGGGGGGGTGCTAAAAACCGTTGTATGGATAATTGAAGGTAAGTAAACAATTTAATTAATAAAACGAATTTCGTAGTGCGCCCTGCATCGCAAAATGTGATGCAGGGAGCGCTACGAAATTCTTCTTCGAGAGAGGTGTACCTTACCACCAGCCTGTCTCACCCAGCAGTTTTGTGGAAGAGGGCATGGTGCCTCCTGCAGCCAAGGTCAGTGTGCCCCTCAGACTGATGCCACCTCCACCTGCAAAACCTCGTTAGAGTGCCCTACAGGGTCACAGCTTCCCAGTGGAAGGCAGAATCCACTGATTCTCTCTGGGTTGGAAAGCAATCAATTTGGAGGACAGGTGGGTCCTCCAAATTGTTCACAAAGGCTACGCCTTACCCTTCTTTCTGTCCCTACACATCTTCTGCCCCCTACCCAAAGACTGACAGAGGACCATCTCTTTATTTTGTGGCAGGAAGTGCAAAGCCCTTTAGGCCAAAGAAGCTATTGAGTGTGTGCCAGAAGTATGGCATGGGTGTTATTTCCACTACTTCCTTGTGTCCAAGATGGATGGAGGTATTCTGCCTATCTAGATCAGCGCCCTCTTAATCTCATCATCCGGAAGAAGAAATCCAAAATGCTCACCCTGGCCCCGATTTCCCAAACTCAGAGACTGGATAGTGGTGTTGGACCTGCAGGATGCTTATTTCTATATTCTCGTCCTGCCAGCCCATCAGCACTACCTGTGGTTCATGATGGGAGAGGAGCATTTTCAATTTGCTATGCCCCCCTTTGGTTTCACCAGTGCCCCTTGGGTGTTCACAAAAGTGATGGTGATGGTGAAGGCACAACTTCGGAGGTCAGGGGTGCAAGTCTTTTCCTACCTCAACGACTTGCCCCAGGCAGGCATCAACCACTTCCAGACTACGGTGAAACACTTGTCAACTTTCAGGTTCATTATAAATGTGACAAAGTCACCCCTGACTCCTTCCTAGATGCTCCCCTTCTTCTGTGCCATTTTGAACATGGTTCAGTTTTGTCCCTTTGCTCTAGAAAAGAGAGTCCAGGACATTTATGCTATGATCATGATCTTCCAGCCTCGGTCTTAGATTTCAGTGATGTCAACTCTAAGACTGCTAGGACTGAGGGTCTCTTGCATCCTGCTGGTTAAGCACACCAAGAGGCATGTGCAGTGGGATCCAAAGTCCCAGTGGACCCAACATTAAGGTGGGCCCAACATCAAGGGGACCTCTTCAATCAAGTCCAGATCTTGGAGGAGGCTAAGAAAGATCTACAGTGGTGGCTACTGTACCACAATTGTACTCCTCTCCCTTCCCCACCCAGAGCTGACATTAGTGACTGATGCATCACTTTTGGGCTGGGATGGCCAACTGTGAGAGGTAGAGATCAGAGGCCTCTGATCTCCAGCCAAGTCATGGCTCCATATCAAACTTCTGGTACTGAGCGCCATCTGCTTGGCATCCAAATCCTTCCTGCAATACATCACGGGAAGGTTGGGTCAGGTGGTCACGGACAACACCCCTGCCGTGTGGTTCAGCAATACACAATGAGGGGTGATGTGGTATTGGGTTCTCCAGGCCTACATACTCCGCAGAATACCCTCTACACCATAAGAACTGTTGGCACGGAAACTAGAAAATGTAAAAGACAAGTTTATTAAGACCCCATGGGGTGGTGGTACATTCCTACAGCACCCTTCGGCAATGCAAGAAGTATCACACCGAACATAGGTGTAAGTCCTTCTTTTATACAGTTTTATAGACATTAAAAGATGGGCGGTACATGGCCACAGAGTTTTAGGTACATATATGGTCATTTTTGGAACACAGCCAACTCATGGGAGGGGTTACAACACCACTGGTCAGTTTGGTGGAACATTCCTAAGCGATGACTGGTCAGTCTGAACTGCGCATGTGCGGACTTGACCACTACTAAAAATAGCCTGTTGCTGGGCAAACTCGAGTGGTCAGTGGTACAAAGGACGGACAAAAGGGCATGCTGACCACGAGGCGACACATTCGCTAAAATGGCCGCCGTAACATACAAAATGGTGTTTAACAACTAAGGCCAAGATAAGGGAATAACGTGTAGCAAAGCTTAACGCTAACCCAGTCATTGTCAAATTACGACAGACGACCCTTTTAGCGTTTAGCTGAAGCTACCTCATAATGGACATAATCAGGATACTCATCTTCTATATCGATGGACATAATCTGGGCCACTTCTTTGTGAAGCATTAATTCATTTTGGGCGAAAGGATACAAGCTGATAAGCACATAGAACATAATGCAGGGCCACATTGGATACATAAGCATAGGAAGAATAGTATCCCAATTATTATACATAGGATCGTCAGTAACTTCCAGCCCCATGTACTAAGTATTGACCAAAACCACCCCGAAAAGGTCCATGTACCATTGTCAGGATGTATCTCAGCAGCAATTTTATGTAATTTGGATATGGCATCATATACAGATGGTGAATTATCTGGCACATAACCACAGCAACTACTTCCGATAATGCGGCATGCCCCCCCTCGATCGGCTAGAACTACATCTAGAACCATCCGGTTCTGGAGCGTTACAATTCTAGAGATCTGAAGCTCCTCAGTTAAATTCCCTAATGCAAAAGCAGTATCATTGGCAACAGCTTCAACAACACGGGTTAATCGTCATATTTTCCGGCTATTTAGAGCAGCTCCCACAAAGGAAAACAAACCCAAATTGAAGTCAACATATTGTTGCAGTGCGGTATCTGTTTGGTCAATATCGTCAAGAACTACTGCGCTTTTAACTCTGTTCAATATAAAATTGTGGTACAACACGTAATCATTATGATACATAGGCGGAGCAATAAATACAGGGGGCAATACAAAAGAGATGTAGCATGTTCCTAACCATCCTAAAGGGAGTCGATGATAACCTTTATTACCACATATGAAGTACGTATTTCGGGAGGCCACAAATGAAATGCCATTCGGGGTATCAAAGGTAAGAGTGGTGTTACATTCACTTCTGCCAACTGGGATTGTACCTTTATTACGTACACATAGATCGGCCTTTGTATCAATGACATTAATAACATGTGAATTGGACATGTTAACATTTTGATGATTACTGTAAACTCGTGGTGCAGACACATTGTCCGGGCGGTACTCTTCCCATTCGAACTTAGTACCTTCAGCTTGTGGATAGCCGTCTCGATCATTGAAACAAATTTTGTTTAAACGAAAAAGCAGTCCCCCTTTTGTTGGCCATCGCAAAGTGAACAGGAGGGTGTACCAGGCATTGCAAGACCCATTATGAGAAAACGGGAGTGGGATAAGCGGTGTGCCTCCTTTCTTTTGATGCCCAGGCAACATCCCACATACCCAGCAGTTAGAAGTGTTCGTCATATTGTGAGTATGATGCAAAATTTGAATGAAGCTATTGTTCAAGTAAGTCTGTCAGTGCCGTTCTTCATGGTATGGTAGGGTGAAATGAAAATGTTCAGATGGAGCCGGGGTAGTCGGCAGCAAATGTTCTCGCACAGGTACCACAAGTTCTACTACCCAGGCTATCACAGCTATTACTACAATTGTCAACACAAATAATACAGCACCGAGGATTCGTTTGTCTCGTGCTGCAGAAGACGCCATAGTTCAAAAGTTCACAATGTCTCAAATGTACAACTAAAAAAAATAAAAATGTGAGTGCTGAGCTCCGAGGTAGCCGTTGTTTTCTTCTCCGGGGTCAAGACGGGTGTCGCTACACTTGGCAGAACTGACCCCCCTCCCCTTGAGATTCACGGCTTCCGTTTCACAAACCTGGAGCGGTAACTCAACCAGTCTCGCATCAAAAAAAATTCTTCTTATCGTGGTCGCAGGTTATATCTTTCTCGTCCAGAAACAGTGTGGTCCGGGAAGGCTCCCTCCGATTCAGCAGACGTTACAGCTGGGCTCTTCTCCTCGTCCAAGATGTCTCGGTAGTCAGACAATGCTGTCGGGCTCACCAGATCCGGAGAGACACGACGGCAGTGAGTAGAGTGCACCCACCGCTTCCTGTTGGTAACTTGCACAGCCGTTCGAGTTGCGAGCAATACCTGCTCGGGGCCACGCCACCTCGGTTCCAAGCTGTTCGTCCTTTCAAACGAGCGGATCATCACATGGTCACCAGGACGAAGATTGTGAGCCTCTCCAATGGAGTTGTCAGGGAGCGCTTCTCGAACCTGTTGATAAATAGAGAGTAAATCATTTGTTAATCGTGCCAAATAATCGTTCATCATTATAAAAGGCACATCATGTAACAATCGAGGCTTAGGAACTCCCCATATGTTCATCGGCCTTCCAAACACCACTTCATAAGGTGTGAGGCCAGTTCGAGAATGGGGCACTGATCTAATAGAGAGTAATGCTAAAGGCAAGGCATCCGGCCACTTCAAAGACGTGGATGCCACAATCTTTGCCAACTTTAGTTTCAAAGTAGCATTATACCGTTCAACAAGACCTGCTGACTGAGGATGGAACACAGCATGAAACTTCTGCTGGATTCCCAATCCCTTCAACACGTACTCCACAATTTTCCCAACAAAATGGGGACCATTGTCGCTCCACAAAAATTTGCAAACGCCATATCGAGGGAAGTATTCTTTGAGCAAAACCTTAGCTGTTGTCAAAGCTGTATTATCCTTCGTGGGGAAGGCCTCAACCCATTTGCTGAAAGCACACACCACCACTAAGACATACTTACGAGTATTGCAACACTCAAGCTGGATGTAATCCATTTGTAGTACCTCGAATGGTGCAGTAGGTGGAATGAACCCTCCTTTCGGAGTATGGGTCCCTTTTGCAGGATTGTGCTGTAAACATATCAAACAGGTCTGCACTACTCTCTTGGCCGTATTGGCAATCTCGGGATGCTCCCACACTCGCGTTAGCAATCGAGTAATTGCAAGAGATCCAACATGTGCCAACCCATGTGTCATCTGGACCATCACTTGCAAGTAAGCTGCAGGCAACTTCCATCGTTCCATATCTTTGCTTCTCCAACAACCCTCATCATCCAGTACTCCCTCTGCTGCTCAGGTTGCAAGTTCTTCTTCAGTTGCTGATTTCTGAATGTCTAATATCTCCGCTCTAGCATCATGCCATCGCTCGGCCTGCGACTTCACTACATACATTGGGGAGTCATTTCGTGACATAGCCGTTTGTCTTGCTATACTGTCTGCAAAAGCATTACCTTGTCCCACTTTGTCAGTGACCTTTTTATGTGCACTGCATTTGATTATTGCCACTTTCTTTGGACAAAGTAACGCATTTAGGAGATCACGCACTAGCTCTCCGTGCATAATGTGTACTCCATGCGAAGTCAAAAACCCACGTTCTCTCCAGAGTAAGCCAAAGTCATGCGCTACTCCGAAGGTGTACCGTCTGTCTGTGTAGATGTTCACACATAAGCCAGCACTCAATTCGCAGGCTCTTGTCAAAGCTATTAACTCTGCTGCTTGGGCCGATTTCTGTGGTATTCGTGCTGTTTCTACCACTGTCTTAAGTGTCGTGATCGCATATGCTGCAGAAGTTGTACCATCTGGCAGCCTTAAACACGATCCATCAACCCACAGTTCCCCATCCACATCTGGAAGTGGCGTATCCTGTAAATCGACACGACCCTTTGTTTGTTCTTCAATCAGGAAAACACAGTCATGGTGTTCTTCCTCTTGGCCCTCCGCAACCGGATACGGCAATAAAGTGGCAGGGTTCAGGGTAGCACATCTTTTTAGTGTGATATGTGGCGCCAAGAGTGTAAGCTCATATCCTGTTAAACGTGCACTCGTAAGATACTGGGTTTTCGTTAGCAGAGCGTTTACCGCATGGGGAACTAAAACCAACAGTTTGTGTGACAAAACTATTCCCTCACTCTGTCGTATAGCTACTGCTGTTGCTGCAACTGCTCGGAAACACCCAGGTAATCCTCGTGCTATAGGATCAAGAATGGCCGAAAAGTACGCACAGGGCCTCTGCTTATCCCCGTGTGTCTGCACTAACACTGATAATGTGCACCCATCTTTCTCGTGCACATACAACGTGAAAATCTTCGTGTAATCTGGTGTACCTAACACAGGTGCAGAACAAAGGGCCTGTCTCAATTGTTCAAAAGCATTCTGACATTCATCTGTCCATTCAAGGGGCATTGATGTAGTTTTGGACAGTAACGCTAACAAAGGTTTTATAATGTGCGAAAACCCCATTATCCACTGTCTACAAAAGGACGTTAGTCCTATGAAGGCACGTAAATCTCTCTGAGTGCGGGGGACTGGTGTATCTAATATTGCTTGAATTCGATCAGATGTTAATGCACGTCCCTCCTTAGACAAAAGATGACCGAGGTAGGTCACCTTTGGTCTACAATATTGTAACTTTTTCCTCGAAACTTTATGATTATTCTGAGCCAAAAAGGAAAGCAAAGCAAGAGTACTCTCCTCACATTGTGCATAGGTGTCTGCAGCCAATAGGAGGTCATCAACGTATTGAATAAGAGCCACCCCAGATCGCAATTCGAATGAATCAAGCTGTCTTTTTAAAGCCTGGCTATAAATGCTAGGGCTCTCTGTGTAACCTTGAGGAACACGACAAAATCTATACGATTTATTATTTAACGTGAAACCAAATAGGTATCTGCTGTCGGGATGGATGGGAATGGAAAAGAAAGCATTTTTAAGGTCAATGACAGAGAAAGTAGTGGCAGTAGGGGGGACCAAAGTGAGTAAGGTGGTGATGTCAGACACCACCGGGTACTGGGGCACTACAATTTTGTTTATTTCTCTCAAATCAATAATAAATCGATAGACCTTGTCGTCAGTATCTTTCTTAAGGATCGGAAGAATAGGGCTGTTACAGACATTGTAGGGAACGTCCTCCACTACTCCTGCAATAATCAAATCCTGAACGATGTGCGTCAGGGCAATCTCACCTTCTCTGGATATCTTATACTGTGGTACACGTGGCAAAGATACTCCCTCCTTGACAGTAATTCGAATAGGCGGAATGTGCATCTGTCCCACATCCGTATCTGATATCGCTCATAACGTGTGTGGGAGAGAGGCTAGCGCTTCAATTTCTTGCATGGTACATAGTCTGCCTGCATCTGGATAATTGTCATTCAAAATAACCCGCACTCCTTCAGGAGCGCAGCGTATTGTTGCTAGAAAATATTTGAGCAGATCTATGCCCATAATATTGTCTGGGGTATGAGGCGACAACAAAAATGGGCATAAGCCAAAAAATGTATCACTGCAAAATGCAAGAGGTTGTGATAATGGGCTTGGAGAGGGTGTGCCATCGAACCCTATACATGTTATCATTTCGCCAGACAGGGGAGCCCTTGGAACCAAGTTTTTAGACAGAGCACTACGAGTAGCTCCGGTGTCAACTAAAAACTGATCAATCGAACCCAAAACGCCCGCTGATACATATGGACCTCTTTGATCTACTGGCACTTCAACCGATTCCACACCCCATCCTACGCAATCCTATGCATGCACATAATCCTGACTCTCCACATTTTCACCCTCCGATATCTGATACTGATTTCGTCGATCAAAAGTATTTCGTTCATCCTGACCACGACCCCTCGCCTCAAACCTACCACGATCACCTCCACCTCTCACTCCCGAATAACTATTCCGTGTCCTTCCACCTCCTCGACCACGCTGGCTACGTTGCTCACAAAGCACTGGACAGTCTTCAGCCCAATGCCCAAACTCTTTACAATATGCACATTGGTCCTCAGCAATATCGGTACGACCGTACGACGCATTACCCCCTCCTCGCCTGCCTTTATCATTCCCTCTAGATTGCGCACCGCAAACCTGTGCCAACATCACCTTCGTCTTCAACTCCTTCGCTTTCTTATCAACACCTTCTTTAGCCTCTAACTCCTGCCGCTCATAATACTGAGCCATAGTTAACAAAGACGCAGGGGTCGCCGTGGTCCAAGAACTTTCGCTAGTTTTCAACCGCTTTGCAATCTCCGGTAGGAGATTAGCCACATACTTGTCGACAAACAGATGCCTACCCGTATCATCTGTTAACAATTGTCCACTGTAATCATGAAACGCTTCTTCGAAACGTGTGAAGAAGTCAGATACCGACTCGTCTTGTTTCTGTTTGCACGAGGCTAACATAGTCCAATCAATCTTTTTAGGGGGGACAAGCGTTTTCAATTTATTCAAAATAGCTGTTGGGAGATCTAAAATCAGTTGACAGGGTTTACATGCAGGCTCCCTATCCAAATCAGCCTGGCTTATATCTTTCCAATTTGCTCCGAACATCGTTTGATCATCAAACTTACGAATGGCTCTCCACATATCAGGGGGCAGTATCATCCCAAAGAAAAGATCAATATCAACCAGCGTCATAACACAGGAAGAAATAGCCCCCTCCACACCTTCATAAAAAGCTGCCGGATTTTTACCGGGATCGGGTAAAGTGTTTTTCAATGCCATAACATCCGCTCTATTCCAAGGTGTATACACCCAATTATATATAAAGTACCCTTTTGCATCCCCGGATGTTTTATCATCACTGGTACCTTGCCCTTTAGGGGGAACATACAAAGGTGCAGCTTCACGCATAGGCATAACATGCACTTTAGAACTCTTATCTGCTCCAAAGATAGAACACTCTTTGGATTGCTCCGTCAACCCCGGCACGGACTTCTCTGATGCTTTCCGTGCTTCCCGCAATCTGGACGCCTCATCCCGTAGCTGGACCAATCGTAGGAAAAAGGCATCCGCATCTGAAAGAACAAATAAACCTTTACGCATATTCTCATGATGGACTGATATATGCTTAGGTTCTAAGTCCTCTGAATTCTTACGAAATCGTTCAATAACTTTGTCTGCAAAAGTATTTAAAAAACACAACTGCTCCCGTTCCGACCACTTATTCCTTTCAGCATTAATCTCTGACATAGTTATTCTATTCAAATTCAATTTCCTGGCGAAACGACGCAATTCTGCGGCTCTATTAGCAGTTAACCTCGTACTCGCACTATCTCGATCTTCATCACCGAAGTCCTCGTCCGGAGCCGTAGGCGAAACGTACGGAGGCGGAGACCGATCTAATAACGAAAAATCATCAACTTCATTAGTAAGGACAGGATAAAGCGGACGTCGAATAGGAAATTGACCACTCGTTTGCAAATTACGTTCCCGTGCCTCCCTCTCTTTCTTCTCCTGCAACTCCTTCTCCTCCAGCTGTAAAGCTTTATCTCGAGCAGCCTTGCGCTGCTCTTTTTCCGCCAAGGCAATTTCACGCTTCATACGTTCACGCACTGCTTTCTCCCACATTCGCACACAATCAAACATATTCTGTCTAGATCTGCGTTGAAACAAACATTGCTCCACAAACTGAACCTTTCGTAAATCAAAGACCCATGTAGTGGCCATTGCAACTCGGGATCAGACTTACTGTATTTATTCCATAATTTACTGTACAATATAGGGGGGAGGCCGAATTTGATGTACATTTCACGGTAAGGGGTCCCCTCTGGGGGAGCCGGCTGAGACTCGTTTAATCTGTATGTGGTACCATTCCCAAGACAGCACATCCCTCGGAGTGTGCTTAAAACAGGCATGTTCAAAAAGTACCACGGAAACGTGATACCGTAAAAATGGCACTTACTATACTTCACACAAATGTGCCGCTCAAAATACAAACAAAGTTAGAGAAACATCTCTACATGCCTGCCTATGTGAAGTGCACTAAACATATAGGATCAAATTCATAGACTCAAATGTTAGCTAACTCAAAACATATTCATATTTATAGAACCACAGTAAGCGTCCGCAGACTACCTTACCAATCACAATTCTTACCCAAATCTCAAATATCCAGGTTCCAACTGCCAAGGTCTTTGATCAAATCAGCCAAACAGGCACTGTACAGCAACGCAGACGAGCAGGATCTCAGTCGGGGACCGGCGCCACCTGGAAGGTCAGATCAGAAGGAAGGGAAGAAAGCACCGTGGGTGCCAAGCCTCGGGTCACTCAGTGGCAGCGTACGCGTCCATGGCGAGTTTCCAATCCTTCGTCACGACCTCTCCTTCGGGCATCCGAGTCGCCGATGAGTCCCTTCGTGGTCGCCAATTTGTGGTATTGGGTTCTCCAGGCCTACATACTCCGCAGAATACCCTCTACACCATAAGAACTGTTGGCACGGAAACTAGAAAATGTAAAAGACAAGTTTATTAAGACCCCATGGGGTGGTGGTACATTCCTACAGCACCCTTCGGCAATGCAAGAAGTATCACACCGAACGTCGGTGTAAGTCCTTCTTTTATACAGTTTTACAGACATTAAAAGATGGGCGGTACATGGTCACAGAGTTTTAGGTACATATATGGTCATTTTTGGAACACAGCCAACTCATGGGAGGGGTTACAACACCACTGGTCAGTTTGGCGGAACATTCCTAAGCGATGACTGGTCAGTCTGAACTGCGCATGTGCGGACTTGACCACTACTAAAAATAGCCTGTTGCTGGGCAAACTCGAGTGGTCAGTGGTACAAAGGACGGACAAAAGGGCATGCTGACCACGAGGCGACACATTCGCTGAAATGGCCGCCGTAACATACAAAATGGCGTTTAACAACTAAGGCCAAGATAAGGGAATAACGTGTAGCAAAGCTTAACGCTAACCCAGTCATTGTCAAATTACGACAGTGAGATCACGGATCCAGTGCCAGGAAGCCTGATGCATCTGGAGCAGGCTTGACTGCCAGAGAATCTTCCTGGTGGCATATTATCTGGCGGGCTCATTAAACCCCAGGGCAGCCAAAGTCAGCTGTCAGCACCTTGTGGATTATGCGAAGAGGTTACAACTGGAGATGGGTGAGGTCTCATCTGCAAATGGGGAGAACCGTGGCTCGATCTGTTTTCCACCCATGAGAATGCATAGTGTCAGCACTTCTGCATGTTGTAGTTTTAAGGTGTCTATCGCTTGGTGACAAGTTCTTCCTCGAGTGGAACCCAGGACTTCTGTATGCATTTCAGCCAATACCACTGCTGCCCCAAGTTCTCAACAAGATCAGGACAGACTGGGCCCAAGTCCCTCCAAGCGGCCCCCGACAGGCCATGGAGTGTATGGTATCCAGAACTCCTGGGCTTGATCATCTGCCCTTCGATCAGGCTGCCCCTTCCGGGGGGTCTGCTGTTACAGTAAGACAGCCAGGTTCTCCACCTAAACCTCTACAACCACCTCCTTAATGCATGGATATTGAGTTGCGACAGCTGAATACCTTCAGCCTTCCTCCTGAGGTAGTTATCATCTTGTCCTCCAGGAGTCAGTCAATGAAGAACGGTATAGGGCTGTTGTTGGGACATATTTGTGGTTTGGTGCAACACTTGCCATATTGACCCCCACCAGGCCAAACTGTCTGATTCTTTTTATTTGTTCTGGCTCCCCCTCAGCAAGGCCTTGCTCTGTGCAGAGTTCAAGGGATGTTTTTGGCAAACTTGGTCTTTTCACAGTTGCCTGTTCTGCCCTCTTTGTTGAAATCACCTGTTGAGATGCACATCATCAAAGGTCTGGCACATATTTCCCCCTTCTCTGTTTGTGATGCCACCATGGGACCTCAGTCTTATCTTTCCTTATCTGATGTGCACTCCATTCGATCTACTCCTCAGCTGTTCCTTATAGCTTCTTACTCTCAAAACTGTGTTCCTGGTTGCCATCACCTCTGCACGGCATCAGTGAGCTTCAGGCTCTGTGTGTTAATCAACCATACACCACCTTCTTCCCCGATAAGCTGGTTATGCAAACTCAGGCATACTTTCTTCGAAAGTTGTGACCCCGTTGAACGTCGGCCAAAACATTACCTTGTTGCATTTTTATGCTCCACCTCATACCTTCAAGGAAGAGGAGAGACACTACATTGATTGGATCCAAGGAGATAGCTCAGCTTTTACATCAATAATACCAAAGACCACCAGGTGGGCGATCAACTCTTTGTGGGATTTGCCGGAGCGAAAAAGTGAAAGACTGTGCTGAAGTGTAAAGTCTTGCACTGGATCGTCCTCTGCATTAAGATTTGCTATGCACTGGCAAAGAAGCAGCCTCCAGAAGGCCTGTGAGCCTATTTCACCAGTGTCAATTACACATGTAGGGGATTTTAATTTCTGCCTATAAAACAGTGTATATAAAGATACTGAGTTTTTAGTCAATACTAGAGCCAGTTTTGGTTTGCCTCAGCAGGTGGCTGTAGTCACTAATGTTGTGGCAATACTCTGGATGGAATTTTCACAGACAATCCTCTCCTTAATGTCTCATATTCCTTAAATGAAATTGCAAAATAGGGAATCGCAAAATTTTGCGATTCCTTATTTTGCGAGGGGGGTTTTGTGTGCTACATTGCACACTGCTAATTTGCAATCCAAATGCTGAAATTCTGCGAATTTCAGTGTTTGCGATTGCAAATTGGCTTCCTACATATGGCCTTAAGTCCATTAAATCAGGATCTGCCTTGGACCCTTGTCCATCAAAAATGATTAATTTGGCCCCTGAGATCATAAGTGTCCATCTTCTTGGAATTTCTAATGATGTAATTGATTCTGGCTACTTTCCCAAAGGTTGGAAAAGAGCTTCCATTCTCCCACTTCTGAAAAAATTAAGTCTGGATCCTCAAGATCCAAAGAGTTGTAAATCTAGCTCTCGTCTTCCTTTTCCGGCCAAAGTTTGGAAAAGGCCTTTAATTCAAAATTGGCTTCCTTTATTGAAGCCAATAAGTTACTAGACTCCACACAATACAGATTCAGAGGCGAACACAGCACTGAGTCAACATTGATTGCCACCTCAGAAGACCTAAGGATTAAACTAGATAAGGGTGGCAAGGCATTTCTTATATTTTTGAATCTCTCAGTGGCATTTGACACAGTCAATCATGACTTATTGATTGACTGTGTTTTTAACTTAGGCATTAGAGGACTTGCCCTCTCCCTCGTGAAATCCTTTTTGTCAGGGAGGGAACAATTTGTCGCTATTTGTCAATTTGCGGGGTCATGGCTAACGGCCAAAGAAGATGGCAGCATTCCCATGTCTCGCCTGAGGAAGCGGGGCAGTCTGAGGGATTTCTTCCTGCCCAGCGCAAATCTGGATAGCAGAAAATTTCACCAACGGAGGTCGGAACATTTGCGCTATGAGCTGAACCGAACTCTGACTTTCTTTTTTATGTGCCTTTCCCCTTTTGTAACAACTTGCACTATCATCTGATAGACCGGGCGCCATTTCAGCACTGCTCGAGCGCTGAGGAATGTTGCGTGCGCGCTGAGGAAAGCTGCTTTTTACTGCTCTGCTTGGATCCAGAGACTGCTTTCATTTATCTGCGTGCCTCAAAAGAATCTCTGTTAATAATTGGGCGCTCTCCCCATGTTATAATATATTTTGATTGTACTAATCAGTTCTTCTTTTCACAGGTTCCAACCCTGTGTGCCTGACCTGCTAGTCTTGTATGTTGTTTACATTCCGACGTCCCCCCTGCCTTACCTCATGGAGTCTAGACGTGTCATCGTTCCATGTGGCCTCATCCCCCCACATCCCTTCATTGTTTCAACTTTTATGTAGCTTCGGTCTTTTTCTTCTAATACTTTCTACGGTTTTCACTGGCTCTTCTATACTCTATTTTTCTGATTTCTATTATGCATTCTTCTATCTTATGTCCGTTCTTCCTTTCCTGTCTTTCTCTTTTCCTTTTCTTTATCTTTTCTATTCTCTCATAATTGTTGTTCTAGTTCTTGCCTTTGTACTTATTATAAAGTTTATTCAAATGTTTTCCATTCTCACTTCTCAGTGTTTATTACATGTTTTATAGTTCATAACATGCACAGTACTACTGGTTCATTCAGTATTTCATTACTTTTACTTTATATATGTTTTTGAAAATTGTAACTTGGAATGTCAGAGCTTGAATTACCCTATTAAGAGACAGAGAGGTTTATCCCATCTTTCGAAGCTGTATGCTAGTATCGCCTTATTACAAGAATCTCATTTTACAGAGAGTGAGTCACTTAAACTTAAGAGGAGTTGGGTTGGGGAAGTCTTTTTTCCCTGGGAGATGGTAAATGAAATGGTGTTATAACCTTGTGTCACAAAGCATTGAATGCCAAACCCATCTCCCAAGAGTCAGACTCAGCGGGTAGATGGATTTTCACCAACCTTTTTTGGGGGGAAAACTCCTCTATCCCTACTCAATATATATGCCCCTGCCAGAGGTGATGTTTCATTTTGGACTCCTATTTCTCAATTACTCTTAAAGTATCCATCAAAGAATTTCCTCCTCGCTGGAGATTGTAATCAAGTGAGGGATCCTTTTCTTGACCGAAACTCTAAATCTCCCTTTATTCCAAATACAACACATAAAGCTTTTTTACGTACTATTAAACAAAATAATTTGCTAAATGCCTGGCAACTCTGTAATCCTTCCTTGAAAGAATACTCTTTTTTCTATCCCCCGCATCAAACTCAGTCCAGAATAGATCATATTTTCATCTCACACAATTTATCCCAATCCCTACGTTCAGCTGACATAGGCCCTATACTTATCTCCGATCATACTACTTTTTTGATTCACTTGGATACTTTACACCAACCAACACAACCCAAAAGGTGGCGTTTTAATAATTCTTTGATTCTTGACCCTAATTTTACTGCCTCCTTTACTTCCTTTTTCATGATGATTTTCAACTAACTTTAACAGAGGATCTTCCTTTTCATACAATTTGGGATGCTTTTAAGGCTACTGCTCTAGATTTTATTATCAGATTTGTATCAAACAACTGCAAAAACGTCTTGCACTCTACATACGGCAATCCTTACTAAGATAAAAAAACATGAACTCTCTTTTTACACCTCTAAGTCAAAAGACTGTTTCAAAGTTCTTATCACTGCTAAGATTGATTTTAATGAAACTTCTACTAAACATGCTTCTCTTTATTTATTAAAATCTACGGCAAAGTTTTATGATGGCCAAAATAAATCAGGCAAATTACTAGCTAACTATCTTAAGATTAGGCAACAGAAACATCACATTGATTCTATTATTGATGATAATCATATCCCAAAATTTAAGGATCCCGAAATAATCAAAACATTTGTACATTTTTATACCTCTCATTACACACCAGAAAACGCACCTTCTGATGTGGTTCTTTCACATTATTTTTCTACAATTCATAACCAAACTGGCTCCCAAACGGATTTGGACCTTTTTGGAATCCGATATTACACAGGCAGAATTGCTAAATGTATTAAAGATCCTTAAAAAAGATAAACCTCCAGGCCTGATGGTTTTACAGTTGAATTTTATTTGAACTTTGCCCAATTGCTTCTTCCTCATATGCACACTCTTGTTTCTTCTTTTATAACTTCCTGTCACTCCTCGGGATCCTTTTAGGAAACCATGATCTGTTTAATACCAAAAGAGGACAAAGATTTACGTTATTGCAAAAATTATAGACCTTTATCCCTAGTAAATGTTGACTAAAATATCTTTTCAAAAGCATTAGCCCTACGATTAGAACCATACCTTATCTTGTTGTTAGGCAAAGAACAATCAGGCTTTGTCAAAGGTCGTAACATAACAGATAATACACTTTATTTTTTAACATCCTCTCCAAGACGACACACTACTCAGAACCACTAGCAGCAATTGCCCTTGACGCTGAAAAAGCCTTTGATAGGGTATATTGGCCTCTCATCTTTCATGCCCTTAAATGGTTTGGTTTCGGACCAAAAATTAACTCTTTAATTGCTCTATAATACTCGGAACCTAAAGCTGCTATCTCTACTAATGGCCTCACATTGCTCTACTTCAATCTTAAAAGAGGGGTGCGTCAGGGTTGTCCCCTATCCCCCTTTCTTTTTAGGTCTCGCCTACACAGCGCATGCGCTGCTTAGGAGAGGCCTTTAGGAATCAATTCAGTATTTGGCCCAAAAACGTGCACGCATCGCATTGCTTTCCATGGCAATGCGTGCACGTTTAGCGATTCCCTTGCGGGAACAGGCTTTCATAACCATCTGTTTGTAATTAATAGATGGTTTCTGCTCACTCCCGCAAGGGAAACAGGCGCAGGTCCCCTCCTCTCTTCCCTCCCCCTGCTACCTCCTCGTCCTCAAATGGTTTGCATTTTTTTAGGCAGAAGTGGTCTTCCAACAAAATAAATGTGTTTATATTCTAAAAGCGGACAACTCTTTTCAAGGACTGTTTGTGATACAGGGTGTCAAACTTAAAGGGAAATAGTTCACGCACTGTCCTCCGCCCCAGGGATCATTAACAGGTTACTCCACTCAGACAGAACCAAGCAGGACACTATCCTTATAATCACCCGTCTTCCGACAGAATTCAGCAATTACCAGTTGCGGACAGGAAAGGCCAGGTGACTTTTGTCAAGCAGTAGAGCCTGTGCTTTAAACTGTCATGCCTAGCATTTCACTCAGTTACTCTCATCACGTAAAAGTGGCACAAAGGCAGTGACATCTTTTATTACACTATTATTACTATCAGGCATTTCAGGTTTGGAAACAATGCTACAATCTTTGTTGCGTTTCATTTGGATATACCGCCACCTGGTGGCTGTTTTGAGAATGTTTTTGTGTTTGTATGACTTGTGTATTGGGAGACTCTAGTTCCGAGCTGTGTGTCTGGCTTGGGTGACCACGCAGCAGTCTGAATGAGCTTTTGTTCCCAAATATTTTTAAAAATCATAGAGTAGGCTTTGGCTGCGACCAGAAGACTATTTTTCTCTAGTCTGTCTGGTGTATCAAATATTCCGCTTACCTATGAAGTGTTTGCATTGCGATGCACGAGCGACTATTTTACATGTTAACAATCTACTAAATCACAACACATTAGGTTGTTACCTCATAACTGCATTGTATACAGTTATGTATATATTAGTTTCTCAATGCAGCAAACTTTTTTATACATGTTTTGTTGAGGAATTTAAATGTAAGCCAGACCTACTGAGGTGTGCAGTTCCAGTTTAACAACTCATTTTGCTGACTATGCAGTCAGGGCAGTAAAAAGAACAAACATTGGCATAGCCAATAGGTCTCGCCTTTGGGAACTTATAAGTGTTTAGCCATGCAACAGTTGATGTTGTTGAACCAAGGATATTGTGCTGGATAACTAAACACTTATAAGGTCCCACAGGCGAGACCTATTGGCTATGCCAATGCCTGTTAACCTGGCACTGGAGCCTTTTTTATCCAGAATTTGTCAAAAGCAATCTATAGCAGGGTTTACGTCTGGTTCTCAGCAGTTCAAATTAGCAGCTTATGCTGATGACATCTTAGTGTTTCTTTCTCAACCACAATCCTCACTCACAGTATTCTTAAATGAAGTGGATGCATACGGATTGGTGTCTGGTTATAAATTCAATAGTGGGAAATGTGAGATATTACCCTTAACCAAGTACACTTTTAAAGACGACTTTGAGATTTCTAATTTCACTTGGAATTCCAAAGACATAAAATGCATTGGCTTATAGTTCTCTTCTTCTGTGAAGACGTCCATTTCTCTTAATCTTGATAAGTGCATAGACAGACTTAAAACAATTACTGCAAAATGGCATCCCCTTTATCTTTCTTGGTGGGGTTGTTTGGACACAATCAAAATGATGCTCACCCCCCCATAATACTCTACATTATGTCGAATATATCATTATTCATTCCAGCTAAACTTTTCCACAAGATCAATTCCATCTTGTTATCTTTTTTATGGAACACTAAAAAGCCAAGAATGGCGTTACAGAATTTGCAAAGGCCAAAATCAGAAGGTGGTGTGAACTTTCCCCATTTCACTAAATATCATAGAGCCTTCCAATTAAGGCAATTATCGAATTGAGTTTCAGACCATTCTACAGACAAGCCTTTATGGGTAGATTGGGAAACCTCTTTTATAGCCCTGTTTTCATTTCAGGATTATCTCTCATTTACCCATAGGCCACAAAAAACTTCTACCGCAATAATCAGACAATCTTGTAAGTTATTAGATGCTACCCTTTGTCTTGCCCCGCATGACAAGATACCTTTCATAAGTCCACAATTTGGCATAATGAACTTATCCTTATCAAAAATATACCTGTTTACTGGAAGGTGTGGAGAAATAAAGGTTTACTTTGGGTACATCAGCTATTTGACCATGGCGCACCTATCCAATTTGCACAACTGCAAGCCCTTTATTATTTACCTTCCTCTTTTCAACATACATTTTCAATTTTACAAGAATCAATACTTAGTGGCTCTGCTAATTTTACAACCATGCCTTCCCCACTTTCCCAATCTGAACATTCATGGCAGACTCTCTTACGCATACATTCCAAAGCTTCCATCATCTATTGTCGCTTAGTGAACACTCCAATTAATAAGGACAAAACCAAAATAGAATTATCCTAGGAAAATGATCTGGAAATTGTCTGGCCTATCTCTTTATGGAACAAAATTTGGTTAAACATCAGGAAATCATCTAGGGCAGCAAGCACTACACAAACAATTTTCTTACTTTATAACAGATTGTTTTTTACACCTGCACATAAACACAGGATACGTAGTACAAATCCCACTACTTGTTGAACTTGCTCTGAAGATAATGCCGATTTGAAAAATATGCTTTTTGCATGTCCACATGTATTTAAATTTTGGGAACAGGTTTGGTCCCAAATGAATACCATTTTTCATACTAAAGCTCCCCTTTCTTTTGCAAACCTTTTTTTAGAAAGCCTATATCCGGACTGGGGAAGCGCTCGACCACAGACAATACTTGTTCATTTATTATTAGCAATGACCTTTCGGCAGATAACAAAGAACTGGAAAGATGCTTCTAAAGTGTCTTATCTAGCTTGGTGGTATGCTGTTTGTCACAATCAGCCACTAGACACAGATATGGTACATACCATATCTCTTGCTACAAAGCGATTACAACTATGGGGTCCTATTATGCACTTCTTAGATCACCAGGCAAAGACATCCTCTACTCTTACCCCCTTACTGCACAAAGTTACTAAGCCTCCTTGACTTCCCACACTTTCACTATGACATAGTCTCCTTTACTATTTTAGCAAAATGTATAGGATTGTACATTATTATCAAGAATTCTCGTTATAACTTTTATGAACCAGATCTTTGATTTTTTAATGTATTTATACTTCTTATTATATTGTTTATACCATTTCAACTGTAACTGTATATCATCATATTCCTTTTTCTTTTTCTAATATTAATGCACCACTACTTCATGGATACTTGTACGAAGCTTTTTTACTATTACCTTATTGAATTTCTTCAATAAACCTATTCTTTAAACTGACTCTTTCCATCTTTCTTGTGGGGTGCCTCAGGGCTCTACCCTGAGCCTGACTCTTTTTAATTTATATGTCACCCAACTGGCCAGACTTATCAAATCTTCCAGATTGTCACATATATCCTATGCTGGTGATACACAAATTGTGGTCTCGGTATCCAGTAATCTTTAAGATACCGCCATCGGATTTAACAACTGTATGAGGCAAATTGATTATTGGATTAAAACTAACTTCCTTAAGTTAAACTCCTGGAAAATGGAGGTCCTTCTCCTAGGCATTGATGTTACTTTCTGGACATCTAAATGGTGGCCACAAGAGCTAGGCCCACTCCCCACCCCAGTGATGAAGGTTAGGACTCTTCGGATCCTATTTGACAACAAGTTGTAATTTGGAAATCAGGTCAATGTGCTAACTTCCTCGGTTTTCTTCATTTTGAAGATCATTAGGAAAATCTGTCCTTTTTTTCATTGGATCTCCGGAAAATTATAGTGACTGTTCTCACCCTATCCAGATTGGATTACTGTAATGCTTTTTTAATGTACAGCAGAGATTCCTCTACAAACTACAGATCCCTCAGATCTCTGTAGCATGTCTTTCACTGGGGATCCCCAATTATCAATATGTCTGTCAGGCACTGGTTAAGCCTCACTGGCTGCCCATAAGAAGGCAGATAGAATATAAGGACCTCTGTATCTCCTTAAAGGCTTTGCATCTTCCAGGTCCTGAATATTTCAGGAAACAATTTGTTTGGTATACCCATTCTAGAACGCTTTGTTCTTCTTTAGCTATATACATCACTGTTTCTAACTTCAGAGGAGCCACTTGGGGTTATAGAAGTTTCATAGTTGGGTACTGCCAAACTATAGAACTCTGTTTCCCTTGAACCAAAGCTAAGCCTCAACCTTTCTTTTTTAAGAAAATCATTAAAAACCTGACTTTTTACTAACTAGTCAACGTCTACTTGCCTTACAGTCACTAGCAGCACCAAGATGCCTCCAGGGATTCAAGCACTTTGAAAGTTCATTTTTCATTTAATTTATTTTCATCTATATCTGTTCTGGGCCATGGAACATTTTCAAACAATGTTATGGGAGCAGAGTACAAGGTTACCCCACAGCATGTTTCTGATTCAGCTAGCAGGTACAAACTGCCTTGGATCATTCAGCAACAAGTATCGTTCATGACTATTAAATAGGGCCTGTTGTTCATTAGTTGCTGGGATGGGGTGGGCTGGGATGAATGAAACAGGCGTGCCTGCCAATTTACAGCTTAATGCTGGCTTTCTAAGGGTTACAAACTCCTTGCAGAGTGATAGAATTGCATAGGAATGAGTGATCTAGAGGATTTGAACATCCAGCTGTACTTATGAATGCAGGATTACCTTGTGTGTAAAAGTACATTCAAATGGCAACTCCCAAATGTAGTGGAGGAAACTATTGAGCATTTTTTCATACCAACTCAAGGACTTATGTTTCTGGCATTTAGGAAAATTAAAGGTAGTGATAATATTTAATGTAGGATCCACATGATATGTGAGCTTTCTGCTACTGGAAATGGAAGATCTTCCATTTCTTCGAAACTTAATAGGGTATTCAGACAAAATATTGAGTTGTAAATATCTGGATAGAGAAATATCAGAAAATAAATATGGTAATACAAAAATATCATCATACAGAAATATTGTTGTCAAGAATGTTGATATTTTCAGGTAAGTAATATCATTGTTAAGAATATTATCATTGTTAATAACGTTTTCAATGATATAATTTTAAAAATATTGTTTTTAACCATCTTAATGTGTTTAGTTCATATATTAATTTTATTAACCGTTGACCCTGTCTTCAGGCAGGTCGCTCTCCCTCACCGCTCAGCTCCATCAGTAGGACAGTGTGTCCCTGCTGCGCTCACCACTGCTGCCGCAGTTTCGAGGCTTCTCTGCCTCGGCAGACAGGTACTGCTGATTCTTGTCTTTTCATTCCTCTGTTACCGTATTGCATTCCTGTGTACCGTATTGCCCCCACGTTTATTGTTTTCCAGTATTGCATTCCTGTGTACTGTACTGCTCCTCATGTTTATTGCTTCCCTCCCTTTTCCCCTGTGACCCCTATTTTTGCCTTCTGTTGCCCCTTGCCGCACCCGTCTTCCTGCCGCTGTGTCCCCCCTTCTCGCCCATTCGCCGCCCCGCTCCCGCCTCCCAGCTGCTCCTCCCTTCATATAGCGGGTGCAGGGCAGTGAAGAGAGTGACCCTTGAACCTGTCTTAAGGCAGGTCGCACCCCTTCACCGCTCAGCTCCACCATTAGCATGGTGTGTCCCTGCTGCGTTCACCACCGCTGCCGCAGGTTCGAGGCTTTTCTGCCTCGGTAGGCAGGTACTGCTGATTCTTGTCTTTTCATTCCTCTGTTACTGTATTGCATTCCTGTGGACCAAATTGCTCCCCTCGTTTATTGTTTCCCAGTATTGCATTCCTGTGTACTGTATTGCTCCCCACGTTTATTGCTTCCCTCGCTTCTCCCCTGTGACCCCTAACCCCCACAAACGCCATGACACCCGACTCCGCTACAATGCCAGCACCCTCCACGCACTCAACATCGGACGATCCCACACCTGCTTCCTGGCCGCCCCGAAATACACACAAGGACCCTTCTCCTGCCAGAACTTCAGCCTCACCAGCAGCTGACCAACCAATCCACCCACCGTGAAAGAACACACCACCTCAGATGCATTCTTCTCAATACCCGCTCCGCCCGCAAACACACAGTTGAACTCTGGGACCTACTCGACTCAACCTCCCCAGACGTCGCCTTCCTGACAGAGACCTGGCTGAACCCCTCCTCGGCATCCAACATCGCCAAAGCCATCCCGGGCAGCTACAATATCACCCACAGAAACTGCACCAACTGAACAGGAGGAGGAATCGCCATTGTCCACAGGAACACCCTCAGAGTCTCGACCAACACCGACGACACCCTCAGCACCGCCGAACACCTGCACTTCCAGATCCACACCGATCCCAACACCATCCTCAGAGGAACCCTCATCTACAGACCCCCGGACCCCGACCACAGTTCAGTGACTCCATCGCTGACTTCGTCAGTACACTCGCTCTCGCTTCCACAGATTACATCCTCCTCATGGACCAGAACTTCCACCTTGAGAACAACAACAACACCAACTCCACCATCCTGATCGACAGCCTCGCCAACCTCGGTCTCAGACAACTCATCACAACACCCACCCACTCTGCCGGCCACACGCTTGACCCCATCTTCTCCGCAAGCTCCCACGTCTCCTTCAACCACACCACCGAACTCTACTGGACCGACCATCGCTGCATACACTTCACCTTCCGGAAACCCACCACGCACCACCGCACCCAACAGATCCCCTTCCGCTGCTGGAGCAAAGTCACCGAAGACCAGCTAACCACCACCCTTGCCAGGAGCGCACCCAACGACCACACCGACCCCGACACCGCTGCCCGCAACCTCAGACAATGGATCGACAACTGCGCCAACACCCTCGCCTGGATCAAGAAAACCGCCAACAGACACACCAGCAAGAAAGCCAGCTGGTTCACTGAGGACCACCAGGCCTCCAAGAAAACCTGCCGCAAGTTAGAGAAGAAATGGCACAGCAAACAGACACCGGACAGCTACGCAGCCCACAAGAACACCACCCACAGACACCATCACCTCATCAGATCTGCTAAAAGGGCATCCTTCAAAGACCGCCTAGACAACAACGCTAACCCTGGGCAAAGCACTACATTACGCTTGCATGGATTGCGAAGTTTGTGCCACTTTGCACTAAGAGAATTACACGTAGCACAGTTCAAACATGTGTAGCGTAGCGTAGCGGTCATTTTTTGATTGCTCGCGGTCTTCAACGTCAAGTTGGTGATGCGAGCGAGCATAATGACATCCCGGCGAGATTTTTTTCTCGTTCGCGATTAGCAACATCAAGTTGGCGATCGCGAACGTGGAAAATAAACCTCCCGGCAAGATTATCATCTCTCAGGTTTCTCATTGCGAGTGGTCGCGTATGCTCGCGACCGCTCGCGATGAGAAACTACCAGTTCTTGTTGAGAAAGCTGATGCTCGAGTAGAAATCTACTTGAGCGGCAGAAAACGAATGCATGCACTGTGCAAGATGCGGTTTGCACTGATTGCACAGTGTGGACAAGCATCCGGCACTGTGCATTCAGTGTGAACAGCATTTTGCACAGTGCACTACGCAGTTCGTGTAGCTAGCGCTACTACGTGAACTATGCCCCGGGATAATCAACGCACACAACAGCAAAGAGCTATTCAACATTGTGAAAGAACTCTCCATCCCCAGCTCCAACACCAATGATATCCCACCCTTGCAAGACCTGTGCGACTCCCTTGCCACCTTCTTCCATCGCAAGATCGCAGACATCCATGAGAGCTTCAACGCCATGACCGCCCCGACAACCACTGAGACCTCCGTCCCCACGGCCACCATCCGCACTGATCCCCTGCTCTCCTGGACCAATATAAACGACGATGACACCATCAAAATCATGAGCACCATCCACTCCGGATCTCCGTCAGATCCATGTCCACACCACTTCTTCAACAAAGCTTGCACCACCATTGCACTCCATCTCCGGAAAACCATCAACATCTCCTTTGAGACAGCCACCTTCCAGGAGATCTGGAAGCATGCCGAGACCAACACCTTACTCAAAAATCTCAAGGCTGACCCCAAAGACCTCAATAACTTCCGGCCCAACTCCCTGCTCCTGTTCCCGGCGAAGGTCATCGATAAGACCGTCAACAGAGAACTGACCCGCTACCTCGAGGAGAACAGCATCCTGGACCCTTTCCAGTCTGGGTTCCGCAGCAACCACAGCACCGAAACTGCCCTCATCTCCATCACCGATGACATCAAGGCCCTGCTGGACAATGGAGAAACCGCTGCCCTCTTCCTTCTGGACCTGTCACCTGCCTACGACACCATCTGCCACCACACCCTACGCACACGCCTTCACGACGCTGGGATCCGCGACAAGGCTCTGGACTGGACCACCTCCTTCCTCTCCGGCAGAACCCAGAGCGTCCACCTCCCCCTCTTCGGCTCCGAAGCCACTGAGATCATCTGCGGCGTACCCCAGGGCTCGTGGGGGTAAAGAAAGAGCAAATGTGCACCGGGTTATGTGCCTGGTTGAAAAAGGGAGAGAAAACTAACCAACTAATGACTAGAAACACTCTAGTGTTAATTTATTATGATATTTTATTTTTATAACATCTTTTTTTCATAGCAATTATTTATCTTAATTCATTATAAATACAATTTACTATATATAAAAAGGACAATACATGTGCAAATGGTGAGATAATAAACAATTAAATTGATTATTGTAAAAAAATACAGAAGTGCATTCCTTTTTCAACGCGTTTCTTCGTAAGCCTTCTTCAGGAAGTCTGTATTCATGCACCAATATCTTAAACTGAGAAACAAAGATTACATGTCATTAGTCTGATAAATCGTTTTCATTCCTCACATGTTTTTCAAATACATTTCATTTGATAATTTGTTCACTCTGAATGGATCTCTCTAGTAACACCCTCTGGTGGCAGCTGAACTAAACCCAGGAATCTCTATGTATACACGCATATTAAAATTGACATATGTAATCATATATTTTATATACACAAGGTCAAAGTTTATCAACACAATCTTTAATCTTGGATTCTTTAAAACTATAAGTGCTATCTACATTATATACATTCTATTAGTGCATATTGTGATTAGAAGAACTCAGCATCTGATTTATATAATTGTAAACGCTATGGACTCTATATACATTTATATACATTCAATTTATACATTTTGTTGACTAATAGTACAGAACCATGGAACTAATGATTTGAGTTCATGGATGAATACATCCTCCAATACATATTTAACTAATTTTTACAGAGTGGCTACAAGATCATGTCTGGGAGGGGAAGAAAGGGAGGCGGGGAGGGCCCTGGCGGAGAGAGGGGAGGGGGAAAGGGGAAGGGAAGGGGATGTATGATTGTGTGAACCAGTCAACAGGGGATAAATTAAACTAATGTGAAATGGCATAAGGTGGTCGGACTCACTTCCCATACCATAATATAAGGCACCTGTGATGAGAGCGTGGAAGGAGACTACCTTTTGTCTAGGTCCGGTGTCCAAAAACAAAGAAGTATGTAACTCATGTTATACCTACTGGCGGATGAAGCACGAACGATTGCTTGCAATCTGAAGTAAAATCTGGGAATCAGTCCACCAGCTGGTTTATAGTTGTCAGGTAAGTATTCTATATGAGCATAGATGCAACAAAACGAATACTTTAATTAGATTAGGTAGGGAGACACTACTCGAGGCTAGATCTACTGATGATAAATTTGTTTACCTGAGGATGGTCTGTGGATACGCAGTCGATAAATTCTCCTAGGTTCACCGATTACATTGATTAATGGCGTGGTATTCACTCCACTTGAAATAACTATAGGGCCAGGAGAAAACAAAGACTTCTGTTTAGTGTACCAAGTATTTGTGTGGACTTAAATCAGGTCTGGACTGGTCTAGCAGAGTTTCTAACCTGTATAGAGGTGTATGGTTCCATCAATTAGAGGACGCCGGTATTATAAGGGAGAGATGTAAACCCTCATGGATCCAATGGGGACTCCATCTGCAATAATTGTTGTATGTCAGCTTAGATAAATGTACTGACAAATCAAAGACACTCTAATGACCTCTATCTAAATATCTAGTGAACCGGTGGTGTGGGCTGAGAATACTTCTATATCTCTACCTACTCCTTAGCAACTCATTGTAAGGGAACATGTTGTTACAATCAAAATTAACTTTATGTTCCCTCCTGAGAGGTGAATCCTCATATTTGTCAGATAGCGAGGTAGCACGCACGTGTACCGATTGACAAGAATAAAAAGCTCCTTCGAGGCTATAAAGATATTAGCTTTAGCCTGAAACCGAAGGTATGGACATAAGTGATACAAGGACGCTGGTTAAGTTCTAAACGCAACGTGGAAGTGATCTGTTCACACGGCAGCAAAAGCGGGGGCTCGCACAGGTGGAAGCGCTTACCTATAATCTGGGAATTCCGTCCGTCGCCCAATCGTCCATCCGCAGGTTCCGCCAATACAGGTGATTGTAGAATGCAGTTCTTTTAAAGTTTGGCGGTGCTGCGGACGACCACAATTCTCGCGAGAGGATGAGTAGACCGAGTGTTAGAGAGCGTGTGTCGCGCAATGATGGAATAAACCAACTAAAACGCCATTTTGAAATGGTAAACAAATCCTTTCAAGAGAGCTAGCATGTGATGTTAAATATAGAAAAACTGAAAGTTGATAAAATTTCGCGCAAGAACGATAATATTGTAGACTTGGTATTATTCTGATATTGTGATATTGCGATATTAGAACAGTTTACGACGTGCCGATTTTTTCAATAATAAGGAGAAAGCCCTCTATGTGTATTTATCGAACCAAACACCGTAGTAGCTAGGGATAATTCAGCGTCTAAATGCGCGATCGGTAACGAGCTCATAAACGGCCTGGAAGGTCTGATATATCTGTGTGTCATGTGTGGCAGACCTTACTGACATGGGCGCCATCTTGGATTGGGAAAAATTGCTGTGGAGTTACAAGAGCCTTATAATTATTGGTTTTGTTTAACATGAAGTATATTTAGTGTGCAGAATGGATATGCAGAAACTAGGGTGTCCTCTGTATATAAGAGTCTATCATGAGAATGGGACTTGTAACATGACACGGGAATCGACCCAAATGGTTGGTGGGGGGCCGTGAATAGTCCCTATTCTGGCACACATGTGTGGGAGTCTTGTGGGAAGAAAAAGGGGAAATATCATGTGTCCTCTATAGTTAATATGTATTAGGAATGACATTCATCATTAAATGACAGAAACATAGTATATATACACAGTCAAAAACATATTTTCACATATGCATCATCAGTTGCCATTACACAATAGCCTGTTCCCAAGGTATCTCAGCATTTAATCCTGTCACAGCTGTTCCCAACACAAAAATCCAATAGACTTCTCTAAGTTTTCTTATTTTATCTGTATCTATGCCTGTTTTGGGATGTATTCTTTCAAGGATGTACCAAGACATTTGGTCTGGTTCATGATTCTGTGTTAAGTAGTGGGAAACCATAGGAGCTGTAAGTTTTTGTGTCCTAATTGCCGACCTGTGTTCTGTGAGTCTTACATGTAACGCTCAACCTGTTTGTCCCACATAGCCTTTAAGACAAGGACAAATAATTAAATAGATCACGTTGGAGCTCTTGCAATTATTTAGATCTATTTGATTAGTTGTTTGTTAAAGGTCAGAGTCGGGCCTTGTAGTACTGTAGCACAAGATTTACAATTTGAACATTTAAAAGTACCAGTAACTGGAAGTGTATTCACTATGGATTGTTGCCTACTGGGGGTGCCTTGTGCCATACGGGAACGTACTATGTGATCTTTTAAAGACTTGTTCCTTTTATAAGCGAACATTGGTTTTGATAGCTGATTCTCTTTTGGTATGTTCACATTTAATATGGGCCAGTGGGCGCAAACAGTCTGTCGAATTCGTTCATTCAGTACTGAGTGTTTAGTGATAAACACTAAGCTGGAGTTAATTTTCTCTTTACTTGGTGCCAACAATAGTTGTCGATCATAAAAGCGGGCCCGCTTATATGAGTCGCAAACTATCTTGTTTGGGTACCCTCTTGACAGGAATTTAGACTTCATGATTATAGATTTGTTATCATAGTCTGATAGATTTGTACAGTTACGTCGTAACCGGAGGAATTCACCAAACGGAACACTGTTTTTCTGTATGGTGGGATGAAAACTGTCGTAATGCAGTAATGTATTTCTTGCTGTGGGCTTAACTAATAAGTCCACTGCAAGAAGCCCATCCTGATGTTTTATAAGGACATCCAGATATTCGACTTGTGACCCATCTGTGTGATGGGTGAACTTGATATTATTATCACACAGATTTATCCACTGGGGCTCAACCCTCAGCCCAACATTGTTCAACATCTACATGGCACAGCTCCCCCACGTCGCCCGACTGCACAACCTCAACATCATCTCCTATGCCGACGACACCCAACTGATCCTCTCCCTCACCAAGGACCCCCTCACCGCTGAAACCAACCTCCACAAAGGGATGAAAGCCGTCGCCGAGTGGATGAAGAACATTCGACTGAAGCTAAACTCAGACAAGACGAAAGTCCTCATCTTCGGCTCCACCCCCTCGGCCTGGGACAACTGCTGGTGGCCGACCGCACTGGGAATAGCTCCAACACCCACCGATCACACACGCAACCTGGGGTTCATCCTCGACTCTACTCTCTCCATGACAAAGCAGGTCAACACCGTCTTGTCCTCCTGATTCAACACCCTCCGCATACTCCGCAAGATCTACAGGTGGATCACCACTGAAACAAGAAGAACGCTCACTCAGGCCCTCGTCAGCAGCAGGCTGGACTACGAAAATGCCCTCTATGCAGGAGCCTCGGCCAAACTTCTGGAACAACTTCAGCGCATTCAAAACCCTCGGCACGCCTGATCTTCAACATCCCTCGCAGCAGCCATGTCACCCCCCACCTGAGAGACCTGCACTTGCTCCCCATCAACAAGAGTATCACCTTCAAGCTCCTAACCCACGCACACAAGGCACTTCACAACGCCGGACCAGCATACCCCAACCACCAGCTCTTCTCAGCCGACCTCGCCCTCGCCACCGTCCCCCGCATCCGAAGAGCGACCTCCGGCGGTAGATCGTTCTCCCACCTCGCCGCCAAGACCTGGAACACCCTCCCCATCCTCCTACGGCAGACCCAGGACCTTATAACCTCAGAAGACTCCTCAAGACCTGGCTATTCGAGCAGTAGCAGCTTCGCCCCCCAGCGCCATGAGACCCTCACGGGCAAGTAGTGCGCTTTACAAATGTTCTGTTTGATTGATTGATATGTTATTGTTTGTATAATTGTTAACAATATTTGTAAATATAGTTTTGCAATTTTAAGTGATTTACATTTTTTATTTAATTGGCAATAGTAATTTATGGTGTTGTGGTGGGCTGCTAAGTTTGTAGGGGTATAAAGTGACAAGTTAATGAAGTAATAATTATTGACAATTAATTATTAATTGATTTTTAGTAATTTAATTGATTATTAATAATGTAAATTGTGTAATGATGATATTGTTTAGTTATATTTTAGGTGTTGGCTGCTGGGTTTGTAAAGGTTATAGGGTAGGAAGATAATTAAGTAATAATTAACAATGAATTGTTATTGTATTATTAACTATTTAATTGATTAATAGTTATGTCAATTGGGTGATAATTATATTTTTTTGTTATATTTTAGGTGAAGGCTGCTGGGTTTGTAATGATATAGTGTGGGAAGTTAAGTAATAATTAATCAACAACTAATAATGTATTATTAATTATTTAATTGATTATTCATTATGTAAACTGTTTAATAACTTTATATTTCATTACATTTTAGGTGTGGGCAGTTGGGATTTTAGGGACATAGGGTGGGAAGTTAATTAAATAATCATTAATGATCAATTAATTATTTATCATTAACTATTTATGTTATAATTATTTATGTACATAATGTAATACTGATTATTTTACTTACATTTTAGTTGTGGGCTGCTAAGTTTGTTGGGGTAAAAGGTGGGACAGTAATGAAGTAATTATTAACTAATAAATAATTGTTCATTCTTAATTAATCACTTAAATAATTATCAATTATATATATATTGCTTTACCTATTTCTGCTATATTTTAAGTCTGGGCTGCTAGGTTAGTTGGGGTACAGTGTGAGGAGTTAAGTAATAAATACACAATAAATATTTTTATTGATAATTATTTATTAAATAGGTAAATAATCATGTAAATTGTTTAATTGTTTTTATTTTATATACATGTACATATATATGTGTGTACATATATGGGTGTGTGTGTGTATATATATATGAGAACAGGAATCCTGACAGGATGCAGATCACGCAAAATCAGGTACAGACCACACAAGTGAGATGAAAAGGTAAAAGTGCTTTATTCCTCCATTAATGGCAGTATGACGTGTTTCGACCGGGTAAACCCGGTCTTGATCACATGACATGGCCAAAAACCAGCGAGTTTAAATACCAGAATGTTCACAAAATCTCCTCCCATTTTAGCGTTAACAGTGAAGAAATACTCACATAAAAAATACAACATTGGTATCCACTTCAATAATATTAAAGCTAACAATGTAGCAATATTAAAATAACAGGGACAAACTGCATATAACAAAATATACATGAATATTTATATATAATAAATAGCAATAAGTGAGTCATGAGCAGAGATGAATCAATCAAGGGCAAGTGCCCATAAACTATAATCCCTGAAGTGGAACCATAATAATTGCTAGAAAGGAGTATAACAATCACCAATAAAGCAGAAGTTATGTAGATGTGAACAAACATAAGCTTCATAAAAAGTGCAAGAGTGCAGTGCAAGTCACCTATTAATACATAGGGGATTCATTCAAATTACATAAGAGTGGATGCCCAAGTGCAAAAAAAGCGCAAGTTCATAGGGCAAAAAATTAATAAAAAGTTAATCTAAATGAACTAAAAAAGCTAATTAATCCCCGGACAAATACAAAACATAGATTATGTTTGTACTAGCAGGGAGAAAGTACCATTAGGTTTTCAGTGGAACAGAACAATGAAATCATATTATTGCGATCAGCCCAGAATAAAATCTTTCAAAGGGCTCAATTAAATCATCAAGTGATCAAATAAAGTGCCGTAAGCCAACTTTTGCCCAATAAATAGCTACCCGGACTCTACACCTCATCTCCACTGAACTAAAACCAGTAAAACTAGAAAAACCAGTTTACATCTGATAAAAAAACATGCATAAAAGGACAAAGATAAAATTCATCAGTACAAAAGAAGAGCTTAAAATTCATCATAAATAGCAGCAAAAATGAGTGTTTCAAAGGTCGGGTTACATATATTGAAGAAGTGTTAGGGACAAGCCTGCCCCAAACTGAAATCAAACAGTCCAAATACATCATATAAATAATTAAAAGGGATATTACATATTTAAAGAAAGTTACACAAATCTTCACCTGTGTTCATACCATTCAGGATCTTGGTATCCAGAAGTAGAATATAATGGCTCTCCAACTGTCTGAGTTTCCTCTCTCTATTCCCACCCCTTTTAGAACATGGGTCTGCATCAATCACAAAATAACTCAAATCACTGCGATTATTTTGATGCACTAATTTAAAATGACGTGCCACAGGGTAGCTGGGATCGGAGTTACCTATTGCCCGAAGATGCTGCAATATACAGTTGAAAACCTGGAGCTTCGTGCTCCCAATGTATTGGAGATGGCAAGAACATTGTAATACATACACTGCGTAGTCAGTTTTACAGGTAAACAAACCTGTAATCTTGCTAACATCCTGGCTGAAGGCATCATGATATTGCTGAGTGTTAACCCCAAATTTACAGGCTCTGCAGGAACTGCATTTAAAAAAACCTGTTCAATTGGAGAGCCAATTAGATGATTTAACTACTTTTGGGATGGTCTTAACCAAGCTGTCCCTCATAGAGGGAGCCCTCCTAAAAGTAATAGAAGGGACCTCACTGAGTAGTGGTGCCAGAGTGATATCAGTTCTCAAAATTGGCTAGATTCAAGATATTACGAATCTTCTTTTCATAATAACTGTAAGTCGTAATCAATCTAACTGTCGTGCCCTCTTTCTTAGACAAATTGACTTTGATGAAACTCACTAACTCAGTATTCGACGCCTGGGGGGATTCTTTAGTAGTTAAAAACATTATTTTCAATGCATTTCTCAGGTCAATCTCTTTGTAACCACGAACAAAAAATCTTTGGAATGATTCATTCAAACAGAATTCAAGATCACTCTCATTGCTGCATATTCGTTGAATTCTTAAAAATTCCCCATAGGGGATACTTTTGATAAGATGGCGGGGATGGGCACTAGAGGCATGGAGAATCGAATTACCAGCAGTTGTTGTCCTATGTAGCTTGGTCTGGGTGGTATTATCAGCAATATTTTTTTCATTTCATTTAATCTTTATTTCGGCTATTTTTAGCCATAAAAGATACATTTTAACACAACACATTATACATAATAATTGCTGAATCAATTAGAAGCAAGAACTGTACATTTCAGACAATAAAACTTGCATTATACTTAGTAATTACACAATCATTTGGAAGCAGAAACTAAACATTCCAAACAAATAAAAGTTAAAAAACATCCCCGTTAAAAAGGCATGAAAATAAAATCAAATATATTAACAGTTTCCATCTCTAACACATCTAAAAAACAACCTAGCCTGTATCCGATATGCACATGTATATTATCTATAGATCTAAGGCCAAGATTTTACGTGCATACCCGACATTCAAAAGGAATCTGCTAAGACAAAACACGGTAAGGCGTCTAGTGTCAGTTTTAACAATCCTATATGCTTCCTGATATGCGCGAATGCCTAAGGCTTTACACAGAGGTTTGATCCATTTGTTCCTAGCATGTTCATAGGCAGCACAAAAGAACAATATGTGACGATCGTCTTCTTTTAAATTTAAATCACAACATGTACAATTTGTACTTTTTGATTGACCTTGAATCTTATCCCATTTAGCTAGTACTACTTTTGTTTTCAATATACCATATCTAAATTTTAGGTACAGGCTTTTTGCTAGGGCTGGTTGTATCTCATTTAAAAATTCCTCGAACAATGGAACATCCTTAAATCAAGAAAACTACGAGTAATGGACCCACAAGGAAGATTATTTTGGTAATGGTGTATTATATAAAACCAGAATTGATTCTTAACCTCAGTCTTACATCTTTGGGTCAAGCTTGCTGGGTCATCCCAATAATGAGCAAGGCCTATTCGATGCAACCAATGATTAACATGATTAAGCCATGAGATTGTGTTATAATCATCCAGACTCCTGACTTCTATAATTCCTTGTCTGTAATCTGTGAGTTCAGGAGTACTCCAGATTCTGACCCAAAACAACAATGGCCTAAGTAATGCAATATGATCCGTTCTTTTCATGTTTAAATCCAAAAACAGGGGTACAAGGGGTGTACGTCTGGGCATCTTCAATAACCTTGTAAAGAAATTATTTTCGCAGTTCATAAAGATGTTACCTGCTTTTATGCCCCAGATTTCTGCTCCATACAAAGCACCAGACTGCGCCTTAAATTTGTAAACTTCTAGTGCTTGTGATATGGATTTACTAAAACTGGCCCCATGGCGCTTTAGAATTGGCAGAGAGCTCTGATTATATATGGTTTTGCTCTTTTCAATTTGTGTACTCCATGAGGTTTTTGAATCTAGGGTAACACCCAAATACGAAAAATTTGTGACCAGATCAAGCCTTTGGTTATTTAGGAAAAATTGTCCCTTAAAGGTTTTATGTGGATTTATAGGCATACATTTGTTTTTTTTCGCATTTATTTCAAGACCTTTAGAATCGCAATATGTTTTAAAAGTGTTCAATAGGGTTTGTAGGCCCATGGGCGTTTGCGAGATCAGGATAGTATCATCCGCAAATAACAGGGATGGGACCCTCACGCCGTTTAGTTTTGGTGAGTCGTTGCCACACCTATCTAGGATTTCTGGGATGTCGTTGACAAATAAGGAAAAAAGTGTAGGGGCCAACACACATCCTTGACGAACCCCGCGACTAATAGGTATGGGTTCTGTTAATTCCCCTTTCGGGCCCCAGCGCACTCTAGCAAAATTATTATCATGTAATCTTACTAACAGCTGGAGTATACATGTGGGTAAACCCATTGCAAATAAACAATCCCATAAACGATCCCGCAAAACTAAATCAAAAGCTGCCCTTAGATCAACAAACGCTACATAAATATGTCCTTTTAACAAAGAAACATATTTCCAACAAATGCAACAAAACCTAAACACCTGATCTATCGTACTTATCTTACGTCTAAAGCCTGCTTGAAACTTGGTAAGAATCTCGTTCTCATCAATCCATGTTTCCATTCGATTTAAAAGATGCCTAGAAAACTTTTTTTGCAAAATGTCTAAAAGACAGATGGGACGGTAATTAGAAGGATCTTGTCGATCCCCCTTTTTAAAAACTAATATAATTTCTGCTCCCCGCCAACTGTGTGGTAATCTCCCTCTGGCAACTATAGCATTAAAAAGCTTGTTTATATATGCCGCCAAAATGCTTGTCTCATGTTTATATAAATCCCCTGGTATTTTATCTAAACCGGGGGCTTTCCCGTTTTTCACAGCATTTAGTGCTAACTCAGTTTCCTCGAGACTAAACTCTACAATATTAGTTGACGTTTCCAACCATGATCTATTTACAACCTCTGGTCTATTTACCACCTCTGCACTATCAGGGGCTTTATACAAATTGGTGAAATGATCAATCCAAGTTTGCTCAGTAATAAATACGTCATCCGGTGTTCTTCCTCCTGTATTCTCATTAGCAACAAGTTGCCAAAAACCCACATTATCCTTGAGTTTAGCAGCTAAAAGCATCTTCTCCCAACATTCCTCATCCCATGCAGTTCTTGCCATTCGCTGCACTCTCTTATACTTTTGTCTTAAGGTCCTAATAGTGTTTATTGAGTTACTCTTTATTGCCTCTAGGAGTTTACTCTTACAATTGCAACATTCTTTATTATACCATTGCTTCGTACCAAAGGAACTGGTTTTATTCAACCTTTTTTTATGCTGCATTTTTGTCACAATTGATACCAAGGCACCAAAAAAATCAATATGTAGGTTTATAAAAACCTCACCCTCTACTGGTTGGACTAAGTGTTTAACAAAAGTATCCGCAAAGAGTGAATAAATACTGGATAATGCCTCCTTGTTACTTAATAAATTAGCCCATTTAAGTGATCTCCTATTGTTACTAATTAAAGGGCCTGTATTAATTGGATTATCCATAGTATTTTGCGTCACAGTAAACCTAGAGCTAGGAACTAGGCTATTATGCATTGACAAATGCAGTGGTCGATGGTCACTCTCATATCTATGGTCAATTTCGAAATCCAATAAAAAATTCCAGATGTCAAAAGAGACCAAAATGTAATCAATCCGACTTTGATAGTTGTTTTTTACAAAAGTTGGTGCTTTCGGAGAGTCGGATGGAAAACGACCATTACAAGCCCTCAGGCCGTGTACTGCTACCAATCTCATAATCTGAGTAGCTAATGTCGTGCAACTCACCCCCTCTATATATGATAATGGGGGAATATTATTGGCTCCATCCTCCTCAGAGAAAACATCACCAAAACTTATAATCGGTTCGAAATTACAATTAAAATCACCACATACAATTATACCAGTAGGTGCCTCTACTATTTCAGTAAGAAGTTTATCAAATTTGTTGAAAATTTCAGATTCCTTTGCAAACCCACAGGGGCGATTATAGACATTACACAACACAATACACTTTCTGTCATTCAGCTTAACTAAAAGACCCAGTATATCAGCAGAATCTGTGGTTAGTTGCGTAATTTTTACCTCCAGGGAGACACTAATCCAGATAGTAAGCCCCCCCGATGGTCTCCCCCTGACTGATGGAATTGCCGCAATATTATAGGTCCTGTAACCCATCCTATGAGGCATTTCAAGGGACCAAGTCTCTTGGAGCAAGCAAAAATCACAAGAATCTATATATTTGGCCCAATCAGGATCAGAGAGATTTTTAGCCAAACCAGCTATATTCCATGATATTAAAATTATATTTTCTAGTGTGGTTGGTCTTATCCCTCCCGATACTGGTTTTGCCCCTACAGGAGATAACCCCTGATTCATGGCCACATTGTTGCAAGCCCCCAATATGGACCCTGCCACAAAAGGAAATGAGTTACCAGTTGACTGCCCTGATTTCAAAACACCTCCAGTTTCCAAAACTCCTTCCATATAGTTTGACCTAGATGGTATCGGGTCTTGGGTCGATGACTCATCAACAAGGATGGGTGTCGATAGCAAATCGTAAACTATGTTACGTGTAACGGATACTAGAGGGTTAGAATGGATAACACCAATGCTCTCCGGCAAGGATTGTGATAATTTCTGTCCTGTTTTACACCCACCCACAGTAACCACTGTTGGAACGGTATGGCCAGCTATTTGCTGGTCATTCAGTGAACTTCAATCGCAATCATCTAGCCCAGAAAAGATATCATATCTATTTACTGTTTCCAAAGGTGTAAAAGGTCCCAGATGTTCCATCCTCCTATTCGAGTTTCTAGTAGGCCTAGATGGTACCTTATTCCACCCAAAGGGGTCTACGACTGGATGATATTGTCGAGGTTCTAATGAGAACCCAGAATTGGTGGAAAATAAGGGGGGAACAATCTGGTTGGGAATCTGGGCACCAGTGTGGTTGGGGGGAAAGACCAGGGACCTAGGATAAAAATAAGTCAGGGGGTGTGGAATAATAGAATTACCACCACCACCCTGCGGCCAATTCAAAATATAGGTTACTGCTCGGGGATCTCGAAAGTTAATCACTACCAGATCACCATCCGTGTCCTTAACCCTGCTGCCCAACCAAGGGAGTCGTCTAACATGCACTATGTCACCAACAATGTCATGTGATAGTGGTCTATATTGTGATAACCAGTGCATGATCTTATTTTTTAGTTGGAAATATCCCTCCCTCTTATTGTTTGGTAAGCTAGGTACCCCCATCAAAACAACTACATACGGGGCCGCTTCAGGGGGCAATTCTACTTGGGGGATTCTACGGGGTGGTGGCCTGGTATGTCTAGTTGGATCTCCTTTTGGTTGTTGAGAAGCCCCCACTGGTGGTTTTACAGATCCTGTCTGTACAATATTTACTGGTTTAGGAACTGTACTAATTGTCTGTTTGGGTGGTGGAACTATTTGATTCGTAGTGATAATTGAGGTTGTCGGTTGGGCAACATTTTTTGAGACACTAGGAGTACATGTAGACACCATAACTGGTGGTTTTAAAACCCCACTCCCCACAGCCTCATTTGAACCATGATGATTATTAACTGCCGTCTCAATTGCTTCGAGTCTTTTCTCCACCCTCCTCAATCTCTCAATAATAGGTAAAATAAATGATCTAATTAAATGTTCCATACTATCGAGTGAGGCTACTGGAGGATTATCCACTTGAAGAATGTTGACCATTTCAGCTATTGGAACAGCGACATTCTCCACCTGAACAACTGTAGTAGAAAGAGGCATGCTAATCTGAGAGGACCTATTGTGTTGTTCAGCAAGGGGATTTTTAGCAATGTTATTAATGTCTTTGTTAGATTTTCCAAAGTCCGAATGACTAATTTTTGGCTTTTGCAGAACCACCCCCTTCCTTCTTTTTTTAGCAGGCGGTGGCCCATGGCTTTTAGCCTGCACAATTTTCCTCTGCTTACTTACAACAACTTGCTTTGGTCTTGTCAATGGCCGCGTACACAAGTTAGCTTCAGGCAATACAGTTATAGGTGGTGAAATTTGAGATGCATTTTGTCCAGTTTGACCCATGGGAGTTGGGGTAGAGTCACGCAGTAATAACGGAAAGCTTTCCAAACATAAGGGATCTTGAGTAGATTGAGTCCCCTCTGAAATAATCTGCAGGTCTTTGAGTGGAGAAGTGGCAGGGGTTGTGTTTTTCAAACCTTCAATAGAGCGACGGCGCTCTGCTCTACGAACTGCCAACATTTTCTCCTTGTCTTGGTCCACAAGAGCCTTCGTGAAATAGTTATCTAAAGGACCATTAATTGTAGTACCTACCTTCTCATGCAACAATTTCCCCGGACTTAGAGCCATCCAAAAAGAACAAGAAAAACCAAAAATGACACAATACCAGATTAAAGAGACTGGGCCCAGCCCGGCCTCACTCGGTCTCTGAGGGCTTCAGAGGGCCCGCTCTTTGCCCGGGCTTCGCCCGGGCCACGACCCGCGCGCGTCCCATGATGCGCGTTATTTGGCCTGCTTAAGTTTGTAAAGGAGGTGTGGTACTGGGAGGGGGCGCGGCTCGGCCGGGAAGAGGAACCAGCTGTAGGTATTTGCAGGAATGCTGGTCCTCGCAGTCCCGTACGCCACGCCTCTCACCTCCTCTGCAGCCACGGGGTTAGAATCTCCTCAAGGATGCACAAAGTTCCACAAGGGTGACAAAAGCTGAATGCGCTACTTCTGTAGCAGAATGACAGAGTTCAGTGGCAGCAAAAATCCTCTAGCGAGCGGCACCCAAAAATTCAACTCTCTCATTGCTGATGGTAGCTGTGAATTCTAAAATTGAGTATATTATTGTTAATGTTAGTCACAAATTCTTCTGCGGTTTCTCTAGACCCATGCCAAATTAAAAACACATTGTCTATGAAACGCCACAGATGAATGATCCCTGTACCTTGGTTCCCATTACAGCCAAGGGCGCGACCCAAGACATGCTCCTCCGACCAGCCTACGTGTAAACACGCATAACTGGGGGAGAACCTGCGCCCAAACCTCATTGTTAAAAAGAAAAAAATTGTTACAAAGGCACAGTTAAATCATTTTCACTAACATCTTGCTATGCTCGTTGAATTTAATATCTCTGCTTGACAAAAAATATTGAATAGCATGCAAACCATCCTGATGATTAATGAAGGTGTTAAAGAGAACAGATATTCATCACAATAAAGTGATACTCCGAACTCCAAATGACCCCCTTAAGTTTTGTTAGAAAATGACCACTATCCCTAATGTATGAGGGAAGTGTTTCCATTTAGCCATGCAGAAAAAAGCCAACGTATTTAGAGATAGGCTCAAGTAACCCATTCTGGGCGGAAATAATAGGGCGCCCGGGTGTAGGAGATACACCCTTATGAACTTTAGGCAACAGATATAATATAGGGGTAATTGGGTGGTCATTCTTCAAGTAAAGAAACTCTTTGTTAATGATAAGACCATCCCTTTTCCAATGAGCCAGCTGTTTATGTACTAAGTCTTTGCCTTCATTCAATTCATTAAAGGATGCCTTCCTATAACAAAATGGATCATTTAACTGCCTTTCTGCTTCGTTAACATGCATATCACGAGGCCATAAAACAACATTACGCCCTTTGTCTGCTTTTTTCACAATAATGTTTCCATGATCGTGGAGAAGTGTGGCTCACTGGTTAGAGGAGGCAGACCTGGAAGCAGAGGTCAGCCTGGGACCAGGGTTCAATTCCCGGCTCGGCGGGGTCTTGAGTCCTAAAAAATGTCCATGGACTCGACAATTCTTGCTCCGGTGCCTACTCGATTCACGGGTTCACACTCTGCGACTCTGGGCAATAGCTTGCTTAATCTCCACAACGGCCCCTTGTGGCGGGATGCCTGGCTTTCACTTTGCGGATACCCTGCCGGCGTTATCTCACAGGGGAATACCAGGACGGGTTCCCTAAGCAAGCGCTTAGAAACCGCTCGGTGATTTGCGCTATATCAATTCCTGTACATTTACATCATTGATTTTGCGCATAAGGATAGAATATCGCAACTCTGCATAACTCCTTCATTTTTGTTTAAGCGCAATAAATCTATTCAGCCCTTTGAAATCATCAACCATGTGATCATTAAAAACATCGATCGCATCTCTAGGCATCATGGGAACAAAAGTAGAATGGGGGCAAAAGGGAGTCTCTGCTACACTACTGCTAACAACGCCCAAAGATCGTAAAGCTTCTTGGGTGGCAGCAGGGGGGTCATCACCTAGATCATAAAGGGAATGCATGGTTTTCAAAGTAGGCACATCAGAGATTAAAAATCTCTTACTGGGTTGAGAGTCAGCACTCACAGTAATGGCAGAAATGTTAACTTTATTCAATTTATTAAACTTAATTAATTTCAATTTACGTATTAATTTAAATACGTCAATACGATACTGAACGTATTTAAAAGTGTTCTTAGTGCAAAAAGATAAACCTAGGGCTAAAAGTTGGGTTTCTGCTACATTTAAGTCAAGATCTGTGAGATTAATGACAGTATTGCCTGTTACAGTGGTGGTGGCAATATTTAATTCATTTGCGGCGTGCCTCTCCCTCTCTTCTGTTTTGCAAAGCGGCCTCTGTTTCCTCCTCTCTTTGCGGCATTTATTCCGTTGGGGCCGTCTTTCACCTGGGGGGCACTTTTCGGCCTCAATGTTTGCCATCTGTCCTCTATCATTTACCCCAACTCCTCCGATAGGGTGAAGCCGCTTGTTGCTGTTTGTTGGCCCACCATTGGATTCATATAGTCCGAATCTGCACTGCTTATAACTGAACTTAACTCCGTATCTCATGTCTCAGAGTTCTCTGCCTGTTGTACATACATCACAGGGGCTTTGGATGTTAACGCCTGCCGTTTGACATTTTCAAATTTTTGGGAAAATGTAAAAATGCGTCCGTGTTCAAAATCGGCTTTATCACGCGCAAACTTGTACACCTTGCGCGTTTTGATTGTACTTTCATGTTTCTCAAGGCATTTCTTAATTTTATCTCTTGTTTTGTTAATCACATCCTGTTGTTCCATCGCATTCAGATCAATATTCAGTGCATCAATTTGGCGAACAATATCTAATCTATCAATCTCCGCATATTTAATTAAAATGAAGCCCAAATTCATCGAAGCTTCCAAATTATTGGCTGCCCATTCTTTCAGCCCGAGGGGGTTGGGGTTCTCAAAAGATGGTGCAATAAGAACCCTCAACCCCCGAGGCACTCTACCGGCTTCTTTATATTTTTCCAAGGACTTTTTTTCCCACCACTTAGTAAGCTCCGTTCTGAGCTGCTTCTCCAACTTTTTCAAAGTTGTTTTCTCATCATTTTTATCTCCCTTTCTTCCAATCCCTTTGCTAGCTTCAATGGTGTCCGGTAGATTTAAAAACAAAGCATCAACTATAAGCTTGCGATCTATGAGCACATCAGCTGCCGTCGCCATTACAGCAATGATTGAGCAGAATTGTTATGCACAAAATAGAACCCAGCAAATAATATGTGACCAGGTCCTAAAGTTTTTTAGTCTCATGAATCTCTTCAACCACCAATAGCCCACGAAAAGGCAGCAGCACCAACGGCTCACCTCGGTCGTAGCTAAGAAGATCACCGGGGGTCCTCCGACTCCAAATATCCTCCCAACTCTGACTTAACGATACGCCGGGGTCAACCGCCGCCAAATCCTTTCTTTTCTGGCTGTGGGAGGCTGGCGATAGAAACTCCTTCTGGGTCAAACAAGGTATTGCAGCACGTTACAAACTGATATCCACCAGCCCAATATCTATATATATATTTTTTTAAATGTAGAAATTCACTGAAAAAACAAAAGGTTACAGGGACATTATAGTTAGGCTCAGATTTCACTCACAAACCAGAGAAATTCAGCAGTTGTAGTGACCTGGGCTAACTATAACTTACGACCCCGCAATTCACTGCTTATGACCTCACATATTGCATCACTCATGACATGGTCAGTGACATTACTAGTGATAACACTGAGGGCATCTAAAAAAAATCACTGATGACATCATCACATGAGTGTACGTGTCTTTAAGAGTTTATGTGTGTTAAACATATATACTAATCTACTATAAAAGTTAAATGAGTATACTAGGTTCACCAATACTGAGTGATACTACTTCTAGCATATATTATGTGAGTAGCTGTATGACTATGCATCCATGTGTGTATGGTTGTGTAAGTGGCAGTGTGAGTAGCTGTGTGGGTGAGTGACAAGATGTGTGAGTGAGTGGGTGTGTCAGTGGCAGTATGAGTGAGTGAATGAGGGTGTGAGTGGCTCTTTGGGTGGGTAAGTGGGTGTGTGGTGACTGTATGGGTGAGTGAGTGAGTGTCTGAATGGCTGTATGAGTGAGTGACTCAGTGTGTAAGTGGTAGTGTGGGTGAGTGGCTGATTGAGTGAGTGTTTGATTAAGTATGTTGGTGTGTGGATGGCTATTTTGGAGAGTATGTGTGAATCACTCTATGGGTGAGTGAGCTGATGTGTGATTGCTTGTATGGATGTGTAAATGGGTATGTAAGGGCTTGTGTGGGTATGTGAGTGAGTTTGTGAGTGCTTGTATAGGTGGGTGAGTGGCTGTGTTTAAAGGCTGTATGGGTGAGTGAGTGGGTGTGTGAGTAAATTCATGGGTGAATAAGTGGGTGTGTCAGTAGCTGTATGGGTGAGTGTGTGGCTATGTCAGTGGCTGTACAGGCGAGTGAATGGTGGTATGAGTGGCTGTATGGGTGAGCGATTGGTTGTGTGAGTGGCTGTACGAGTATTGAGTGAGTGTATGAGTGCCTCTATTGAGAAGGGAGTGGGTATATGAGTACTAGGATGGGCCTGTGAAGAGGTATGTGAGTGGTTGTGTGGGTCTGGCAGTGGGCGTATAAGAGGTTCTTTGGGGGTTTGAGTGGTTCCGAGGATGATGACATCAGTGATGTCATTTGAGATGTCATTAGAGATATCATCAGTGATGTCATTGACCATGTCAAGTGTGGTGTAATATGTAAAGTCATAAGCACTGCATTTCATGGGTGGAAGTTATAGGTATCTCAGGTAACTGAATCTCACGGAATCTGAGCCTAACAATGATGTCCCTGTAACCTTTGGTTTTTTAAGTGAATTTCTAAAGTTTTTCCAATTCTATTTTCTACCTATAACGTCGCTAGAACCTTTGGTTTTTTAAGTTAATCTCTATGCTTTTTTAACAAGTAGTCAAGTTTGCAGAGTGGTGGAGAATGGGGGTATTACCTCCGACCAGCTTTCAGGAATCCCGCTGTAAGGGACTTACTGGAGGTAACAGGAGGGATTCTTGGCCCATGAATCCAAAGGGACTTCATCCCCCAACCACAGTGCACCAGGAGGTGTGTTTGCAGAGTGGTGGGGAAAGAGGGCATGGCCTCCAATAACCTCTCTGCAATCCTGCTGTGTGGGACTTACTGGAGGTAACAGGAGGAGTAGTTGGCCCTCAAGGACCCTGTAGAGCCATGAGGACTTCATCCCCCAACCAGTAGTGTGCCAGGAGGTGGTTTGCAGACTGGTTGAGAAATGGGGTGTTGTCTCTGACGGCCTCTCAGCAATCAGGCTGTGTGGGACTCACTGGAGGTACCAGGAGGATTGTTTGCCCCCAATGACCCTCTAGAGCCCAGGGGACTTCATCCCCCATCCAACAGAGCATCAGGAGACAAGTTTGCAGAGTGGTGAAGAAAGTGGGCATGGCCTCCGAAGTCCTCTCAGCAATCTGGCTCTGGGACTTACTGGAAGTAACAGGAGGGCTTGTTGGCCCCCAATTTATTGGGGAGGGGAGCCACGTGGCCCACTTTTCCTGGGCCCATCCTTGGGGCCCGGCTTCCCTTGTGGGTGCCCTGGTCCCACGCACTCTGTTGGGATTACTGGGAAAGCCTCAAGGTTCCTGCAGGAGCTGCCGCTTCCCACCTCCTGCAGGAGCAGGCACTGCTTTGACAGAGAAGGAGCTGCTATCATGCTGCTCCCTCTCTGTCAAAGCAATTGTGCTCCGCTGTGAGCAAGCGATAGCAAAATGCTCTTGCTTGCTCAAAACAGAGCACAGTTTGCTATGGCTTGGCAGGAGCGATAAAGATCCTGCCAAGCCATAGGAAACAGCTATGTCCTGGGGGTTGGCACCCCAGAACCTAGCGGGAGAAGACCCTGGGGGGTGGCAGTCCCCAGGGCCATGTATGGCTCTAGGAGGGGAGCCACCTGACCCCCTCTCCCATTTCTCAAAAAGGAGTTAGCCCAGGGGAGGTGGTGGTCCCTTGGGCCTGGGGAGTCTGTGAGGCCCCAGAGGTAAAAAATAAAAAGTCCCTTGCCATATGGCCTCCCCCGCACTAATTTTACAAATAGCCCCGGGGACGTGGTGATCCCTGGGGTGCGAGGGTGCAGCTTGGGCACCTCCCCGCATAATTAAAAAACACTGCCCAAGGGATTTGGCCCACCCGGGGGCTTCATAAAAAAGATGCACAAGAGCCCAATTGTCTTTTTTTCCAATTTTGCTGTGGATCCACCCGCGAATTTGCGGCAAAATTGAATAAAAGAATAATGCTTTTTACCCCCAACGGGGTCCTTGTGGGTCACCCCCACCATACCTGGTGGGTCAGGGTATTCTTTCCCTTTCCCCTTTTATTTTTTTCTCAACTTTTGTGGGACGTGGCTTCAAGCCGAGTCCCAAGATGGCTGCCAGCACTTCCTGGTTGAAGTATTAGCAGCCAATCAAATTTCAGTAGGATCCGCTAGTCCACTGCAAGGACTCGTATCCCCAGATATATATATATATAAGTTTTAAACATAAATAACAGCAAACAGCCATGTTTTAGGTTTTTTCTGAAGCAAAGATGACTTGGGGTAATCCTTAAATCATGAGACATGTTGTTCCAAAGAACAGACACCAATACTTGAAAGGAGCGACCACCTAATTTCTTTCTCTTGAATCTTGGGACCACTGCCAAATTAAGTTCTGCAGAGCAAAGAGCTCAGGTAGGAAGATAAGGCAACATAAAATGTGAGAGTATGGGGGCTCCTCAGACGTGCATAACCTTATGGGCGGTACTGAGTACTTTAAACTGGATGCGCTCCTCAAAATGCAAGCAGTGGAACTACAGATTGAGTTCCGAATAGGAACAGTACTTAGGAAGGCCAAACAGTATTTGGGCCACAGCATTCTGGACCGATTGCAGCCTTTTCAGAATTGATTTCTTACAACCCAGTTTCAAGCTGTTGCAATAATCAAGACAGGAAAGGATGAGGGATTGAATAATTACCTGTCGAATGTGAGGCTGAAAAAAAACGATGATACATTTGAGGCCTCTGAGGAGACCAAAGCAGGAGCCTGCAAGCATTATCATTTGGTTCTCAAAGGAAAGGGAGTCGTCAAGCCAACTGCCTACATTTTTGCTGAATGATTTGGGAAAAAAAGGAGGCCCCTAAGCCTCCGGCCACGAGTTATCATCCCCCCTCTGGGTATGCTTGCTGAACAACAAAATTTCTATTTGAGTTAAGTTTCAGACAGTTGTCATCATTCAGGTTGTCACCGCCAGCATGAATTCCTTAAACTTAACAGAGAGGCATCAGCAGAGAAGGAGACAATAAGTTCAGTGTCATCTGCATATGATACTATAGAAATCCCATAAGATTTCACAATCAATGCTAAAGGCCTTAAGTAAATGTTGAAAATGAGGAGCCCGGTGGGACTCCATGTTCAATGGTCTCAGTGAGGAAGAAACAGGAGGAAAAATAACCTAAAATGATTTGTTACTCAGAATAGAGGCAAACCTGGATAGAATCTTGCCGCCAACACCTATATCGAAAATGCACTGAAAGAGCACCTTATGGGATACAGTGTTGAAAGCGGCACTCAGGTCCAAAAGAAGTGTGAGTCTCACCTAAGTAATTGCTGTTAGTAGATTGCAAACTTCTTTTAACCATGAATAAATATGCACAAGAATACGCACTAAGCATATACTTATAGGACTTTTATTAAAATCAAAGCCAGTCCTACAGCATATAATGTATATAGTTGTAACTATAAAAAGAAGCAGAATAGCGACAACAAACAGAATATTAGGAACAAATTGTACCATTGCAATGGTATTTTAGACACCCCCTGCTTTTATTTCTAACCTCTCCTCCTTGCCGCTAACTAAACTAATCTTAGCAAGAAAAGGAGTCTGTATGCGTTTCTTAGGTGGCCTTGCCTTTCACCTGCATACTTTGGTGGAACAATGGAGTTACTGTTGCATATCAAGACAGCCGTTGTCTCTCCCTCTGCTTTCAACAGCTATAGAGTGCCCATTCAAGATGAGGAAGCTCGTGTGTAGCTTGGTGTGCCTGCCTTTAGCCTTCGAATAGGAAAAGGTTTTTACAGCTTTCATTTGAGCGGCCTCCCAGCTATTTGCTCCCTGGATGCAAAGATTCCTCTCTCCCTAACAATTGTCTTTATGAAGCTTAAACACCTTTCAGATTGTTGATTGTTGGAAAAATCAACAATCAAGAGACGAGTGTTAAAGCATTTTCGCCTACCTATGCTTCTATGGGAGATATTAGACTATTTGAATTACATGTATCAATGATTACTGAATCACCTGAAACAGATATTAAACAATGTGAAACAATGACAAATATTTGAAAAAGAAAATGTTCGCAATATCAAAACATCAAACAATACATACCTGCAAACTGGGCTTTCATATAGTGCTAAAACAAATGTTAAACAATGTATTCGTGCAAGCTGTATTATTACCCTGTCATAAAAAATATTGAAGAGTACTAAGTGCTATGTGTCTATAATTGAAAAAAGTGCACTTAAATACAAGAAGATATCATATACCATGGGATATTACTCAATAAGAAAAATATGAAAATTACATTATTGGCACATGCGAGCCCTGCAGTCCCAAAGGGCCCAACATCAGGACAGCCTTTCCGACATCATTCAGACCTCAGAGGAGATGGCCCAGGATATGCAGTGGTGGCAGCTGACCCATCATAATCTGTCCTGTCGCAGCCAACTGTCTTTACCCACACAGACAGTGGTGATGGACACATCGCTGTTGTGTTGGGGGTTTCATCTGGGGAGGTGGAAATCCTTGTCCAGTAGAGGGCCAGTCCACATCAACCTGTAAGGCCCATTTGTCTTACTCTGAAGGCTTTTCTTTCATCCATATAGGAAAGGCTGGTGCTGCTTCTAACAGACAACACCTCTTCTGCTTGATACTGTAACAAGCAGGGCGGTGGGGGTTCCTAGTGGGTCCTGTGCCATGAGATTTGCATCATCGGAAGTGACTAGAGTGCCTGGACATTTTAATGGTCACCTACCACCTGGCTTGCCCTGATGAACTGATCAGACATTATCTGGTAGATTTCGAGTTGTATCTACCTCTCGAGGTGGCAAAAGGTGGCTTCAGCCCTGGCTTGATATTTTCTCCACCATCAAGAATGTGGGAGTGTAGTGTACACAATTTAGCTTTTTGGAGTTTTTTCAAGACAACTCATTAGGAGACTCATTATGGCTGCCATGGGACAAGGGACTCATATATGCCGTCCTGCCACTACCTCCTGTGCTTCGAGTTCTGAAGCCAAATAACTACCAGGTCCAAGTCATTCTAGTGGCTGCCAGTTGGACCAGAGATAATGGTATCAGGAACTCCTGAGTATGAGTAGCTGTCCTCTGTCTCAGCAGCAGGGCTGGGTCCTCCACCTCAATCTATAAACCTTTACACCTCCATGTGTGGAGATTGAGCAGCGGCAATTAACACTTCCGGTATGCAGCCTGAAATGAATGATGCCATCCTTGCCACTAGACACCCCTCTGTGGTAAATGTGTATCCTGGTGTGGTGCCATGGACACTGACCCTTTATAGTCAAAGCTGTCAGATGTTCTTTTGTTTTTTTGTCCTTAGCCAGCAAGGCCTTGCAGAGGGCATCGTAAAGGGTTGTCAGCCTTTTTGGCTTTTCTACATATTCCAGACCAACCGTCCTTGTTTAAATCTCCTATTGTGATGAGATTTAATAAAGGTTTGATATACATGTTCCCGCCGAAGCCATTTGAGAAGCCTCATTGAAACCTTAACTTGGTCTTGACATTCCTCAAGTCAACGCCTTTCAAGCTTATGGATAAAGGCTGTTTTCCTAGCGTAACCTTGAAGACTGTCATCATCATTGTAATTAAATCAGCTCATCCCTTGAGTGAACTGCAGGCACCACCATTTTTCCAGACAAAGTGGTGTTAAGGACCCGGGCAGCCTTCTTACTGAAAAGAGTGACTTCTTTCGATGTTGGTCTGTCAATCACTCTACCAGCGTTACCTGCTCACTCTCACCCATCGAAAATGAAGAGGTTCTATTGGCTTGAAACTAAAAGGGCCTTGAGTTTTTACACTGATCAGACCAAGCACCAGTTAGTAGATGGGCAACTTTTTGCAGGGTTCATTAGAACAAAGAAAGGGAAGGTTGTGCTGAAGAGACTCTATGTTGAGTTGGATAGTACTCTGCATTAACACCTGATATGCACTGGCTGAGAAGCAGCCACTAGATGGTCGAAAACCCCATTCCACCAGTTCCAAAACTGTTACCAATGAATTAGCAGAAGAAGTGCATGTCCTTGACATCTGCCAGGCGCTGACATGAGCGTCATTCTAAAGTCAAAAAAATAATTCAAGAGTCTGTGAACAATCTCCAAGGAAAAAGTAAATGGAGAGCAACGCCATTGTCAAACAGACAGAATTGGCCATACAAGAATCTTAAATATCTGTCTGAGGAGGAAATCAATGCCCTACTCCTCTCTTATGAGTCCACTTCCATAACTAAAGGCGAGGAAATTAGATCAGTTATAAGCAATGCAAATAGAACATCACTGCCTAAAAACAGAAAAAGCAATCTGAACAACCTAAAAGAAGTCCAGGTAATCAACAATGGTCAAGAGATGAACTCGGATAAGTCAGAAAAACCACTTCTTTGCCTACTGCTCAATTGCTGGTCTGTGGTAAAACATACCTCAGACATTGCTGCCCACATCACAAATCAGGAAATAGATGTGACAATCGTGACAGAAACATGGCCTAATGAGTCTTCTTCCCCTCACATGGATTAACTGGTGCCCTCACAGTATAACATTGTGAGGTTAGGCAGACTACTTAAAACATGAGATGGTATAGCTTGCATACATCGCTCTAATGTCTGAGGAAGCCAACTTCATTCCGACCCTCTTGAATCATGTGAATACCTCGGTCTCGCTATAAAAACTGAAGATAATCAAGGATGCAATTTAAATGCACTCTACCACCCAACAGGAAATAATGCTTCCTTCATTGACCAGCTAATGGAGATTATCACTGCGAACTCTAGCATTCACACTAATCATATATTCCTAGGTGACTTCAACTTACACTGCGACGATAATAATGACAAACAGGTCAACGTATTCAAAGACTTTTTTAGAAGACTTAAACCTTAGTCAAGCATGCTATCTGCCAACACACTCGAAAGGATCAACACTAGACTGGGTGATCGCTAGAGCTAAGACTACTTCAATTCACTCAATTGTTCCGTGCGATTGGTCACATCACCATGCCATAACCTTCGATGTGAGAAGGATCTTAATCCACACAACAACCTGATGAACGTTAGCAAACTCACAAACCACTACAACACATCAATGATGAATATAATCAATTCCACCATGCCGCTGAAACTGAAAAGAATTACAGAAAAAGATAAAAATCCCTGGTTTAATGAGGCACTAAATGAAGAAAGGCGGAAACAGACTAGCAGAAAGAAAATGGAGACTACACCCTTCTTCCCCCCAGCTGAAAACTCTCTGGAAAACTAGAAACGACAATAACAAAAGCATTAGATCCAAAAAGGAATATTTTTTATATGAACTGGATAATGCTAAGAACAGACCAAGGCGCGAACACTGTGGTGATTTCTGCTGCCCTGTAATTCTATTCCTGGATTTGCCATACCTGTGTAAGGGAGGACTCTGCATCGCCTTGAACTGGGGCATTCACCTTCATACTTGGAAGCATTACCGGGACCTGCGGGAGAGTGAGGACGGGGCCGGGACTGCGAGGCCCAGCATTCAGAGCGGCCTGCCACTCGCCGCAGCTGGAGCCTCTTCCCGCCCGCCCCCCTGCAGCACCTGATAACGGCTCGCGGCCCCCGCTCTGCGGGAGCCGCTCGCAAGCCGCGAACACTGTGGTGATTTCTGCTGCCCTGTTATTCTATTCCTGGATTTGCCATACCTGCGTAAGGGAGGACTCTGCATCGCCTTGAACTGGGGCATTCACCTTCATACTTGGAAGCATTACCGGGACCTGCGGGAGAGTGAGGACGGGGCCGGGACTGCGAGGCCCAGCATTCAGAGCGGCCTGCCACTCGCCGCAGCTGGAGCCTCTTCCCGCCCCGCCCACCTGCAGCACCTGATAACGGCTCGCGGCCCCCGCTCTGCGGGAGCCGCTCGCAAGCCGCGAACACTGTGGTGATTTCTGCTGCCCTGTTATTCTATTCCTGGATTTGCCATACCTGCGTAAGGGAGGACTCTGCATCGCCTTGAACTGGGGCATTCACCTTCATACTTGGAAGCATTACCGGGACCTGCGGGAGAGTGAGGACGGGGCCGGGACTGCGAGGCCCAGCATTCAGAGCGGCCTGCCACTCGCCGCAGCTGGAGCCTCTTCCCGCCCGACCCCTGCAGCACCTGATAACGGCTCGCGGCCCCCGCTCTGCGGGAGCCGCTCGCAAGCCGCGAACACTGTGGTGATTTCTGCTGCCCTGTTATTCTATTCCTGGATTTGCCATACCTGCGTAAGGGAGGACTCTGCATCGCCTTGAACTGGGGCATTCACCTTCATACTTGGAAGCATTACCGGGACCTGCGGGAGAGTGAGGACGGGGCCGGGACTGCGAGGCCCAGCATTCAGAGCGGCCTGCCACTCGCCGCAGCTGGAGCCTCTTCCCGCCCCGCCCCCCTGCAGCACCTGATAACGGCTCGCGGCCCCCGCTCTGCGGGAGCCGCTCGCAAGCCGCGAACACTGTGGTGATTTCTGCTGCCCTGTTATTCTATTCCTGGATTTGCCATACCTGCGTAAGGGAGGACTCTGCATCGCCTTGAACTGGGGCATTCACCTTCATACTTGGAAGCATTACCGGGACCTGCGGGAGAGTGAGGACGGGGCCGGGACTGCGAGGCCCAGCATTCAGAGCGGCCTGCCACTCGCCGCAGCTGGAGCCTCTTCCCGCCCGCCCCCCTGCAGCACCTGATAACGGCTCGCGGCCCCCGCTCTGCGGGAGCCGCTCGCAAGCCGCGAACACTGTGGTGATTTCTGCTGCCCTGTTATTCTATTCCTGGATTTGCCATACCTGCGTAAGGGAGGACTCTGCATCGCCTTGAACTGGGGCATTCACCTTCATACTTGGAAGCATTACCGGGACCTGCGGGAGAGTGAGGACGGGGCCGGGACTGCGAGGCCCAGCATTCAGAGCGGCCTGCCACTCGCCGCAGCTGGAGCCTCTTCCCGCCCCGCCCACCTGCAGCACCTGATAACGGCTCGCGGCCCCCGCTCTGCGGGAGCCGCTCGCAAGCCGCGAACACTGTGGTGATTTCTGCTGCCCTGTTATTCTATTCCTGGATTTTCCATACCTGCGTAAGGGAGGACTCTGCATCGCCTTGAACTGGGGCATTCACCTTCATACTTGGAAGCATTACCGGGACCTGCGGGAGAGTGAGGACGGGGCCGGGACTGTGAGGCCCAGCATTCAGAGCGGCCTGCCACTCGCCGCAGCTGGAGCCTCTTCCCGCCCCGCCCCCCTGCAGCACCTGATAACGGCTCGTGGCCCCCGCTCTGCGGGAGCCGCTCGCAAGCCGCGAACACTGTGGTGATTTCTGCTGCCCTGTTATTCTATTCCTGGATTTGCCATACCTGTGTAAGGGAGGACTCTGCATCGCCTTGAACTGGGGCATTCACCTTCATACTTGGAAGCATCACCGGGACCTGCGGGAGAGTGAGGACGGGGCCGGGACTGCGAGGCCCAGCATTCAGAGCGGCCTGCCACTCGCCGCAGCTGGAGCCTCTTCCCGCCCCCCCCATCCTATATTAACCCCGCCCCTCACCGCGAACGCGGGACGCGCGCGGGACTCAGCCCGGGGCTAAGCCCGGGGAAAAGGGCGGGCCCTCTGAGGCTGAAAAGGCTGGTGCGGTGCGGACCCCTGCACCATTTATTGTTTGTTCTTCTTTTAGCACATTGTATTGTATCCTTTTGTGCTAGCACCATTGTGGTTAAAGCGGCCCGACCTCATTAAGTCATGACTGCCAAGAAATTGAGGTCTGGGAGACTATTGGTAGGTAGGTCCTGCTCAAAAACTAAGTCCAACCCTTTACGTAATAAGGACGGCCAGGCGTCTTTTGTAAAGGGAAAATCTCAACTATTTAGTTTATGGGAAAGAGGCAAGGATAAAATCCTTACTGGGATACCCTCGCTAAAGGATAGTTCACAGGTTGGAGATGAGGCGGTACAATATGTAGAGAATAGGGACACTATTCCATCTCTCTCTACTCTCGTACCCATGAGGGTGGAATGTTTAGGCCCCTCGAAAGAGGAGCAGGGGAATCCTCCTGTTTTATCAAAAATATCGACACCAGGTCGGCAAATTGTCGACCTTTAAATAAATTTGGCCTTTCCCCGTCTCTTAAATTATCCGCCCCTAGTATACGCACTACTGATGTCATAGTGCATAATAAATCGTTTAACTCCGGTGAATCCCTAACTCCCCTAGAGAACGCTTCTGGGGTGGTACAACATATCGATCCCCTCTGTCTTAATATAGATAAGGACTTATGCAAAAGATATATAGAGGATGTAATTGATGTGTCATTAGATCCAAGGAAAACCCCGGCGATACCTGTTCCATCTGGGCTTCAACAATACAATAGTACTCCCTCCAATAATTCTCTCCTCTCTATGCCCCAGCTAAATATTCCCTTTAGTCCTCAATTTAATACAACAAATAATGACCCAACTGGGCCTGTTAGTCATGATAATCCAGTCTCAGAAACATTGGGTTGCATTGAACGTTTGCTTGCTTCTATTCTGTCCCTGCTGGAAAAGTTTGTTGGCGGCTCCGATTGCGTTTTGGAATCTGTGACTCAAATACTAAAGGTTCTAATAGAGAGAAAGAGGGGGAAGGATACTAGCCCTTCCCCCGTGATTGCTCAACCTGTATCGGAAGAAATTGTAACTATCACTCCAGTCCAAACCGATTTGATGGAGAATCCTCCAACTTTAGATATAGAAAAGGTATTATCAGTTCGGAGGATTTCTCCAATAAATCAGGCGGATGTTTTTAGGAATAACTGTGTGGTGGAGGGTGCTTTGGAAATTGAATCTATCTGTGTTCCGGGAAAAGGAATATCTCAAGAGTTATTTCCCATCTTTTGCCCCCCTATTAAAATTGGAATAAAGGAGGCTTCGGTGGTATCTAATAAGGGAAAGATAACGCATTTAAAAAAGAACGGTGGAAAAAGGAGGAAACAGCTGCGTAGATTTGCAAAAAAGAGGCGGAGGAAAATTAATTTTGAAAACAACCTCAATATTACAGTTAATAATTCCACTGAGGAAACTCGGGTGGATAAATCTCTGCATGGGACACCGGGTGTTGCTCCCCCTTCTCCTCATAAATCCCCTCGAATCCCTTTTCCCTCCATTTCTATGCAGCCCATATCAGATTTTTCTTGTCCGACACCCGGGGGATCTGCTAATATAGTTCCTCCTGTGGAGTTGATAAAACCTGTCGATCAAGTGCCAGTTAGCCTTAACCCCTTAGCGAGGCCATTCCCTGCTTTTGCAGGAGGGGAAATAGAATCAATAAGTCCAACTATGATAATTGAGGAGGAAAACATTGGTACTTTTATTTTAGACTTTTTTCCGCTATTTCATTCTGATTTTATTTTAAATAGATCTACACTCCTTCAATGTCTTCATGAGACGGATGGTTTGAAATTGTTACAGTCTAACGATATAGATTTAGTAAAAATCTTGAACAGTGATGCTGGGGCCCTAACCTGAGTAAGATTCTATTCAAAGTTAGTTGTTAACCTTATTCTCCAAAAAACTGAAAGCTTTCAGCGCAGAGGGATTGATGTAATGCCTTTTTTGGTAGAGCCTCAATCTAATAGATTAATGGGCAAACCTTGGTTCTCTCAAGCTGTAGTTGGAAATGGGGTTATCCCTCCTGACTTTGAAGATTTAAAAATTAGTATTGTAAAAAATGGGCGGCAGGTGGAGTATCCAAACCCCCCTCGCTCCCACTTCCAAAGCGCTCCTGCAGAGGTTGGTCATCAATGGAACTGGTTGCCTGGAATCCTAGCTAGTAAATCCTACTATAAATTCCAATCACAACCGTATCCTTAACAATGATTTCAGGATTTTATCCTGGAACGCTGCAGGAATACGAAATAGCCCCGAAAAACTACTATTTTTACTTTCATTAGAATTTAGTGTTATATGCCTTCAAGAAACCTGGTGTATAGAGAATTTTCCTACAGGGAGGGACTATTTTGTTTTGGAGGGCAAAGCAAGCCCCTCTAGGAGAGGCCATGCTAGAGGGGGAATAGCATGTCTTTTGTCCTCCAAGATACAATGGAATTTTTCCCATTTTTTAGACCCTAGTAACCTGTTTCAAGTAGTTACGCTATTTAGCTCTGCTAATTCTAAAAATAATCCTATTGTTCTAATAAATGTCTATATTCCACCTGATGTCTGCTATAATGAAATTCTATTTAGGGTTTTCTCTTATATTAAAGCACTTTTGGTAAATGATGCCTCTCCCCACATAATGATATTAGGTGATTTTAATTGTAAAGTATCCAACTCTAGTTTGGAGATCTTTCGTAACGCTCATAAAGAGGATTCCCTACAGATACCTCAAACTCTTTTTCCGGGGAATATTAAAACAACAAATAGAGGGAAAATATTCCTTGAAGAGCTCTATGAAATAGATGGAATCATAGTGAATGGTAGGCTCCCCTCTGATACTCCTGCAAACTTTACACACAAGTCCATCACTGGTGAATCTATTTTAGACTACGTGATGATAGATATGCCAACTTTCGTCCTTCTCAAGGACCTCACGGTTACTGATACACCTCTCAGTGACCATAAAATAATAACCATCTCATTAGATTTAAATCCCCCTCTTACGGATCATTGGTCCTTGGATGGTAATTTGGTTAATTTTGGAGTTTATAGTGGGAGATGCTTTTGGAATTTTAAAGCAATCAAGGGCATCAAGAGCCTTTTAGATATTGCAGTAAATGACGTGATCAATTGGAAGGGTTCCGAACTAATTTGCTTCGCTAACTTCCTGAATAAGGTGTTATTGGTCACAAAAAAACCATCAAAGAAAGACCATATTAAAAAGCTTCCTATTTCTCAGAAGTTGCTTAACGTAGAAATAAATAAACTTATAAGAGAACAATATCTGAGGTATTGCCCTTTAAGACATCACAGACTGGCTCTACTAAAAAGAAGGAGGACAAGGCTAAAAATTAAGCAAAAAAAGGAAAGAGAGGACTCGGTATGGATCAAACTGCGGGAGGCTGTCTTCAATGGCAAACCTAGACTATTCTGGTCCCTGATCGGGGAAGGTTGTGGTCTTAGATCCAGATCCTTACCTGTCCCGATTGAAGAACAAAAATGGGTAGAATACATCTTGACCTTGTATGCTGGAAAGGGAAGGGTAGTTGTTCTCAATAGGAAAAAAGAGAACAATTCCAGCCTTGTTCCACCCTCCGAAAAAATTATTGAACTAGCCATCAAGGGTATGCGTTCGTCTAGAGCAATGGGCCCGGACGAGCTCCCCATTTCTGTATTAAAACAGAATAGTGACACCTGGAGTAAGATTCTCTTCCCGGTGTTTAAATTTTGTTTTCTGCACACCATAATCCCTCCCTCCTGGAAGGGTAGCATATTGGTCCCCCTGTATAAGAAGGGAGGCAGAAATGTACCCCAAAATTATCGACAGATTGCCCTCCTCGATGCTGTCGGCAAAGTTTTTTCTAAATGTCTCTTGCAATTAATTAATGATTGGGTAGCCGAGAATAATATATTGCCTCTTGAGCAGACGGGGTTCCGGAAAAAGCATGGCACCATGGATAACCTGACCGCCTTACAAGTTTTATCGGAGAAATACATCAAGCTCCGGGGAGGGAGAATATATGCAGCATTCATAGATTTCCCCACAGCCTTTGATAAGGTGGATCGCCCTTTGCTGTGGAGAAAGTTATCAGATCTAGGCATGCCCACCGAGCTCTTAAACTTGGTTCGGGAGCTTCACTCCGATACATGGTGCAGAGTGCTCTTGGGAGGGGAAAGAGGTCTCTCTCAAGCTATCCCGTCTGCCAACGGGCTCAAACAAGGTTGCCTTTTGGCCCCACTATTGTTTTCGTTATACCTATTGGACCTTCCGCAAATTCTATCGTCAAATGCTGGTATTGCCCCGACTCTGGGGGGCAAACCGATAGTATGTCTGTTATATGCAGATGATATACTAATCTTGGATTTGACCCCCACTGGATTGAATAATCGGTTGCATGCGCTTCACGGATTTGCAGAATCACACCATTTAAGGATAAATGTATCCAAGAGTAAAGCCATGTGCATTGTAGGAAGGAAAAAGCAAAAATATGAGAACTTTTTCTGGAATATAGGGGGCCTTGGATTGGAAGTTGTCCAATCCTATACTTTTCTGGGGAAAATAGTTTCTAGCACACTATAGCTAACAATATTCGGAAGGCAATGTCTCATGAGAGGGGACTAAATACCCTCTATAGATCTACTGGACAGAGGCATTTTGCCTACCTATTGGAGGTTTTTAGAGCTAAAATCCCATCCACCTTACTATATGGCATAGAATTACTCGAAGTGGGGAGATGGGGTTTTCTGAACACAACAGAGGGAAAAATTCTACGGAAATTGTGTATAATTAATACTGCGTGTAATATAGCAGCCTTTAGGTTGGAATTTGGTATACGAAGTGCTTGGGCCCAGGGTCTTTCTGGGGTAGTACTGTGGGTCTCCAGCTTGGCGAACGGTGAACCTGGTACCTTAAGATATCTGATCCAAAAAGAACTTCTTGGACCCCTAAAAGAGCATTCCACTATCGTAAAGAATTTTAGATTAGCAGTTAAACTTTTGAAATTAGATGAATTGACACTTTTCTCTTTATCTACCTATCAGTTAAAACTGACTCTAAAATCGGCCTCATGGAACCTAAGTTTTGATTTAGATAAAGAGGCCCTTACTGCAAAAAGGGGTCTGTTACCAGCCATTAATCATTACCAAATTAGGATTTCTCAACCTTATGTTTCCTGGAAAATCCCCCATGGGGTGCGCCGTTTTTTGTTTCTCCTGAGGCAAGACCTACTCCCTTTAAATAAATTGTTATAAAAATGGTATGGCTCATCAGTGATGTGCAATTTTTGCAACAAATACAAACAAGATGTTAAACATGTGTTATTCATTTGTCCGGCCTTAAAACAACATCGCCTTAAATGGTTGAGACCTATCTGTCTAAGACTAAATATCTTTTCCGCTTCTGCTTTTCTCGATGCTATCTGTAATCCGCCAAATGAGAGGTTTTGTTGTATAATTTTTAACTTTTTTAAAAGTTTCTTGGATATATATTAGATTTGTTTTTTGTAAATTGTTGATAATGCTTCAAATATCAATGTTGGATGATTTTATGTGGACCTCTGTTAAGAGTTCCAAACATAAATAAAATAAAACTTGAAACTTGACCAAGGAAACTGTTTGATAGGTTAAAACAACAATCAAATAAATTGGCCAAAACTGCTCAGGAATCAACTAAAACACAATTGAGCTGCGAGGAATGTTCTACCTTCTTCACAATCAAAGCCAACTCTCTAGAAAGGGAACTTAGTGTGGCAGCGAACAACCTCCCTAGCCCATTATCCTCAAAGACTGATGTTCCCATGCACACCGCTCAAGATATGAATAAAAATAAAGCACAATAGTCGACCTTCAAGTTATATGACCAGAACTCCATTGCCAAAACTCTCTCAGAAATCAAACAAATAACCACTACAATGACCCTCTCCCGTCAAAATGCATGAAAAGAATCAATCACATCGTCAATCCCATATGGACAAATATAATCAATGCATCGCTGTCTCAAGGCACCATAGCAGAATGCCTAAAAACAGGATATTAAAAAGCCTACAGTAGACCCAGCAGACCCAAACAACTTTCGCCCAGTGGCCAATATTCCATTGCTAGCCAAACTACTTGACAAATGCGTGCAACAGCAACTGAGCCACCATATCACTAATTTCAAGTTACTGGATGACTACCAATCTGGATTCAGACCAGGGCACAGTACAGAATCAGCAATTTTACATATAGTGGATGATGCTCTACAGGCCCTGTATCACAATGAAACATGTCTCCTAGTCCTTCTAGAACTGCCTTCTGCATTTGACACGGTTAATCATGAAAACTATTAGCCAGAATTGAAAACAGGATGGGAATATCTGGAATTGTATTCAAATGGTTTGAATCCTTTCTACAGAATAGAGCACAAAGATTATTGGTAAACCAGGTGCTATCCACACCAATCCCTAACTTGATTGGAGTTCCACAAGGATCAACATTATCCCCTTCACTATTCAACCTATATGTCAAACCCCTCACAGAAATTCTCCGGAACGCAATCATTTCATATCACATGTACGCAGATGACACGCAGATCTACATCAAGATCTCGTCGTTGGAAGAGATCAAGACAATAAATGAAGCCCTGAAAATGTTGCTACAATGCTAACCAACAATCATCTGAAGTTGAATGCGCAAAACACGGAATTTCTATTAATATTCCCTCCAAAAAACTCTGCAGATGGAAAAGAATGGACCAAACTGATAACAGCACTATACTGCACCCCTATCCTAGTTGACTTGGCCAAATCACTAGGAATCACACTTGATAAGAACCTAGACATGAAAGCCTACATCATCTCAATGGCAAAAAAATGACCGTTTTCACCTGAACTATCTTAGAAAAGTGAAACCACTCATTGCTACGTTGGACCTCAAATTGGCAGTTCAGTCCTTAGTCATATCAAGGATTGAATATGATGTACAACATTAACAGGTCTACCGAAAATCTCCACAGCACCACTAAAAGCCTGTCTAAATGCGGCCACAAGACTCATTACAGGATCAAGAAAATATTACCACATTTCCCTAAACCTGAAGGCTTTAAACTGGCTTTCATATGAGGCCAGAATTCAACTTAAACTGGCATGTATTACCCACAAAGCGATCCACTAAAAACCGCCAGTGTACTTAGCCCAGAAAATTGAGTTATCCGGTGGAAGCAGACCATCCTGGAATGCCAGAAACCTGCTGCTGAAACCTTCTATCTTTCAGAAGAAGAAAATGTATGACAGAGCATTCTCCGGAGCGGCCCCCAGAATCTAGAACTCACTACCTCCTAATATTATAAAAATTCCAAACACGTAAACATTCAAGAAGGAAGCAAAGAACTTCCTAATGAGCAAATTCCTACCCTAAACATGGACTGCTCATCATCTGTATAGTGGTTATTCACCAGCCACTGCATAGACCTGTCAGATATGGAGGTACCATACACAAAAAATATACAAAGCAACCTAGATCGGATGAAGGTGCTGACACCAACAGAGGATTAACGAGTGTAAGGATGAATGCAGCAGTTAGTTGCAAAGACCCATCAGACTATAAAGGACTACAACAATGGGACATTAACTGTAATATTGTGCTAAAAGATACGAAAGGACACATTGGATCCAATGAATAATACTACGGATATACATTTGTAAATTTAACTGTTCTTAATTCTGTTGTTGTTGAAACTGATATGAAAGGCACGAACCGGAACCTTATGTATATTATTAAGATATTCAAACTGTAATCTAAACAACTTATCACATGTAACTGTGAAGTGCTCTGATACCCTCGGGTCATGTTCACGCTATACAAAACTCTATAAATAAAATGTTCACAATGTACTACTGCCTTAACAACAAGGCCTGGAAAGAAGGACATTTTAGCTGTAGAGTTCTGCAAGATGCTGTGGTTCAAGCCCACTCCACAAATCCCCTACTTTGGAAAACTACTGCTGTGGTATCTATTCTGAGGTGAGGAATCTGCAGTTGGTAGTATCCATCAGAAGAAATTATGTACCTTTGGTAACACCCCTTCTGGTGGATACCATACCCAAACTTAGGCTCCCCACTGCTCTCCCACCTCCCCTTCCCATGGAGTAGCCTGTTTTTAACATCTAAAAAGGTCCCAATTTAGTGATAAACATAGCTACCAACAATTGTTCATTCTTTGCGCTGGAGGTTTAGAAAAGGATTAAGACCAGAAACTGACTTATGCGCGGAGGGTCGGCACTCTTAAGTGGTTCCACTCCATAACATTCCTGGGTGCCATGGAGCCAGAGGAGAGCTGCATGACTCTGCTTAGTGTTGAGCACTACTACAAAATTCTCCCGGTCCAGCCAGATGCCTGGGAGAAATTCTGCTGTTTGATGGAGTATCCAACAAAAAGAGTCTAACCAAAGGTAACTTGTTAGTTCTTCATGCAGAACCACTGTGTTAATGTTAAATAAGAATGTACAATATAATTTTCCCCAAAAGTCACGACTTTCATGCAGAAGAAGCAAAGTGAAAAAAGTTGCACTGTTGCGACGTTTGCCACAGACCTTTGCAAAGGATGCAAAAAAAGCCTATTTTCACTCTTCTCTAGTTGTGGCTAGCTATTGCAAGCAATGTTGTACAGAGCCCTTGGAAAGTGAAGAAAAATTACAACACACAACAGTACTAAACACCTGATACTTCCCAGTACTCTCCATCTAGCTCAAGACCTGCAGAACAGGCCTGACACTCACCCCTTGCCAACCACGTATATGCACACTCTCCCTCCAACCCAGGCCACCACATGTACAACTTCCTCTACTATTTTCTATTCATTCTATTCATTTGTCTTGTACATCGCATGGCTGCCCAAGACTGGCTTCCCAGCGCTGGCAGCACAAGCTGGAGTGAGTATAGATATGGAAATTTAGGGAAAATATAAGTTTTAAATGGTTTTGTAAAGTTCATTAGGTTGTCAACCAATCTCAAACTGGTAGGCAGTGAGTTCCAGAGTTCAGGTGCAGGATATGTTAAAAACGGCCTCCACTTCGAGCTCTGTTAACTCTGGGGAAAGTGAAATGACCAAGATTGTTTGACTTAAGATACCTGTTGGTCCAGTAGGGGCGGGGTGGGGGTCCGAGGGGGGGTGACCAATTGCTGCAGGACATGTGGGCCCACTTTATGTTTTGCCCGATGTGTAACACTTAGGGCCAGTTGTGCGAACTACAAAATAGCGCATCGCAAATTGCGAGTCATTTGGAACTTCCAATTTGCGAGGCGCTATTTTGTATGTACAACAGTGTGTTTAACTCTGTTTGCGATTCCCAATGGGGTTGTAAATTGTGAGGCTCATGAATATTACTGAGCCTCTCGCAATTTGCGAGCCCATTGGGAACAACAGGCCCTCCCAGGGATGGTGGCCTGCTGGGCTCAGCGGACCACCATGTCTGGGACTGCTCTTTTAATAAAGCAGTTTTTTTTAATGCAGCCCATTTTCCTTAAAGGAAAATGGCCTGTATTTAAAAAAGAAAAATGAAACTTTTTAGTTTAATTTTTTTAAGGGCAGGAAGTGGTCCCTGGGACCACTGCCGGCTCTTAAAAAATATTTTCCAACATACTCACAAAGGAGAAGGGGTACTCTGGGGACACCTTCCCCTTTCCTAATAGCGTGAGTCGTAAATGATATTTTGCGAGTCAGTGACTTGCAAAATAGCATTTGTACATGCTATTACCCTTTTTAGTGTCTGCAAACGAGAGGTTCTCCAGTTTACCGCTGCGTAAAAGGGTTGTACGTCTGGCCGTCAGTGCATTCTGCAGTTTATAGGCAGCCAGTGAAGAGTTTTAAGCACCGTACATGCTGACTGCATTTTAGGAATACCCAAAAGTATTTGGGTTGCAACTTTCTGGATGATTTTGAGTTTTTCGATGACAATCATTGGACTGCCCAGGGACAGTGAATTACCCTAATCAAGGTGAGAAAGGATGAGTCCTTGAATCATTGTTCTTCGGACCTCTATAGCGCGCCATTTCAGTGTCATCCTTAAAACTCTAAGTAGGCTGAAGTGACAGCCAATCACCTTCTTTACTTGAGATGACATGGAAAGAAGTTAGTCCAGAGTAATACTGCTCCCCCACCTCAATGTAGCCTAGTCTCTTCCTGTATCTCCACTGTCCAACCACCCTCTCCTCTTCCATTTACATCTCCATCTCTAACTCCAAGTACAGCCACACACCAAAGAACAACAACGTGCAAGTTAATGTTTCAGTCCTTCCTCAGCCACGTACACCAAACAACCATGGGCACCTTCTTCTTTCATCCCATCTACACGAAGTACATAAACCGCCTCAACGCTCCACCCGCAGCAGTGGATATAGTCCACACCGTCCAAAGCCATATGTACAAGTGAACAACCACATGTAATGTCTTCATTCCCCATCCATACCCATTTTATCTGCCCTCTCCGCCCCCTCCACACCGGGGTACAGCCTCATCCACTCTATATACACCTCTTCCCCCCACAACCGCAGTAAGGAACGTCTCGCACCAGCATCAGTGAGCACCTCTTCCTCCACCCTAAGACATCGAACACTTATTTCTCCAACTCATCCACGACTATGTATAACTCCCTTTACCATCCACTGTCACTCACACCCGTTCCATCTCATCCACAGCCACGTACATCCATGCACTCCTCCTCTCTCCTAAATCGGAGACATTGCACATCCACCGCCTTCCCCCTCCAGCGCATCCCCACACCTGCCTCTCACACACAAGCCTCTCCCTCACCCATATCCGCCCCCGCTAACCCCATCTTTGTCATCTCTCCATTCCATCTGGCGCAGCTGGACGCCCTGGCAATGCGCTCATTTCTCGTCCTCCCTCCCAGCCGGTTCTCCTTTGGCCATCGCTGAGATAAACTCGAACTGACAGTGGAACTCTATAGCTTCAATTGCGTCGGCTCGTGGCTAAACGCACCTACAGCTTCTGAGCCCGAGCTTCAAGCACCAGGCGCAGCATCTCTAAAGCCCATATCAGGCCCAGGAATCAGGAACCACGGCTTTATTGGTCTATTCTGTCAATCTGCCTTCTGCGGATTTACGTTGCTTGGCAACATAATGATGCATTGGAAGAGATAGATGTCCCTCTGTCCCCCGGGATCAGCCTGCCGTGGCTGAGACGCCTACTGCTCTGAGACCTCTCCAGTGGCCGGTTTTCCGGACCCAGACGGTGTTTTCATCTAAAACCGGGCAGTAAGGAGCGTACTGACAGCCGATGATGTCACTTGTATTGTTAGTGAACTTTCTTTGTAAGTTCACCTGCCAAATAATTGGGCGTGATGCGCAGGGGTGAAGGCAGACTCCTTCCTGGTGACGGGCAGATCTGTCTGCTCACTGCCTGCTGGCGACAGTGGCGAGAGACCGCTCGGTGACACACATCGCCCTGCATTGCCTCCCTAAGGCACACCGTCGGTGACTCCTTGTGGGACTTGTTTACATTGCTGCTATAGGTAGAGCACACTGATTATAGATATGCTCTTGCCTCCTGCTGCCCTTCTGCAGAGAACACAGCGGACAGAAACCCTTGACACCACACCGTCCCTCTGGAGAGTACACTTCTGGGGGACACACCTGACCCCATCCTGCCCACTGTTGAGTGCAAACACACGCCTAGCCCTTCAGTGCCCATCTTAAGGCAAGACAACTGTCAGCCACGCAGTTGACTTTACACTGCCACTTATATGCGTACACTGCTAACGCACACACCCAATCACCAGTCCCACCTGGCATCACTTTGAGAGTACTGCTGGCAAACACACTTGACTGCCACCTGCATCTCTGGAGAGTGCACTGTGGAAAACCCATCTGATACTACGCCGTTTCTCTGCAGAGCACAAAGATGGAAAACACAGCTGGTCCCACCGTGCAGGGGCGGCCTTAGGCATGTGCAAGCTGTGCACCTGCACAGGGCCACCAAACCCCAGGGGCCACCACACCAATATATTTCCTTAATATAATAATCCTCTGAGGATGGATACATATTTGCGTGGCGGCCCCTGGCAGGGATTTGGCGGCCTCCGGCTCTGCTCCACTTCCAAACACCCTGACCCCCCCTTTCACTGGCCTCTGCGCTCTGCCCCGCCCGGACCCCCTCTTCCGGGAGCCTCCTACCTACGCTCCCTGCCCAGGGCCGCCATGAGCCTAGAGCCGCCCCTGCACCGTGCCAGCCCCTGTCCCTAACACACACTGCTGGCAGACCCACTTGGCCCCGTATTGCAGGTTTTGTAGCATACATTGATGGCCTCTGGCAGGTATGTGCTCTGTAGCATACATTAATGGCAGTCTCCAATGGGATTCACTGACAATAGTCGCCGCAGGTTCTCCTCCACCTCTTCAGCGATACCAGTTCGTTCACCAGGGCTCAGCTAGATTCCAGAAGATCCCCATTACCTCTGGAGTCTCAAAAGGATCCATTGTGTCTTCTTTTTTTTGAGTTCAAATCATTTTTATTAAGCAATAACAAAAAAGATAACGGCCATGAGGCATCCGTAGGATTACAATCGTATTGGAGTGACGCCGTAATCAAACATGGATCAGTGCATGTAAAACAATACATACATACATACATCAACGGAAAATAAAGCATATTAAAAACAAGAAGGTAACATCAGTCCGGATCTGTAAATGATATGAGATGAATGAATCGAATGAATCAATAGATGGATAAACAGATATACAAGGCAAACAATAAAAGAAAAGAAAATATGCCATCATTACATTCTTACGGTTGTACACTGTTCCATAGAGTTCTCCATCTAGATCTAGTCATATAACACCAGGTATACTTTAACGTTCATGCACAATGTGTTTAAGGCTGGTAAGCCCATGTGGACAGGATATAACCAGTACAATTAATTAATACCTCGGCAACCCCGCAATTACCAAGTAATTACCAAGTATGGACCTCATTGGTGGTACTTCATGGTGGGTCGAAGGTAAAGGAGGCCTGGTCTAAGGAAGACCACAGTTTTTTGCTGGTAACCTGCCATGGTGACGAATGAAGAGCGGGATTATCGGTGCCTCTAATGCAGAATAGCCATTCCCTCCAGGCATTAAAAGAGACCTCGGATGTTGATTTCCAATTGCATAGGACTACCTTGCATGCTAGTGTTAGCAAGAGATCCAGGAGCTGACGGTCGTGATCCCCCTTTAGCAGTGGGTCTAGAGCCCCCAAGATAATGTAGATGAATTCCCTTGTAGGGTGTATGTCAAACGTGTGCCCAATGTAGTCAAAGATTTTAGTCCAAAATGTGTGAAGCATGGGGCAATTAAATAACATGTGTGGAAGGTCACCGATACCTGAGGAGCAGTTCCAGCAGGTCGGTGTGTCTCGCAGGCCAACTTTGAATAGTCGTTGCGGAGTCCAGAAGGCCCTGTTAAGAATCATATACTTGGTCTGTGATAGTATCGGCGAGACCTTATGAGTGAGTGCTGATGCATGTATCCTGACCCAGTCTATGCTTATCCCAGTGTTATTTGGTTCCGATTCCCATTTGGTTTCGTTACGCCTCATCGATTTGTTGGGTGTTGGTGCAAGAAGTTTATATACTTTTGAGACAAAATGTCCAGAGGACTGAAAGTGAGGGAGCATAGATTTTAGCCAAGGTGTCGCTAGCTTGAACGTTCTGGTGGATAGGGCTGATTTTAGCTTCAGGAACGAGTAAAAGTCAATCGGCGATATGGAATGCCTAGTCTGCAGAGTCGAGAATGGCAGTGGCATGTTATTTTCGTGTAGATCTGCAATTACATTAACACCTTTATTAGACCAGTGGTCCCATATAATGGGTGATCCGCCAATTTTAATTGACGGGTTACGCCATAAAGAAGCAGATGATGAATTGTGGATTTGTAGACCAGTCTTGTGGGCGCGATCTATCTGCAAAAGGGCTCTCTTAGTATTAAGCATGATGTATTTAGAGTTCGTAAGGTGTGAGAGGTCCATTGTGAGCACAGCAGAGAGTGGGGCCTTGCCGATAATGGATTTCTCGATGTCAATCCATAATGGCGTATAAGTAGGGTCCTCAGTGAACCAGGAAGCTCCTTGCCTGCAGAGGAAGGCGGTTTGGTAGTTTCTGAAATTTGGTAGACCTAGGCCCCCTTTAACCTTTGGCAGTTGCAGTTTCTTCATGGCAATTCTCGGTTTCTTCCCTTTCCACAGAAAGTCCGTTAGCAGCTTCTCAATTTTATGTAGAAAATCCTCCGAGAAGGTCATGGGAAGCATACATGCCAAATAGTTTACCAAGGGACTGATCATCATTTTTAATGTTTCCGCCCTACCCCACCATGAGAGGAACTTTGGAGACCAGCCATCTAAGAGTTTTTGTATTTTTTTGTAGAGTATCTCCTCATTAATTTTTAGGGTAGTTATCAAGTCCCTTTCAAATTCCAAACCCAAATATTTAAAACTCTTCGGCTGCCAGGTTAGCCCGGAATCGCCCAAGATGTTTTTATCACACAGGTTATTTAATGACTTCACCTCAGTTTTATCCTTGTTCAGGGAGTACCCAGATACACTTGGGAATTCTTCGATTGTGGAGAGTAACGCCGGTATAGCCTTATCAGCTTTTTCACTCATGACCAATACATCGTCAGCATAGGCCGTGAGTTTGATTGTACACGATGCAAACTGGACTCCTGCAATTTCAGGGTTTTCTCTAATATAATACAGAAAGGGTTCAATTGCCAGGAGGAATAAGGACGGGGACAATGGGCAACCCTGTCTAGTACCTTTGTATCCATTGTGTCTTCTAATTGCAGCCTCTACATGGAGCTCCTTCGAACTCCAATTACTGCTCACAGCATCGAAATACAAAGGCAGACTCATGGCATACACCTTCATATGGAAGTCTACTTCATGCTTGACATCTAACACCTCAAACTCCGACCACAACAACCAAGTAACACCCAGATCAAATCTGGCTAGACAACATGAACCGGGATGTATCCATATCCCAACATCCGATTCACAGCAAGTCACTCAGGTTCACCCTTGCCACTCTGACTTAAACAAACATACCTGTTCTCTCTACTACAGAAGGTGAAACTGTTTCTCTCAGAAAATGACTGTATAGCCTTGATACTGGTGCATCTGTATAATGATAGTGCCCTCCCCTTCTGTGTCCTGGGCTCCACCCTGGCCCACCTTAAGGCAGTGGCGGGCAGTTATTTTACGAGGGAGGGGGGTTAGGGGCACACATACATACACATCACTCACACGCATGCATTCACACGTGCATACACACACCCATTCACAACATTCACTAACATATACACATACACTCATACATACATGCACGAAGCATATAAACTAAAAATAAAACTTACCTTAACTGCAGCTGTCTTAGAGGACTGATGCCTTCCCTCATTGAATGGATAGAAGCAGTTCCAACGTCGTCAGAGTGGGGAGGAGTCAGTGAGACTGATGACCCCACCCCACTCTGTGACGAGGTGTCACTGATTAATACTCAGCCCAGGGCACTTTGAGGTTCAAAAGTGAAGTGCCCAGGTCTGAGGCAATCGGTGACGCCCCCGCTCATCATGATGGGGAGGGTCTTGAGGAACTTTTGCCAGGCTGAGGAGGTCACTCCTACAGGGCTGTGAAATCATCAGCGTGGCAAAGTTCAGCTCTGGCAGCCACAAGCCTGCGCACGTCGCACATGTCTAGCTCATGGCTGCCTGACCTGAACAAGAATATTGTCAGGCTGACCTTTGTTAAGCCTAACAGATAATCTGCATCAAGGACATCATATGCCCTGTAGCACATCTCACAGAGGGCCTGAAATTATAAGATAACATTACTCCCTCCATTATAAAACTCCACTGGCTCCGTCCGCTGGCCCTTAGAAAGCCAGAAACATCATCCACAAAGCCATCATGACAACCACCTCATCTGTCTCACTTAAGGGCTCACTATCTCATTTGGCTCTCGGCACACATGCAGCCCGGGCACCATCGCACTGGAGACAAAGACGTGCGACAATGAAAAGGCTAAGCAACAGGCCTTCTAATCTACACACGTTCTGGAGTGACATCCCTGGAGCCAACTCTACCCTTGAGCACTACATTGTGATAGTTTATATAGTCCACCATCCTACCCAGTACCCAACCTCCAAACAAGACTGACTCTCTGGTTGTATTTCTGCATTGGAACTTTTACAGCGATTCGTTGCCTTTTGGCTAGTTTGCATAATACACTCACAACATACATCCAATGCCACCAACACACGCATACCTAGGATGATGTGTCAATATCGGGTTGATTACCTTTAGATAAAAAATTCTCATAGTAATTAACTTGAAAATGCATTAACACTGGGAACAAAAAAATAGGGAAAGTAGAAGTAGGTATTCAGGAATGCACTAAGAGTAACATTTAGTCAAATCAAATCAAACAAAGCTTTATTCGATTTCTGTTTGTAGAATCAGAACAGCACATAAAATCACATATGTATTGCACACAATAGTACAGCAAAAACATGAATTAAATAAACATCATTGCGTTAGATCACAGACTGTTCTGACATTTAAGGTCACTTATTTGCACCCCTTTTACATTATTAAATTGTTGGACAATTAAACTGTCTCATTAAAATCAATTTCCTACATTTTACAACACTTTTAAAAAAACATAAATAAAATCCAGGTTATGTATTCATGTTCTAAAAACAGTAATGCTAAAAAGGCAGGACGACATTGTCTAAAACAAAGCTTTTTTAACAGGGGTAAAATATTGGCACAGATACTACTGTTAAATGTGTTCGATAAGTGCTCTACCCATTGCTTCTCTGTTATTGCGATTTCGATGGATGGAGCATCCCCAGAATCCAGAAAAGGGGTCTTAATAGCCCTCCAAAAGGTCGCACCATCTTTAGACACCAAGGCCTCGTGCAGCACCGCCCAGACCTTGTCTCTCAGCATCATCTTGCATAGCTTAAGTGAATTTTTATAGGCCCTCCTTGACTGTCTTATATCAAGTAGGTTTCTAGGGGTTTTATGTATCTTGTATTTTAGTTTGACATAGGCCCGCATACACTCTGTATCAAACCACCCTTTTTTATTACTATTTGGTTTTCTATTTTGTACGAATATTGCCTCTTTTATAGCTCCTGTAATGTTCTGGAAGGAGGTCAAAACTTCTTCATGTGTGGCGTCTTCATCCAGACAGGCCGCAAAGGCAGAATAACTCTTAGTTACAACATTCCTTGTGATTCCTAATTTCCTAGGGGATCCACCATCGACCAACGCAGGGGATAACCGTTCACTCTGTTTATTGATACATTTTGAGGAACTTGCAAAGCTTTATTCCCAAAGTATGTCTATAGTTTTAGATGTAAGTGAGAAAGGCTCTGTGGTGAGTGATCACTCAAAGTGATGTTATGAGTAATGAATGACTTAACTCTATTCTAGTATCTATTTGATATCAGAATGTAATCTATTATTGTAGAACATCCTCTGCCATTAAAGGTGCTTTTAAAAGGGGCAGGTGTAACACACATCTCATTAGCAAAACCAAGGTCGTGGCCGGACATTACCTAATGTAGAGATTCCCCATATTGTGAATGAGGGAAATGCAAATTACTATTCACCTCTTCTGTCAGGAGACCGCATACTTCCCTCCCATTTTTTGGACACAGGGCGGTGTTAAAATCACCCCCCCCCAAATAATAAACATATCCCCTTCACTGTCACTGTGGATGGATTTCAGGTAATTATCTATTTTTTTCAGGATCCTCCCAATCTGATACGGCGGGGCAATATTATAAAAATTTGTCAATACAATGTAGTGCTTATTATCAATATACAGTATTATCACTTGGTAATATATTTCGAAAAATGTCAACTCTATTTCTCTTACATTTACCATGTTAGAAATATAAATAGACAAGCCCCCTTTTGCCCTCCCACGACTCCCTGCCACAGTCGTGGTATGAAATGTTCGGTAGCCGTTAATATGAACAGCATCCCTTACCCAGGTTTCTTGGAAGCACATGATGGAAAACTTTGATATAAAATCACACCACATCGGGTTTGCCAGCTTTGGTCGGATTCCTGAAACATTCCAGTAAACCAAGTTGGTTAACTCGGTATGATTTCTACCTGTGCAGTTCTTTAGGGTCACATCTGCAGTAGTTACAATAGGAACAGTAGGTTGTGTCTGAATCTGACTTACACCTGCAATATGTGTAGTATACTCTACTGATTGACTGGTAGTTGGCACTTTGTCGACCGAATGGGGCTGATTCGGTATCTGAGCCACCATCAGTGGTATCTGCTGTGTGTTATTAGGGGCAGTAAAGTTTGTAGGATACCTGTAGCTGCTTGTTTTAATAGGCATATTTCTGTTTTTAAGATGTGGTTCTACACCCTTTTTTAGTCAGTCAATATCTTCTAAGATGTTGAGACTATCGAAGCAATTAGTTACTGGAACACTACCCAAAATGAGTTTCAACTAGGTAGTTCCTAATCATGTTTCCATTACTCTGTACCTTTGGTGGTTGATAGAAGTAACCTAATGGGACGATGCTTATTTCTTGGGTCTAATAACATGGCTCCCTGCTCTTTCAAAAATGGTTCACACTAGATGGGGAGATCTAAGAGTTAAAACCACACAGTCCCCCACCAGGGCTTTGCTGGTTTTACCTATCCAAGCTATACTTCTGACCATTTTGAACTCAGAAAAAAGAGCCTTGGTTAATCTTGTTCTGGTACTCAGCCAATGTAAAGATTTATTTTTCAGGGCAACGCAAGATTCACCTTCATGTTCAGGGAGCTAAGGGACATTTGCCAGAACTATCATATATGTTGTAGCTTCCGGTGGGATTTCTAGGGATTGTGGGATAGTTTGGAGGCAGACCCTTGGAGTGCATGTGGGATCTAGGTTAGATTGATTTTTATGGGGCAATATGTCATTTAAGTCCCTCCCCAGGAAAGTTCTGTATGTGTCTCTCCTACCGTTGTTATTATTATGGTGGTGCCTTTCTAAACCAGGGAGGGATTTTCCCCTGATTCCCCTGGTTCACCAGATTTTACTCTCCTTGTCTCCTTTCATGTGTGGTCTGCATAGTTGACGGTTCTAGTGCTATTGCATGGGATGCTCTACTAGCCCTAGATCTCGTGGAATCCACACGTTTACTTATGCCGTTATCTCGACCAAGGGTAGAGTTTTCTAAATATTTTTCTAATAATGCCTTTATGGATTTTAACCTCTCTTAGAACTGACCAGTTGCACGAATTTTTAATTAGAGCGTGCTGCGCTTATTTTCGCAACGCTGCGAGCCTTGCTGCGATATTTTAAAAATCCTGTTTGTGTCATTTATTTTAATTTAATTTTCCTTCTCCCCTGGTTTTAGCTGTTTGCCCCACTTGCCTGCACTACAATTGGACATAACCACCTCTTCTTTTGCGGGTCCCTTCTCGATTATCTCCGTTTTCGGCGGACATCTTGGGGGAGAGGACGCCTGGCGGCGCCATCTTTGTTGACGGTCTAGTCGTCATGAGGACGCTAGACCTCTATTTAAAACGGTCATGCTGACGTGCAGCGGGCACGCGCAGCGGGCTCGCCGGTGTTCCGCCGGAGTTACGCCTGAGTTCAGCCCGTCTGCGCCTGTCAGCGCTAAGGAGGCGCCAGAAGCCAGAATCGCTGCTCCTCGGTTCTCCATTGATCTAGAATGTGAGTTGTATTCTCGAACTACATTGCTAACTCTTAAACCTCCCTTTCGCCCTTGTTTCCATACTAGAGGCCCGGAGAGGGTATTTTGTGATTGTACTGCTCCTTTGGAGATAGACATCAAACGCATGTATACACGAAAAAAAAATCCAGCACACAATCAGAAATGGTGCATTTATCTACCCCTGTGAAACCAGGGTTTCTTATTAATGCAAGATCGCTTGTTAAAAACAACGTAGCCTTCAGGGAGTTCGTACTCGCTAGAGACCCCCCTTGGGTCTTCATTACGGAGACCTGGGGCTCTGAAACTGCTGGTCCCGACCTGGTGGATGCTATCCCTGAAGGATATGCTTTGTCCAGACTCAACCACGAGCGACAGAGAGGGGGGTGGTCTCGGGATTCTCTGCAAAGAGGACTTTATCATTGACCCGCTATCATCTCCCTCGGATAAGTTGGAGGCCCTGTATTTCTCCATACAGCCGAACTCTACTACATCTTTTTCTGGCATTCTGTGTTACAGGCCCCCAGGCTCCCGCTCCACATTCATTAATGACATGCTTCTACTATTAGAGCCCTTTATGAATAGAGCGTGTTTCACTCTCTTAGGTGACTTTAATGTTCACCTTGAAAAGGCTGAGGACACCGACACAACTTCCCTTGTGGAAGGTCTGAAGGCATACAGGTTTACTCAACTGGTCACTAGTTCGACCCATCTGGCGGGTCATACGCTAGATGGTATTTTTACGAACGATGATAAGCTCACCATAGAGACCCCCATCCCTCTTACGTGGTCCGACCACCTAGCCATTCCTTTCAATTTGAATATGTCTGTGGCAGTTGTATCCGGGGGAAACTCATGGGAGATCAGAAGAGACTTCAGAGAGGTTAACAATGATACGTTGGCCCCGCTGTTTCTAACGGTCAGTATCTGTCCGAGTTTAGACCCAGATGTGGCTGCTCAGAGCTGGTCGAATGGGCTGGGGAGAGCGATGGACATCTTAGCACCCCCTAAAAGGCACTCTGTTGCCAGAAAAAACCCATCGGCCCCCTGGTACTCTGAACGACTTAGAGGGTTGCGGCAGATTTGCAGACAAAAGGAGAGGGCCTGACTTTCTACGCCCAATGACTCGAAGAAAATGCAGCATAAATTAGCGCTTAAGGATTATAAAAAAGCTATAATGGAAGAAAAAAGGAACTACTTTAATAAGATCACTGCTGGGCTGAGATCATCTAGGGAGCTCTTTAAAACCATAAACTCCCTTTCGGTCCCCAAGCCAGCTAACTCTGTGATTGAATCACAGATGTTATGCAACAACATTGCTGACTTTTTCCTAACCAAAATAGCTGATATTCATTCTTCATTGGAAATCCTTAACCAAAAACTGAATAGTGAAGCTGACTTCCATGCCCCCACAGTGCATTCAGATGACACGAACATAGATGGGGGATCCAGCTCTACACCCCTCTTTTTGAAATTCCCTGAGCTGTCCTGGGAGGAGCTAAATTGCATCTTAGATGCCACCAAATCTTGCTCTCCTTTGGACCCCTGTCCTCTGAAAATTCTAAAGGCCTGCAGAGGTATCCTATTACCATCCCTTCTGGACATTTTAAACAACGCTATCACGGAGGGAATCTTCCCTCAAGTGGGGAAACTCGCTGAGAACTGCACTGGCTGCCCATTTAAGCGAGAATATCATTTAAGATTCTCTGTTTTGCCCACAGTGTGTTCTTTGGATCAGGCCCAGAAGGGGTTAGATCCCTATTGACATCCCACACTCCCAGCAGATGCCTTCGATCTGCCTCGAAAAATCTGCTCATAGTCCCGAGGGTTAACAAGGCGAGATGGGGCGGTAGAGCCTTTTCCTTGTTGGCTCCGAAACTATGGAATTCACTCCCGCCCGAAATTGCTAGACAGCCGTCTCTGACAATGTTCCGTAAACTTATAAAAACGTGGCTGTTCTCCCTAGCCTATTAATTCTGATTCTCTCAGTGTCTCCACTCTCTTATGTTCTGCCTCTGGTTTTGTTCTCTGTCGTTTCCATCTGATAGCGCCTTGATGCCCTTGGGGGCTAAGGGCCAGATGTAGGTAATTCTATTTACCGATTCATAAATACCAAATTTTACCGATTCGGTATTTATGAATCGGTAAAATAGAAGGGGGGAGATTTAGGTAAAATCAGTAACTGAATTACTGATTCTGTAAAAATCGGTATTTACCGAATCGGTAAATACCGATTCGGTAATGCCCATTGATTCCTATGGGCATTGAAGCCCATAGGAGTCAATGGGCATTACCGAATCGGTATTTACCGATTCGGTAAATACCGATTCCAGCAAGGGTGCAGGGGGTGTCACTTTGACACCCTCTAGCTCCCCAAATACAGGCATGTGTGCCATGTGACACACAGACATGCCCTAACTAACGGCATGTCTGTCTGTCACATGGCATAGGTGTGCATGCACACATGTGCATGCACACCTGGATTCGGTATTTTACCACCCAATTGGATTGGGTGGTAAAATACCGAATCTGTAAGGCCTTTGGGACTCAGAAGAGTCCCACCTACATCAGGAAGTTACCCAATCGGTAAAAATACCGATTCGGTATTTTACCGATTCGGTAAATTTACCGATACGGTAAATTTACCGAATCGGTAAAATAGGGCCCCTACATGCCAATTCCTAAATACCGGTCGGTAACGGCCGAAATCGGCCGTTACCGACCGGTATTTGGGCTCCTACATCTGGCCCCAGGTTCTTTTTGCACGATATAAATATCCCATTCATTCATTCATTCATTCATTCATTCATTCATTCATTCATTCATTCACTCCGCCATCTTGGCTAGGGCTTCTTTAAGGATACCCTCAAACCCTTCTTTCTGCCCAGATAGCTTTCTTATGTCATCTTTTGAACAGTAAGGCTCTGTGGGAATTGGTAATTTCGCACTATGCCCTGCTTGTAGTGATATTGATGCTTTTTTCTGCTTTGCAACCCTTTTCTGCGACTTTTTATGCACAATTTTTAAGTCTACATAACCATCTTGTACTGCCCTGTTTTCCTCCTCTGGCTTTCTAGGGAGCTTTAGCGGGGGTTGGGTATCACTGTTCTCATCACATGGTCTGATACATTTTGCAAATAGCTGTTTACGGGCAATCGGCGTTCAGTTCCTTTGGGTGTTGAGGGTCCTTCTCTTAGAGTTGTCTCCACGCTCTGGCTTTCTCCCCTCGTTTCCAGATTTAGGGGGTCATTAGGATGACGGGTGGACTTTGCCTGCCCGCCATCCTGTCGGGGATTGGGACCACCCGCCATAAGGGCGGGGGTCCCGTGTGTGGTATTAGGATGCGGCCGCCACAGTGGCGGACGCATCCTGCATTTATAACATTGTGGCGGGCGGTGCTCTGTGCACCACCCGCCACAATGCCATAAATGAATGTATGCATTTGCATATACAATGCGGCAGGCACCGTGCGATGCCTACCGCATTGTATATGCAAATGCAGGGGGTACCACAGGTACCTTCTGTGTGCACCCCCCACCCTTCCTTCACTTTGGGGGCCCCCAAAGTGAAGACCGCATGCCATTTCGTGGCAGCATTCGCCACCGAGAGGCATTGTAAAATGCCCATCATAATATGGCTGGTGGTGTTTGATAGACACCGCCACCATATTATTCCTTTTCCGCCCAGCCGCAAGGCGACCAGGGCGGAAAAGAGGCGGACGGTCTTTCCCATCCGCCGAGGTCCCCTCCGCCATACTAATATGGCGGGGGGAAAACGAGTGAGGATGTCGGGCGGATTGCCCCCACCAGCCTGGCGGGGGCAATCCGCCCGGCATCCTAACGTGCCCCTTAAAGTCTCCTCATCAGTGGATATCTGCTTTTCCATTGCCCCTATTGCCCCCGTGATGTAGTTCAATAAAGATGAGTGTGAGCCCGTACTCATCTTAGGCTTGGACTGTGTGGGGGACATTTTTTCACTTCAGCCTTCCTTTTCCCCATAGTTCGATCTTGAAATGGCAAAACCGACGGTCAACAATGATATTTATTATACTTTTTATTGTTTATTGACCAAAGAAGATCTAGAAGCTTATGTACAAAACAGCAGGCCTCACAATTACCGGTAAAGTTATAGTCATGCGATTATCTTGAGATGCTCAGGTGAATATAAGAGTTATTGGGGTTCTCCCCCTTTGGGTAATCACCAACATTAAAACAGTAAAAGAACTCTTTTCAGCCAGAAAGACCAAGAGAGGTGACCCAGGCCGGCCTCTTCTGGTCTATGACAGGCTAAGACGGGACTGTCTTGGCCTGGTCTTGGCCCTGGCTCAGTCCGGGCACGCCCTACGTGTGTCCCCCACTGCGGGAAGCATCTGTTGCAGATATAGCATTCCTGCACTCGAGTTTCTGCCTCCCAGCAGGGATCAGGGTGAAAGTGCAATGTGCTGAGTTTCTCCTTTGAACGTCCACGTGGCGGGCACCACTGCTGCAGATATAGCGCTCCTGTGCTCGAGTTCCCTCCTCCCAGCAGGGATCAGGGTGAAAGAGCAAAGTGCTGAGTTTCTCCTTTGAGGGTTCAGCGTTGCGGGACGCCTCTGCCGCAGATATAGAGCTCCTGCATTTGAGTTCCTGCCTCCCATCAGGGGTCAGGGTGAAAGTGCCAAGTGCAGAGTTTCTCTTTTGAGGGTCATCTAATATGTGGTACAGGTTAATGTTAAAGGAAGGGACATAGTATATTAAATCATCCCAGCTTCTCCATCCATGATGGATTTATTTTATGGAGATTTTGTTTAAAAAGATCAAATCAATTCATAGGTGCCCATCATGCATATGTGCAATCGTGGGCAGCTATCTAGAAATGGTCAAAGAAAACATGTACAGGGTCCATCTGCCAATAATGTGGAGGGTGGAAAAAGTTTAAAAAAAAGATATAGAGCAGGAAAGGCCAGAAAATGTTGGGTGGGGAGGAATAGGTAGGAAGAGGTTTACAGGGAGAGAGAGATGAAGAGAAAGTAGTCCCTACCAGGCACTGCAAAGCACGATCTTGAGGTCAGCAGAGGAAGGATACATCTTTGATGTAGGACACTGTAATACCAAAATTCTTATGGGCGATGTTGGACCTGGCCCTCTCTGCAAAGTCACCCTCAAACATTTTGCCTTCACCCCTCCTTTTTTGCTGAATACATTTTTGTTGGCTTGAGGACTCTGTGCTCTTTACCACTGCTAACCAGTGCTAAAGCGCAGGTGCACTCTCCCTAAAACATAGTACAATTGATTACACCTGATAGGCACACTTAATTTACATATAAGTCACTTGTAAAGTGATACTACTTGTACCCAGGGCCTGTAAGTTAGATTCTACTATTGGCTCTGCAGCATTCATGGCGCCATCCACTACAGTAACCTTGTAAAAAGTCTCAGACTTGCTGCAACAGCAAGTAGTGCACATTTAACCACCATTTCGACCTGACTGAATAAACCTTTTGTCAGGCCTAAACCTTTTATTTTAATACATATGAGTCTTCCCCCAGTAGGGCCTAAAGGCTCATGGAGCTGGGTACATTGTATTAAAAAGTAGGGCATGTAGGTTTTTTTTACATGCTCTGGCATTGAAAAACTCCTAAAGTCGTTACAATTGCAAGACCTATCTCTCTTGCAGAATAACATTGGGTTAGTGTATTACATAAATAAGTGATAACTTACGTTTGGGAGCATAGGAAAATTATGTCTACACTCAAATGAATTGTAATTTAAAGCTCTCAATGGAAAAGTTGGATTTTAATTTACAGTTCTGAAAATGACACCTTTATAAAGATGGCCCTTTCATGTCCTAACCATTTGGTGCCTGCTTCCTGGGTTCTGACTCACATGACTAGGTGAAGTAGACATTTAGGCTTTGTGTATTCCTCCCAGACAGTGACACAAAGGAGAATTAGATGTTGGCTGGATGGACCATTGTGCCAATATGGTTGATGGCAGAATTGTTCCCTGTCTCTATTGCATTTCAAAGGGCCTACCCTAGCACACACACAATGGGACTTGACACCAGCCTGTTGTGACCCCAGACAACTCGGAGCCTGGAAAGTGGAAGAGAGGAAGTTTCCAGAACCAGATTTGGGGGTGGTAGAGGAGTTTCCCCCCCACTTCAAAAGCTAACACCATGTGTAAATTCTGGACCTCTTGAATCACTCATCAGATCACTTCTGCGCCAGTGGAAGACTCACTAGAAGGACTGCTCTTCTCCCCTGATGCTAGAAGGGCTGCCCTGCTGCCCCACTGCCTGAGGAAGGAAGGCTGGACCTGCTTCTTGATCCCAGAACAACTAGAGTGCCTCCAAGGCGGTGTTTAAAGAGATGGTGCGCGCTCATGTAAAATTTACACTTAATTATTCTGTTTCTGAACAATTTCCACCCACAAAGTGCAGCCGTGCTCACAGAAAGGGAGAGTAAACACCCAATCCCTACAAAAGCTCAACACAAAGTTGAAAACACTATTCACAGTTTTCTGTTGCACAGGCTAAAAAACATTAAAAAGAGAATATAATTATTCAATATACATTTCTTTACCGGCGCCATCTTTAAGGTTGTAACCTGAAAGAAGTGTTCTTGTTCAATAAACATTAGTCAATATCTTCAGAAAAGTTTCACATGCGTAAATTTACTCGTTTTCTACCGCATCTGCATAATTTACAATTCAAGGCACTGTAGTGAGCACACTAGTTTATGCACGTCACGTAGGACGTGACGTGCGGCGGCCATCTTGTGCGCGATGCGCGCGCATCAGCACTTGGAAGGCGCCACAGTGAGAGACACGGCAGCGCCGGCCGGCGCTCTTCAGGGAAGCTAACCCATATAAATAAATAAGCGTTATACTCCTGGTGTCCGCATGATCATTGCTCAGGCAATTCTACAGTGGCGACGAGGTCGAGAGGTGACCAGAGAGCTAGTACAAAAAAAAAAAACGGAAATCAAACGGACCCACCACATGGACAGTAGAGGAGTCAACAGCACTCCAGGCTAACCAGATCCTGGGGGAGGTCGATCCTACACAGCCAAGTGACCCTGACCAGCACAAACGGGACACAGCAGAACCACGAGACCCACACAAGCTACAGCGAACCTGAAGAGCGTGGCAGAGCCATAGCTACACACGCATAGGCAGTGAAGACGTCAGGAAGGTGGCTCAGAGACCCCAGAGCGGTCAGATCAAGCGCGCCAATTCCGGGCTACCACATAAGCGTGAGGAACAGAGCTGGCTACCAAAGAGGAGGGGGAGGGGGCTGGCACTGAGAGGCCACAGGCACAACCCAGTAAAGCGGTAAAGGATAGCACCCCAGGTAGCCCCACCAGCAAAGGGGACAAAGCACCCGCAGTCAAGGAAGAGAAGATGAGCAAACCAGCGGGATACGCCATAGCACCAGTCCAGTTCCTACTGAAACCAGGGGAACCACTAATGAAGTGGGAGGACTGGAAAGAATACATCGACAACTTCATAGGGGTCCTGGAGGATGAGAATGAGGAGAACTTCACCCCCCAAAGGAAGAAACGCATACTACTACTCAATTTGGGACCAGAGGGACTCAGGATCTACAAGAGCCTGGTGCCCAAACAGAGAGGAAGTACGGACGATGACGTATACGCCCACGCCATCGATGACCTGAAGGAACATTATCGTCCCACGGTCTGCGTGTCAGTCGACAGATTCAATTTCCAGCAGAGGAAACAACGGGCTGGAGAGTCCATTGAGGAATATGTAGCAGCCTTGAAGAAGCTGGCGACCACATGCAGGTACGGAACTTGGGAGGAGGAGTTTATCAAAGATCAGATTGTGATGCACACCACCAGCACGAGCGTCCAGGACAAGCTATGGGCAAGTGGAGACACCACACTCAAGGACGTAATGGTCATCGTCAAAAGGGCAGAACTCGCACGGAGGTGCGCCGACGCGACCAAGAAAGACACGGCAGCTCCTGCCATGGTGAACAGGATATATGAGGAGGAACATCGCAGAGACCAGAGGTACAAGGGCCCAGCACCTAAAGGAGCCAACAAATGGCAGGGCAATGCCGGACCGCAAGGGAAACAAACAGGCAACGACAACAAGAAAACGTGCTACAGGTGCGGGAGTTGGTCCCACGAGGCACACGACAGAAGGTGTCCTGCGTTCCGGGCCAAGTGTCTGCACTGTGGCATCGTTGGCCATTACGAGAAGGTGTGCCGGAAGAAATTATCCAAAGGCGTGGTGAAATGCATCGACCAAGGCGAGGAAGACCAGGAAGGGACCACAGAGGAAGATGTAGTCACCGTCTTATGCATATATGACCAGATACTATGCGTGGATGGGAAAAGGACAACCAAACCTGTATTAGAAATGACAATTGGCGGAATAACCATCAGTGTAGTGGCGGATACAGGCTCCCCCTACACAATAGTTCAACGAGCTGTGTGGAACGAAACATTCAGACCGAAGCTAGGCCCAGAGTTGGAAAAACTGGACATCCGACCAGTCACATACAACGGCGATCGCATCCCAATGGTGGGATTCCGGCGCCTGAAGTTTGAGTTCAGAGGCCGGTCAGCGTTCTGCAAGCTGTACATATCAGAGAGGGGACCCTCCGTCTTGGGATGGCTTGACCAGGGCGACCTGGGAATCAAATTGGACCCAGGAGGGAAGGAACAAATCCTGCTCACGGAACCGGAAGTGTGGCCCAATCTGACCAAATGGAAGGAAGTCTACCCAAACGTGTTCGGAGGTACAGTGGGGAAACTGGAGAAATTCCAACACAAGATTGTACTCAAGGAAGGCGCCATCCCCATTGCCCACAGAGTAAGAAACGTACCCATAGCGGTAAGGGAGGCAGTCCAAATAGAACTTCAAGACCTGGAGAAGAAAGGGATAATTGAACCCATCACCTGTGCAGAGTGGCTCGCGCCAATGGTGGTAGTTATGAAGCCCAACGGGAAGGTCAGGCTTTGTGTGGACCTGAGAGAACTGAATAAGAACATTGTCATGGAAAAATTCCCCCTTCCAAGGATTGATGAAATGCTGGCAAAGACCAAGGGAGTCAGATGGTACTCCACCATTGACTTGACCTCCGCCTACCACCAAATAGTATTGCATCCGGACAGCAGAAAACTCACATCATTCATCACCCCGTTCGGATGCTATCAGTTCTGCCGCATGCAGTTTGGACTGGCCTCGGCAGCCGCAGTGTTCCAGAAATTGATGCACCAGCTGTTCAGGAATGTAACAGGCGTCCAATATTTCCAGGACGACATGCTAGTAATGGGACGTGACAAATTGGACCATGATCAGAAGCTCGGGAAAGTGTTGGATACCTTGGAAAGCAAAGGCCTCACAGCAGAATGGGCAAAGTGCCCACTGGGCCTGGAGTCAGTGACCTATCTAGGCCATGAAATAGGAGTGCAAGGCATCACACCTAAGGCAGACAATGTAAAAGCAATCGTGGAAGCTCCGCCCCCCACCAACAAGGAAGAGGTCAGATCGTTTTTGGGGATGGCGGAGTACTACAGCAAATTTGTGGTGCACTTTGCATCGAAGACACACCACATGAGGATGCTGACCAGGGAGGGCACAAATTTCCGATGGACACCTGAGACACAAATCGAGTTCGAGACAATCAAAAAGGACGTCACGGGAGCTGTACCGCTCAAAGGATATGACCCACAGGGCACTACGGTGCTCACAACCGACGCCAGTGACAAGGGCCTGGGCGCAGTACTAATGCAGGATCGCGGGCAAGGAGAGATGGAGACGATCAGTTTTGCATCTCGGGCATTGACAGATACTGAAAGCAAATACAGTGTAACCGAAAAGGAGATGCTGGCTGTGGTGTGGGCCATGACGAGATTTCGGCAATTCCTATGGGGAACCCGATTCCTACTCAAGACAGATCATAAGCCGTTGGTGAAGGTGTTGACATCTAGTGGACACGCCAATGCCACTCCCAGAATATCCAAAATGACTCTGAAATTACTTGAGTTCAGGTATGATGTGGAATACATCCCTGGAAATCGGAACAGAGTAGCAGATTACCTGAGCAGAGCAGCAGCCATGGAACCAGGGGAGGAAGACCCTACAGGCAAGGGGGAATTGGTAGCTCTTGTGGAGGACCAGGAGAAAATAATCAGCCACCAGGAGTGGACAGAGGCATACAAGGAGGACAGCATAATGAAGGAAGTGAAGATGCACATTGTCAAGGGCTGGCCGGACAAAAGACACGTGAGTGAAAATACCAAGCCATACTATGAAGTAAGGGAAGAATTGTCGGTAGGAGACAAGGGAGTGTTCACATACAGAGGAGACAAGGTGATCCCCCCAAGGAACCTCATCAATAAGTTACTGGACATGCTACACGAGGGCCACCTAGGCATAGGGAAATTGAAATTTAGGGCCAAACAAAACTACTGGTGGCCAGGCATGGACATAAGGGCGGAAAGGCACGTCAGAGAGTGTCCCCAGTACCAAGGAGCTGACAAGACGCTCAAACCCCTGCGTCCAGCATTAGGAAAGTTCGACCCCCCGCAAAACCCGTGGGAAGAACTATCTATAGACATATTAGGACTCATCCTAGATGACCAGGGCACACAGAAGTACGTATGCGTCCTCATGGATCGCTACTCCAAATGGCCGGAGATAAAGGTGGACGAGACCATGGACACTGAAAACATTCTAAAATTTTTGTCAGACACCTTCGTGAGAGAGGGAATCCCCAAGTCTATCTTGAGTGATAATGGCCCCCAGTTCACGTCGGAAAAATGGAACAAATTTATGCAAAGGAACGGAATCACTATCAAACACACGGCGATCTACCATCCAGCCGGGAATGGCTTGGTGGAGCGATTTAATAGGGTGGTGATGAGAGCCGTGCAAGCTGCAATCTCTAACAACAAGGACTGGGAGAAAGCCATAGAGAACATGGTATGGGCCTATAGGATCACCCCCACCGGAACTGGATACAGCCCATTCCAGATCTTGAGAGGGCGTGAACCTTTCACACATGACAACCGGATTTGGAAGGAGAAGGTTATCACCAGCGAATGGTCCCCTGCGGTGGTACGGGCCAACCTGGAAAGGGCACAGACCATCTATACCAACCACTACAACAAGGAATGTGAAAGGGACCAGGTTGGAAAGGGGCAAGTGGGTAAGAGTAAAGTTAGCAACACTACAGAAGAAAGGAGACAGTAAATATAGCAAACCCCTGCAAGTTAAGGAGGTGTACGACCGAGCAGCCCTGCTAAGTGATGGGAACGTGTGGTCCCAAGACCGCATGGCCAGGTGTAACAAGATCTTGCAATGGGAACACAATGGAACCGAATGGGAGGACTTGGAAGATTCGAACGTAGAGATGGAACAACGTGCAAGTGAGCAGCAAGTTGGTGAAAGTGCTAGAATTGAACGAGTGGAGGAAAGGAGAGCGAGTGGAGATCAAGGAACTGATATGGCCTGGCAAGGGAGGAGCACGGAAGACGGCGCGGCTGCGCAGGGAGAGTTTGGAAGCACCGAGACACAGAGTCAAGTGACCGAGACACAGAGTCAAGGGGTCCAGGAGAATCACCTCAGGGTGACCAGGAGTGGAAGGCCGGTGGTAAGACCCTCCAGGTTTCGAGATTTCGATATGGACAATGAACTGTAAGTGACTCATCCTTTGTTTGAAAAAGGGGGAGATATGTAGTGAGCGCACTAGTTTATGCACGTCACGTAGGACGTGACGTGCGGCGGCCATCTTGTGCGCGATGCGCGCGCATCGGCACTTGGAAGGCGCCACAGTGAGAGACACGGCAGCGCCGGCCGGCGCTCTTCAGGGAAGCTAAGCCATATAAATAAATAAGCGTTATACAGACTCCTGGTGTCCGCGTGATCATTGCTCAGGCAATTCTACAGGCACTTCTGATAATATTTCACATATTTCAAGAGATTCAAAACCCTAATTACTTTATTTATAATTATATTCTCTATTAATACATAAGAACATATAGTGAGGAGTTTGTATAATATCAACAATTAATAAAGTTATTGTGACAACGAATAGCTCATAATATGAGGAGCATGGTCAGAAATTATGTGAATAGTAAATTTGTGCTGAACGCGATGCGAAACGGGTGAGTTTGGTATACTCCAAGATGGGGCCGGTTTGCCAGCAGTGTTAGTCCTCTTTTGATTTCTAGGTGATTTAGTACAGCGTGTTTGATTCCGGAATGGCGGTTGCACTGGACAGAGTGTTTCGCTTGGAGAAGACCTCGACAAGGTATGTGGAGCGTTTGTACAGACAGGTTAAACATAGGAAGTTGATTTAAATGTGATGAGGCTGGCAAGCGTTTTGAAATTAAATGAATCCTTATGGTATGCTTTTCAGGTCCCTCGTACTCTGAGGTGCAACCTAATTGGATTGAGAAAAATGCTCTGTCTTGGGGAGCCCTGTTTAAATTAGGAAGGGTTCAAAAACCCATTGGACAGGGGCATACGATCGAATCAGTAAGTGCTTGGCAATACTTGATGTTGTTTTTGTGTAATAAATAGAAGGGGATTTTTGACTAAAGCATAATGGATTGAGCTGGAACCAGATTTGCATAGACAGCAATTGTAGACTCAAGAAGTTTTCATTTTGGGAATTGTGTTTTGTAGGGTGAGAATTAATTAACAAATGGCAACGTGTAGTGACAGTATTCGTCTGTAAATAGGTCACAGTGAGACAATGTGGTTTATATTGAAAAAAAGTTTTTAGATTGATGTGGGATTTGAATATATAACTGTATATGAACTGTGGAGGAACTCGAGCATACTACAGATATCAGCGTAAATTTGACGGCCACACAATAAGAAAGTGATTAATGAGAAGGTTTTTACGTATGTTTGGGGCAATACAGTTTGTGCAAGTGGTGGTAATCCATTGTCAATCTATAGGTGGTGGTTACAATAGTCACGAATTTCAAAATTAGAAGGAATGAACAGTGAATTTTGCTGAACAGCAAATATAGGTAAGAGTTCGTTGTGGTTGAAATGCCACAACATAGGAAGTTGATTTAAATGTGATGAGGCTGGCAAGCGTTTTGAAATTAAATGAATCCTTATGGTATGCTTTTCAGGTCCCTCGTACTCTGAGGTGCAACCTAATTGGATTGAGAAAAATGCTCTGTCTTGGGGAGCCCTGTTTAAATTAGGAAGGGTTCAAAAACCCATTGGACAGGGGCATGCGATCGAATCAGTAAGTGCTTGGCAATACTTGATGTTGTTTTTGTGTAATAAATAGAAGGGGATTTTTGACTAAAGCATAATGGATTGAGCTGGAACCAGATTTGCATAGACAGCAATTGTAGACTCAAGAAGTTTTCATTTTGGGAATTGTGTTTTGTAGGGTGAGAATTAATTAACAAATGGCAACGTGTAGTGACAGTATTCGTCTGTAAATAGGTCACAGTGAGACAATGTGGTTTATATTGAAAAAAAGTTTTTAGATTGATGTGGGATTTGAATATATAACTGTATATGAACTGTGGAGGAACTCGAGCATACTACAGATATCAGCGTAAATTTGACGGCCACACAATAAGAAAGTGATTAATGAGAAGGTTTTTACGTATGTTTGGGGCAATACAGTTTGTGCAAGTGGTGGTAATCCATTGTCAATCTATAGGTGGTGGTTACAATAGTCACGAATTTCAAAATTAGAAGGAATGAACAGTGAATTTTGCTGAACAGCAAATATAGGTAAGAGTTCGTTGTGGTTGAAATGCAAGTCTAACTAGCATTTTGCAATGTAGATTCATGCCTCCGTAGTTTCTAGGCTAATCGTCATCATTTGAATTCATATCATTACAGGGTTTTAATCAGCTAAAGATACAGAAGGTACAATTCGTTATGACAATATGTGGTTATGTTTGTTCTTTTAAAAGAATTATTTATGGGGTATCTTGTTGGTGGAATGAAGCACTGCTTGATATATAAACACAGAGGGTGCCACTAGAACCCCATTTATTTCTGTTATGACCTATACTCATGTATGGTGCACATATTCTATTAATCCCCACACTCAAATTGGTGCTTTGTTTGGCCTTAAGGATACATACTTGCCTTATTGTATATGTAACACAGAGTTTTAGGTATTGCTTCCAGCCCTGAGGAAGTCGTAAGGGTTATACCCGCATACGACGAAACGCATTGGCACAAGGGAGTGGAAGAGAAAGAAAAAGAATAAAAGGATTAAAGACAAAAAGGCGAATATACATTTCATGTGTCTTTATATGTTCAATGGAATGTACTCTTTTTGAATGTTTTTTAGCCTGTGCAACAGAAAACTGTGAATAGTGCCTCCAAGGACTAGCTGACTGGCCTTCTGTTTTGAGCTACATGAACATAACAAGCTCCAGGGACCTGTTCTGCATCTTCCCAGCTGCCCAGACTCACCTGGACCTGCCTGTGCCATGATGCTGGCCTCTACTGGAGTGAGTCCTGATCCCCAGGAGGTGACTCCCAGGTCCTGGACCCTTGACTGGCATTGGAGTGTACTCCTCCTGGCCAAACTGTGGGTTCCCTCAGAACCGATGCAGTGAGATGTAACGCAAAGCAGTGCGACACAGGACCTCACATCGCAAGACTTCCCAGTTCCTGATCAGCGCCATCATTGGAACCAATGCAGGCCAATGCATCTTAAAACATCTCAACGCAGGACCTCACATCACAGCACCTTGCAGCTCCTAATCGGTGGCCTCATCGGAAACCAACACAGCATGATACATCTTGATGCAGGACCTCCATTCTCAGTGCCTGGCATCTTCTGATTGGCGCCTCATCAGAACCGATGCAGCATGACACAACACAATGCAGCACCTTGCAGTTGTTGATGGGTGACCCGATCGAAACTGACTTAACTCGAGGCGATGCGACACATGACCTTGCACCTCAGTCGAAGTACAACCAGGTTCACTGTGCAGCAGGCCGAAATCGGTCCTGCAGCAACTCACATTGCATCGAGGCAACTTAAATTTGTGAGTTTGTCAGGTACAGTGCGTCCTGATTATCGCAGAAGGCACTTTATGCTTTTTGGCACAACTTTCACTTAAGACTTTGAAATTGCTTATCTCTAGTTCTACTATTTGGGTCTTTGTTGATTTTATATTATGTTATTAAAAATTTACTCTACGTTTTCTAAATTGGTGTGGTATTTTTCCGTATTTAATTCTATTCCATTTTACTAAATTGGTGTGGAATTTCTTGTGTTGTGTTTTCATTTTATTACATTACCTCTAAGTTAAGCCTAACTGCTTTTGTGCCAAGCTGCCAGAGGGTTAATCACAGGTTAATTTAGTGGCTTTTTTTGTGTTTCACCTTGACCATGATTGTGATTTATGCTGCACGAGGGGTTCACCCCCCTCAATAAATAACACAATTGCTCAAAGGCTGGGCAAATGCAAGAATGGTGGAGAAAGCCATTGAATCCGAAGCATAGAAGTAAGATAAACAAGTCATCCAACCATGAGCATGGAGAAGAACCAAAGTCTACTCTAAAAATATATAATGTATTGTAAAAAATTGTTTTTTTCCAACAGACACCCAAAGCTGACTGTAGACAAGATGGAAAAATGGCAAACTAAATATGGTGCACAGAGCAGTTTTCTTGCTAGATAGTTAACACCATCTCAAATGCACATGCAACTGTTCCTCTCCATTGAAGGGTCTGAGGGCTCAGAGGATGGTCTAAAATACCCACAGTCATCAAGCTAAATTCTTAATCACACTAGTCTGGTCTCTAGGTAAGGGGTAATGTAGGCTAAAGGTGCTGGATCCGTTTTCTGGTCTCTTTTGACTGGCCGGGGCTTTCATTCTGCCGGAAGCTGAAATGAAAAGCCTTCTTTAACCGGCAAGATGACTACACAATGGACGGAGACACCAAACTGCGGCGGAAGTCTAAATTCTGCCCTATGAACCGTCAGATTCCGATTGAAATACTGACCTTTGAACAGGCGGTGATGAAATAAATTGATGATCTAAAAACCCAGACTAGTCAACCTTTGCAGAACGTCACGAATGCTGAACAGAAGGCACTAGATGAACTATGGAAAAACGCCAATATAGTAATCAAGCCCGCGGATAAAGGCAGAGGAATCGTCCTACTCACCAAAGAAGGATACGACCGACAGTGGACAGAACTACTCTCTGACCAAAAATTCTACAGAAAGATAACAACTGATCCAACAGAACGTCAACTCCCAGAATATCATACTTCTATTCCCTTCCAAAGACCCACAAAACATGTAGACCACCACTGGGGAGACCAATCGTCTCAGGGATCGGGTCGGTCTTAGAACCGCTATTCCAGTTCGCAGACCAGTACCTTAAACCTTTAGTCCAAAAGACTCCCACATACCTTAAAGATACTAGGGATTTACTGACCCTACTGACTGAAAAAACATACTTGGAGGAAACGATGCTACTAGTTGGACTCGACGTAGAGAGGCTTTATACTAGCCTCCCTCAGGGGAAGACCCTTGATACCCTGGAAAAACTGCTCTTCAACATACAGTGGAACTATAAAACACAAAGGCACTTCTTGGAATGTAACAAACTAGCGCTGACAGAGAACTATTTCGAGTAAAACAACACCTTGTATCAACAATGCCGTGGAACTTCAATGGGCAGCACTTTTGCCCCAAGCGAGGCCGGGCTCTACGTAAGTGACTTCGAAGAGATCCATATACAGAGTACTACAAATCCCTATCTACATAAGATCCTTTTTTGGAAACGTTACATAGACGATATTATTGTATTATGGGAAGGTGACAAGGCAAGTTTGGAAGAATTCCACAGGTGGCTAAATCCGAAAGATGAATGGCTCAAGTTCACTTACACAGCTGATAACAGAAGCCTTGATTTCCAAGACTTAACAATCTATGCAGAGAACAGCACTCTACATACTAAAACCTTCTTTAAACCAACAGCAAAGAACAGTCTGCTTTCTTACAAAAGCTTTCATCCCCGCCCCTTGAGGGAGAACTTGCCCTATAGCCAATTTTTGCGCCTGAAAGGTAACTGCAGGAGTACATGTGAATACAAGGGTCAAGCAGAGGAACTATGCACCAAACTGCGAGCCAGATAGTACCCAGAGAGGACAATCAAATAATGCAAGAAAAGAGCAATGAATCAACCTAGAGAATGCCTCCTAGATACCACCCAAAGAGCACCAGAGAAAGACGTAGTAATCTGCGTAACCACTTACAATGCAGCATCAAACAAAATAAAGAAAATTATCAATAAGATTTGGAGAATTATCACATCAGGAACTATTACCTGGCTGAAACCGAGGTTTGCCAACAGAAGAACACGAAACCTTAAAGACATACTGGTGCACACCAGACCGGCACCAATGAAAAGAGGTGACCTCACTCCTCAACTATGGAATAACCCTCCTGTGGTGGGCCATTACCCATGCGGTTCGTGTTCCGTATGTGAATTAACCAGAGGTAAAAAGACGCTACAACTCTTCCCAAATTTCAAATGGACTATCAGATACCATACTAATTGCAACACCACCCATGCGATTTACATGATCACTTGCCCCTGTAACTTACGTTACACCGGGATGATCTTTCGCAAAGTGAAACAGAGAATGGTAGAACACAGGAGTAACATCAAGTGCCAATGCAATACAACAAAATGAGTAATCATTACATAGAGAGTAAATACACAGTGAATTACTGAGATGGGTCATTTTGGAAACCCTACCCACTAAGAACTACAACGCAGAGAGAGTCCTATTCGAGAAAGAACAAAGATGGGTCCACTGCTTACACACACATGTTAATGGGCTTAATGACAACATTCCGTGGCTCAGCCTGATCCGCTGAACAAAAACCAAAAAGAATTCAAGACCTTAGTGCTGAGACCCCGCAGTCTACAGACTCTGGATGTATGACGTTACAACACATACTTTTACCACGCATACCATTACAACGCTTTATTTACAACGAATACTGTTACAACGCATAGCGCTTAGAGGTGCTGGATAGTGGTAAGTATAATTTTATATTCCAACTCCAGTCCCCGTGGACACTAGGGAAGGTGTTGGATATAAAATTATACTTATTCCCTATCCTAGAGCGCCCCCCAGCGCAATGCGTTGTAAAGGTATGCGTGGTAATGCCTGCGTTGTAATGGTAGTGCGTGGTAAAAACTTCGTTGTAAACGTTGTATACCACAGACTCTGCCTAAACCATAAGGAATCACCATCTTGAGACTCCTGGGAAAGATTTTAAAGTATAGACCACCCTTTATGAAAACTAGCACCAACCTTTAATATACGGATGAAGAACCAAAACTCCATCCTATTAACCATATCACCCTCCATAGGGCGGAGTGACCAACCAGGACTCCTCACACCTATTGAGATCCCTGGTGATACCCTAAGACACTGTACCTGAGCCAGTAATTTCAAATGACACAAATGGACACCTCATTTAAAAATACTGGACATTCATGAAGTCACAGCGGATGGATGGTGACAAATATAAATAACTACACCATTTGCAATTCATAAAAGGCAGGTCCAATTTAATTTGCAGCGATATCACCAAGTCTTTCTTCCATTACCATTTTTTCAACTACAATTTTTTCATAAAGAGACATGAAACAATCCACCTTCTGTTTCCGGGCCCTGAGAGGCAGAGCAAGCACAAGTTGTGCACAACCTGCGCAAGAGGTAGAACTAACGCTGCAAAGACGACGTCCCAACAAAACGGTAACATACTAACAATGCCATGTGTTTAATGCGCAATGTGTGTATGTCCTTTTCCAGCAGGTACCGCCTTCTCAGCATGCCCGAGGAGGTTCTAAATGAACACAAATAAGGTACGCATCTGAGGGGCAATAGCGGAGAGCAACTGTCTGTCTTTTGAAATCTAAGACTATGAGTATACGATTCATTAAGTCGGCAACCTTGAGTTTACACCACGCCACTCTCTTAGTTAAGCAGCACCGTTTGGGTAAACATTTCACATAGCGACAATTGTTGAAACTTACGATCTACACAGACAACGCACACTTTACTATATCTAACAGGCGACACTGTACCATCTACTGGAGCCATTGCTTTCAAAGAAATATAGCAACCTTAACATGGGGCAGATTTTAATTTTCTGAACCCCCCAACAATACTACACGTATATGCACAAAAGAGTTTTTAACCAATACCTCATCTTTTAGTTCACTCACACATATTCTGTACAACGCTATGGGAGCAGAGTTTGGATACCATGCCACCTTTACGTATTAAACCGTCAAAATCTGAACATACAGAATATGAACAATGAGAGAACCTTTGCCAATTCAGAATGAGTGAATGTTATCATTTGTAACAAAGAATTGCCATTTTTTAGTTAATTTATATTTCTTCTGTGACTGAAGCAGAAAAACCACATCCATCCAAGATATTGTGCAAATGACGCTATCTGTACCTGTTTGTATTGTTTGTCTTGTCCCCCCGCCTTTTTCTTCTACCAACAGGTACTAATTGACCTTCTTATAACCAAGGGCAACAAACCCTGAATCTCCCCACAATAGAGGGATACCATTATATTTTTCACTATAGATGCTAGGTTCTGAAGAAAGCCAATTTGACCCCCTATGGGCAGTTAGTGGCTGAAATATGTTGACCTTTTTATGGACATTACACAGTGCGGAAGCCCCATAACTTAACTTCCTACGTACGCCCACATTTTTAACCAGGCTTGTTTTCCAGACTCAATAAAAATAAATTTTGTCCGGTCATTCAAGCTTTTTATTAAGTACTTCTCACTTATATTTTTCATTACTAATCACTACTGTACTAACCAGTGTTACAACTCTGGGTGGAGGAAGCATACAATCAAACCCGATGACGTTGCTAATAATAAGGTGGAGATCCAAGATACACCGCCATTCGAGCCTTGGTACGTGAATGAGGGTTTTATATCGGTATCTGAAATGACTAGTAAATAAACCCCGATTACTCAGGACAAGTGATCCCTTCCCCCATTGATTTTTTGACAGTTGAATTGTGTGGCATGGAATTATGAGATGTTCAAATGTGCTGTGTGTGGTAGAATTATATGGCGTGGATTTGGGCAAACTGTGCATGCTAAGGCTTTTATGTCATGGGGTATAAAGTTGACGATTGTCTATTTTTCTTGGTAAAAATAATATGGGCTGTTTCTTTACCTTCCGGTACATTTCTGAACACTTTGTTAAGCTAAATTGTATTGTTGCATTGTGTGCGCATGCAGGGAAGAACGAGTGTCTGGCAGACATGCAAAAAATCATCCTACGTCTCAGTATTAACTTCCACACTTCTAAGCAGTAATTCCAATCATAGAATGAGTTACCTGCTAGCTTTACAACAAGAGTTAGTAAAACAAGGAAGTGCTTTGCCAGCATGTATAAGTAGCAAAGGTTTTAAAGGGACTTGTTTTCGTGCAAGGTATAGCTTTTCCCAGTTCACGGTAGGGATAAAAAAAATCTCCAGATAATAATAGGGTTGACAGGATGTTGCGATAGCAGAATATTAATACCTGTGGATCTGGTGAGTACTGCGGGCAGCAAGTCCTTGATACGCTATTTGCATAGAGAAATACTATTTTATTTTCTCGTTACCTCACAGTAGTTGTTAGTAAGGAAAGGGGAAGAGAATCATTCACCAACAGCATTCGGTTAGTCTTAGGGAGAGAAATAATGCTGTGGTCTGTGGTAAATGCTGCCCAGAAGTTATAGATATATATATCAGGAGCTGCCAATGAAAGGAAGTGGAAATGCACTTTAAACGTTGCTGGTATTGATGGCTACTATGCGGTTGCAGACTTTGCTGGGCTGACAGTGGGTGGAGAAATGCTACGTTGTCACTGTAGGTTTAATGACATGTATTGTGCATTATCTTTGGTGTTTGTCCTTGGGGTACTTGCGGGTTCTACATATGGGATCAGGTTTGCCTTGGACACTAGGTATGGTTTAGTGGGGTTCATAGTTGGCAAGAGGAAACAAAAATCGGACCCTTTGTACATTTAATATTATTGTGTGCATCATGCAGAGGATGAAAAGTAACAGTAACAGCTTTGGTGCCGTAGAGGCTAGCAGAAAGCACTGTTTTGGGGTGGTCAGTTGAAGAGATTGTTTAACATGTTTTAAACTACCACAGTGGCATTGGGGAGTGCAGCTGCTGAAAGCCTATGTCTGTATTGGTAGGCAGTGGTTAGATGGGGACTGGCCATCAGTCCTTCTATCGGTGGTGAACAGGTGAGCAGTGGCCGGTGGTCACGGGATCGCATTGACATTGCAGAGGTGCTTTTAAAGGCGGGCTGAAAAGCATAAACTGCGGGTTTTGTAGGGTGAGAGTAGAGTGGTATGGATGTGTTGCAGGCATGACAGCAGTGGTCTGTGTTTGGAGGTGGTTAACTAAGCGGGCTTCGCTTGGAGGTGGGTCGTCAAGTAGGAGGATGTGTTTGGTGGGCCGGCTGGAGGCAGTGTCATGTAACTTTGCTGGAGGGTGCAGCAGCAGTATTTTCTGAGGTATGTAAATCACCCGATAAGAGGGTGGATGTGAGCAACCAGAATCCTTTTTTTATGGCTGGGGTGAGCCCCTGCGATATGGCGGGTCTCTGGCCTGAGAGCTCTTGATGGCGCGGAGAAAGGGGGACCCCCTCCTTGGACTTTGCAGGGGTGCCCCCTCAATTGTCACTACGCCAATGTTTTAAAGTGCTACTTTAGAGGGTGGCACAATGCATACTGAAGGCCCACTAGTAGCATTTAATTTACCAGCCCTAGGTACTATGTGGTACCATATACTAGGGATTTACATATCAATTAAATGTGCCAGTTGTAGGCCAATTTTGCCATGTTTTAGGAAGAGAAAACAAACACTTTAACACTGGTTAGCAGTGGTAAAGTGCACAGTGTCAGAGGAAACAGGAGGGGTGAAGGTAAACCATTTAGGGGTAATCCTGCAGGGAAGGCCAAGTACAACACACATGAATGTGGAGATAAGAAAAAGTAAAACCTCTTCAATGACACACTCCGTTTGAGAAACCTCCAATGGCAAGGGGAATCATTGCTTTTTCAATTTCAAAAGCTTTGGGATTATCTGATTAACGGTCTCTATCAGATGAGCAAGTTACTTATCTTCGGTATCTAGTAGAGACTCTATCTAGCTGCAGATCCCTTACCAACCCTCTCATCCACCCCGCTTCTGTGAACAGAGTTTTCAACTAGTATGGCCTCTGTAGGCCCTTAGTGTTTGCACACTGGTAGATCAGCATCTGTTGTGGCTCTGTGCCTCTGGCGCAGAAATGTTACATAAAGTAACTGATGTCAGTGCACTGGGATGGTGCCTACATAGTCACTGTGCATGTCATATCGGTGTGAAGGCTAAGATGAACACACGTCTGATACCAGCGCTCAGAGGTACTGTTCAAAAATGTCATGGTCCGGTCTGACACTTGTTCTAAGGTATGGAACCTGTGGCAAGATAGATTCTCTACTATATAAAGCTTTACTGAAGGTAAGTAACTTGTTCTTCAGGTACAACTGAGGTCAGTTTTTAATCTGTGCAAACATTGCAAGTATGACCCATTTAATGTGGGAAGGCTTCCTTGGTAAACCAGCAAAATCCACCCTCTTTGGGTAGCTCCTGTACCTTGTCCATACAGTGGTTAATCTCAATACTCAAAAGTGCTCTTAGGGAGGGTTGGCCAAAGCCTGACTTCAAAGCTATTGCTAAATAGAATGGAAACTTTGAGGAATGGGGCACAATGTATATTCATGATAAAAAAGTAGCTAGTAATAAATGTTTTGAGTCTAAGGACCAGATGTACAACCATTGGCATTAGCGACTCGCAGATTGCAAAAAATTGCGAGTCGCAATTTGTGAGTCGCTAATGCCAATGTACAACAGTGTCACAGACACTGTTTGCGATTGATAAAGGGGTCGCAAATTTCATGCCTTATCAATATTTATGAGGCACTCGCAATTTGCGACTCCATTGGGAATGGCTGGCCCTCCCAGGTATGGTGACCTGCTGGGCTCAGCAGACCTCCTTGTCTTGGACTGCTTTTAAATAAAGCAGTTTTTATTTTTTAAATGCAGCCCATTTTCCTTAAAGGAAACCAGGATGCATGTGAAAAAAGAAAAATGAAACATTTTCGGTTAATTTTTTAAGGGCAGGTAGTTGTCCTTGGGACCACTGCCTGCCATAAAAAATATTTTCCCCCTCATTTACAAAGGGGAAGGGGTCCCCTGGGGACCCCTTCCCTTTGGCGAGTGCTTTACCACCCTCTTGAAGAGGGCGGTACATTGTGAGTATTTTGCCACCACAATTGCGGTTGCAGGGTAGAGAGTCGCATTTTAGGAAGGGACGCCCTTGGAACACCCCTTCCTAATAGCGAGTCGCAAATCCTATTTATCGAGTTGCAGATAAATTGTGACTTGCTAAATAGGGTTTGTACATGGCCCATTGGTATTTTTGCATGCGCAAACGGGTTGCAAACCCGTTTGCACATGCAAAAATGGTGCGTACATCTGGTCCTTAATATTTTAATTCTCCATTGGACATGCTTTACCCAAGTGGTTCTCCACAATATCTCCCTCCATCTTTCTGACTTGTCTGATCTGTTAAATTGGAAATACATGTTTTTTTCCACATAAAATGTTCCTGTTCCATAATAAAGGATTACTGGTCTGAAATTGTAACTTGGTTTTAGGCAGTGGTGGGGTCTATAGTAATTCTGGATCTTAAAAATTTCTTGTTTTGAAATTGATCAGATTGACAAAAAAAAGAAAACATTTCACACTAGCAGGCAACATGTGCTTCCTAAAAACCTTAAGGCAAATTGCAATGCACTTTCTACATCCATGTAAAACCAAATTAAAAGTCTATAATGATTTGAATGTTCGGAGTGGGCCCTGGTGGAAAATATCCACTTGGTTAAAGCACAGAGAAATTTGAAGACAATCTGAATGACTGGCATTTACTAGTGCATTTATTTGAAAAGTTTTATAAAGCGCGAACATGGCCGGGTATCAGAGCGCTGTGCAAAGTGGCAAAAGCAAGAATAACACAACACAGTGGAAAAAATGAGGAAGTTAAATAATTACACAGTCAAACAAAGGGGGGAACGATCAAGGTCAAGGGGCAGGAGAGTTAGCCAGACGGGAGGGACTAGTACAGTTTCAGAAGTTCCATAGAACTAGATAACAAGTAAACAGAAAGTATAAAATTCAAACAAACTGTATAAAAGCAGTATCAAATCCAGATGTAGAGGAGTCTAGTAAAGATAAGCCAGGTTAAAACTGTTGATGTTCACTCAAGATTAGCCATTTGACATGTTTTGTGAAAGATGCAGTGGATGGGTTGGATCTGATCTCGGTAGGAAGAGCGTTCCAAATTCTTGGAACAGGACCAATGAAAGCACAATTGTAAGTTCTTTTCTTTTTGAATTTGGGAGGGATTAAAAGTAGGGTAGTTGAACTTTTTAGGTTCCAACTCAAGCCAGATAGTTCAAGCTTTTTAGCCAAGGAAATTGGTGTGTAGTAATGAATAGCTTTATGCATCAAGCAAGCTTTCTAAACGTATCCTAGCTTCTATAGACAGCCAATTTAGTTGAATTAGGTCTGGTGTGATGTGGTCATGTGTTCTGGAGCCTGTGATGAGCCTGGCCGATGCGTTTAGAATGGCTCTGAGCGAAGCCAAACTAACTTTAGGAAGCCTAGCAAGGTTCACCAAACCATATACCAGTCGAGAGATAACCAGGGATTGTACTGCAGGCTGGATGTTCTCGGGCGGAAGGAAAGGCTTCTGTCTTGGAAATACATAGATGAATGTATTCCTCGGGTATAGTACCACAAGCAGTAGACTGTAATTGAATGGGTCTTCTATCATTTGTACAGTATGGCAAATATAGGCTACCCTAGAAATGATCACATATAGAAATGGATTAAGTGCTCATGTCAATTTGGTGCGGGTGTTTATTTACATTGAACAAGGTCCACTGTGATCATGTTATTGTATTGTGATCAACAAACACATATTTAAAAACATAACAAACTATAAAGAATGCATGTTGTTAACAAAGATCTGAGCTCAAAGCTTTATATTTGACATCTACCCATGTGGATGGGGAAGCACTTCCTCTCTAAACCACTTTCAGTGCAAAGATCTTAAGGAATTAAGACCTTAAGAAATTGCCACTTTCAAAAAACAATGACATTTCTACCCTATCTACTTAGTGACGAATTCAATAAAGTCACATAAAGAGTGGTACTCTTCCTGAAGAGTGATTTATATACCAAAGAAGAGAAATAAAAGAATGTCTATAGTTATGCCTGAACCAATACACATGAGCATTGATAGGTTGGTTCAGAGAGAAATTAGCCCACGATGTGTCCCAACGAAACTTCCAAAAGCATAAAAAGAATATTCCTATAAACCCCACTTTAAATGGTTGCTTTTCAACTGGACTTAGAAAGGTCACAAAATCTTATATATGAAAAAAAACAGTCAAACTGAGGTCTTTTAAATATGTTGCCACATTAAAGGGGTTTGAGAGGGCACTTTATCATGGTCCTCAACAACTCATGGCCCTCCGGATCATGATTCAAAGGTAGTCCTGAAGAAAAAGAAAAATAGAGAAATCTCTAAAATTCATAGCAGAACAGGGCCTACCTGCTCGAAAATACCCTTGTGAAGCAACTTTCACCCACCGTTCTCCAAAAACATAAGTGTTAAAGCAACTCCATTGACCTTTCTTGAGTTCGCAGCAGTGAAGGGACCAAGGAATGGCTCAAAATTACTAACTTCATGGGTTTCGGGACTTGTGGCCCATGATTTCGAAGAAGGCCTGAAAAATGGAGCCAATTAATTATATTACTTTCTTTCAAGCCAGCTGACTACCACAAGTATAATCCAAAACAGTAATTTTCGACCAGGAGTATCTACACTTTCTTATATACACTGCTAAAGCTTACTACATCTACCTCCTAATATGGGGACATCTGCATAACAAACCAAATCGTATTGTCTATGCTTGGCTACCACATGATGGTCCATGACCTTCGACAAAAAACAAAGTCTGCAGGTCACCACTATGCTCTATGCAATTTAATCTAAAAGCACTTGGAACTAGAGGCTTAGCTGATGGCCTACCTTGAGGAGTGTAGCCACTTATGCTGCTAACTATGCACCAGATTCTATAAATATGCAAAACGACTCAGACAAGTAACCTTCAAACACAAGAAGGCAGCTGTAGTTGTGTAGCCGGCTGGCCAATGCCCCTATAGGCCTTTCTCTTCTTCACTTGCACCGCGCTTGACTCACTGCCCTGCTAAAGCATTATTAAATTCCCTTCTTGGTCAAATACAATTTGGCATATTTTTCTTCTTCCTCTAAGGAGTCTTACAGCCCTTCCTTGGCTTTTATTACCCTCTTTCTGCCTTTCTCCTGCTTTATAGTAGTTCTATGTTTCCTTTAAATGTATATCACAGAAAGTAAAAATTAAAAAACAACTTCATCTTACTAAAGACTATAAAGGCACAGTCGAACTTGTAGGGTGTAGTGATGACACGCAAACACATGGAGACATGCTCACACACATCTTGTCCCCACACTGACCGCTCTAGAGTACACTGACAACACACACCTTACCCTGCCTAAGTACTCTACAGAGTACACTGATTAACACACAGCAACACACACTTTGAAACACTCACTGTTCTTTGTAAAATTTGCTAAAGTCACTTTCAAGTATAGTGCCGCTCCGTAGGGTACAATGATGGCGTACACACCCTGGCCCATCTACTCACACATACTCCAAATTACTTCTGTATGGTGCACTAATGGAAACAACAGAGCGGAATTGAATACTGTACCCTGCAAATTACACTGATGACATCAAGTTGCGTCTCCACTGCCCACTGTATAATACCCTGAAGGCAGACACACCAGGTCGTACACACTAACCTGTGCAGAGTTTCCTGATGGTAAACACCTGGCCCCACACACTGCAATCTGAAAAATGCACTCATGGCAGAGTGACATCATGACACCCTCACTACTATCTATCAACTGTATGGATAGCACTTGGCATCTTGTACCATTTGAAGAGTAGACTGACAGCTGACACGCCTGAGGTTCCAGACTCACACTTCCCATTTAGTTGTTCACTGTTTGTTCACTGATGGTAGCATCACAGCTGGCCCCATACCCTGTTCCCTATAAAGAGTACACTACTGATACAATCAGATAATTGAATGCGATGTGTGTATTCTAATCTGGTAGAGGCTTCTAGCCTCAAATTTCTTTTCTTAGAACATTCCCTAGTTATCAGTCTGGATCTGGAAGCTTTTTGAGCAATATCTCTGCACACCAGTAAGTGATGTTATTCGACTCTGTGCTGGTGACGTTGGTGCCGTCTTCGCCGCAAGTGGCATGTGCGCTGCCTATTTAGGCACTCACTGTGATATCATGAAGAATGTTTGATTCCCCAACCATTCAACCACCTAATCTACGTTTCTAGAAACTAACAGAAGCAATATGATGGCACATGGCAGTCTACTCTCTGAACAATTCTGATGGAGGCAGACAAGTGTAGGTAGGATTGTAGTGCCAACAGCTGCCATCTCCTCTTTCAGAAACTGGTCAGCAAACATTTGTGATATCGGAAATTACAATCCACACTACCTTGGCTTTCAGAGTACAGATGTCAACACCGCCCGGTGTTCTACAATGTGGCATCGGCATGGTGGGGGAGGGAAGGTACAGAGGGTGATGGTGTCCCTGGAGGAACGCCAGGTATTTTCCACTGGCTTCTGCTCCTTTGCATTTCCTATCTGTATATATGTTTTTGGTAATAGTGAGAACCTAGACAAAAAGCAGCAGAGCACTGAGTTGTCTAAACAAGGCAAGAGAATTCAGGGGGCATACATACTATAAAAGTGCATTTACATAGCTATGAATAAAGTAGATGTTTGTACCTCAAGGGTCTTAATGACATCATAGGAAACTTGAGTTTTGCTTTCATTGTCTGGTATCACTCAGAAACTCTCAGGGAAAGCATCCTTGTTATTCCCTGTTAGCCGTCCATATTTTGGTATGCTTTGTCTGCATTTGTCTTGGATGTATAGTAAGTAAGTGCAAATGCGACATGCTTTCAACTGGGAACAATCCATGACCAGTCATCAAATGTTGGGATAGTTTGATTGAAAACAGAGTGAGTTTGTGTGTGTTTGTGTGTGTGAGTGTGGGACACAACTTGGAGACCGAGAAAGAAACATCTGTTCTTCCGAATGTCTTGAAGAGCTTTTCACATGAAAATCCAGAGAAGCACCACCATGAGTCGCTGTCATGACTAAGATAATACAACATTAAAGCAGGAGTCCCTCAAGGCTGAATCGTCTCACCCATGCTTTTCAACATCTACATGAAATCACTGTCATATCTGATCCTATTCAATGGTTACAACGTCACCTGCTATGGCTACACTGATGGCACAGACACCTCCGAAATTGGAAGGCTCAAAGGACATTAATACATCAAAACTCTTTTAATGCCTCCAGGCTTTTGACCAGTGGATGACATGGAGCCATCTCAAATTAAATGCCTCCAAAACCAAGATACTCACTTGTGATGACTGGAAAACCTACAAACCCCGTGGCCTGGTGTTCTAGGACTACCTCCAAAAATATCTAAGGAGGTAAAAAACCTTGAAATTACCATGGACGCCAAATTATCAATTGGCATAGTCAAGCTTTCCCATAATGAAAATACTGCAACACATCTTCCAGCACATAGGATTCCTCACAAGTTTCAAGCTAATATTTCTTCAGTCCTACCACAATTGGAATCTGCTAATGATCTGTTTCATGGTTAAATTTTGACAACTATGAGAAGAATGCAGAGAATTCAGAACACTGCCTCTCGACTCCTCCTACATGTAAAACCACAAGCACACATCTCTCCTGCCTTGAGGCTGCTACATTGGTTACCAGCTGCCAGAAGATCCTCCTTCAAGATCTTTTGTATCACACACTAAACAATACATGGCAAAGGACCACTCTATCAGGAAGAAAATCAACAATCACATACAACAAAGGACCCTACACTCAAGATGGGCTCCATGTCTCTTAATTTCTGCATAGAAAAAAATGAAGTTATTGAAACCAAACCAATGCACTACATGATAAATGTGGACAGAAGACCATGGAATTATTGCTGCTTCAATGTAAATGGGTGTTAATATAGAGGGGTTTAATCGAACAAACAAAGCTTTGTTTAAATTATTAGAATTTCTCTTTATAAAAAACCTTCTATCTTTCCCATCTCTTCCCCGTCTGACTCATCCCAAACCTTATGGCTAGTATGAACCCCCATTACATCCTTCTCAATCTTTCATCCCTCCAGTTTAAATATTGCCACTCTACTAACAAGCACACACAGCAATTACTTACCAAATAACTTATTACTTCCCCTTTTCAAATCCCCTCTGTTTATTCTATCCCTGCCTCAAAGTATACACACACAAGAAATCAAGAGCACAAACTTAACACATCTAAGACACAAAATAAAAACAATCCAAACTAGTTCTAACCTACTAATTGCTAGTCTTGGGTTCTGTTCGCCGCAGAAAGCTCTTCAATGCCTCATCAGGGGTCGTAAGTGCTATACAAATACATTTGTAATTTACAACTACAATTTACAATGATGGATGCCATGCTGAAAGACGCACCTGCTGACTCAAAGAGCCAGGCTGTCTTTCACAGTGCAAGCAGCACCAAACCTGCACTTTTAAAGGGGGACAGAGATCCTTCAGTAGGCACGTGTAATGAGTGACTGCCCCTGCTGGCAGGGGGATGTCTGTGGGGAACTTGCTACCCCTTCACCTCCTCTAGAGGGATGCCCTCAGGGGGTGACACTGTGCACCACCTCCTGGGGTCGCAGAATTAATGTGCCTCCTGATGGCCCCTTGGCAGTTGCGTCCATAATATGGGGCAGGCACAGAGGCAAAGCGTTTCCTTCATTTGCAATAGGCAATGCGCCCATGCAAATGAGGAAACACCCCTTAAGGAGAGCCCTGGCTCTACATGTGTACCAGAGCTATATGTGAAGGGATCACACAAGCGTCTGCAGCCCCATATAATACCAAAGTGACCTGAGCTGCCGAAAGCAGACAGACCGGTCCCAGGGCACTTTCTGTATGTTGCCCCTAGACACTAACAAAGATGACTGTAAGTGGATCAAGATCGATGAGAGCGACACTGTTTGTGACTGACTGCTTCAATTGAAAGCTGGGATAACTGAATGGCTAAGTAGAGTGTGCGAATGTATATTTTTCAGTCATTTTTAAAACCTCGGAGATGTTGCTCTAAAATTGTTATAGCCTCGTTATTGAATTCAGAAGATAATCTCACCACTCCCCTAAATCTTGGGTGGCGACATGGGGATTGTAGCAAAATATAAGGGAAACAGGAGTTAAGGGCTAGGAAACAAACAGGGGCAGGCTATGTCCAGTCCCCTTTTATAGTGACAAATAACAATATGTTACTACCAGGCATCAATGCAACATGAATACGATCAGAATTGTATATACCTTTTAAAAATTGGTACCCTCTATGAGTACTGTGACTTCTTTCACAGAGGAGAGTAAGACGTGTTCAGTGCTTTTTAACCGTAGTCAGTGGTAGAAATTAAGGATTGCAGGGTACAAAGAAAACCCAAGAAGGGATAGGAGAAACATAATACATGTGCTGCAGGGGAAAGTGGGTGCAATCTACTCACTCGGTTTAACCAACCAACATACAGGGTTGTTAGGTGTCAACGGGTGTGCTTCGGCTTACTTTCTTCCTGGATGGCAGTATTTCACCCAGAATTTACTTTTGATTGTATCCATCATATGGCGTTGTGGAATAGAAGAGTATTCTTCAGAGGAAAAAGCCATCTTGGAAAAGGACCAAAATTGAACATCCAGTTTGCCAGTGCCATGTACTGCAAGATACATGCCTCCACAATCTCGCCAACCTCATATCACACTTGTAAACCTACTTTCTGTCTTGTGGTGAGTAACGAGTCTTAACAAAAATATAGTAGGGCTGTAATTTAGAAAAGTAATATTTTCTGCAGTGGTGAATGGATATTCATCCATCAGTAGTACCTGTGACTTTTACATCTTTTAAAAGGTTTAAAGAGTATCCAGAACCTGCAAACACTAATGAGAGAGTCACTGAGACCCAAGGAGTGCCTGACTTAACAGATTAGTAAACCAAAGGAATTGATGACCACAAAGGATAGCAGGTTAGTATAGATGAATTCTAAGAGACTAAATAAATTGATATAATTTGAAAGTTCCTAAAGATATTAACTGGAATCCGCCCAGGTGCTAGGGTGGAACATAATTCTTCATACACTACTAATAGTCATTCATTGTTAATTGATCATTATTGTACCATCAAAACTGTTTAAAAAAATATTGTCCCACTGGCAGTGCCACGAAATTAGTAGGATCCAGTCGGATTTGCCCAAAAATCCGCAATTCGCAAGCTGGCGGATTTTTTTGCTTGTTCGCGCTTCAAAAATGCAATCTCGCGTGCGCGGCGTTGACTTACCGTGATTCTGAGTTCGCCGAGTTGTTTTTCCTCCTGGTTTGTGTGCGCTACGCCATTTTGGATCTGGCTGCGTGATTGCGCCAGACTTTTCGACCGCGAATATGTCATAGCGGCCCGCCATCTTGCACTGCGAGAGTTTGAGTATGCGACTACGTCATAAGGGCCCGCAATCACGCATCGCAGGAGTAAACAATTGCGAACATGTAGATGCGTTGCGTAGATGCGAAGCTGACTTCCGGCAGGAGATTTGAACAGCTCGCATTCCCGAACTTGCAAAAATTGCAATTCTGCACAAGAAATCTACCGCAGGCAGCATAAACTTTATGAAAATGATGATTTGGATCAGAATAACTCAGATTGACATTTGACTGCTCTTTTTTGTGCAAGGAGTCCATTTTTTCGGGGGGGGGGGGGGGTGGGAGGAAGGAAGTGCCCCGGAGTCTCCAACTTCCTGTTCCTGTCCAGCAGGCTGCTCTCAGTGCTTTGTCCATCTCATGGTCACTTTTCGTTCGGATGTGGAGCTGGAAGGATTACTTTTTGTGGCTGCTGCTGGATATTTGTATTCGAGGACTTTTTGTTTGGATCACTTTTGGATGACTTTTGGATTTGAGATTTTACAAGTAAGTTGGTGTTGTTTGTTTGGGGCACTGCAGTTGCTGTAACTACAATTTTTAACTTTTTCACAACTTTTAAAAAATATATTGTGGGCACAGTATCAAGTAGGCCCAGGGTTAGTCATGGGTTCATGATACAACTGTTTCTGTGCGTTTTGTTGAACTTAAATATCATTTATGTCATGGAATTGAATAGCTCACTGTTATATGAGGATTTTTTTTAAATGTTGGGGTGTGTGTAAAGCCACACTAGCCAGTTAGCCCAGGGGTACTCAGTGATGCATGAAGCAAGGCTTTCTGTGGAGTCTCTTGAATATTTTGAACATCATTTAGGGCATGGATGGCATTGGATTGTTTTTTTTGGTGTTTTTCGATTTTTTGGGGTGGTGTTGGGGCCTGGCCATGAGGGTGGGGACCATTTTGAGGCCTGGTCCAGGCAGGGCCATGTGGGTGGGGGTCAAGGGGCCATTTTGAAGCCAGGCAGTGTGCTTTGAGCCATAGGCCTGCACCCAGCCTGCCCTGCTTTCATCCATTATGCCATGGGGTACTCAGTGGTGCATGGGCCAACGCTTTCTGTGGGGTCTCTTGAATATTTTAAATATCATTTAGGGCATATATGGCATTGGATTGTGGTGTTTTTTTGTGTAATTTTCGATTTTTTGGGGTGTTGTTGGGGCCTGGCCATGTAGGTGGGGGCCATTTTGAGGCCTGGTCCAGGCAGGGCCATGTGGGTGGGGGTCAAGGGGCCATTTTAAAGCCTGGCAGTGTGATTTGTGCCATAGGCCTGCACCGAGCCTGCCCTGCTTTCATCCATTATGCCATGGGGTACTCAGTGGTGCATGGACCAAGGCTTTATGTGGGGTGTCTTGAATATTTTAAACATCATTTAGGGCATGGATGGCATTGGATTGTGGTGGTTTTTTTGTGGGTGGTGTTGGGGCCTGGCCATGTGGGTGGGAGCCATTTTGAGGCCTGGTCCAGGCAGGGCCATGTGAATGGGGGTCAAGGGGCCATTTTGAAGCCAGGCAGTGTTTTTGTACTATAGGCCTGCACCCAGTCTGCCCTGCTTTGTTTCATTATGCCCAGGGGTACTCAGTGGTGCATGAAACAACTCTCTCTGTGTGGTCTCTCTTCTCTCAATGTAAACATCCATTTTTGATTAGAAATAATTGCAATTTTTATTTTTGGTCTTTCCGTTTTTGGGTGTGTTGTAATAATAATAAATGCCTAGTTGCAAATATTAATTGAAGCACGACATATTCAACATTTATTTTACTGATGTTCCTCTTGCTTCCTTTGCTTTTAGGTGCACAAAGAGAACCACGAATCAATCATCCTCATCGTTCATCATCAGTGCCAGGAAGAAGTCCTGCTGCGGTGTGTGCAGCACAACTTCACGTGACGTCACGTGTGGCCACAGACAACTCTGCAACCCGTGCAACTGCGGCCTGCTGTTCTTCTGACGGTAAAACACCTTCACTCCGCAATTTTCACTCCGCATACATTCACTCCTCATACCTTTACAACGCAAGTACCATTACTCCGCAATACTTTTAAAACGCATACCATTACATTTTATATGCGTTTACCACGCATGCTTTTACAACGAAATTCGTTGTAAAAGCATGAATGGTAAAAGTATATGTTTTTAATATTTAAGTTTAAGGTAAGTATATGGTTTTAGTTTGAGGGTGTTGGGGTATATGTTTTAGGGGTTCAGGGGTATTTTAAGGGTTGGTTTGGTTTATGGAGTGCACAGTGTATTTTTAGTGTATGTTAATTTTAGATTATAGGGTTGGTTTTGGGGGTGCTTGGGTATTTTTAGGGTTAAGGGGGTACGTTTAAGTTTTGGGGTGTAGGGGGTTTTATTAGGGTTCAGGGTGGGTTTTGGGTTATGGGATTCAGGGGTATTTTTAGGGTTCAGGGCTAGGTTTGGGTTTTTGGGGTACAGGGGTATTTTTAGGGTTCAGGGCTAGGTTTGGGTTTTGCGGTACAGGGGTAATTTAGGGTTCATGGGTAGGTTTGGGTTTTGGGGTACAGGGGTATTTTTAGGGTTCAGGGCTAGGTTTGGGTTTTGGGGTACAGGGGTATTTTTAGGGTTTAGGGATAGGTTTGGGTTTTGGGGTACAGGGGTATTTTAGGGTTCAGGGCTAGGTTTTGGGTTTTGTGGTACATGGGTGATTTAGGGTTTATGGGTAGGTTTGGGTCTTTGGGTACAGGGGTATTTTTAGGGTTCAGGGCTAGGTTTGGGTTTTGGGGTACAGGGGTATTTTTAGGGTTATGGGATATGTTTGGGTTTTGGGGTACAGGGGTATTTTTAGGCTTTAGGGTTAGGTTTGGGTTTTGGGGTACAGGGGTATTTTTTAGGGTTATGGGGTAGGTTTGGGTTTTGGGGTACAGGGGTATTTTTAGGGTTCAGGGGTAGGTTTGGGTTTTGGAGTACAGGGGGAATTTTATGGTTCAGGGCTAGGTTTGAGTTTTGGGGTACAGGGGTATTTTTAGGATTTAGAGCTAGGTTTGGGTTTTGGGGTACAGGGGTATTTTTAGGGTTCAGAGGTAAGTTTTGGTTTTGGGGTACAGGGGTATTTTTAGGGTTCAGGGCTAGGTTTGAGTTTTGGGGTACAGGGGTAATTTTAGGGTTCAGGGCTAGGTTTGAGTTTTGGGGTACAGGGGTATTTTTAGGGTTCAGGGATAGGTTTTGGGGTAAAGGGGTATTTCTAGGGTCAGGATGGGTTAGTGTTTAAGGGTGCTGTGGTATTTTAAGGAGTAAGGGTGGGTTAGGATTTTGGGGTGCTGGGGTATTTTACGGGAGCAGGGTGGAATTAGTTTTTAGGGTGAAAAGAGTAATTTTAAAAATATTATATACATATATATATATATATATATATATATATATATTTAAAAACTATTTGTAAAAAATATAAATGTAAAATATATATATATTTATATACATATGCATTATTAGGTATATATATATATTTTTTTTTCACTAAAAAACATAGGTTTCAGGCCTTATATAGTTAGGAATTAGCATTTAAAAAACCATTGAAATTGCTCCTATATAGTTAGTTGTACTAACTATGTTTCGCCCACCCAAAATCCACTGCTGATGATGTCACATATTACATCATTCATGACATGGTCAGTGACATCACTGATGACATCACTGATGACATCTCAAATGACATCACTGATGACATCACTGATGACATCTCATTTGAAATCACTGATGACATCACTGATGACATCATTCAGTGACTGTGTGCTTCTGTAAAGTTTAAATATGTTTTACATATTGAAGAATGAGTGGATGTATAAGTGTCTGGTTGAAGGATTTAGTAGGTGCGTGACTGACTGTATGAGTGATTGATTAAATGTGTCTTACTAAATGCATGGGTTAGTGACTAAACTGTCTGAATGTGTGCATCAGTATGTCTGTTGCTGTGTAAGCTGCTGCATGTGTTGATCAGTAGCTATATGAGTGGCTATCTGGGTTTTGATTGGTTGCCAAAGTATTTGAATGGGAGACTGAGTGTGTGTGTGGGTGGCTGGGAGGTGTGTGACTCTGTGCATAGATGTGTAAGCAGTTGATTCACTAGGTGTATGAGTTCAAGAGTGCATGTGGAAACTGCTATATGGGCGGGTGACTGTGTGCATGGGTGTGTTGGTGAGTGAATGGATATCTCAGTGCTACATGTCCAAGTAAGTACATATGTAAAACACAGTGCATGTGAGAGTTGGCATATATAAACGACTATACATGAGAGCCAGTGAATGTGTGAGTGGCTGTATGGATCATTGTGTACTTGTTTCAGTGATTGTATAAGAGTGTAAGTATGTGTTAGCATATGTTTGAATAAGTAAGGTGTTGTGTGTATAACTGTATAGTTGAGGAAATGGAAGTGTGATTGATTCTTTGCATGACTGACTAGGTGTGTGAGTAACTCCATGAATGAGTGGCAGTGTGTGAGTGTCTGTATAGGTGTATGAGTGCATATGATAGTGTTGTATTGATGAGTGACTGTATGTATGAGTGATTCTATCGGTGAATGAGTGAATGTGAGTGTAGACCTAGTAATCAGTGAGGGCGTATGTAGTAACTGGTATTGGTGTGTCAATGGTTTCAAGAATGGTAGTCTGTATTTAACACTGGGTGTATCAAAGGTTATATTAGAGTGTGAGGAGGTGCATCGTATTATCACATGAATGATATCATCAGTGATGTGATCAGTGATGTCAAATGAGATGCCATCAGTGATGTCATTTGAGATGTCATCAGTGATGTCATCAGTGATGTCACTGACCATGTCATGAATGATGTAATATGTGACATCATCAGCAGTGCATTGAGGGTGCGCGAAATATAGTTTGTACAACTAACTATATAGGAGCACTTTCAATGGTTTTTTAAATGCTAATTCCTAACTATATAAGGCCTGAAACCTATGGTTTTTAAGTGAATTTGCAAGGTTTTTTGAATGCTAATTCTTAACTATATAAGGCTTGAAACCTATGGTTTTTTCAGTGAATTTGCAAGGTTTTTTAAATGCTAATTCCTTTCTATATCAGGCGTGAAACCTATATTTTTTTTCAATAAATTTCAAAGGTTTTGTAAATGCTAATTCTATTAGCGGGATAACATTTATATATGTTATTATCCTTCTGGGACCACCTGAGTAGCCATCTTGTTTCTCAGGAGAAGTGAGGCACAAGAGAGCACAAAACAAGTGTGGAAAACGCGAAAAGGGGGCAGGGTTGAGACCCCCTGACCCTCTAGCCCTTCTCAAGGGGTCCCAGAAGGACCACCAAGTGCCCAAAAAATGTATTTTTTTTAAAATCGCGGGGTACGCGCACGGTACGCGTACCATACGCGTACGGTGCGCATACCCCGCGATTTTTTCGAATGTTTTTTTTTTTGCCCTTGGGGGTCCGTTTGGGACCCCCTGAGAAGGGCTAGAGGGTTGGGGGGTCTCTACCCTGCCCCCTTTCTGTGTTTTCCACTCTTGTTTTGGGCTTCAGTTCTCCTGAAAAACAAGATGGTGGCCAATACTTCCTGGTTTGGACAGTTTGGAATGTTGACAGTCGACTGCCAGCCATCCGCGTATCTAGGGGGGGCGGGGGGCGGTCCGCCCCAGGCGGCACCATCTCTGAGGCGGCCGCGGTCGCGCGGCACTGGAGGCCCATTGCGGCCGCGGCGCCCTTTATAATTTATTTGGGATTCTTGGGGGAGTACAGTGTCCCACATACATTATTAAGGCGGCCGCGGCCGCAACGGGCCTCCAGTGCCGCGGCCGCCGCCCGCATTTGCACTGTGCCAGCAGCTGCAGTGTTAAAAAAAACCTTACAAGCAGGTCAGGGGTGTGCAGGCTGCAGCGCGGGCATGGCCTAAGTCCCGCCCCGCGTTAGTGACGTCCTCGTCAGTCCTCCGGCTCCGACCGTTGTGGTTGTTGCTCCCCTCCCGCCCAGCCGCCCAGCCTCGCTCAGAGTCCTCCAGAGGGGCGTCAATTATTCAGTTCTCGGCTGCAGCGGCCATCCCGGTGCCAGACATCCAGTACTAGGTGAGGCTAAATTGTACGTCCAGAGCCCCCAGTGGGCGCTGTCAGGGGCCGCTTGACGGCGCCCAACCAAGTATGTGGCAACCTTCGTCGGACTCCATGACTATGGAAGTGTCCCAGTGTATTCTTATGGTTGGAGTGTTTGCCATTTATTTATTGCAGAATTATCCTTGTACCTGTGTTTAGTACTCTTTTGTAGCATACACACGTCACTTTTCTCTTGTAACACACTGTTTGTTACCTTTCACATTTTGTTGTCTTTTGATACTTGCACAAGTGCCACCATTTCCTACGTATAATACACCTATAAAATGAGAAATAAAGTTTAAAAAGAACAACCATGGGAGAAAAGGGGGGTAGTATGTCTAGACAAGTTGAACAAGTGTCTGGTAGCAACGTTAAACACATTGGTTTGTGGGTAGGAGAGATGCCGGGGTGGCTCAAAATCAGGCTGTTTCATTAGCGCATTTTATTAAGTACCACTGAATTATTGCTTTAGTGCAATAAAATTAGGAGACATGAGTACATTTTTCTAATGTTCATTACGTGGTAGCGTTCTGCTGTTGTGCTTAAAGTAATAAATCATTCCACATGCATCAAAGGGTTTATAAAATACACCAGGATTTCTGTTTGAAGAGATGGGGAGTGGATAGAACTATGTGAGGTGCAGGTTGCAGAAGAGGAGAGAATTGTGTCTAATGTGCAAGAGGCAATTTAAAGTAGAGAATAAGCGAGGTAGAGGGAGATCATGCGCCAGTGGATGGAGAGAATGTTCAAATAGGTCTTCAGTGTTAGGTATTCAAGGTTTATCTGGAGAATTAATAATATTGGTAATAACATAATTTTGAAAGCATTATGTAATACTAAGTAATGGTATTGTAGGTAGGTTATCGGAGTGTGTAGCAAATGAGCAGGTTGTTAGCTTAGAACAGGCAGCACACTCAAAAATAAATAGCATGGTACATACTGTGGTTTGTCGAGACTTTGAATTGGAGCCCTCATATAGCATGATTGAAGTATCTGGTAAAGCACTCATAATGTCCGAGGCACTATACCATTTTGGAATAAAACATATTATGTAGAATGACTAGCTCCCTTGTCCAGTCTCAACAGGAGTAAACAGGGAATGTACCATTTTTCCTCCGGCCTTCATTGGGCACCCTGGCGAAGACGTCTTGAGGAGGGCAGATATGAATAAGTGATGGAGGAGCAAGGACTGTACATCCTGATACTGTTGGGCAAGAGATGTGGAGCGGGGCCTAGCCTTGAGAGGGCCTCCTGCTTTGGACAATGTCTGCCTAGCATTAAACAAGCTGTGAGTGGCAGGACAGTGGAATACAATGTGGGCAGTGAGGGAACTGGAGCTTGGTAGATTTTCTCAGTTCCTATTAGTGTCATTATACCTGCTTGAAAAGACTCTTTTGTAACATGCACAGGCCACTTTTCTCTTGTAACACACTGTTTGCTACCTCTCACATTTTGTTGGCTTTTGATACTTGCTCAAGTGCCACCATTGCCTACGTAACGTTTGTTCTTGTGCCTGAGTGTCTGCCATATATTGCAGTATTATACCTCTAATTGTACTTTGTTTCCTCTTGTAACCTGCACACTTGTCACTTTTTCCTCCTGTAATGCACCGTTTTCTACCATTTGTATTTTGTTTGCTCACAATGGTCACTTTTGCCTCATGTAACTTAACGTCTGCTTTTGTAATTTGTTCACTTGCAATTTTCTCCTCATGTGTCATTACTGTTCCTATTGTGAAGCGTTCTGGCGCCTTCGGGTAAAGTCCGCGCTACATACAAATGCATACATAAATAAAAATAGGAGCGGCGGTGTGACGCAGCTGACCACCCCATGCAGACTGTCAGGAGGGGCCCATATTCTCCAGTAGCTCACAGATATTCATTCATTGGCCTGGGGTTGAATAGGGACCCCACTCAAGGGTTGTGAGGCCCCTGTATGTTCGCCCCCTGGTGATGTTGTTATGCTGTTAATGCAGGGTGCTGGAGCCAGTGTGCGGGGGTTCTCAACGCTGTCCATGTGCAGCCCACAGTGCTTCAAGGTCTTCTCTGCGCTGTTTAGGGAGCTCTCGGTTGCAGTCTTAATTACCAAAGTTGCTTCCTCTAAGAATGCATATTGTCAGTGCACACCTTGGTGCTGTCCTGCCCAGCTGCCCAGCACTGTAACAATCAGAACACCCCATTCACTGTTCCCTCTGCGAAAACTGCCATTGGGGAGCATTGCACACAGAGAATGACACCATTCTCATTATTTCCTGTATTGCAGGGTCTCAGCTTTATTCCACCTGTTTCAGGTGATGCATTCAGAGCTTGAAATGCTGCGTTTTCTTCAATCCATTTATTGTCCGTGCATTTTAGGCTTGACACTCGTTTAAAAAGCTATTTCCTTTACAAAGAATGTCTCTGGCTGTACAATCTTGTTCACTGACTTTTTTCATAACTGTGTTCTATTGACTGTCGACAACTGTGGCATACTAGTGCTTGAGGCCTGACCTGCTCCATAATCCTAGACAAGTGATCCAAGGAAGCTAGGACTCGCCAGTGTATGTATATCAATAAACTTACATGCATTTATTAAGTTTTCCCATTCTTCATAATTATCTAATTAATCGATTGTCAGTTAGAAATGATGCCACTGTCTAAAGGCAACGTTGAGAAAACTGCAAAAAGGAATACATTCTGAGGTAGAAATACCACCACAGAGGATGAAGAAGGGCTATTAACCCCTTGCGTGCGGGGCGTATTCCCCGCCTGTGCTGACTCCGCCTTGCGCGGGCAGAGTCATGACGGAACGGTTCCGTCATCAGCACAGCTCAACCGACGCTGATGACGGAACCGTTCCGTCATCAGCATGGAAGGGGTTAAGCAGCTGAGACAGGTGGGGGGTGATTATGAAATTTATTTGCAAACTTGTTGCAGCAGTAAACAAGCTAAAAGCTGATGCAAATCATTTGATTCTACAAAAAAGATGTGAATAAAAGGTTTTGCTTTTGACAGTTAACGTGCTATTGGGCTGTGCGGTGGGATTTATTTCAAGTGCCCACCGTCCTTTTTCCCCAGAACCCCCCCCCCCCCCCCAAGGGGCGGCAATCTGAGGGCTAGCCCCGGGCGCCACAAGCTCTAGCTATGCCCCTGCTGCCAGCCAATCAGAAACTCGCTCGCGCACGTAAGGGTACGCACATGTACGCGATATATAATTTGCTCAAATTCAATTTTCTCTACAACTACTGGAGGGATTTTCACCAAATATAGAAAAGGCACTACTGCATACCTGTCCCTACCATTTTGCCAAGTTTGGTGTAATTCCGTTCAGCCGTTCGGGCTGTAGCAGTGTCTAAAGGTCCCATAGAAAATGCCATTTGAAAAATTTCAACTTCAATTTTCTCAAGAACTACTGGAGGGATTTTCACCAAACATAGCAAAGGCACATGTGCATATCAGGACCTACCATTTTGCCAAGTTTGGTGTAATTCCATTCAATCGTTCGGGCTGCAGCCGTGTCTAATGGTCCCTATGGAAATTAACATTGGGAAAACATGTTTTGGGACCCTCCTTTCGGCCCCCGGTTGACGAATCCCCCGAGAGCGGAGCGGAGCTGGCCAAAATTCTGGAAAACTACACGCAGATTCCTCAATCTGCACCAAAGTTATTCCCAATAGAATGTTGAGCGCATATAGATATATAATTTGCTTAAATTCAATTTTCTCAACAACTACTGGAGGGATTTTCACCAAATAAAGAAAAGGCACTACTGCATACCTGTCCTTACCATTTTGCCAAGTTTGGTGTAATTCTGTTCAGCCTTTCGGGCTGTAGCCGTGTCTAAAGGTCCCATAGAAAATGCCATTTGAAAAATTTCAAATACAATTTTCTCAAAAACTACTGGAGGGATTTACACCAAACATACAAAAGGCACTGCTGCGTACCAGTCCCTACCATTTTGCCAAATCTGGTGTAATTCCGTTCAGCCGTTCGAGCTGTAGCCTTGTCAGAATGTCCCTATGGAAATTAACATGGGGAAAACACGTTTTGGGACCCCCCTTTTTTCTCGGCCCCCGCTTGCCGAATCCCCCCCGAAACTTTCAGGGAAGGAGCGGAGCGCAGCGAGGCAAATTTAAGGAAAATTACAGGCAGATCCATCAATCTGCGTCAAAGGTATTTCCAATAGAATGTTCGGAATGTCCTATGGTAACTAGGTCCTAACTATATATACCTACTGGCGACCACCAGTAGGTTATTTATATTTATATTTATATATATATATATATATATATATATATATATATATATATATATATATATATATATTTTATATATATATTTTTTTAATTTTTTTGACGAAGCTAGATTAGAGAAACGCGTCTGTCAGGGGTGAAGGGGGGTTTGCATTAAAATCTTTTCATAACGGATTCCAGTGTGCTTGCCATTATTCCGGCTGGATAGTTGGATGTGTTGCAATATATATATATATATATATATATATATATATATATATATATATATATATATATATATATATATGGTAAGTACATTTACTAAGTTTACCCCGCATACAACTTCACCACACATGCCTTTGCGTTGTAAAGGCATGCGTGGTAAAGTTACATGCGGGGTAAAAGTTTGAGGAGTGATAGTATTGCGGAGTAATGGCTCCGCGTTGTAATAAATGCGGAGTCATGGTATGCAGGCTGAGCTTTCCATATCATTACCAAGTAGGCAATCTACAGGCAAGTTTGCTGACACTGCCACTCTCTTTGGGCCAGTGACGCCTCCCCAGCTAAGATTGACTACTGCCATGGGATGATTGGTTTCTATGCCATCAATGTTTGTCACCTGATATGTGGCATCAGGTAAAAGTTGCCTTGAGGGGACTAGGCATTCAGCCACCATGGTGATGCTAGCCCCTGTGTCTCTGAAGGCCCCAACTTTCAAGCCATTGATGAGGGGCTCCTGTCTATACTTGCTCAAAGTGTTTGGGCAAGCAGTGAAATTGGCAAACCCCATGCCAGTCTCATAGACAAGAGTATCTGAGGTAGGGGACCTGGTTAGGCCAGAATCCACCTGAGCTCCAAATGTAAATCCACCCAAATTCTTGGGGGTGCTCCCACCACCTGGGGGATTACTGCTGACAGTAACAGGAGGTGTTGGAGCTGGCTTTGGAGGTATATTCTCTTTATTACCATTCTTGGGACAACAGCTATCTGTTTTGTAATGCCCAACCTGTTTACAGGCATGACAATAAGGCTTTTTCTGGGTTGAAGAAGTGTCTTGGGATCCACCCCCATTCTTGGAGTTTTGGGGCCCTGGGGAAGTATTTTCCTTACTTTTATCCCCACCCTTCTCTTGAGGCTTGGTAGTCTCTTTCTTTTGGTCACCACCCTGGTTCTTAGGCCTGATCCTGGTTCTGACCCATTTGTCTGCCCTCCTGCCCAATTCTTGTGGGGAGGTCGGATCAGAGTCAACCAGGTGCTGATGTAGAAGCTGATTTTGACAATTACTTAAGATTTGCTCTCTCATAATTAAGTTATACAATCCTGTATAGTCAGTAACCTTACTTCCCAGCAACCAGCCCTCCAGAGCCTTAGTGGCACATTCAACAAATTCAGACCAGTCCTGAGTCTGTGTTTTCTGGGTATCTCTGAACATTAACCTGTACTGTTCAGTGGTTAAGCCTAACCCATCAATCAGAGCACTCTTCAGGACCAGGTAGTTTCTAGAATCCCAATCACTAACTGTGAGGAGTCTGTCTCGGCCTCTACCTTCAAAGGAGAGCCACAAGATTGCTGCCCACTGCTCCTGAGGGATCTGCTGTACTTTGCAGGCTCTTTCAAGTGCAGTCATCCATTTGTGGATATCATCCCCAGCTTTGTAGGGGGGCACAATCTTACTCAGGTTTCTGGTATCAAAAGACCTGTCTTTATCCTTAGGGATAGTGCTGCCACCAGTGGATCCTGATCCACTCTCTCTAGGCTGTCTTGCTCTAGCAAGTTTCTCTTGGGCCAGGGCAACTTTTAATTCTTGTCTCTGGATCCTAAGTTCAGCCTCTCTCATTTTGGCCTCATGCTCCCTTCTCTGAGGGCTAGTCATCTCCCTTCTGGAGTGACCATGAGAGCCTCTAGAAGCCTGGGAGGTATTGGAGTCACCTGAGTGATTCCTCCTTCTCCTACGTTCCGGGTTAAGTCCACTTGGGTGTCTGGGCAAGGTTAGCCTTGCTTCAGTCCCAAATACACTTAAGTTAGCCTGGTTAAGCCTACTGACTAGCACCTGGCTATTTCTACCATCATCAGAATCACTGCTCCCCCCTTCTGTCTCTTCTTCCTCTTCCTCCTCTGGATCTACCTGAGGAGCTCCAGTGATGTGGACATCCTCATCTACCAGGACTATAGGGACAGGGGCATCAGCATTATCATTCTCAGAAGGAGAGCCTCCTTCAGCATTCCCTGTGGGGTCTGCTTTAGAGGTCTTTAGAGCCTCAGACTGGTCTAAGATCTATCTAAGGTGGTCTGTAGTAGGGGAAGGCCCGGTCTTCAGACCCCTTAAGGCACAAAGCTGCCTTAGTTCCTTAAAGGAAAAGATAGCAAATTTGGATGGTGCCCTTGGAGGGTCACTCTCAACAGGAGTAAGTCCACTGGACCCCTCTGCTCCAGACATTGCTCTAGTGTGGGTGGATATGTTGCAATCTACCTACACTGGTGTTTGCCTACTAAACCTATCTAGTAGTTGTAGTCAGGGTGTGCTACTCCCTATCCTCTACAACAACTAAGTTCAGTAGAACTTAAGTATACTAGTCTTGTTTTATATGTACCTAGCAGGTACCTGTATGATCTTTCAAATGATAATCTCCAAGATTGTAATGGTAAAACAACAGCAAGCTCAGATCCCAATCCGCTGCTCACCAATGTGAGAAGTTGGCCTGATATGTGATGCTCACTAATTCTAGTGATCACCCTGTATCATGCCAAGCAACCCTTATGATGATCGGTTGTAAGTCAACCTTATAGACCAGTTATCCTAGTGGTAACGTGGACAAAGCTGTCTTAAGCTAAACTCTGAAAGGCATGTGAAGCCAGCTGTATTACCATGCACAACCCCCTTGAATACCACATGAAAGGACACCACACAGATATATATTGAAAATATATATATATTTATTAACTACAAATATCCCCTGAACTCTTTATGAGCACAGAAGCACAAGCGTTAAAACAAAACACATTTAAAATACACAAAAGTTGCACAATATGGATGAGCCCTAGGGGCCACCTAAACCATATACTAAGAAAGTGGTATAAGAGATACCAATCGAAAAGGAAACAGGCCTAGGGCCTTGGGAATCGCTGGAGCTGTTCGGGACTAGCAGTGACTAAGTCGGGAAAAGCCCGTGGGACTCGGGTGCAGTGTTTAAAGTGCACGCACTCACCAATGCAAAGTCTATGGTGCGTAAAAGTTAGAAAGTTAGAAAGTTAGCAACCTTCTGAGTGACCCAGAAAGCTGAAACTTGAGACACAGGCCCTAGAGGTGTGTACCAGTGTGGGAACACTGGCGTTGCTGAGTTACCTCACCCACAGGAAGCGGGTGCATAGGGTCGATGAAGAGTTGGGTTTCGTCACGCTGGTCGATGGTGCTTGGAGCTGAAGATGCTGCAGGCGGCTCAATGTGAAGAGTTCCGGTGGAACCAAGGGTGGATCTGAAGTTGTGAAGACCTAAAAGCAGAGGGGACAATGTTCAAAGTCACTAGCCAGTGACTACCGTGGAACCAGATTGGAACCAGGCGATGTCGGGTGCAAACAGGCGTTGAGCTGTAGCTTCTCTCTGCAGCCACGTGGACACCAGGAGTCGAGGACATCCAGGAGTCGGTCACAAGCTGTCTGACGCAGGCATCTCGCTGTTGGCGGTGTCGGCAACTTGATCGGAGCAAACAGGCCTTGGCTAATACAAGCCATACAGGAGTCAAAAAAGGCTTATCACTCGGACCAGCAAGGTCAGAGCCGGTGCTCCTTTTTACAGGAGCGAGGACAAGTCTGGAGCAACCAGACCCACAGTGTAGTTCTTCGGTTTTGTCACCAAGATGGCCGCTGACCACGTGGCTAGTGGCCAGGATGGCGCATCAAGTGGCACAATGCAAAAGGGCCCCACGCAGATCGTGGAGATGCTGGGGGCTGATCTTTGGTGCAAGAGCTGCTCGGTGGTGGGGGTTCTCAGTCCCGAAAGCACAACGTCGAGGGTACCTCTGATGCTGCGCAGTCAGCTTTTTGAGTGTCTTCCAAGAGGTCCGGTCCCACATCTCTCGGTGCCTCCACGGGTCCCTTCTTTGCAGGGACTGTGGATCGGGCTGTGAGAAGTCTGGGAGTCTGGGTCTTGTCAGGCTCTGGACTCGGGCTCCAGTGGGAGGCGGTGGCAAAGCAGACGTCGAGTTGCTGGTTGGTGCCTGTGTTCACAGGGTGGCCACTCCTAGGCCACAAGGGAGATGCTCTTCAGTCTTCTAAGCAGCAGAATGTCGAAGTCCAGTCGTCTTCTTCATTTAAAGTTGATTCAGGATGATCTGAGGTGCTCTGGCACTGCTCCCACTCTTATTCCCAATCTGAGGGGTGGATCACCTGCTAGGTCCCTCCTCTGGGTGGGACCAGGAAGGGGGGCGGGTACACCCCCTTTTCTTTGTCCAGCTCCTCGCCAGGCCTAGGTCTGGAAAGTCCCAGGACCGGTTTGGACTGGCTTATGCACGGGGACACCTTGTGTGCCCCGGGCATGTCTCAATCTATTCAGCTCTGTCCTACCCAATACACAAAATCCTGTCTTTGGTGGTGCTTGCACCTCCCAAGGCAGGAAACCCTTTGTCCAAGCCTCCCTCACTGGAAGGACTCCCAGCAGCAGGAGGTCAGACTTGTGTCTGTGGTGGCAGCATCCATTTTGTGATGCTGAGGCTCTGGTTAACTTTAACCGGGGTTAAGGCTACATACATGTCGTGTCCCTCTAGAAGGGTGGAATGCTATCCCCGTCAACAGAACTGTCGAGGGGATAGTATTCCAAATCGTATGACACCTTACTCGACATGTTTTGATAAAGCCAAACCAAAGTTAGCATATAACCGCAAGGATTATAATGCACTTAAGAGTATATGGTATGGCAATATCCCGGAACAGCTAAGGGAGTTGTTCCCAACAGCTGCAGACAGGCTCAGCTAATGCTAGAGCACCATCTCACATGAAACCACGCACTCTGCCCCCAGGATTGCAGGGGCCTTCCATAGGAATGGCTTATAGGTTAACATGTACCCAGTTTAAGGTTAGAAATAGGGATACTATATCTAAGCAAGAGGTGATTACACCAACTTACCCCAGCTGAGTGATCAGCCAGTTGTGTCAAATATGGAGGCCAGGCCAGGGGTGGCATAATACATGCTGCAGCCCCTGGTAGGCCTTGGAAACACCTATGCCCTGGGTACCTAGGGTACACTGTTACAGGGGCCAATAAGGTGAACCAGTTCCAATTGTGTATGCACCTAAGGTACATGAAGTCCATTTTAAGGAGAGAGCAATCAGCCTGGGGCCCTGAATAGCAGGATCACAGGCCAACTATGTCAAAAACCAGCTAAACACCAGGCAAAAAGTTTGGGGGTAACCATAGTCAGATATCCACCTTCCTACACTGACATCTTAAGAAGATGGGCCCAAAGAAAGGTGGCCGTAGCTCCTCTACCAAGAAAGTTGCCAGTGCCACTGCCAGTAAGAAGGAGCAGAAGAAACAAGTGGCGCCACTTACCAAGGAGACTGGTGTGCCCACAGATACTTTTTGGGGAAACAAAATACTACGCCTGCATCAGCGGTGTCCACCGGGGACCAAGCTGGGAGCAGCACCTCAGCTTCATTGGTCTCAGTGCCACCACGCCAAGTTAGGCCCAAGGCCATGAGTGCCGCAGAGGTAGCCACTTTAATTGCTCAATCACCATTGACCAGTGATGTTGGCGTTGACTCATCGCAAGAAAGTAGCATCCAATCAACGCAGGGTGTAACTCATCTGACGAGTGTTCAACCACAGCAGCAACGACAACCACATGTGCAACAAGGAGAGGCACAAGGAGAGGCACAAGGTGAGGCACAAGGAGTGGCACAATGAGTGGCGCAAGTAGAGGTGCAAGTAGAGGCACAAGTAGAGGTGCAAGTAGTGGCACAAGTACAGGTACAAGTAGAGGTGCATGGAGAGGTGCATTGAGAGTAAGCATGGGCAAATTTTGCGAATTCACGACCCGCGAATTTGCGGAATGGCGAATTCGCGATCCGCAAAATTCGCGAATTTGTGGATTTTTGTTTTTTGCGTGTTCGCGGGGTTTTTTGCGTGTTCGCGGGGCTTTTTGCATCTTCGCGAGCCGCTTGCATAGCGAAGTTACCCATGCAGTCGTTTATGGGAGAGGGAGAGATAGATAGATAGATAGATAGATAGAGAGAGAGAAAGACAGGGAAAGAGAGAGGGAGAGAGAGAGCGAGAGAAAGAAAGAGAGGCCGAATCTCTGAAGGGCCAGATTCCTGAGTTGCCCCTACAGAACATACAGCTTTTTATTTTTAGCAAAATGCATATGAAAATTGTGCTGTAAAGGTCTCTTTTAGTTTAACCCCTCCTGACAACTCAAAATGGGTGTATTTGCCATCCTCTCCCTTCTTCCTGTTTTTTCATATCTGTAAGTGCTTCCTGATGAGGTTTAATTCCTTGGACAGGTGCCTCGTTGCCTACTGGTAACCATTCTCTGACCCTGCTTCAAGGGTCAGAACAGGGCCAGAGAATAGTTGCAAGTAGGCAACGAGGCGCCAGGAAGCAATTAGCAGCAGGTGTCCAAGTTGAAGTTAATTTGTTTGTAACCCTTTTGTAAAAGGTTACAAAGAAATTAAGTTCAACTTTTGCACCTGCTGCTGTAACCCTTGCTTGGCTGAAAATTCGTCCCCGCTGATTCGCGGATCTTACCGCGATTTCGCGAGATTCACGGATCGCGAAATCGTGGAAAATCTGCAAATTCGCCCGCGAAACGGATTTTACGCCCACCCTTAATGGAGAGGCGCATGGAGAGACACAACTGCCCACATTGCTTATTCCCACAGAAGTAGGGACACATCATGAAATCGAGATTCAAGCGGAGGTATCATCCAAGCAAGCCACTCCTCCTGATGATCAATTGTCTTCCAGATCCCCAGCAAGAAAAAGGTCAAGGAGGGCTAGTATAAGTTCTTCTTCAAGCCTCATTCCTCCTGATGATCTTGATCTTGAACCCACCAATGCAGTCTGAGAGGGAGGCATGCCAAGAGCCGACAAAGGTAGCTAAGCCTAAAAGGAAGGTTACCGCAAGGCTTTCACTTATGGGTGATGACGACGAACAAGAAGTAGAAGTGGTGGATTCTGCTGGTGATGAACAGTCTGACGATGACGACCCAGTCATCACAGTCGTCACTCCAGCCCCAGCGGGCATGCAGCAGACAGACATTTTTACCCTATCCCGAATTGCTGCTGAGCGGGATGTGGGCGGCGTGGCACTGGTACCACCACCAACACAGGTAACCACTACACCAACATGACCTACAGCTGTCATATTTTCTCTTCAGAAGGGCCGGCAGGAACCTTCATCCAGCTCGACCTCCGTTATCTCAAGTAGTGGTGCTGTAACTGTAAGTGCACAACAGAGTCAAATTCGGCCACGCCCATCCTCCACTTCATCTGGCATTGAAAGTAGCACCTCCACCACCACCACCACCAGACATCACCAGACAGGGGGGGCAGCTGCTGTTTTTTTTGGTTCTCCACTGCAGCGGCGGGAGGCTGTCAGACCATGGCGCCGTGCCACTGGAGGCTGCTGGCTGGTGGATCCAGGGGCACTGGAGGAGGATGCAGCTATTGCCGCCTCCTCCTCCTGCTCCCGAGCCACCAGCTGCCGATATTCGGCACAAATGGCCTCCAGCTTCCGGGCCCTGGCCCGGACAGCCATCTCCTTCCGGATCAGTTTTTGTGGAGCATCTATATGAAGAAAGAAAAAAAATACTGTAACCAATACTCTTTAACATTAACACAAAATAATTCAACAGAAATTTTTCTCATAGTAGCACTAGCAACTAGCAAGCACAGTATAATATTTTGGCATGTATCTTTCCGCCATCTTTGAAGGCCTGTAACATTAGTGGGAGTTTCAGGAATTCTACTAGCAGCACTATGGACTCACTACATAGTCAGAGAGTAAGAGAGTACACTAGTCTTCTTCTTTTTTTCTCTTGTTTTGCGAAAAAAATTACTTATACGTGAACTTGTGGTAGAGGGCATAATGCCAGCTCTGTCAGCTTGCACCCAAGAAAACCAGACACAAGCCATGATGACGCAGACTCGCATTACTTTAAGCAGCACATGCAGGTGGGTATAGGGAAGCTCTTACTTTTCTATAGGGGTGGCACTGGCCATACTCGGTTACATCAAGGGCTACTGCTCAATGTAATTTATATTTCGCACTGCCCCCCCAGGCCTTGACTACTACAAAAGGAAAATGAAGATTATTCATTTCTGATCATATATCCAGCCGATCACATGATCTTTGCTTATATGATGGATGACTTTAGGTGCTTCGTTTTGATAGATTGAGTGAACAACAGCGATAGGCCACCCATGATTGACACAGCTGAAAGAAAATTATTAACATAGGGAGCGAGTGTGGTACCCATAATTGCCGGAGGAAGAGACTTGACTTGATATAATGTGAACTATACAATACATACACAACATATGCTGTGCTTGCAAAGTAAACTACTGTACTGTTATTCAAGGGAGTATTTCTGAACAATCACAACTTCTAGTATTTCCTCTGCTTTGCTACTCTGGCACGGAATGCTGTTCAAAGTAACACTCTGCATCCACTGAGCGTCTGCTCTACTCACACCTCTGATATCTATGAGAAAGAAGATACCATCCAGGCTTCCAAAGTAAACGTCTATCATTCTTTTTCATGTCTCAACTGGACCAACTTTACTTTTTCCCAACAACCAACTAACACCCTTTTTATTTTATTTGGTAAACCACCGCCTTGACTTGCATTTGAGTTTCACCCAAATGATATATTGCAATGCACACCACACATGCATTTTCTGATTCACCCACACAGGCAGTCATCTTTTCTTTCTCCTCCAACCATCATTGCTTCAAGCAGCCATACATCTGATTCCTTCCAATCAGCCACCTCTGCATGCATTCAAAAACACGTATCATTCTTTACAGTCATAAATGTTACGACTCGCTCATCCTTCCTTACACCCTTCTTTCCCTTTTAATTCATCACATCCCTCAAGTTCATCTGTTCTGACTTGGCTTCACGATAAAAGTTTCACAGCTGAGTTGAAGTTAAATAGAGGGGGCCATTGCTTACTCGAGAACTACCGCCGCTAATGCTATTGCTAAGTCAAGGGTGACTGTCTTCTCCGTGATTGGCAAAAATGTAGTTCTAAAATAGTAACTGTTCTTAACAGTACAGTGTACTTGTACTAGTGTACTGTCTACTGTACAGTACATCATACACCCCTTTGCGAGCCTCCTCAAAAATGTCAATATGTAAGGAGAATAATACCTTACCACCTTCCGCCGCTTCTGAGCCATCCCCCACAGCAGCTCCTCTTGGTGGCACTTGTGGTGCCAGCGCATTAGCCCCAGGAGTGGACGCCTTCCTGCTGCTGGCCCCGGCACTGGTGGTGGTAGGTGCCGCATCCGATGTTGTGATGCCTAGAAAAAACGTCATATTTTTAGATGCCATACACCACCCCTATTTCGTCTCGTAATGGAAGAAAATGTTAATACATAAACAATTTTTAATTATTGGGACTGAAAAAAAGTGACGGTTTTGGGTAGGGTGTTAACTTTTTATATGCTTAGCCATAACATGCAACACTTTTTGGCACAACTGATGAATGCTTGCTTTTTAACTTGCACCATTTTTCTAATTACAGACAGAAGATTCCATTGCCCTTCTGCCAACAAGAGCTTTTCAATGTTCACCACCTACTCCTCATCACCACCAGTACTTGAAGTTCAAACAAGGTGAGGGCTCCCGTACAGTTATTATAATAGTTAGATGTGTTAAGTTGAAGTATATTGTATATATATAGTTATATAGTGTTAAGTTGAAGTATATTCTAGGGAAGGGTGTTTAAACTTTAACATCATCTATCACCGCTGCTCGCTGGGCATACTGGGCAATTAAAAATAAAGACATTGTTTTTTTATTTGTTATTTGAAAATAAAACTTTAAAACTAAAAAAAACTGTGTGTTTTTTGTTCATGAGTGAGTGAGCGGAAGGGTTTGCTGTTGCACTACTGCACTTTGCAAGCATGCTTCCGTGACTCTGGTAGGTCAGGACTCGGTAGTCTTCTTCTGTTCTTCTGGGTCGTATAATCATTGGTCAGACTCACTAGATAGTCGGTCAGAGGATTGGGGGTTCAACTTCCGTTCTGACTGAGGTATGTGGAAAGTCGAACTGCACCTATCAATGTCCTATTTCTCTTGTCCATACTTCTGTATGTGCAGAATAGTCCCTTAAACACTAGCGGTATGGTGTGTGCTCCTATCAAATCAAAAAGCCAACTACCAGCTTATTCTTGGTGGACATTGACATTTTGTTGTTGGGAATTGTCAAAGCACTAACATTAAGAAGACTGGAATAGACAGCAAGGGCAACCCAGAGGACTGCACTCAGTGCCTAGAGCTATTTCTGGATCAGAGTTTTGTTTAACACCGTTTGCCGACTGGGCAAGCTTAGATACCTACACAGACCGACTCAAAATAATAATAAATAGTAGTAGCACAGAGAGTGATGGTAGAGGCAGGATAAGAATATAGAAACAGTCTACAAGAAGATCAAAGACTATTTTGTAAAAAATAGAATTAGGAAACAGTTTGGAATGAATAGGTGCTGTAAAAGTTAGGGAAGTATAATTATTAATATGAACAACAGAACAACTTACTGGAGCCAGCAGAAGAGACCTCTGAGGACCGATCCTGCTCACCTTGTTCTGCCGGCATCTCTATCGTCATCTTGCCCCTGGGAGGTGCTGCTGAAGATCATGAAATACACACAAACATGGATGATTGTTTTTTTGAAATATTTGATTTCTTTGACCACAATCTAAAATGATCTCGGGGAAACAAATTACCAACAATTGCACTACATGTATCTACCTATCTGATCTGGTCAACTAGGAGATAGTACAGTATTGCTGGATTCGCAGACCGTCTACTTGGAAATTTATGTAAATCACTAACTAAACCAACAACAAAAAGGTTCTACTACGACTGCCAGCACTCAGCAGCACGCGACATGACAGACACAGTCCATCATCATGATTGCAGACCACTAAAAAATGTCCTACTACTAAATAACAAGTCATAATATACTCAACCTATCAATCCACCACTATCTCTTCTTAGTGGCAGCAGGAGTACAAAGGAAGGACTAGACTTGAGTCTCTAGTCTCTCTAGCATTATGCAGTTCTGTAAAGTACTCACTCATACATAATCACTCAGGCCAAATGAGCACAAAATTGAAAACAAGTAAGCATTGTAGCACCGCCAGTGAGCAGACGAGCACCTGCAATCACAGAAGCTTTTGAAACATAATTTACCTGCAATGTAATCAGCAGCATTTTTGCTCTTCGAAAAAACAAATTGCAATATCATAACACAGAGCAGGAGAAACAAAGTAGTGATTAAATACTAGCAACTACTACTCACCAAGGCCCGGGATCTCGACTCCAAGCAGGTCGAGCAGGTCTTGCTCCCGGTCCAGGATGCCGGACCACCAGTGCGTCGCCTGGTTGTAGGTGTGCCGGACCCCAGACACCTGATACATGGTCCGGCACACCTTCCCCCATAGCTGGCAACGCTCCCGGAGCCCGTACCCGGCACCGGGCCTGCTGCGACGGTCTTGGGGAGGTGGCGCTGGGCGAGAAAATCAGTGTGGACACCTCCACCGTGCTGAAGATCTCCCGGGCTTCTACCCCCTCCCCCCTTAAGCGCCCGCAAGGGCGCCAGTACGGGGTGAGGGACCCTTCCGCTTCATGCTCTTCCCGGCTTCCTTTGCCATGGTCCTGGACAAGAAAGGAAAATAAAATAGGAAAGAAAGAATAGGGAAAAGGTAAATAAAAGAAAAGAGTTAAAAAATGTAGTTTTAAGTAACCAAAAGTAGAAAAAAACACAAAATATAGATGTAGAAAAATAAAGAGATAGATAATGAGTAAAAAAAATTAAAACAAAGTTCAAAGAAACAAAGGATTGCAAAGATTAAGGGAGGATTGAAAAAGCATGCCCAGAACCATAGCAATGAATGAAAAACAAGATGGCCGCGCCCATAGCGGCGACCACGTGGGTAAGTTTGCGCGATATTTTCCCCACGAGCACGTAAAAATGGACGCAATCACGTAATTGCACCCCACACATAGGAAATGCCCAACGCGAGCATGCAACTAGCGCCAAGAAATTGAAATAAGCAAAGCGAACACTGAAAACAAGATGGCCGCACCCATGTACGACTGTATGGATAACTTCGTGGTCGGCGCGGTGAAAAAAAAAACGCAAACACGCAAAAATAAAAAAAATCAGCGAATTCGCACAAACTCATGGATTTTGCTGACCGCAAATTCACTTTCGCACGAATTCGCGTACCGCGAATTCGCAAATTTCACCCATACTTAATCTGGATCTGCTCTAGTGAAATATGCTGAATTTGCCCCTGTGTACATGCATGTGGTCTGTTTTTTGTTCAGAGGAGCAGCCTGCAGGTAGTGAGGTACTTTTTGTATTTTCCTTTCATGCTGGGCTCAAAACAAAAACCTGATTCACATGTCAATCTGTGCTCCATTTGTTCAAGTATTATCCTGACTGCGAGCTATCGAGAGTCTGAGAGTCTGACACCCAGATGCCAATGCAATGGATGGAAGGAAAGACATTGAGCTTGTTATCACTTCCCAAGTGCTTAAGAGAAGTTATGATTTGAAGATAGACTTTTGACTTTGTTCAATCCCTATATTTAAGAAATATGCATACACTGTAGGAAGTCAGGTGTATCGCTCTGTATATTTGCACAAATAACGATTTAAATAGCATTTTAAATGTAGTTTTTATTTAGTTCTTTTACAGCGGTAATAAACCCACTGGAGGGTTTCACAGCACTTTGCATTACACACATACACATTATACAGGGACAATAAATCATACAAATGTGATAATCAATGTACAGGAAATGTTAGATAAGGCCAGGGCCACTGGAAGTGTGAGATTCATTTTGCCACACCCTCCACATAATCCATCATGCATTGCATAATCTAGAGCATTTAACACCCAAAAAATGTTTCTAGCTGAAATGGATCAAAAGTTACCCTAAATGTGGTACCATGTTTGGGTGGGGAGAAATGTTCTTTGCAAAGGTTAACTGGTCTTCTTTCAGTTACTTATTCTGTATATAATTGGTAAACTGACACTAATGAGGTGAAATCTTTGCCTATTTAGAATTACCATGTGTAAAAAGGACAAAAGAAATGTGGTAATACTATTTTAAAAAAGTGCTGCATTATGCTGTGTAATTTTCCTTTCCTTGCTGCATAATTTAATCAACACTCCCACATAATTTGATGCTCCTCTGCCACATAATTCCAGTGAATAACCGTAAGGTAATGAGTGTTACAAGGTGCAAGATTCTCATATTGTCCATTCTTGTAGGTATGATATGATAAGAGTGTATAGTCCAGAGAAACACAATGCCAGGATTTTAAACATAACACAATGATTGGGGTTTTCCACACTACTGAGACTTTATTACTACCCATATGAACCTTTTATTAGCAATCTTAGAATAATGTCAGATTGAGGAAAAACACAATAAGGTTCTGAATGCATAGCTTGCAGTTTGCATGAAGCTCATTGATGTCGGTCCGTAGCTCACTGTGCTATATTAGAAGAACGTACAATTTTCTAGCTATCATGAAAGAACATTTCAATTCTATTAAGGACACAGAGGCGAGGATCATGCTAAGCTTCTTTATTTTATTCAGCTGAGCAGCCTTAATAACAACAAACAACATGAGGGCAAAGGACTGCAAAACCAATGAGTCCAAGCCAAAAACAAGTCCACTAATCATATGCCTCACTCTCCATATAAAAACATCCCCAAAGAACAGCACTTCCTCTTCCTTGGTGTGACAATCCTCTCCTCAAGTATTCCATCACTTATATTCTTGTTTTTTTCTAAGCTTATAAAACAAGGACATCGAAATTCCTACTCCATGAACTGAACCAAATGGTACAATAAAACATCATAACATTCACAAACTGTATGGAAGCAGCAAACCAGATGAAGTCTTAAATGACTGGTCAAAGAAGAAAAATGCTTTAGATAAATATTAGCTGGTTAATCAGGAAACGGCATACTTATCCCAATGGACTAACGTTCTCTACAGATACTTCAAGTTATTCCTTGGGTGGGGTAATCCTTGCCTCTGTATCCTTAATAGAATTGGAACTTTCCTTCACAACAGCTAGGAAATTTTACATTCTATGTAAGGACCAGTGGCTTGGATTATGTTCATATTTAAAGCTTACTGACTACCAATGATGCAACCTCCATCACTGGTATGAAATAAGATAATTTGAAGAGTGATTCTCATGACCAAATACTGGCTCTTTAAGTATCCTCTAGGAGATTCCCAAGGGAAAAGGCCATGGAGACCCTTGCAGAGTGAGCACCAGAAATTGAGATGTCAATCCCCACCTCCATTAAAACCCACCAAACCATCTAGCAACAGTAAGGGAAGACACCTGTTTAAAGAGATCAGTAACTGACGTGTACTGATGAGTCTGACGTCCTCTGTCAACACCTAAAAAAACGTAGGGGCTTATTTACAAGCCCCTTGCGCCACTTTTGTGTCACTTTTTTTCCATGTTAAAAGTGATGCAAAAGTGGTGCAAGGGGCTTGTAAATCTACCCCTTAATGTATTAGACTATGCACAGCCTTGTGTGATCTGGGAAAACTGGGTAGTGGACTGTACTAATATTGGTATTGGTTCTCCTCCTTGGATTACACATTGTAGACTTTGAATAATCTGTTAGACGGGTATTATAATTTACTCCTGGGTATGGCTCTGTTTAATTATCTAGTCATGCCCACCTATAAGTGTTCCTCATTGTTAAATAATTATCAACCATCCACAGCTATTCTCACATCCGCCAAGGAAATATTTGTGAGAGAAGTCAGAAAGTGCCTCACGTAAGCACAATCCATGGAGCTACTGGTTGGTACTCACCAGTTTGCTCGTTCTGTCATCATCTGGAACTTTCTTGACAAAAAAGAAAAACATATGATCTAAACTCTTAAGCTCATGTGAAGTGGTGAAAAAATAATGTGTGAATGGTGGTGTCATCTATCAACCGTCTAAGCCCCATAATGTGAAAAAAAGTGAATGAATCTCCTGATTAAAAGTGCGTTGTGAACACCTATCCCACACATTCTTTAATTTGACAGTGTCTACACTCGATTAAAAGAATCAGCATGTTTTAGACCATTTTAACTTGAATGGCTGTTCAAATTAAAATGGCTGAAACATTGACCCCAAGTAGAACCATAGTGCTTACTGGTGGAGTTTAGCCATGCCCTCCTAATGAGTTCTGAAGTCTGCTCCAAAAGCCCTAGGTCTCCCCACTGTTTCCTGTAATCATCCAAGCCATCAGGGTCAGTGATCTACTAACCACCAACAGGTGCAAGTTGCCTCTCCTGTCCACCAGTAAGGTCAGAGTTTGGGGAAGTCTGATTCGAAAATCCATAGAAAGTTCCAGAAGAACTGGAAGCCATGCTTGAGATCTTCAATCCTGCGCAGTTAGGATCAGGGAAGTCTTCTACTGCCAGACCTGCACTGTCAACCTGGCTATCATGGAGAATGGGGGAACTGGCGCCAGTCCTGCGAGAAGTCTTCTCTCACTTGCGCTTATGGATTTTGTTTCCAACTGAAAAACTGTTGTAGTTGATAGTCGAGGCAAGACACAAACAGGTCCACCTGACAGGGACCTTACGTGGTCCTGATCATTTGGAATACGGTTGGATCTAACTTCCAGGCACTGAAATTGCCCAGAGTGACAATCCACAATGAACCACTCCGGCATATTCTGCCACGACCAAGAGCTTTCTGCCAAGAAAAAAGTGCCAAATCTATGACCTTAGCCATGCTGACAGATGTATCAGACTGAAAAAATATCATCCATTTTTAAAAGTGTGGAACAGGACAATGTATCACTTGCGAGAGACCACACCACAAAGGATCCTGTGAGCAGTTCTAGACAGTTGATGTGCAGCCTTCTTTCCTGCTGTGACTACAGACCTAATGTGGTAATCTCTTCACAAAGAACCTCCCACCCTGGTAGGCTGGCATCTGACTTAATAACCAGGGCTGATCAGAAGATGGCCCTGCCGTTCCATGCCATCATGTGGTCAAACCACCATTGGAGCTCTGATCTGGCTTACTCCAAGAGGCGAAGCTTTGCCGTGTAGGACAAACCTCTGCCATGTGCACTACCTTGATATGGTGAAGGGCCCGGTAATGTATAGCCTTGGGAAAAATCACCTGTATCGAGAATGCAAGAAGGCCCACTATTCTGGCCAGGTACCTGAGATAGGTGAATTCCTTCACTAGAGTGTATTTAAGTTCCTTCTGAGCCATCAACACTTTCCTGTGAGGAAGTCTTAGTGTGTGTTCCACTGAATCAATGAGCAAACCCAGGAAACACATTTATTAAGAAGGATAGAACTCGGACTTAAAGTTAAAGTTAAAGTTAAGGGTTTTAGAGAGCGCTCGTAGTCCCAACGGTTTCTTGGCGCTGAGTAGGAATTATATGTTGTCCAGATAAGTTATCATTTGACTCACCCTGGATCATAGAAAAACCACTTTGTTTAAACACTTTGATGAAGCATCAGGGTGGGGAAGAGAGTACGAATGGAGGCGCTATGAACTGATTGAGCTACCCCTGCCAGCTAACAGGACCACGTTATTTTGTGCATGCTGGCTGTGTTCTAGCACGTATTTACCCTCTTGACCCAGTCAGCAATCTGTTGCTTATCCCGCCCCTCCTGCTAGACAAACAAGCATTTGCAATGCAATAAGTCTCGCATTTACGCAAGTTTAAGTTATTGGCATTGTAAATGACAAAGCCTTTTATTTATGTTTTAAAAACAAAAACATAAATAAAAGGCATTGTCATTTACAATGCCAGTAGCTCAATCACATGTACATGCGAGACCTATTACTTTGCAAATGCTTGTTTCTAAAGGAAACTCATGCAGTGGTAATCCATATGGTGATCTCTCAATGTGCAGAGTCCAAAGAAATACATACTGGGAGCAGCCAAAAATTTTCAATTTCCTATAAAACATAAATTTAAAGTGCTGTATTTAGTTAGGTTGATATATAAAAAATACAGACACAATTATGATTATTTTTATAAAACACAGTCCAAACCAAAAGATCAAAAGAATGAGTTTAAGCTTGCTAGGAGTCAGCAATATACCTTGCAATTTACGTGGTGATGTTTGCAGCAGATGCCTAACCAACTGATCTCTTTTACTGTGCTTGGTGCTTGTATTAAAAAAAAAAACTTGCATTACCCAATCAAATATGATACAGATCTAGCAGGGTTTTTACCATCAGTTCGCAGTACATTACATTTCTGCAATAAGTGTATTAACCAGCTCAGCTACTAACCAGTTTTCTAACCTGAAATTTGTAGATTATGAATTTAAGCACGGATCAGATTTTCACACTGATTAAACACTTCATTTAAAACGCCATTCACCGATTTAGAAAGTTTAGCACTTACTTTAACACAATATATACTCTATTATTACAATGCACCTCCAGTTCTAGCTCAGAAGGGTAATGTGCACAGTCTTAACAAAGATGGGACGTCACACGCCACAGCTATGCATGAAAACACACTCATCATTTGCAAGAACCAGAAGGATCGAAAATTCATGCATACGGAGTAACACCAGAGAATGTGATCCTCTCATGAAGCCCACTTAAGTGACATAGCAGTAATTGTTATAAGCCAGTCAGACGTCATCAAACAAATGGAAATTCTCGGATTCTTATTGATGGTGTAATTCAATGGTGCACTATCAAGTACGGAGAGCTGGATTTATTTTTATTTTCAGTGTTTGGCACTTTACCACAAGAAGCTGAAGGTCGTGGAACCTAGACAAGTAGGTTTGTGAATATCCCTTTCCATTGGCGCGCACTGCACTTTGGGTGCAAGGCGCTAGACTAGGACGGCTGTCTTCCGTTGTGAGTGAGGAACTAGCTGACTGAGTGTGATGGCCGATGTTGGCAGGCCTCGTGGAAGGCCCGCTCCCTCCCCCCGTGATAGGGCCCGGACACCGGCTCTCCCTGTATCCCCGGAAAGAACCATCCCGGCAACCCACCGAGGCAACCAGCAACCCGTCCCCAACGGGACGCCTGCTCCCGAACACCCCGGTATCGGCTGGCCCGGACCTCCATCAGCAGCATTGCCCCGGCCCAGCCGCCATCTTGGACACTGCACCACGAGGCCGCGTGGCCTCGGCTCGACCCCAACCCTGGGCCTGGCCAGGCCCCGACATCGAGGCACCACCATCCACCCAGGAGGTGAAGAGACCACTTGGCAGGTCAATGGGAGGAAGGAGTGTCGATGGTTCTCCCCCGCCAGGTGCCGATTGCCCCCAGCCTCCCCGGGCGCTGGCTTCAACCCCCTGCTGGGTGTCTGGGCTCCCTCATCCCGGACCTCCCGACCTCCAAGCGCGAGGGTCCGGACATCAAAGGAGACCAGACCTATAACTGGGGCAGCTCCAGAGCAGGAAGGCAGTTGTATCCTGGAGTCGAGAGACACCTTGAAGAACTCATCCCTGACGAACTGCTGGCGCTGCCGCAGCCCTGCCTTGTGAGCCCATCTCTGAAGCCTGCTGACGCTGCCGCGGCCCTCTGCAACGTGAACCGCCGTCCAAGCCTGCTGGCGCTGCCACGGCCCTCCTTCGAGAACTATCATCCAAGCCTGCTGGCGCTGCCGCGGCCCTCCTTCGAGAACCATCATCCAAGCCTGCTGGCGCAGCCGCGGCCCTCCTTCGAGAACTATCATCCAAGCCTGCTGGCGCTGCCACGGCCCTCCTTCGAGAACCATCATCCAAGCCTGCTGGCGCTGCCGCGGCCCTCCTTCGAGAACCACCATCCAAGCCTGCTGGCGCTGCCGCGGCCCGACCTTGCAGACCCCTAAGCTCGAGGATTGTGAGCTCCCCTTTTGCCACACCTGTACCGGACCGGTACCAAGACTGTCCCGCTACCCCTTTCCCTACAGAGACTAGAATTGAGAGGACCCTCGTGTCCCGACCTCACTGTATCGCTGATAACCTTGCTTCAAGAACCGTATATAAAGTGTGTTGACCTCATCCTTGTGTGGTGTCCATCTGTGGGGGGGGAAGTTACTCGTCGGTACGATTGCTGGAGACGGCCCTCACTGGAGGCCTCTCCCCCTGTCCTCGGCCGACCCTCCGGGTCCCCGTCTAACATTGGTGGCCAGCGGCGCGATCCGAACCAACGCGTAATCGTACTGAGAGTAACTCACCCCACGACACAACCACAATGTCAACAAAAGTGAGCGGAACCACGGAAAAATTCCAAATGGAAAAACTAGAAGAGTACAACCACAGAGAACTAAAACAATTCTGCATAGAACTAGGCATTGCTACCACAGGACTAAGCACGAAAGAAGACTTCAAAAAGGCCCTGGAATCTTGGGCAGAGACGGGTACGGCCGTACCCCAAAACCAAAGCCCCGAGGCACCGGAAACGAGCATCCCTCCGACGGAAGAAAGAAGATCGGGTCTCTCCCCAGAGGAGATCCGGGAACGGGAAAAAAGACGACTCCATGAATTGGAGCTGACTCGACTGCGTTTGGATGGAGAACTGAAATTGGCGGAACAAAAAATAACGTTGGAACACTTGAGGCTCCGAGAGGAGCGGGAAGAGAAACAAAGACAGAGAGAGTTAGAAGAGAAGGAGCTAGCCTACGAACAGGAACGCAACCTCAAAGAAATAGAGCTTCGGAAACAGAACAAAGATCTCGGGGTTCCCGAGCGCCCGAACACTCCTGCCACTACAGACCCTAAAGTCCACATCCCCAAGGATGTCTTCAGAGAGTATTACCGGAACGATGATATCCAGCAATGGTTCAAGGCCTATGAGGTAGCCATGACCTCCCACCGGATTCCCCGGAGCGACTGGGGAGCCGGGTTATGGGGGAGGTTCGTCAACGAAGGGCGCGACGCCCTGCTGCAACTCCCGGACCATCAGATGACATCCTACGACCACATGAAAGCCGCCCTCCTCACTCGATACGGACTCACGCCCGAGATGTACCACCAGCGGTTCTGCGACTGCAAACGGATCCCGGGTACAACTTGGGTGGAGTACGTGAACTTCTTCAGCCGAGCATTCGAGGGGTGGATCAAGGGCAGCAAGGTGACCACTTACGAGCAACTCTTCGACCTTATTGTGTGGGAACACCTTTCTAACAACTGCTTCGTCGAGCTCAGGCAGCACCTCCTCGACAGTAAACTGACTGAAGCTCGGCAACTCGCCGCCGAAGCTGACCGATGGGAAAGCACCCAGGTTGCCCGAAACGGGCCCAGCGAACCGAACAGAACCAACCAAGGACCCCATCGCCCCCAAGGAGGAGGGGGAGGCCAGGGTCGGGACAGAGACACCGTCCCGGTGGCTACCGCCAGCAACGCCCCGCCCCCGGCCGGCAGGGGAAACCCCCCGATGCGTCCGGGGTTCCGGACCAACGTTACTTGCCACCGATGCCAGCGACCCGGCCACTACGCCAATGATCCTAATTGCCCGAAAAACCAGAACCCTATGCCCCGCCAGGTCGCTGCCGCCGCCCTGGGGGAAGGGCAAACCCCAGAAGACCCTGAGGAGTACGAGGCCGACCAGCCCGAGTGGGAACCAGCCGCCATGTCCCTGGTCTGCCTAGGGGAAATAGGCATGATCCCGCAGGCCCCCCTACCCGCCAATACGCAGAAATATAGCCAGTGGGTCAACATTAATGGGCGCCGGGGCTGAAGCCCTACGCGACACCGGGGCCAGTGTGACAGCAGTCCGCTGTCATCTGGTGACCCCGGATCAGATCTTGCCAAACATCCTTTGCCCCGTCCGGTCAGCCGACAACTCAGAAAGCCTGTGTCGGATGGCCTGCGTCCCCTTCGAGTGGGGAGGAGTGTCCGGAATGCTGAAAGTGACTGTCCGCGATGATGCACCTGTGGACTGCCTCCTGGGGAACGACCTCGAAAGTTCCCCTTGGGCCGCCGTTGAAAGAAGAGAGCACCTGGGGATGTTGGGCCTCCCTGAATGGGCCCGCATAACGACCCGGTCCATGGCCGCCCGCGCCATCCCAGTCCCGAAGAACCAGAATGGCCAGAGCCTCCTCCCCCGATCGTCCCAGAGGGAACCGCCCTAAGAGCCAATCCCCCAGAGCAAAACGAAGAAGGGCCCGTTCGACTCCAGGACCTTCCCGAACTGGCCCAGTGGCGTCAAGAGGGTGGTCCCACCCCGGAACAATTCCGACAGGAACAGAGAACCTGTCCCTCCCTCGAGGGACTCCGGCAGAAAGCCCTCGCCCAGAGCGCAGGAGACACCTCAGGGGCCCACTGGATTTATTGGGACAATGACCTGCTCTACAGTGAGCAAAGAATTGCTGAGCTGGGGGCCAGTCGGGTACTGGTGGTACCCCTCCGCTTCAGAGACTTCCTTTTGAACTTGGCACACGATGTCCCCCTCACTGGGCACCTGGGGCAGGACAAAACGTACAACCGCTTGGTAACTCACTTCTACTGGCCCAAAATGCGAAATGATGTCTCCAACCACTGCCGGGCCTGCCCCACCTGCCAGGCCAGCGGGAAGAGCGGCCGAAAGATCAAAGCACACTTGCAACCCTTTCCCGTCGTCACCACCCCGTTCGAACGGGTAGGAATAGACATTGTGGGGCCCCTGGACCCCCGAACGGCACAGGGGCACCGGTTCATCCTGGTCCTGGTGGACCACGCCACCCGCTACCCCGAAGCCATTCCTCTTCGGACCGTGACAGCGCCTGTGGTAGGCCGAGCCCTGATGGGGATCTTCTCTCGAGTGGGCTTCCCCCGGGAAGTCGTCAGCGACAGGGGCACGAACTTTATCTCGAAGTACATGAGATCTCTCTGGCAACAGTGCGGGGTCACCTACAAATTCACGACCTCTTATCACCCGCAAGGAAATGGACTGGTCGAGCGGTTTAACCGCACTCTCAAGGGAATGATCATGGGCCTGGAAGAGCCCCTACGTCGCCAATGGGACGTGCTGCTCCCGTGCCTCCTATTCGCCTATCGAGAAGTCCCCCAGAAATCCATCGGCTCCAGCCCCTTTGAGCTCCTGTACGGACAACCAGTCCGGGGTCCCCTCAGCCTGGTCAAGGAAGGATGGGAGATGGCCCCCCAGAAGACTCCTCCAGATGTGTATAAGTATCTCCTGACCCTCCGCAATCAGACCCGGCGATTCAGGGAGCTCGCCAAAGCCAACCTTGAGGCCAGCCAGGAGGACATGAAGAAATGGTACGATCAGCATGCCTCCTCCATCGAGTTCGAACCGGGACAGTAAGTCTGGGTGATGTCGCCGGTCGAACCCTGTGCCCTGCAGGACAAATGGACAGGACCCTTCAAGGTGATAGAGCGCAAGGGCCCCGTCACCTACCTGATCGACATGGAGTCTCCCCGGAACCCCCTACGAGTCCTCCACGCCAACAGACTCAAACCCCACTTCGTACGCTCAGAACTCAGCCTACTGATGGCAACAGACAGTGGGACGGAGGAAGACTCCGAGCCCCTCCCTGACCTACTGAGAACCCGTGAACAGGATGGCTCAGTGGAAGGGGTCAGACTCTCCGACGCTTTGACCCCGGAGCAACGCCAAGACTGTCGAGCTCTCCTGCTACAATTTTCAAACTTGTTCTCCCTCACCCCCGGAGTCACCCCTTGGGGCCTTCACGACGTGGACACCGGGGATAGTCCGCCTATTCGACACAGGGCGTACCGGGTGCCAGATCGGGTGCGCGACTGCATCCAGAACGAAGTCACCAAAATGCTGGCGCTAGGAGTGATCGAACCATCCGACAGCCCCTGGGTCAGCCCAGTCGTACTGGTTCCCAAGGCTGCCGCCCCGGGCGTTGCCCCCGAGCTCCGGTTCTGTGTGGACTATCGGGGCCTGAACGCCGTTACCAGAACCGACGCTCACCCCATCCCCCGGGCAGATGAGCTAGTTGACCGCATGGGGGCTGCCCGCTACCTGAGCATCTTCGATCTAACAGCGGGCTACTGGCAAATCGGCCTCACCCCCAGGGCCCAAGAACGATCCGCCTTCTCTACCCCAGATGGCCACTGCCACTTCAAAGTGATGCCATTCGGCATGAAAAACGCTCCAGCTACCTTCCAGCGACTCGTGAACCAGGTACTGGCGGGCCTCGAAGAATTCAGCGCCGCCTACCTGGACGATATTGCTGTGTACAGTCGCCACTGGGCAGACCACCTCCACCACCTTCGAGAAGTCCTGCACGCCCTCCAGCAGGCCGGCCTCACCATAAAAGCCAGCAAATGCCAGGTTGGCCAGGGGTCCGTGACCTACCTCGGACACCAAGTGGGGAGCGGTCTGGTGGCACCCCTTCAGCTCAAGATTGCTGCCATCCAGTCCTGGCAACCCCCTGTCACCCAAACCGAGGTCCGAGCCTTCCTGGGGCTCACCGGATACTACCGGCGGTTTGTAAAGGACTATGGCAGCATTGTGTGGCCCCTCACGGAACTCACATCCAAGAAAAGCCCCAAAACATTCAACTGGACTCCGGACTGTCAAGCGGCCTTCGAGAAGTTGAAGACCGCCATGTGCACCGCTCCCGTGCTCCAGGCCCCCGACTACAGCCGGGAATTCATAGTCCAGACGGACGCCTCAGATCATGGCGTTGGGGCCGTCCTCTCTCAACTCAACGCCGAGGGAGTCGATCAGCCAGTGGCCTTCATCAGCCGACGCCTGCTGGCTCGAGAACAGCGCTGGAGCACCATCGAGCGGGAGGCCTTCGCAGTGGTATGGGCCCTCAAGAAACTCCGGCCCTACCTCTTCGGTACTCACTTCAGGGTACAGACAGACCACCGACCCCTGCAGTGGCTGATGCAAATGCTGGGGGAAAACCCAAAACTGTTGCGATGGTCCATCTCCTTACAGGGGATGGACTTCACTGTGGAGCATCGTCCTGGCCAGGATCACGCCAACGCGGACGGCCTGTCACGCTTTTTCCGCCTCGGCGAGAAGAGTACCCAAGAGGATGGGTGACTCTCCCTGCCTTCAGCTGGGGGGGACGCATGTTGGACAGGCCTCGTGGAAGGCCTGCCCCCTCCCCGCATGATAGGACCCGGACACCGGCTCTCCCTGTATCCCCGGAAAGAACCATCCCGGCAACCCACCGAGGCAACCCGCAACCCGTCCCCAACGGGACACCTGCTCCCGAACACCCCGGCATCGGCTGGCCCGGGCCTCCATCAGCAGCATTGCCCTGGCCCAGCCGCCATCTTGGACACTGCACCACGAGGCCGCGTGGCCTCGGCTCGACCCCAACCCTGGGCCTGGCCAGGCCCCGACATCGAGGCACCACCATCCACCCAGGAGGTGAAGAGACCACTTGGCAGGTCAATGGGAGGAAGGAGTGTCGATGGTTCTCCCCCGCCAGGTGCCGATCGCCCCCAGCCTCTCCTGGCGCTGGCTCCACCCCCCTGCTGGGTGTCTGGACTCCCTCATCCCGGATCTCCCGACCTCCAAGCGCGAGGGTCTGGACATCAAAGGAGACCAGACCTATAACTGGGGCAGCTCCAGAGCAGGAAGGCAGTTGTATCCTGGAGTCGAGAGACACCTTGAAGAACTCATCCCTGACGGACTGCTGGCGCTGCCGCAGCCCTGCCTTGTGAACCCATCTCTGAAGCCTGCTGGCGCTGCCGCGGCCCTCTGCAACGTGAACCGTCGTCCAAGCCTGCTGGCGCTGCCGCGGCCCACCTTGGAGAACTATCATCCAAGCCTGCTGGCGCTGCCGCAGCCCTCCTTCGAGAACCATCATCCAAGCCTGCTGGCGCTGCCGCGGCCCTCCTTCGAGAACCATCATCCAAGCCTGCTGGCGCTGCCGCGGCCTTCCTTCGAGAACCATCATCCAAGCCTGCTGGCGCTGCCGCGGCCCTCCTTCGAGAACCACCATCCAAGCCTGCTGGCGCTGCCGCGGCCCGACCTTGCAGACCCCTAAGCTCGAGGATTGTGAGCTCCCCTTTTGCCACACCTGTACCGGACCGGTACCAAGACTGTCCCGCTACCCCTTTCCCTACAGAGACTAGAATTGAGAGGACCCTCGTGTCCCGACCTCACTGTATCGCTGCTAACCTTGCTTCAAGAACTGTATATAAAGTGTGTTGACCTCATCCTTGTGTGGTGTCCATCTGTGGGGGGGAAGTTACTCGTCGGTACGATTGCTGGAGACGGCCCTCACTGGAGGCCTCTCCCCCTGTCCTCGGCCGACCCTCCGGGTCCCCGTCTAACAGCCGAGCTCTGAAAACACGGGCTAAAATATAAATATTCCAGCTTAGGGCGTGCAGCGCCTTCCGCGTCTCCGTGCAAAGAATGAGGAGCTTTGAGTGCAGTACCCAAGTTCTGGAAGTACGGACCGGCCTGTAAATGGCTCTGCTTAAAGAGCACACTGTTTGCATTAAACAAGGTGCTCTGAGTGCGTCGCTGTGGGAGGATGGGCAAGTCTGCAGGGTACAGGGTCAAATGCGGTGTATTGTTTACACAGCAGAGCTTGCGCTGAGCTAATTGTTCTCAAAGCTCACAGCCTTGTAGGACAGTCAAAACACTGCTTCTAAACTAGCGCTGCGAGCGGTGATTTTCAGCAACGGGTGAGGCAGGGACACCGGTCTCTGCCGGCAGCTCTTAAGTCTTATAGCGAGGGCATGAGAGTCTACCTGCACAGCCCTCTGTTACTGTCCACGTGGCTCCGCTGTGATGCTGGAGCCCGTGATTGATTGAAATGGAGGGGGGAGAGAGAGCAGTGGGGTGGAGGAGCAGGGTAAATAAATACAAGAATCAAAGCATAACCAGTGCGGCGCTCATGAAAGGGAGCAGCACTGATAAAAATGCCTTATACAGCAGCACAACCCACCTCTGGGACCGAGGGGGAGTGAAAGCAGAGACGGTGGGGTGGAGGAGCATAGGAATCACACAGCAAAAACTAGCCAGTTGCTCAAAAGTCTCCAATTACAAAGGTAGGCTACAGTGTGAAAACAGATGGCACACTGCACTTCAATTAAAAGAAGTGTAAGCAGAGCGAACTAACACTGTATTTAGGTGCCGCTGTATCGGGACTACAAGGAAGTTAGCAAAGGACCAACAGCCAATAGAAAGGGAGATAAAAGAACACTACCACAAGTAAGCCAATAGGAAGCGGAAAAACAGCTTACATGAAGTTTAAGCCAACATACAGAATACTTTAGGTCTTGCTGAGACAGCGCATGCAGCGCATGCACTGTCAAGGCGAGACCTAAAAAGCATATGACAGTGCCAGCGCTGGCCGATTCATAATGGTTTTTCATTACTTTCCCCATGCTGAAGATCGGCCGTGCTGCCATACAGCATAGCTGAAAGACATTACAGTTTCAAAGCCGATACCTCTTGCTTTGCCAATGCTTGTTCATATGTAGGGCTCGATCACAATTCGGATCCAAGGTAGCAGGCGCAATTCATGCAGCCACTACTTCGCGATTACAAATTAGGTGTGGGTCAACCATTTACATGTGTGAAACTTTGGAATGGGGACTAACGCGCCAATTATGACAGTTATTCCCCGTTCCAAATATACAAACCATACATATTTGCTTCTCCGGTTTGTTCTGAAATAGAAATCTCTGAGTTTGCACAGAGAAGAGATAGAGTGATCTTCCATCCTTAGACTTAATGAGAAGTATCTGAAACAGCAGCCTTGTCCCTCCCCGCCCCCACCACCCCCGCCCGCAAATAAAACCACCTGAGAGAGGTAGGCAGGAAAACTGTTCCTGCTTTACAAATTACTAAAACGGATGGTGTAATTACAAACAATTTACATCCGCATGCTGCCGGTTTTATAGTCATATGTATTTATGGAGCATTTATGGAGTCACATCCAGGTGCCACTTCTGATTGCCCCTCTAGCTAAGGCTAATGGTAACAGCGTTGGCGTGGCGGGGTTTTGCGAATTGCAGCAAGGCGTGAATTCCTTAATTTACCTCAACCGGCGGAAGGCAACCTCCCCTGGAGTAAGGTTAGCACCGCATGATTGCGGCATCCTCCCCCTCTTTCCATCTCACTCGGCACGAGCCATGTTCATTCACAGTGTGTGGCTCTGGAGGCCCAAACGGAGGTTTGTGTCCTTCGGACACCTGTGCCGCGCGGTAAACCCCCGATGATTTCCGAGGCTGCAGGCTTCGGAAGCGTCACTTTTAAAGGCTCACTGTGATTCAGCGATACACGAGCCTAGAGACTGGAGTGCTGGTCCACGGAGACTTAGCATGATCACCCTAGCAACCCGGGATCCAAGCACACACACGGCATCCGCCTCGGGCGCCCAAGGGCACGGGCGCTGCGGTGCCACAGACACCTTACAGCGCCAACGTCTGCCCATCGCAATGTTCCTTAGTTTTCTAGAGTCCATGCCAGCTGCTGGAATCACTGCTCTGTGCTGAATCCCTGACGACTGCTGGGACTGCTGCTGTTTCCCAGATGCATACTAATTGGTTTAGGTGTTTAGCTAGATCAGCCTAGACGTTGCAGTGGTGCCAAAGTTTGAGGGGCCCACTGCATCCCAATTATAACTAACTTTAGGAGGACCATTTTCACTTTCTTAATTGTATTTATTGTTTTTTGAACAGAACAGGCTGCTTTCAGTCGATACTGATAGTAATGACCATTTTGCCAGTCATTTTGTTATGGAAAGTCAACATGTAGCACATCAATCAATCAATCAGTGACACTTATAAAGCGCGCTACATACCCGTAGGGTCTCAGGCGCTGGGGAGGGGGGGTGCCGCTACTGCTCGAACAGCCAGGTCTTCAGCTTCTTCCTGAAGGAGAGGTGGTCTTGGGTTAGGCGCAGGTCGGACGGGAGGGAGTTCCAGGTCTTGGCGGCCAGGTAGGAGAAGGACCTTCCTCCTGTAGTCGCTCTTCGGATGCGGGGGACGGCGGCGAGGGCGTGGTTGGCTGATCGGAGGTGGCGTTTGGGAGCGTAGAAGTTGACTCGGCTGTTGAGGTAGCTCGGGCCTTGGTCGTGTAGGGCTTTGTGTGCGTGGGTGAGGAGGCGGAAGGTGATTCTCTTGTTGATGGGGAGCCAGTGAAGGTCTCTCAGATGTCCGGAGATGTGGCTGGACCGTGGGATGTCGAGGATGAGTCTGGCTGAGGCGTTTTGGATCCGCTGGAGTCTCTTCTGGAGCTTGGCGGTGGTCCCGGCGTAGAGGGCGTTGCCGTAGTCTAGTCGGCTCGTGACGAGGGCCTGGGTGACGGTCTTCCTGGTCTCTGAGGGGATCCACCAGAAGATCTTCCGTAGCATGCGTAGGATGTTGAAGCACGACGAGGAGACGGCGTTGACTTGCCTGGTCATGGAGAGGGAGGAGTCCAGGATGAAGCCCAGGTTTCGTGCATGGTCTGTCGGTTTGGGTGCGGTGCCCAGGGCGGGAGGCCACCAGGAGTCGTCCCAGGCGGAGGGTGAAGAGCCCAGGATGAGGACTTCCGTCTTGTCCGAGTTCAGTTTCAGGCGGCTGGTCGTCATCCACTCGGCTACCTCTTTCATCCCTTCGTGCAGGTTGGCTCTGGCGGCGGCGGGGTTGTTGGTCAGGGAGAGGATCAGCTGGGTGTCGTCGGCGTAGGAGATGATGCTGAGGTGGTGTTTGCGTACGATGGCCGCGAGGGGGCTCATGTAGACGTTGAAGAGGGTGGGGCTCAGTGATGATCCTTGGGGGACGCCGCAGATGACTTCGGAGGCCTCTGACTTGTACGGTGGTAGGCGGACTCGCTGTGTTCTTCCGTCGAGGAAGGAGATGATCCATTCCAGCGCCTTGTCCCGGATTCCGATGTTGCTGAGGCGCCGTATTAGGGTGCGGTGGCAGACCGTGTCGAATGCCGCGGAGAGGTCTAGGAGGATGAGGGCCGCTGTTTCTCCATTGTCCATCAGGGCTCGGATGTCATCGGTGGCGGCGATGAGGGCGGTCTCGGTGCTGTGTTTGGCTCGGAAGCCGGACTGTGAGGGGTCGAGGGATCCGTTCGTCTCGAGGAAGGCGGCCATCTGCTTGTTGACGGTCTTCTCGATAACTTTGGCTGGAAACGGGAGGAGCGAGATGGGGCGGTAGTTCTTGAGGTCGGTGGGGTCCGCTGTTGGTTTCTTGAGTAGGGCGCTGAGTTCGGCGTGTTTCCAGCTTTCGGGGAAGATGGCGGTGTCGAAGGACGTGTTGATGATGTCTCGCAGGTGGGGTGCGATGACAGCGTCGGCCTTGTTGAAGACGTGGTGAGGGCAGGGGTCGGTTGGTGATCCGGAGTGGATGGAGTTCATCGTGCGGATGGTGTCTTCTGTGCTGATCGGGGTCCAGGCGTGGAGGGTGGTGGTGGGGGGGGGTGGCGGGTCGGTCGTGGTGTGCGTTGGTTGGTTGTTGAAACTGCTGTGTATGTCCGTGATCTTGTTGTGGAAGTATGAGGCGAGGGAGTTGCAGAGGTCTTGCGATGGGGTGATGTCGTTGTTTCCTGCGCTGGGGTTGGAAAGCTCTTTCACGATGTTGAAGAGTTCCTTGCTGTTGTGTGCGTTGTTGTCCAGCCGGTCCTTGAATGCTGTTCTCTTGGCGGCGCGGATCAGCTGGTGGTGTTTCCGGGTGGCCAGTTTGTAGGAGGTCCTGTTGTCCGGTGTCGGGTCCCTTAGCACATAAAACTAACTAAGGCCTTTGAGTATTTCACCACTTCCATGCGAACAGTTTTTGGGGTGAGGTATAACATCTTGAATGTCTTTTCTTCTGTGACCCCAATCTGTGGTGACGTGTATCGTGGTCGATCAAGTTGAATGTAGAGAATACTTAATGCTATGCTTCTTTTCTTTGATTCTTTCTTCCTTTCCCGCTACCTACTTGACGAGGAAAGGCCAGCCACTCCTCCACTGGGAGCCTATCCAAAAACTGTCTCTTAAACATACTCCTTTGAAAGGGGAATGTATCCACCTTCCTTTAATGTGCCTTATTCTGAACCCTGAAAAGGGATTAACTCTCAAAGCACTTCCCTTTAATTCCAAGCAAAAATGGCAAGATTGCAAACGAAGGGCTGGGAGATTCGACGTAATGACCGAAATCCAAGACAATGCACAATCATACCTGCCTGGCCTATAGCATCATCAAGAGAAAGGGCGTTCAAGGTAAAATACGCTACTAGAGGCTTAAGTGACTTCCATAGACGTAAACCACATCAAACTCAAAGTGAAGATGAACATGGAGACAACAACACTGAGCTTAAGAGGCTTCCATCAAGGCTTAGTAAATAACGAACACTACCAGAAAGAGGTTTGACAGTCCAAAAAAACAACAGAATCCACTCAATGACCCAGAGTGGAAATGATTTTAGATTCCTCCATCTAACATAACCAATGAATGATCATGCCTTCCAAATTCAGGGGCAGATTTACAAGTAACTGAAGCATCTGCATAGATGTGTCAGTTTCCTTGCGCCAGTGTGAAATGTACTTGCACGACCATGGATGCACTGTATTAAACAATACAGTGCTCCATGGTGCAAGGATTAACAAATGCGTCAGAAATTCTGACGTATCTGTTGGCCCAAAAGTCACGCATTGCAGGAGTTGTGTCGCAAGCACAACGTAACTCTAGCAATGTATTTTGAGGCCTATACTTACTGCACTGTATCACTCCTTACGCTGCAGTGACGTCCTAAATGTGGCGCAGTGAAATCTTGTAGATTTCACAGCGTCACTTTTATGAGGCCTTCCTGTGTGGAAAAGTCCACCCTGATGCAGGTATAATGTGATGCAGGGCTTTACAACGTGACACATCTCCCTAGATGTGCCATGTTTTAAGTAGGCCGCAATGCTTAAGCTGCCGTGGCATAAAAAAAAGTGATTCACAAAAAGTGAGGCGCTAGGGGCTTGTAAATCTGCCCCAGACTTTCTTCAATTTTATATAAATCCCACATTAGGACACAATACTTCATAAGAACAAGGATGTTTGGACTAAACAGAGTTTATGTCACTGCTAAACATGAGGGGTGATGACAATGAAGAACAAACGCTTAAGAGATACATTGTGAACAGGAGCCTCCCTCAAAGAATTACAGAAGAGAAATGCGAACCCACCAGACCTGCATTTCTTCCAATAAGCTAATTTATGCCGTTGGTTCTGTCCCTTAACTAATGCAATTTCAACACGTGAACGGACTTTCATAAGATCAATTGATTATATTTTCTTTCCACATATTTTTTTACCAAATTGTCACTTGATCCATATAAATTAGTTGGAAAACAGCATATTTGTTTGAACAGTCTACAAATACATTTCAACGATTCTTTTTATGTATTGTAAAATAGCCATTATTACCAAATCAATAATACATGTTTCTTTTGTTTCAATAAAAAGAAAGTATCACCATTACAAGAATAAACCAACTCCCCTCATAGCCAATCCTCTTTCTAACATACATTGAAACCACAGCACTCATTTACTCAGCATTCATCCTAGCGTACCTCATATTTCACATACATTAAGTCAAGCCACAGCAGAAATGCAGAATAGATTGTTATCCACTGTGGTGTTGTGGGCTGGGATCTGCTTTCCACAATAGGTCAACGCTCGTTTCGGTGTGGGCATACAATGCCCTCTATCACCTTCTTCAGGATATCTCAAAAATATTTTGATCACATCCAGAGGTAGGTATGGAGGAAAGAAAGAAAGTAGTCATGGGAACGTCCCTAGTCTTTAGGTACACTCGTTCCTTAGAGTTGTTTGTGGATACAGATGCCTAGTCTCAATTTTCCTAAGGTAAGGTCAATTCTTAAAATGCATCTCTACACTCAAAATCCTTTTTCAGATGTTAGCTCAGTTAGCTATTGTAGATAGAAGTGCTATCCTGTTTGCTCTGCCAATAGACTTGCCCGGCTTCTGATTTGGATAAACAATGTGAGTGGAGTAGAATTCCTCTTTTGCTGGCATCGAGTCGAAGAGGAATTCTTCTATAATTCTATCATTCTTCTATAAGAATTTATAAATGATCTGACCTCTGACACAGCGGCAATAACCTGGGGTGTCCCCTAAGGCTCTGTCCTCTCACCAACTCTGTTCAATACGTACATGGAGCCCCACACCATCATTCTCAATCAAGCAAATATCCCCTTTCATCTATATACATATGACACCCAGCTCTTCATGGAAATCTTCTCACCAGATGACATACACCGGTTAAATGCTACCATCAAAGAAATCCATCTATGGCTATTTCACAACTACCTAAAACTCAACCAAGATAAGGTAGACGCTTTTTTCTTATCAAAGACAGAACATTCCCCTAAATGATGCAAAAATAGCTAAACTCCATAGACACTCTTAGAATATAATCTAACCCTAGCTGACACCACCAACTCTCTAGGAATCACACTGGACCCCAAACTGCTCATGAAAGATCATATAAAGAATAGTGTGAAGAGCGCCTTCTACAACCTTAAACATACAAACAAAACTAAACCCTACCTGCCGCCGAATGCTCTTAAATCTGCCACACAAGTGCTGGTGCTGTCCAGATTGAACTACGTGAACGCCACCCTCACAAGCACTGCAAAATTCCAACTTACACCTCTTTAAACCACTCTCAATGCAGTTGCCAGAATGGTGATAGAAATAAAAAAAAATATGACCACATCTCCCCTGCAATACCTGAATTGGCTCCTGATTTAAGCTTTCTGTTGCTTCAGAACTGCTTGTCTTACTCACAAAATCCTTCCTGGGAAACCAGCCTACCTCGCCTCAAAACTCAAAAAGGCAGGTCAAGAAACCTCAGAAGCTCAAACACCCTACTCCTCAAACCACCTAAAGTGCACAAACAAAAAACCCTAGCATGCTCCTTCTCAAGCATTGCCCCTAAAATCTGGAGCTCCATACTAATACATATCAGGACAACCCCCTACTTCTTGAGCTTCAAGAACCTGCTAAAGGATCTCCATCCCAGCCGGCATGTTAACTAGTGGGACTTCAACTGACCACCAAGACAGGACCTCTACCCCCAGTTCTCCCTGTAACCTCTTTCGTATTTTTTTTCTCCCTTGTTCTCAACAATTAGTTTGATCTGAATAATTTCAGCTGTTCTGAATATACTTCTTATCTTGATATGAGCATGTACTGTTGTAAAGCACTCCTAAACCCCCAGGCCCAGTCAGTGTTATAGAATACTCTTAAATAAACAAATAAATAATGGAATACTGGGAGTGATTCTAGAACTCTTACACTAAAATTGGTGTTTTTTTTTTTGCATATTGAGGAACAATGTAAAATACTAGGCTTGCTTAAAATATTGACTAGCATTGTAATTCCCCACTGTTATTGTCAACATAGGGACGGGAACTGTATATTTTAGTGGCAATTATTTAACTATAGTCGTAAGGCATTGCATAGAGAGACCTGTACATTGATCTTTATTGTAGAGCTTGTATGATGCAGCCACCATCCTTCCTTGATGAGTTGGGTGAACATATGTTGCCCTGGAAAAAGTGGGAAAAAGTATTCCAATCAAATTTGATAGCAATCAGAGGAGACAGGTTTTCCTCACTGAGAAACAGCATATACTATTACACAATTTGGGGGTTCTTGGAAGGAGGGTATATGATAAACTACAAATCAAACAAAGTAGGTAAGAAAGAGGTCAGGTTTGCTGTGGACTCAGCCTCCTGTCTAATATGAATAAGAAAAGAAAGTCCACCCGTACATTTAAATAACTCTCCTTCCAGTTGTTTTTATTTAAGGGAAATGTAAGTTTTCCTAAAATAACCCTCACCCACCAAAAGGTCCCTTGGTGGCATGCTTCATCATCGGGTTCTTCCCGCCTCGCTGCGGGACGGGCGTGCTGCGACCGACGAAGCCGTGGGGGCACTTTGTAAAGTGCGGGCTATAAAGTGATGTGAGAGAGCAAGGGTCAAAAGGTGGTGAATTAAAAAAACCTGGCTACGAGGAACCTACATTTTTATTAAATCCTGTAGCCAGTATTGTTAAAAAGGAGGAGAGGGAGAAACACACTATAGCCGGTGTGTGTCACCTGGTCTACATGTTTCAAGCCTATCCCCTAAGGCTTTCCTTCAGGACCAAACTAAATGATCCCTTTTACCACTCCTAAACAACCAAATCGGTCTTCCCAATATATTTAAGGTGAAGTAGAGATATTGTCATGCAAATACAATACCTAGTTGGTACATACAATACCTAGTCAGTATATTTCTTCAAAACGATCTGGAAAGATAGAATTTTATCACATTGTTAACTTGTCAATAGAGTTATATTGAGGAAACGCATGACCAACTTGTGGAACCTCAAGTGACATATTTTTCACTTGTGCACCATTGGTCCTTTTATACAGATTGGCTGTATTGTGCTGCCCTTTTAAAAAAACAAACAAGACAATACAGTGGACTATCATAGAACAAATCCCTGAAGAATCCCAACTTTTTTAAAAGGAACAACGCTGGGTTTTTTGCTTAGAACTCATACAAAAGGACTGAACAATGGCATACCATGGAGCTATTTTGCTTAAATTCATGATGGAGCCATTTTGCTTAAACTCATGATTATGCCTCAGCAAATCTGTAAAACATCTATTTGGTTTCTACAAAATAGTTTTTTAACAACTAGTATCCTCGTTCGACATGTTAACATGGCATATTGAAAAGGAAAGAACGATAGTAAAACATGGAGCCATTTTGCTTAAACCGAACCTGAAGTATATCTACACTTGCTCTTTGCAAATAGACTTTGAGTCCGTTCTTAAATAACCAGCATATATAGGAAGAAACACCTCCATTACACAAGCGCAAATAGCGGACCTATGGCACAATTTTTAATCATGAGAATTTCTTTACACTGTCAAAAATTGTGTTTAAATATTTTTTTATTTAAGAAGACCTTTATTAACTGTAAAGTCAATGTTGCCACTTAAGCACATACAAACATACATTTCACGGTATCTACACATCACTGAGACAGGATAACCTGATGGTTTACACAGCCATTTCTGCCGGCATCCCGGAGGCCCGGTGGCGTGATGAAATTGCACTAGCTCAGGAGTACAAATAGTGATATCATCCTGTGAGCAGTGTGAAGTGCGGCATGACAACTTGCATTCCATTGATGAACGCTTGTGATCAAGGTCTTAGGAAGAGGAAACGGTCAAAAAGCTACCAAAACCCCCACCCCCCCATGAGTGTGCCTGTGGAATTACCTATGTACACTAGTTCGTGGAAAAGACTCGGTGTGCCTGACGTGTGCCCTACCCTATCCCTAACCCTGGAATGACAGTCCCCCCCGGTGATTATCCAATCACACCCCAATGGTACCATGAACTGCCAGCCAACCCTGTCCAGGGGGAGCCCCGTGAGTGCCCAGCCCCCTACTCTGATACTTGGTCCTGAAGTTCCACCACCTCAGAGGTTTCTGAACCGCCTTCCTCTCCCTTCTGCAAGTATTCCTGATAGAGGCCCCAAAAGTTTTTTGGTCTGCTCCTAGGGGGGAGTAAGTCACTGTATAGTCAGTTTGAGTACTGCAGTAAAGTAAATCCCCTGCCCATCTTTTCTTGGTGGGGAGAGGCCCCCTCATCCAACAACTCGCCACCACCCTCCTGGCTATCAGCAGCGCCATGTCGGCCAGACGACGTAGAGATGGGGGGAGTAACTTAGAGTAACCCAGTAGTGCTAATTCTGGACTGCGAGGCAGTTCCTCTCCCAGCATCTGATCAAGCTCAGAGAAAACTTCCCCCCAAAAAGCCTGTATACCAGGGCAGTGCCATGCCATATGGAAAAAGTCGGCAACAGGCGTACGGCATCGTTCACACTCCGCTGTGGGCCGGAGGCCATATCTGTGCAGTCGTTCAGGGGTGTAATACACCCGCTGTAGGAACTTAAAATGCACCAATCTGTGCCTGCCATTAAGGGAGATCTTATGTGTGCTGGAACAGCAGTATCGCCACATGTTGTCGTCAATGGGCGACTGTAAATCTTCCTGCCATGCTGCCCTGGCTTTAGAATGGAGCAGTTGTTGGTGCGCCACTCCCAGCTTGTTAACGTGTGAGATTAATTTAACGGGCGTCTTATTTGTAATGACATAGGTCAGTTCAGGGACCTCCTCCGGTTCCTCCATGGCCGGACCCAATGCCTCCCGGAACGCCGAGCGCAGCCTGTGGAACTGAAATTTCTGGAGCAATGAGGGGCCCGATGCTGTGGGGGTGAGTTGATCCCAGGTTTTTAGGGTGCCCTCAGTAAACAGGTCTTCCATCTTCGTAATTCCGAGAGAACAAAGTGCCTCGATGACACCCTTCTCCCCTAGGGGGTCCAGCCAGAGTGCCCAGTCTATCGGCATCAGAGGGGAGTACAATATAGTACAGCCGCGGGCGCGAATTGTGTTTAAATATTTTGCAATAAGGGAATACATGACCTTCCAAGAGTCTGTTTTTCATTCACTTGGAACAACCTAGAGTAATAAGTCTCCTCCAACTGACTATCTGGTATTCTTTAGGTCTTCTTTGGGTGGTTTTAAAAACCTTTTTTCGATTGGTTAAAATATGTGTTTTACCGCTACAGACAAATATTACACCATCTGCCTCTGTAGAAACCAGAATTGGTTTATGCCTCAACCCGACCGTTTTCCAGAAAGTCAATACCGATTCCTTCAATTTTTGTAGGTGTGCCTGTTGATTTTCATTATTTTCAAATTTTTATTCGTTTCAACCCCCGTCCCACCAGCTAGCAGACATGAACCGGCATAGGGGGAATACACATCAAATACCAGAAGTTGTGCCATTAATGGGTGGCCGTTTTTTTTTGAGTTAGTGGTCAAGTCACTGCTGACACAAGGACGTGAGCAAGAGACCGCCTGACATTCAACAGGACGGTCTCGGCTCGTCAGTCATCTTCGGAGCCATGGGTGGGTAGGCAGAGTATGCAGGGAGAGGGTGTAGCTTTGACAAAGTGAGTACGGCATATCTGATCCCCTTTGGCAACGAGCATTCCCTGTTGTATTCACAATGAATATTCCTTGCAAGGTTTAACCAATCTCTCGATCATTTTTGCATACTTCTTTTGCTTTCAGTGTTTGACTACAAGGGCCCCTCCCCTCCCGTGTGGAGCTCATGGGGCCAAAATTAGGCACAAAGCAAGTATGTTAAACCCATACGTAACAAATGCATATTTTTGACAAATTTACTATTTTTTTACAGATTCACTATTTATGTCAATTCAGTCAGAAAGGAGCTCAGTCCATCTATGGATGCATATAAGGAGCAGTTCCTTTAGCAAATTGAAAATACCTCATAGATTGTGTGACTTATGTTACGTGTTTTGTATTGTCTTATTCGTTTTAAAAAGGGCAGCACGACACATACAATCAGAATAAAAGGACTAATTGTGCACTAGTGAAAAATATATCACTTTAAGTTCCACAAGTTGGTGATTTATTTCCTCAATATAACTTTATTGAGGAAATTTTTCTAGATCGTTTTGAAGAAATATACCGACCAGGTATTGTAGGTACCGAAGACCAATTTGGGGGCATATTATCAAGAAGGGCGTTAAAATTATCGCCGCTTTAGCGGCAGGAAACTGCGGCTAAAGTGGCGATAATGGGCTTGATAATATGCCCTTGAGAATTCCCATAGAAGCCCATGTTCACACCATGGGGTTCTACGGGAATTCACAAGGTCGTATTATCAAGCCTATTATCGCCGCTTTAGCGGCAGTTTCCTGCCGCTAAAGCAGCGACAATTTTAATGCCATTTCTTGATAACATCCCCATACGTTGTTTAGGAGTGGTAAAAGGGATCATTTAGTTTGGTCCTAAAGAAAAGCCTTAGGGCATAGGCTTGAAACATGTAGACCAGGAGATACACACCCATTATAGTGTGTTTCTCCCTCTCCCACTTTTTAACAATACTGGCTACAGGATTTAATACAATTTCGGTTCCACGTAGCCAGGTATTTTTTAATTCACCACCTTTTGACTCTTCCACTCTCACATCACCGTATAGCCCACACCTTACAAAGTGCTCCCACTTCTTTGTCGGTCATGGCACGTCCATCCCGCAGCAGGGTGGGAATAACCTGATGATGAAGCATGCCATCAAGGCACCTTTTGGTGGGTGAGGGTTATTTTAAGTTAACTTATCGTTTTCCTTAAATAAAAATAACTGGAATAATAGTAAATATGAGAAATTAGCAATCCCAGAAGTGGATGAAGGAGATGAGGATGAGAGTCAAATGGGTCTGTACACCATGACCTTTCGCAAACTCGAAGAGCATTTTGGCAACAAGGTAAATACAGTGCTAGAAAGGCATTCATTATTTTGCAGAGTACAGGGCAAAGATGAAGATGAAAAGTTTATGAATTACATAGCATGTTTGAAAGACTTGGCCAGCGTGTGTATATTTGCCCCACTGTATGACTCCCTAATTAGGGACCAATTAGTATGATGCACTTGTTAGACCTGGCATCCTTGGTGTGATTTCTGTATTGTTTGATGTTATTCTGGACTTCATTTTTGCTGGTTTAAGTACTCTGGGCACTTTACCATTGATAATAAGTGCTAAAGTGCAAGTGTTCCCTGTGTAAATTGTAATCCTGATTGGTTATCCATGATTTGCATATTTGATTTACTGGTAAGACCCTAGTAAAGTACACTATGTGTCCCCAGGGCCTGTAAGTCAAATGCTACTAGTGGACCTGCAGCACTGGTTGTCCCACCCATATGAGTAGCCCCATAAACTTGTCTCAGGCCTGCCATTGCAGTGTCTGTGAGTGCAGATTTCAATGGCCACGTCAACCTGGCAAGTGCAACCACTTGCCAAGCCCAACCCTTCCCTTTTATCACATGTTAGGCACCACTAAGGTATTACCTAGGCAACCCCATGGGCAGGGTGCAGTGTATGTGAAAGGTGCACAGGTATGTTTTACATGTCCTGATTGTGAACTACTGCCAATTTTGTTTTTCGCTATTGTAAGTGTAGTGTAGTTCCTATATCCGTAATAGGCTCTGCGCATTGGAATAATATACACTTTAGTTTTGACATAGGACTGAGGTCAGTATGTCTCAAACGAGTACATTAAACTTAAATGCTTGTGTGTGCCAGCTAAATCAGAGGTCACTAGAAACTTTCTCGAATGAACAAGAAGGGATTATTTTCTGACAACCGCATAAACATGACAACTTTGTTTCCCTTAGAGTCAGAACAATATCTTCAGAGTCGTGGAAACAATAGATAACCGTTTTGCTCAGTCAATCGTGCATGCTTCGTTTCTACAGAGTTGTTGCACAGAAATAGGGAGACAGGTGTTTCAATAAAAAGGGTTTATTGAACAGTCTTCTTTCTCATGCAAGAGATATGAACTGCTACAATCATAAGACAGAATGCGAAGTATAATGCGTACAGCGTCAACAGTAATATAAAATAGTACTGTAATAGCATGATCTGTAGCTATGACACATATAAAAATACATACATAAATAACACAGACTAAAATATTCAACTGGTGCTTCTAAAATAATCCTACCCCATGTACCTAACCTAAGTCTAGTACGAGGGAAGAAGTAGATGCTGTTTTAGCTATAGTTTAGTTTAGTTTAGTTGTGCCAAGAACTGCCAAAGGTTTCTCTAGGTTCTAATCAGCTCCATACTTAGAATGAGAGAGGTTGGTATCTCTTTTCCGGGACTCTATCTCCTACACCCCGCAAGGGGAGTCAGAAACACTGGAGCTGGATTCTCTGCGAGGAGGATGACAGCGTCTGGTCAGTACGTCAGTAAGGGACTTGACTTCCTTCGGGACTTGCTGTGGTGAGCCGCGTCGTGCAAGTAGGTAGCCGAACAGCAGCGTGCCTTGCCGTACCAAGTGAAGGTATATTTATACCTTGAAGGTGTTTAGGAATGCCAGTATTGACGTAAAAATCGGGCATAAGAAGGTCATGAATGAACCCCTAAGTAATAGATGTTCATGCATAATAAATGAGTTCTTGGAGAAATCAATATTCAAGCAAGGGGAAATCCTAAAGGCTTAAGAGTCTGGTTTTCCAGGAACTCGTTGTGAGGTAGATGAACGGATGTAAGTAGCCATGCCTGTATTTGGGTAGCAAGGATTATGCCTAAATAAGGGCTGGATTTCTATGCCTAAATAAGGGCAATGTGAATTGTACCTATATAAGGGCATGAATCGGGAAATTCATACGGAATATAAATCGATACACAACATAAGGACTAACTGTTCCATGGGTTATCATTGGAGCTGCCTTGTAACATTTTACAAGTGTAACTTTCAATTGGGATCCGCTAGAGATTTGGAGTTTGAGCTCTCTGAGCTCAGAATTTAAAAACACATCTTTCAGTAAAGATGCTTTATAAATTGTGTGTTTAAAAATGCAACTTTTAGAAAGTGAGCATTTTCTTGTCTAACCATCCTGAGCCTCTGCCTGCCTGTGAAATAAATGTCTGGTTTAGACTGACAGGGGTCTGTTTGTGCATTCATTCTAGACAGTCACACAAAGGGAGTTGAGGTTTGCCCTGCATATCCTGATGGCCCATCACCAGGCTCATGGGTCTTTCTGAGCTAGAGTGATGGGAGAAGTTGTCACATACACCTGAATAGGGCTGTGTCTGGCCACTCACAAGCTGTCTCCGCTCCCTTGGAGTGTGTTTGGAGCCACGACCAGGAAGGACAACACCATGTGACCTACAAAGACAATCTTTTGAAGAATGCCTAATTCAAAGGCCTAAAGGGGTATAAGTATTGGACCAAAAACCCCAGACTTTTAGAACACTTCTGGATTGAGGAATCTGCCAAGAAGAAGAGCTGAAGAGCTGTCAGGAGGAGTACTGCCCTTTTGCTGTGTCTTGCTTTGTTGGGCTGGCCTGCAGTTGCTGATTCTGTCTGTAGATAGTGAAGGAACTGAACTTTGCTGTTTTGATCCAGCATTCCAAGTCTCTCCAACGGCGTGTGTGTGCTTGCCTCCTGTTGGAAGTCTCAGGACCATCAAAGCCTTCATCTACAGCACCTGGACTCTATTGCTGGGAGTCCTGAACCAGCCAACCCCAGTTCTGGCATACTGGAGGTGGCTGCCGAGCTGTAACTTCAAGAAAAAGATTCCTGATGCTGTCACCGATGCCGCAGCATGCACCAATGCAATGGTCACCGCTAGCTGGGTGAGCGCAGCACCGACCTTGACAACACCACAGCCCTGATCCCACTGATGATGCCACTTTGAGGTGTCACCAACTTCACTGCCTGCACTGTAGCCTTGGACACCGCCCTCAACAACACCGCAGCCCCTTGTATGCCAACAACAGTGCATCGACTCCGATGCCAGCACTGCTCACCAACGCCATGGTCTGCACCGAAGCCAAGGATACTGCATAGTGAAGTGCATGCGCACTGCCCACAATGACATCACAGCCCGGCACTGCCGACATCAGCGCTCCTGGCTTCGATCTCACGGAGTTTGAGAAACACGTATGACTTCAAGGACTTCCCAACTTCTGCACCTACTTGCAGCACTGGTGCCCACGACGACTCACCGCTGCACTTCACAGCAAGGTGCTCGAGGCCTCTCAATTCCAAGGTACTACATTGATGTCTGACTCTACTGTTGGATTGGTTGATCAGGACGCCATGATAGCCCCGGCTGGCGCTATCGACTTCAAGGAACTGTATTTTTGCTTTATTCTTAAAAAATCATATATTTGCTTGTGTATGTTGGATTTTTGTAGTTGTGGTCTTATTTTGCTTAAATGAATATTGGTTATGTTTCTAAACTGGTGTGGTGTCCATTTTGTAGTGTTTCCACTGTGTTACTGTCTGTGTGTTGTACAAATGCTTAACACATTGCCTCTAAGATAAGCCTGACTGCTCATGCCACGCTAACAAGTGGGTGATCAGGGGTTATCTTGGGTGTGTGATTCCCTTACCCTGACTGGAAGGAGGGGTCCCTCCTTGGACAGGGTGTATACCACTGCCAACTAAAGACCCCTATTTCTAACAGCACCACTAATCCTCAGGTTCAGGAAAAGGTATTAGTATGCAATCCAGACCTGAGGGAAGCTGTGGAATGGCCCAATAGTGCTGGAACACACAACAGAGTGCATGAAAGAGACGAAACAGAGTAATGTCAGAAACCATTCATGTGGTGACAGGTCAATTCAGCAGTGATTATCACACCAAAGAGGTGGAGAGTGTGAGAAGAGGTCAAGAAACACATATGAAAGAAGATTGGCAGTAAAACTGGCAAAGAGAAAAACAGGTGTTATTGTTGTGGTAACTATAACCATTTAGTAAACAGTTCCAATTGTCCTGCATGCTTGTGCTTATGCAGGAAGTGTAACAAAAGAGACGGTATGCCAGAGTGTGCAAAAAAGTAAAAGTAGAACACAAACATACATGCTGTAGAAGAAACTGAGGGCATAAACAACATATTTGTTTTTCAGGTTGTTAATGAGGAAATGAAAAGTGGAAATTATTGTCCTACCCATGATGTATTGCTTGATGTAGTAAAAGTAAAGGTTTATGCTGCACCTTATTTACCCTATCTTCTTATTGATCATAAAAAGTTCCAGGTTAAATTTAAGGCTAAAGTTTACTTTCTACATCATGCAGACATCAAACAAGGGAGGTAAAACCAAGATCTCATACCTCTGGTGGAAATGTTAGGTATGCATATCTCATTTATAGACCTCTCTACGAAGAGAAGGATCTACATTGCTGAGAACAGATCTAACTTATTTGGGTTGAATTCATCAAAGAGATTTGTGCATGAAACTGAATCCCATCAGTGAGGAACTAGTTATGGCGATAAAACAACATAATAAAAATGGAGGAGTATGGGAAAAATTTTCAGAAGTGTTCACGGAGGACTTAGGTTATTTACAAAATTTCCAACTCAAAATCACGTTAAAGGTCAACATGGTGCCTGTAGTGCATAAAGTGAGACCCATTCCTCATTTAATGGAGAAACCATTGAAACAAAACTTGATCAGGTAGTGAGTCAGGGGGTTATAGATCCCATTGAAAGTTTGCTTTGGCTAGGTCCAATTGTTGTTACTAAAAAGCATAGTGGAAGGGGTTTACACCTAGAAGTTGACTTAAGGGTCCTAAAAATATTGGTGTATAGATTTCTCCCTACAAAGAATAAATGAGATGATTAGCATGATTTGGGGTGCAGGCTTCTTTAGTGTCATAGACCTTTCATCCGCATACCACCAGATGAAATTACACTAGGATTCCTAGCCACTTACTTCATTCATCACCCCTTTTGGAGCTTTCAGGTATTACAGGATGCCCTTTGGATTAACGTCAGCTGCCACTGTATTCCAAAGGGTAATGCATCACATATTAGAGGGAATGAAAGATGTGGTATGCTTCCAAGATAATATAATTGTATATGGTAATTCTATTGAAAAACATGACAGCACATTAAGAAGAGTCGTCACAGCACCAGAGATGCAGGCTTAGCTGGTAACGGAGAGAAGTGCCAATTTGGCACAGAGTCTGTAAACTATCTAGGACACAACATCTCCAGGGAAGCTCAAACTCAATCTAGTATTTGTATTGAGGAAACATTGCCTCCCATAACTAAGGAAGAGTTCAAATCCTTTCTTGGCCTAATGGAATATATGGCTAAATGTGTCAAGAATTTCGCCGATCACACTACACCGATGAGGAGCTTGCTTAAGAAATGAACTAATTTTGAATGGGATGAATTGAGTAACAAGTTGTGTGAACTGGTCGAACACACTATAATAGAGGCACCATCATCAGGGAATTTTGATACTAAGCATAAAACCATCTTAACTACTGTTAGTAGAGTTTCCAATTCATGCTAAGAAAAGACTATAAACCCCTTACATATGTATTCACTACTAAAGGAAGAGTGATCCACCCCTCACATAGCCAAATGAATTATGAGATTGGAGGGGTATAACTTAAAATTTTAATTTGTCCCAGGAAATAGAAATATCATTGTAGATTGCCTGCCTCGGTCACCTTGGAAAGGAGAGCAAAGGTAAGAGTCCACGTTCAAAGATCCCATTTTACTAATTACGCTTCCTGGTATTACAAAGGGTGAATGACTGGAAAGTTCAGAAAAAGATGTTACCCGTACATTTGTAAAGGATAAAATAGTGCATGGGCGGCCAGCGAAACCCAACGGGTTATAGGAGGAAGTCATGAGGTATTGGGATGTAAGACATGAAGTTTGTATAAACAATGATATTGTCTTAAGAGGTGACAAATTGAAGCCTCTCATGTAACTATGGGACAAAATTGCAGATTTAGCCCATTAATGGTGTCTGGGATGGAGTATCACTGAATTCAAGGCTAGGGCCACATAGTAGTTCCCAGGGATGAATAGTGTTGTGGAGACCAAAATTAGAGTGCATAATTTGTTTCATGAGCACTAAAAGCAAAAGTAATAAATGAGCCTCGTTATCCCAAAAAAGTGCATCGTCCAAACCTTGGGACAAACCTGGTAAATACATTATTGGTTCATGAGGGCAGGTAAATTCATGCTAGTATTGATGGACTATCATGGCCACTAGATTGTAGTTAAAGTAGTGAATAGCATCACTACTCAAGACCTCACAGGGTTCCTGTCTGACATTTTTGGGGTAGATGATGGGACCAGTACCATCATAATTGACAATTGGTTTCAGTTCACATAGAGGAGATGAAAGAGTTTTTGTCAGGAATGTCTATTCACCACCTCAAAATGGCAAATGAGTTAGTGGAGCAAGTAAATCACATGATCAAAGAGTGCATTCAGACGGCATGTGCGTCTTGTGAACCAGTGGACATAGCCATTAAAAAACTGTTATGGTCTAATCATACTGCATCAAATTCTGCCAGAGGGGTGTCTCAATTCCTGTTACTCAAAGGAAGAAGTCTAGCTACTAAGTTGTCTCAGAATTAGCCGGCTTGTGGTGAGCCATGATGGGTTCACAGGGACAGCATTGATGAATATGTCAAAAACCAGCAAAAGAACTACAAAGTGCGCTATGCTTGAAACATCGCACCAAATGCAGGAGATTGAATGTGAGGGATTGGGTGGTGGCTAAAGTTCCAGATTCCAATACAAGAGATGTCAGTAGATACTAAAAACCTCTGAGTGACCAGGGTAAACAGAAATGGGGTAAAATTGGAAGATTGAAGATTATCTAGCATGGATAAAATGTCACACTGTGACAGTTCCTTAGTTGCAGGAATGTTTAATCCAGATGATTCTTCAACATTGTTCATGGATCGTTCAGAGTCTGATCTGGGCTTTTGAAACAACAGTGTACCTGCTTGGCACAGAGATTCTATTTTTTTAGTAAATATGGGCAGGAGAAGTGTTGTAAATAGTGAGATGTAATTAATCTGCCGGATGTTAATTCATGACACAATTTATTAATGCATTATTCCGTTCCCAGCTGTTCCTTCTCCCTCACCTGAATCCCCTTCCTATCCTAGTTGCTGGTACATTCCATTATCATTTGAACCTCCACTGCTTGGAGATCTGTCAAAAGCTGTGGCTCAGAGGTTTTTATCTCCTGTCTTGAATAAAACTCTTACTACTTTACTGGGGGATGTTCTTCATTGTAATATCTGGCAGAAGTTAAGTCATGTAGTGGAGACCGCGGGGGTCATTGTGGGAGTGGATTTCAATATGATTTGGGACTCAGGTACATATAGGAACCTCACATTTCATCCACATAATTGATATCATTTCCTCCAAAGTTTAAAAGCAAAATTTACATATTGTAGGAAAGTAGGATCTGATTTTATGGTTACCCCCACTTTTAGTCTGTTTCTCACTAGTCTGAATGGAATCTTCCTAATCAGGACCCCAGGCTCTCTGTTTTCACCCCTATATTGTATGGTAAATACTTAGGTACATTCCAGATTGGATACTGGGGTACCCTTATAAGTCCCTAGTATATGGTACTAAGATATCCAGGGCATAGGTACCCCATAGGTCCCCCATCGACTGAAGCATGTATTATGCCACCTATGTAAGACCATTCAAACTGTCACTACAGGTCTCCCATTGCAGCCTGTGTTAGCTGGTGCTAGCACCTCTTTCAAAAGGTATAGGTTTCCCTATAGCTAGTGTCACTGCACTTAAAACCTTTAAGTCACCCTTACAGCAGGCCTTTTCAATCCTGAAGGCAGGGTGCTCGGTTCCAAGTGTGAGGTTGTCCCTGCATGAGCTGCACACCCATACATCCTTTGGAGTCTATTCTCCCGGGTTGTAAGTGAGACAGCCATATAACATATAGAGGGGCACCGCGTCACTACGCGATGACCATCTCGAAACTGGCTGTAATAAACCCTATTTTGTTTGATATCAAACATGTTGGAATCATACCCCCACACAATAAACGGTGTGGGAGGTGTGACTCCAAGCACTGTAAAGGCCCTTGTTAGGTACTCAGTGCTCCCAGTACCAGCCTTCTAGACCCAGCCAGCACAACATGGTTGCTGCGGACCAGAGACACGATTCTTCCCTCCTGTGGCTTAGCCAAGCTTGAGCAGGCGAAGGCAGAACTATAGGTATCTTGTCACAGAGAGGTGTGACCACCTCCCAGACTGGGTTTAGTGTATTGGGGCCAGTTGGAGCGCTTGACAGTGCCATTCAGTCTACTTGAAGTGTCCTCCTTGAGTAGTCCAGTTCAAACCAGCTCAGGGAGCCATTGGCTCCCACTCCAGCGAAGAACTGGACAAAGGACATGGGAGTATTCTTCCCTCTATCCAACCCCTCCCCTGGGAGAGACCCATAAATCGAACCAACTATTTCCTTAGGGTACTTAAAGGCTTACCTGAGGTGGGTCCCTTGATTCCTCGTTTTACATGATTCAATTTAGACACCACTTCAGGGCTGGGCACTTTCAACTTCACTGGACTTCTCTCTGGGAATCAAGGCTTCAACCGGGAAGACTCCTGCTGCTCCTGATCTCTTCGCCCTGCTCGTCTGCTGCAACAGCCATGCCTGTGCTCCATCCAGGAAACCTTCCAAGGCCTGTGGGCGCTTCAAGGAATCTCTCTTGAAGTGAACGAGTCACTTCCCTGCATCTGCAGGCACCGCAAATATACTGATCCTGTGCTCCCACAGACTCTGAAATGCTCAGCAACACAGGTGGTGGTTCACATCCCTCGAGGCCTGCCTTGTCTTCTCACCAAGTTTGACACCAGTTTCCCTCGCCAGAGCCACAGGAACCGAACCCCTGTGCACTGCGTCGACTTGCCGTTGCAAAGGCTTGTTGGCTGCCTTCCATTAAGATCTTCGGGCTCCAATTAGCTAAGTATGGGCGGAAAATTCGTTCTGCTCGCGGAATTTGCAAATTTTTGGCAATTTCGCTATCTGCGAATCATGCGAAATTGCCCAAAAATCCGCAATTCGCGAGTTGGCAGATTTTTTTTTCTTGTTTGCGATTCAAAAATACAATCTTGCACGCGCGGCATTGACTTACCATGATTCTGCGTTCGCTGATGAGTTTTCCTCCCTGTTCGTGTGCGTTGCGAGATTTTGGTAGCTGGCCGAGCGACGCCACGAATGCGAACACGTCATTGCGACCCGAAACAGGAAATTGCGAACGCGAACACGTCATTGCGACCCAAAACAGGAAATTGGGAACGCGAACACGTCATTACGACCCATAACAGGAAAAAGGCATCGCAAGCATGCTGGTTAAGTGGAAACAACATGTTGGCGACCGTCGTGGAATTTGGTGGATTTTTGCGAATCGCAATTATGAATTCGCGTGAATTCGCGTATCGCGAATTCACAAATTCCGCCCATGCTTAGCCCAAACTTAAGCATCTCCAGTGAACAGAATCTTCAACCACACAGCATGCTTGCACCGTGGGCCTGCTTCTATGGTAAGCTGATAGAGGTTCTCTTGAAACTCAAGTGCTTTCAGCATGTGGGTCCTGTTGAGGGCCACCTTTAAATTCTTTGGGCTCCCCTGATTGCTCGGGGCCTTCCTTGACTCACCTGCTTGTGGTGAGTCTACTGGACCTTGCTGGCCCCGTCATTGTACCTTTTTAAACTTCCACTTTGGTTGCTGTTGCCAAGGCTTGTTGGTGCTCCCGCTGAACACCGACCCCTCAACTCTTGAAATCTGTCGTAGGGCAGCTCGTGTATGGCTCCTGGTCTTCCACAGCATCGCCTGGTCCACACAGCTGCAGTTCCAAGGTCAACATCAGCTATCCTGCAACATCCGACATTGGTGGGCATTTTTCTTCCGTGCCTCCTGGTCACTGCTGAATGGCATATACTCTGTCCTCTCTGCTTGCAGGTTCTTCACATCTTGAATCCACCTTTGAGTTCCACAGGACACTTTCACCTTCTCCAGCTGCGGCACCTTTCATGGTCTCACATTGAGTTAGACTATGGTTTCCAATGCCACTTCACACCAGCCGGCTTTCCTGGTGCAGATAACCTGGTTCCAAGGGTACATACAGCTGGAGTGGCTCTCCAACCTCTTGTGTTTCACAGGGTTTCTTCAGGGTCTACTGGGAAGGGTCCTCTTTCTTCAAAATTGCAACCGCGACTTACACGTTGATGTGTATGGAGAATGCGATCATGTTCCCACACTGCACACAATCTGCGTGGGGCTCCTAGATACTTACCTTGGATGGTTCCTTGGGTCCTCAGCACTTCTACGTACTCTCACTATTGTCCTGACTCAAGTCTCTGTCGCATACCACTATTTTAGTATATGGTTTGGGCTCCCCCTGGGGACCACTGTGTATTCTGTGCTACTTACCTGTTCCTATTGCAAAGCATTGTGTGCATTGGGTATATCTCCAGCTAGGAGATATCTGCATCCCGCCTCCCAGCTGACCACCCCTCGCCCCGCCCCCTCCACTAACTACTTATGGTAGAGCTTCTGACGCGCAGAGTCCACGCGCAGCGACCGCGCCCCAGTCGCGCCGAAGGTGCGCCAAAGGTAAGCCCGTCTACGCCCGTCCGCGCCAAGACCGCGCCCAGCGCCAGACCCCCTGGCTCCCGTACCACCCACCCCACCCGCTTCACCTACGACGCCACCACCCTCTTAGCCCTAAACCCCGGCCGTCTCCCCAATTGCGTCCAAGCCGCTCCTGGACACATCCATGGACCCTTCTCTTGCAACTCCTGCAAGTTCGACGGCACCAAGAACAACTCCTCATCCTCGGACACAAAACAGTTCTCTGACACAAACCACCTAAATTGCATCCTGCTCAACACCCGCTCGGTCCACAGGCACGCCATCGACCTCTGGAATCTACTTGACACCATCTCTCCAGACGTCGCCTTCCTAACAGAAACATGGATGAACGCCACATCAGCCCCAGACATCAACACTGCCATCCCGGAACGTTACAAGATCATCCGTAACGACCGCACCGGCCAAACAGGAGGAGGCATCGCTATCGTCCATAAGAAATCCATCCGCATCTCAACCAGCTCAGACGTCAATCTCGCTAACGCAGAACACCTTCACTTCCAGATCCACATCGACCCCAAGACCACACTCAGAGGCACCCTCCTCTACAGGCCACCAGGACCCCGTGCACAATTCAGTGAAGACATAACGGACTTTATCACCCCACACGCCCTCCCCTCCGAGGATTACATTCTTTTGGGAGACCTCAACTTTCACCTGGATAAGAACAACGACCGCAACGCCACCACCCTTCTGGATAATCTCGCCAACCTCGGACTCAAACAACTTGTCACTACCCCCACCCACACTGCAGGTCACACACTCGACCCTATCTTCACCTCCAGCAAACATGTCTCCCTCAGCCACACCACAGCTCTCCTTTGGACGGACCACAGCTGCGTTCACTTTACCTACAATAAGACCACAACCCACAACCATCCTCAACCCACTCTGCGAAGGAACTGGAACAAAATCACCATCGACCAGATCACCTCATCGCTTCTTCAAAACCCCCCTGCCCACTCCTCAAACCCCGACCAAGCAGCCATTAACCTCACCCAATGGCTATCCAAAAGCGCCGACATCCTAGCACTGTTGAAAAAACGTCAAATCAAACTAGGCAGCAAAAAAGCCTCCTGGTTCAACGATGATCTTAAGAAATCTAAGAAACTCTGTCGCTCCCTTGAGAAGGCCTGGAAAAAAGACCCTAACACCAGCACCAAGGACGCCTTCAAAAACGCCACCCGTATACACCACCAACTGATCCGGACTGTCAAGAAAGCCGCCTTCAAGGACCGACTAGATAACAATGCCCACAACAGCAAGGAATTATTCAACATCGTCAAGGAATTTTCCAACCCTTCAGCCAACTCCAACAACATCACCCCCTCTCAAGCCCTCTGCAACTCCCTAGCTTCATTCTTCCACAACAAGATCGCAGACATCCACAACAGCTTCGACAACCGACCCGAAGACAAACCCACCCAACCCTCGGTAGAATCTCCACCCCCCTTGAACATCCTCAATGACTGGAACCCAATCTCCACTGAGGACACCATCCGTCTGATGAACTCTATCCACTCAGGATCCCCCACAGACCCATGCCCTCACCACATCTTCAACAAAGCAGACTCCACCATAGCACCGCACCTCCGAGACGTCATCAACTGCTCCCTCAACTCCGCCACCTTCCCGTAAAGCTGGAAACACGCCGAACTCAGCGCCCTTCTGAAAAAACCCACAGCTGACCCCACCGAACTCAAAAACTACCGCCCCATCTCACTCCTTCCTTTCCCGGCCAAAGTCATCGAGAAAGCTGTCAACAATCAGCTCGCCGCCTTCCTTGAAACCAACAAATCCCTCGACTCCTCACAGTCCGGATTACGAGCAAAACACAGCACTGAGACCGCACTCATCGCAGCTACAGACGACATTCGTACTCTACTGGACAATGGAGACACAGTCGCCCTCATCCTCCTTGACCTCTCCGCAGCCTTCGACACAGTCTGTCATAGCACCCTGCTACAACGCCTCAGAAACATCGGAATCCAAGGAAAAGCACTGGAATGGATCACCTCATTCCTTACCGGAAGAACTCAGAGAGTCCGCCTTCCACCATTCAAATCAGAGGCCACTGAAGTCATTTGCGGCGTGCCACAAGGATCTTCACTCAGCCCCACCCTCTTCAAAGTATACATGAGCCCCCTCGCGACCATCGCACGCCAACACAACCTCAACATCATCTCCTATGCTGATGACACTCAACTGATCCTCTCACTCACCAAAGACCCGAACACCGCCAAAACCAACCTACATGAAGGAATGAAAGAAGTAGCCGAGTGGATGAAGCACAGCCGTCTGAAACTGAACTCAGACAAAACAGAAGTCCTTATCTTAGGTACCTCCCCCTCCGCCTGGGATGACTCTTGGTGGCCAGAGGCCCTTGGAAAAGCACCCATCCCGACAGACCACGCACGTAACTTGGGCGTCATCCTGGACTCCTCACTCTCGATGAACAGACAAGTCATCGCCGTTTCATCATCTTGCTTCAACATTCTTCGCATGCTCAAAAAAACATTTCGCTGGATTCCCACCGAAACTAGAAAAACGGTCACCCACACACTGGTCACGAGCCGCCTGGACTACGGAAACACCCTTTACGCCGGTACCACCGCAAAAAAAATCTGAAAAAACTCCAACGCATCCAGAACGCATCAGCCAGACTCATACTAGACATCCCGTGTAAAGACCACATTTCTGGTCACCTGAAAAACCTCCACTGGCTCCCCGTTAATAAGAGGATAACATTCCGCCTCCTAACCCACGCTCACAAAGCACTTTACGAACTTGGACCCGAATGCCTCAACACACGACTTTCCTTCTACACCCCCTCCCGCCAGCTACGCTCCTCTAACCAAGCCCTTGCTGTTGTACCTCGCATCAACAAAACCACCATGGGAGGAAGATCCTTCTCCTACCTAGCAGCTAAAACCTGGAACTCACTTCCCACTCACCTTCGCCTCACTCAAAACCCCCCAGCATTCAGAAAGCAACTTAAAACTTGGATTTTCGACCAATAATTCCCCACCTTCTTCAAGCGCCTTGAGACCCTCTGGGTATGTAGCGTGCTATATAAATTTTCTAAAAATAAAAAATAAAAAATAAATAATGAATACATATTTTTATAAATACACTGTGTGGTTCTTTTTCACTTAATCAATACCTATAAGATTATGTTCTGGTAAAACACGCTGATTTACATGCCTTCTGGACTAAATCTGGAGGTTGCTCTCCACAGCTACCACTTAGAGAGCTTTTTAAGTTTGTCCAAGAGCACTAAAATCACCATATGGGTTGTCTGGATCAGTACAAGGTGTCCACTTGCATAAGTGTACATCATATACTGAGCCAGCCTCTCACACAGATCAAGGGCTGGTGGACAGCTGGGGATAGTTGCTCCCGGGCATGCAAGACCACTCTTTTTTCTCGCATGTCCACAAAGCTCATTCTAAAATAGACATGCTTTTTGTCGCTGAGGATATTCTGAGTGGTGTACTGGAGATGGTGATGTGAGGAGGGACATTCTCGGATGATGACCATGTGACCATTACATTGACAGTTATGCCAGCTTCTAGGGAGAGACGGTCCTAGAAATTCCAGTCCTTCCTCACAAGAGAGGTGGATGACAAAGAAGAACTCTCTCAACGATCCACAAGACACATCCTTAAACAATAACTGATAGGCTTGGAAAGGAGCCCTTATGGAAAAGGCCATCTCTATGATAGAGGAACACCTAGTGAAAGAGCTAGAGATAGCAAAAAAGGAATATTAAGTGAATCCTGACAGCCAGCGAGAGAGTGATATGACAAAACTTCAAGGCCAGTTGAGATTCCTCTGGACTACTAAAGCATAGGCAATTCTGCTAACCTTTGTGCACAGAGAATCGCGGGACATATAGCAGTCCTGAGATCCTCAAAGAGGAAGGAGGTATCTAGCGATAAATATCTAGGAGATATTTTTGTGGAGTACCTAGCCTTATACTCTGTAGGGAACAAACAAATCAGCGACATTCAGGCTTTTTTGGATAGAGTCTAACTCCCAACAGTCCCCACCTAGAGGCAAATAGAATTAGACCAACAGATATAACCACACAAACCTCGCCACTCGATCAAATCACTGCAGCTTGAATAAGTCCCGGGACTGGATGGTCTAATAGTCACTTTTTATTTGGATTTTGCGCTTCTTATTTTGGCACCCCATGCCATGCTGTGTGATTTGTTTCACTGTGGATCAGTTATTACATACCCTATTGTGAAGGCTAAGGGGATCGTGCTTCTCAAACTGGGTAAATCACCAGATGATTACAATTCGTATAGACCAATAGCTCTGCTCCACGTGGATATTAAAAATGTTATTTACATCCTGACTGTAAGATTTGATAAAGTCCTCCTGGTACTGGTATAACCGTACCAAGTGGGTTTCGTTATGGAGAGGCAGGAGGCAGATAATGTAAGGAAAGTGGCCAGATAGTGGAAAAGTGCAGAAATTGAGAAGCCCTAGCTCTTCTGGTGTGGCTATGTGATTAAAAGCGGTACAAAAGGGGGTTGTGATGGACGGAGCATCTGAATCAATCAAACACTCACACCCAGTCAAAAGATCTGGGTTTAATCCATCACCGTTCTTTAGCCCACTCTGCCACCCCAGTTCAGAAATGGCTATATGCAAATCAGTCTAACCCTGTGCCTCATGGGAACAGTCCAGCCCGAACTGCCAAGCCATGTCTTCCCTGGACCGGAAACAAGCTTCTGAGGACCGGTTTCTGGCATTCCAGCCGTCTTCAGCCCGGCTTGCTTGAATCCAGTGGCAAAGTGAGCAAGGGACTCACGTCTGACCATACCCTGCCACACTTATGGCGGCCAAAAGCGGTACAAAAGGGGGTGGTGATGGACGGAGCATTTGAATCAATCAAACACTCACACCCTGTCAAAAGATCTGGGTTTAATCCATCACCATTCTTTAGCCTACTCTGCCACCCCAGTTCAGACATGGCTATATGCAAATCAGTCTGACCCTGTGCCTCATGGGAACAGTCCAGCCCGAACTGCCAAGCCATGTCTTCCCTGGACCGGAAACAAGCTTCTGAGGACCGGTTTCTGGCATTCCAGCCGTCTTCAGCCCGGCTTGCTTGAATCCAGTGGCAAAGTGAGCAAGGGACTCACGTCTGAGCATACCCTGCCACACTTATGGCGGCCAAAAGCGGTACAAAAGGGGGTGGTAATGGACGGAGCATCTGAATCAATCAATCAAACACTCACACCCAGTCAAAAGATCTGGGTTTAATCCATCACCGTTCTTTAGCCCACTCTGCCACCCCAGTTCAGACATGGCTATATGCAAATCAGTCTGACCCTGTGCCTCATGGGAACAGTCCAGCCCGAACTGCCAAGCCATGTCTTCCCTGGACCAGAAACAAGCTTCCGAGGACCGGTTTCTGGCATTCCAGCCGTCTTCAGCCCGGCTTGCTTGAATCCAGTGGCAAAGTGAGCAAGGGACTCACGTCTGAGCATACCCTGCCACACTTATGGCGGCCAAAAGCAGTACAAAAGGGGGTGGTGATGGATGTGATTAAAAAGCATTTGATAGAATTAGCTGGAACTTTCTCAAAGAATTATTAGCCAGAATTAATTTGGGTTCAGTTAGGAAAGAACGGATATTGGCAAATTACACACACCAAGAAGTAAAGTTAATGGGCTCAGTTTTGACACATTCCAACTGCAGAGAGGAATGAGGCTGGGTTGCTGCCTGTCACCTATTCTTTTTATCTTAACCGTTGAGCCCTGGCAGCCACTGTACATGCCAGCGTATATATAAAAGAGGTATGGTTTGGCGCAGAGGAGCGCAAGATCAGCTTCGTTGCCAACGACTTGTTCCTTAAAATCACATAGCCCAAAAACTCCCTACTCGAACCTATGGCATGCTTAGGTGATTTTGAAATTGCCTCTGGCTTTAAAATTAATAAAAACAAATCTGACATTTTGAACCTTTCCATTACAGTGGAGTGGCAGAAATTAAAAACTTATGACAAACGAGGTGGTCAAAATCCTCAATTAAATATTTGGGGATCCATGTCACCAATTCTTTGGAGACAGGGACTAAAGTTAACTGCCCGCCCCAAAACACAGCTTGCCACGGATCTCCTTAAGTGGAAGGGGCGTTATAATTTATGGTTAGGACAATTCAGTGCTGAAAGATGAACATACCACCTCTTATCTATATGTGTTCCAAGTCCTGCTGACCCAGATTCCATTCTTAGACTTGAAGTCTTTCCAGGAGAAAATGATCCAAGTTATATTATTGGGAATTATTAGGCACACCTAAATAAATACTGTTGATGGCACTGACACAGAAAGTGGGCGTGGCCTGCCCTAATATCATTCAATGCTACAATGTGGCACACATAGGATACAGGTCGAATGGGTGGTCAGGGCAACAAAAGACTTTGGATATTCATGGATAGGGCTGTGGCTGGTCTATTCTATTGTGACATTCCTTGGTTGTCAAGAGAATGGCATCTGGAATCACTCTATATTTCAGAAATCGCTAAGACATCATTAATGATTTGAGGCAAGGTGGCAATAAAATATGGCCTTATTATCACAGCACTGAGTCTCTGCACCCCAATCCTCTTTAATTCTGTCATTTTTCACCTAGGGATGAAAATCACGAGATTTGCAAACTGGCAAAAATGGGGCTGTCTGATGATAAGTAATATGTTCGAAAAAGAACATATAAAGACTTTCTTAGACTGTAAAAATGCCTTCCATCTTCCTGAAACAGACAGGAGGCAGTATAATCAAATAAGGCACGGGGCCATGAACACATAGCTCCGGAATGCAGCCGCGGGGACACTGACGACTAGGAGAAGCTGCGAGCTTATGACATATGACATATTTCCACATTCTGTCAAATGTTTTTGAAAGGCCACCTGGTGAATGGTCCTATCAAACACATTGGAAAGCAGAGTGAATTAACTCAGGAATGTGAAACACCAGCCTGGCACCAGCGACACAAAGGGGCATATTACCAACAACTAGCGATATTTATCGCTAAGTAGGCTTAGCGGCAATTTTTTTAGCGCCGCGCATCGCCAGATATTATCGCTGAGATAACGTGCTATTAGCAACGTTTATCTCAAAAGCGATAATATTTCCGGCGATAACGGCAAAATCCGTGAATATCGCTGAGAATACAGCTATATTCACGCATTATCGCTAACAGGGTCTTAGCCATTATATCCACCTCCCATTGGATATAATGGCTAAGAACTTGTCTGAGCAAGCGTTAGTTTTAGAGATATTCGCGCTTAGCGATGATATTTCCATCGCTACGCGTGCGTTGATAATAGGCGATAGCGTTTGGGTACGCCCACTTTGCATTTCATTAGCGATAAATATCGCTGCCATGCAAAGTGGACCCAAAACCGCTCGCTATTGCCTAAAAGCTGTTGTTAACTGATGTTAGCGACAGCTAGCTAATAGGGCGATGAAATTATCGCCGCTTAGCGGCCGAAAACAGCCGCTAAAGCGGCGATAATGTAATTTCGCCTGCCTTGATAATATGCCCCAAAGTCTATATAAACATCCAACACCGGGAGGCAGAGTCCATCAGCACTGGGAGGGAGGATCTGCCCCCCAGCCGATTCAAACTGGGGCTTTGGAGATGTGCTGGGGGTACGAAAAAGAAAGAGGCACATACTTGTCCATGTGCTGAAATAGAGACTCAAGTGACTCTGGGAAGGTATAGTGCAACATATTGAAGCGATCATGGGTGTGGCTGTACCTTGCCATCCTTAAGTATTACTTAATAAGTAGTGTTACTGAACATTAAAGGCGAACTAGACATTAGTGGTAATCATGCAAACGGCCCTCCGCTATCACCTTTTTGCGCAGGCAAACACTGACTGAAGAAAAAGAAAACACAGTACTGGAAGAAAAGAGAAACTCCTACCCAGAGGGTCTGGATGCGGAGTTTGTGACAGACTATACGGTTGGATAAATGAACACTCTGCCTCATGAAAACTGAAAAAAACGGATAAAATGTGGCCTTCCGTGATTGAGTATCTAAGGCATCTGCCTCATTTGGCCATGGTTCCTCCCACAATTCAGGCCCCAGGGGTCATAGCAGATATTACAATTGAAAGATAACAGACATGATATGACACAGTATAATTTAAAGGTGGTTATTATGGGGCGGCTCCTCCACAATGACGGAGGAGCGTCGCCCCGCTACCTGGCTCAGAGTCAGCAAATGAAAAATGAAATCCTGTTCTAGCATTGGTTTATTTTCAATTTGCCGACTCTGAGCCAGCTTGTGCAGGGACGGGCGGGGCATGTGCACTCCCCAAGTTTTCTCCTACTTCCACCCTTCAGCAAAACAAGCTCCTTAAAGAGATACATTGCAAGGTCAGGCAATAGGCTGTGTAAAGGTGAGCAACCCAGAAAAAGGTCAGACGGAAATCCAAGAAAGCACTCGAAAAGATGACATGCGTCAAAACGGTAAGAACAGGCCAGGGCAGCCCAAAAATACAGCCAATCTAGTCCTTATCTGGGAAAATTAACCCCAACGAGAAATCCACATTTTAAAGGACACGCCTGCAATCATTTATTCAACAACTAATATAATGAGAGCGCTGAATCCAATCGTCTCAAAAGCCTGACTCAATTTCAAACCATGATTATGATCCGAGACCCGACACAACACAATAACAGCTCCAGCAAAGGATGGCACGCTAATTGTTAACAGTTTTACGATTAAGGCCACGCATCAAATTATTCACATTCAACACCACGATTGGCTCCAAGTCCTGAAACAACGCAATATTCCACAACATTATATATCTACTGCATTAAAAACACCACAGAAGAGGGGGATAACTCCCGGTTCCACTCAATTTCATTAGCAAACAACACAGATTTAAATTAATACAGGCAATGGAGTTCACAACTATCGATCTGGTTGACAACCTTGACGGGCGCTCATAATCAATAATTGAGACATCATGTGCATCCGAAAAACTAGTCGAAGAAGGCACAACTAATCGTCATAAGTTGCTAAGAAACAATGCAGGACCCTCAATGTGGGCTCAGTGAGATGATATTGACCGCAGTATTACTAATGCATCAGCAATCAGAAAAAGCAAAAGGGCCATGCATCAGCACTGAAAATAACGAGAATCGTGAATATTTTTATCTAAAAGCGGTGAACATTTCGAACTTACACACTTCACTACTAAACATCTTACAAGCATCTATTTCTGCGCTCAATATGCAGTCAGACAAATTAGACATCCAGATTGACCTTATGAACATAATCGTTTTTCTCATCACCGGTACAAACACGAAACTTGAAAGATTGACAAATCTGATAATAAGAATACAAGAAACCAATTCAGTAGTACAAACAGATTATAATGTGGCCCAATCATTGCAAAACTAAAAACCATACCAGACATTTTAATAAGTATTTTAAATGAAAGGAAATATCACAAATCAGAAACTACAACTAGTCAGCCTACCCCAGAGCAGTGTGGCAGTCTCCAAATACTGAAAACGGAGGGAACTCAGACATCAGAGGCAAGGAAACCAGTCAGTAACTTAGGTGATGTGCCTATTAACTTGGAGCAAAAGCAAAAAGAACAAATGATGGATGGAATACTGAACAAATCAAACATCCATCCTCGGGTATGTCACAATTCAAACTTCCCCGGATCAATAGAGCAAGACTGGGCGGTCGCTCCTTTAGTTTTCTTGGAGCAAAGCATTGGAATGCCCTCCCAGTTCATCTGAGAATGGAACCATCAGAAATCCTCTTTAGAGCTAAACTAAAAACTCATCTCTTCCCTTATTAACATTTCCCTGTCTCTCTGTCTCGGTGAGCTGTAAGGAGTTTTTGTCAGCAATTAGCGCGGGGATACACAGTTGTGCAGCCATGCGCTTTATAAAACGCTTTATTATTATTATTATTATTAGTCACAGATCTGGGTTTAATCCATCATTGCTTTGCTCACCATGCCATCCTAGTTTGGACCCAGCCATATGCAAATTAGCCTTGACCCTCTTCCTCATGGGAACAGTCCAGCCCTAACTGCCAGGCCAGGTCCAACTTGGACCAGAAAAAAGCATTTTGGAACTCGTTTTGGGGTATCACCCCTTATCAGCCAGTCTAGCTTGAAACCAGTGGCACAGTGAGCACTGGACCCGCGCTTGGGCATACCTTCCCAAGTAGGGCGGCAAAAGCAAAAAGAACAAATGATGGACGGAAATCTGAATAAATCAAACATCCACCCGAAGTCACAGATCCGGGTTTAATCCATCATTCTTCTGATCACCACGCCACTACAGTTTGGACCCAGCCATGTGCAAATCAGTCTTGACCCTGTTGTCCATGGGAACAGTCCAGCCTGAACTACCAGGCTTTGTCTTCCCGAGTGGGACAGGTATGCCCAGGCATGGGTCTCTTGCTCGCCATGCCACTGGAGTCAAGCTAGCCTAGCTGATGAGGAGTGATGCCCTGAAACTGGTCCCAGGATGCTTGTTTCCAGTCCAGGGAGGACATGGCATGGCAGTATGGCTGGACTATTCCCATGGGAATCAGGGTCAAGACTGATTTGCATATGGCTAGGTCTCAATTGGATTAGCATGGTGAGCAGAAAAACAATGGATTTAAACCCAGCAGGATCTCCTCAACACAGGAAATATAATGAGACTGTTTGCTGAAATTCCTACCTCGAAACATCTTAAATCCTCCAACTTTTTATCAATCAATCAAGAAACAACTGGAACAAAACCACTCTATCTGAAGAACAGAGGAGTTTATAATCTTAATTATGAACACCATCCAACAGTTTGAAGCCTATGGTATATCACTTTCAAAACTCTTATGCCCACATGCATCAAAGTAAATTGCATTCGCAAACGATGCGAATCGCAATTTTCGGCCGTTTGCTAATGCAATTTACAAAATTGGGATGCATCATGTTTTTCGCAATTTTAGAAATCGCAATTTTGTTGCGATTTCTAAAATTTCAATTGCATTTAAGAAATCGCAATTTGAGATTTCTTAAATGCAATGCATGAACATTTTTAATTTGCGAATTCGCAAATAGGGAGAGGTAAATTACCATGAAGTTGACCTTCATGGTAATTTGTGAAAACTTTCAAAAATGCACAAAGGTGCATTTTTGAAAGTTTCATTTTACACACACACATGCCCTTGGGGCATTTGTGTGTAAAAAATGCACTTAAAGTTATATTTCAGGGGTGCAGGGGGGGTCCTTTGGACCCCCCTGCACCCTTGAAATAGCATTTTCAATTTGCGATTCGCAAATTGCGAATCGCAAATTGAAAATGACTTCCCATTCATTAATATGGGCATGTAGGCCCATAGGAATCAATGGGAAGGCATTCCTTAATTGCGATTCGCAAATTGTGAATCGCAATTAAGGAAATTTAAGAAATCGCTAAAAAAATTGCGATTTCTTGGTGCATAGCCATTTGCGATTTCTTAATTACGATTCCTTAATTTTTGCAATTTAGAAATCGCAAACGGCAACAATGATGCATGTGGCCGTTAATTCCACACTATTCCCAATCCCTCTTAATACCATCCAGGGGACCTAGTACCAAACCAGGATCCTCCTCTGTGCATGCAGTTCTACAAAGCGCCTGGGATAAAACAGGAATAACTGTTCAAACAAACAACAAACAGCTGAAGGATCAGAACCACAATCAATGGCACTGGGTAGCCTCAGCCTTAAATGCCCCTAGAAGCGACTGACTATGTAAAGCAAGGACTAACAAGCCCCAGGATGCATCACTAAACCTTCTCTCTTGAAACATTGCTTGGGAATGCATGTACTGCAAGACGAAGCCCCCCCATCTAACTGGAAAAAATATGAGATCATTGCACTTTGAGAGACCTAGCTAATTGAATCAGTGCAATAGGCTTTTCTCTCCATCATGTCAAAGCCACAAGATCACATTGTATTGAGAGACCAAAAGGGGGCCTCGCAGTATATGTATCTACGGCACTAAACATCACCTCGGAAAAGCTGCCCTCTTTGACTGCCGGCCTACAAATAATTAAGTTTAGCACATGGCATAAACCCCCAATAACAATGGTGATACTGATAAATGTTTATGCGCATCCCAACACTCAAGAAAAGACTTCCTTCTTCAAAAAACTAGTCTCCACGATAACTGAAATAATGTTTGCGAATCCAGCTTGGGAAAAAATTGTAACAGGGGACTTCAATTCCAACCTTATTCACACCCCGGAGGAAGGTGAGCATCTAATAGCAGAAAATGCAATCAGGTTGGTGCATTCACAATCTGGTCCTTCATCAAACGTCATGATTTTAATGGGCAAAGATTAGTCATTGCCTTGGAACACCTAGGTTTGAGAGTAATAAACGGTAAATGTCAGGACAACAAGCCTCCGAGATATAGATTTGCAAGTGCAAACTCATGGTCAATGATGGTCATGGCCGTTCTTGGGGGATTTCCTTATAACAGTTAGCTTTTTTGCTCCTGGTTTTTGCTGATTCTCTTTTCGTGGCCTTAGGACTCTGGGCACTTTCCCATTGTAATGCAGTGTGAAAGTGCATGCACTTCCTACACATACTAGGAAGTGGGGCTTACTTTATTGGTTTAGGTGCTGTATTTGTGAGTACCCTATAGAGAGGTATACCACACACCCAGGGCAGGCACTGGGCTGCAGCAATGATTGTGCCACCCACAAGAATAGCCTTTCAAACACGTCTCAAGCCTGCCATTACAGGCCTGTGTGTGCGCAGTTGTTCTTATGCTCAGGTTTGCGTATCTAAACCAATGGCAAATGCAGAGTGGTCTGTTCACTACCTCTAGGACAACTCTAGAGTAAATCCTGAGTGGTGGGGCAAGTGGTAGGGGATAGGCAGGGCAGATACACACGTATTTTCTCTGCCCAGGTAGTGAATAATCCCCATGTGGGTTTGCCAGACCTAGGTAGTCTGCTCTTTCAATTGGTCAACATGGGGGAATTGCTGAATGGCTTTTAAACTGCAGTTTTAGCTTATAGCAGGGAGTATCCTCATGGTGTTTTAAAACATGCCTCAAGCCTACCATTGCAGGCCTGTGTGTCCGCAATTGCACTTATGCTTAGGTTAACATATCTAAATCCTTAGCCAATGCTGAGGATGCCTTTCACTACCACTAGAGCACCGCTAGGGTGAACCCTGGGGGGTTGGAGCAAGTTCATAGGCAGGGCAGGTGCACATGTGTGTTCCCTGCCCACGTAGTGAAGTTTATATTTTTACTATGTATGAAGCCTGCTCTTCCCATAGGTTAGCATGGGAGAATGGCTGAGATTACTTTAAGCCGAAGTTGTTGCTTACAGTAGAGAAGCCTCATTTTGATTACTATCTGTGGATTCACAGTGACAAACCCTCTCCTGTGGTAAAGGTGCATTTGTCATTAATAGCTTAGAAACGGCCTTTCTAGAAAGTGGGCATTTCTCTTTTGTGTGCCTTATTAGTTTAACTCCAGTCCACACTGGAGGCTGGGCATTCCACAGAGACAGCCGTAAACATTGGGCATGCAACTGGAATGACAGACCTCTGCCATTTGAGGACTTGGTTGTCTAGATTGGGGGGAAAGGTTTGGACACCTGACCTCTGGGAAGCCAGATCATGGTCCTACTAAAGATTAAGATCTGCATTCCAAGGCTTCATGGCAGGCAGGACTGAAATTTAGGGGAACCATCTGTGATTCAAAGGGGAATCATTTGCACCACTCCAGCTTCTCAGGCACACTACAGAATAACTACTTTTACCATACTTCAGCAGGGCAGAGATACACTTGTAGGGATGTGGTACCAAACATCCTTGCCTGCATGGTGCACACTGCCAGAGGAATCTGTTGTGCACAAGGAGAGGACAACCACTAGAAGGGTCCGTGCACCCTGCCTGAGGAAGGCCTGGGCTGACTGGGTGCTGCTGTGTGACACCCTGAAATGTGCTCTCCAATGGCCTATTGGCTTGCTCCCTGTTCTTTGTGGAGGTCTAAGGGACTTCAAAGACCTCCCGTGAGGGACCTACACTGTCTACATGTTTAACCTAGAGAGCAGTACTGTCTCAAGCGCCTACTTCATCTGCTGGATCCTGTCTGCAGCACGGTGTGAGCATTGTACTAAGCTTTGTGGCTGGAGACCAGATTGCCTTGTATGGATCCCTAAACTGCGTCCACATCTAAGGAGTGTGGCCCCTGCATCGTGGGGTCTCAGTACTCACAAGCGTCTCATTGGTGGTGAGAAGATTCACCGGTTGCGGGTCTGATCATGGCCTGCTTCATCGTCTGTGCTGCATCTCTCTCATGCAACATGCTGACTTCATGCTCATTGTGTGAAGTGTCTGATTCCCAGGTTCTGACCCTCGCAGGGAGGGCGCATCCGTAGTAGTGTCTCATTCTACCTCGTGGTGTACTACTGAACTTACAATTGTGTGTGTGGGGTCAGAATGTCTGGTGTCACTCATGTTATCACTCACCAGATGTTGTGTCTCATTCCAGTGAGGTACGTTGAATCCGACTGTGGGTTGTGACTGGATTGTCTGGTTCGTCTCGTACATCGCGCACCAGAAATCGTGCCTCGTTTCCAGTGAGGTACAGCTAACCCAACTCTGGGTTGATTGGGACTGGATTGTCTGTTGCAACTTGGATCATCGCGCACCAGACATTATTCCGCATTTTCAGGGAGGTATGGAGAACTCAATTTGTGGTTCATTGTGACTAGATTCTCTGGTGCGACTCAGATCAACGCCACCAGATGTTGTGTATCACTTCCCGTGGGGTGCTGGGACATCTGCTCCCCCCATTCATTGAGTGTTCCATCTTAATCTCAGTGCACTGAATCAACTGCCCTCTACTCACCCATCCCAAAGACTTTGTTTTGCTAGGTAGTTTTGCCCATATCAGGCATGGGTGGTGAGAACAAATGACTGCGCTGGAGATCACTTCCGAGAGGGATCGGAAGGGGGTCTAGGGAGTGTGTGACCCCCCGTTGCTTCAGAGAACTGCTGGTGGTGGAAGGTGAATTGAGAGACCCCTTGTTTGAACTGGGACAGCCACTAGCCCATTTCTGCTCCGTATAAACTGGGTGAACTTCCCAAGTGGTGGCCAACCCCGCATTTGTCCACTGTTGCCTGGTTACCCTAATATTTACTCCAACCTTCTCCCCTGGATGCCTGTCTAAGTTTGAATCTGGTCTTAAATGGGTATATAAAGGGGTGGGGTATTTTGACTCTAAACTGTGTTCGGGCAAAGTCATAGGGGGTTACTGTGAGGTGTGGAAGGGATTGTGCCACGGGGTCCACCTTCATATTATCAACTGACCTGCCGGATATCATTTGCACCACGTTATGGTGCCAAGTGTGTGTGTGTGTGTGTGCGAGTGTGCTTCATAAGGACTTGCTGATATCCTTTTCACCGTGTTACAGTGCTTTATAGGTGTGGGAGAGTGTGCTGCATGAGAACAGCCTGCTAATAGTTGCACCGCACAGCGGCGTTGTTTTACTTGTTTGTTTCATTGCCTAACAAATACTACGTTTTGACATCGGTTTTACCCGTGCGGCCTTGGCCCATGGTGCTGCTTAAAAGTGTTATAAATTCCTGTGTGTACACATTCCTGATCTCGTGATCTGGGATTCACCCTAGATATGTGTGGATTTGAATTGTGTTATTTGCCAGGGTGGGCCCAGTTCTGACAACGTATCTCACCGCATAAGTGTGCTGGAGTAAAATAGGATTTTTCCCAAGTGTGCATATTTCTGATGTCATTTTAACACGTTTGGCCCTAGTTCTGCTAGTAATATTTTCAAATGTGATTTATGCTCAGAGATACCTGATGCTTATGTTGTGTTAATTAATTCTGTGTTGAATACAGTCCTTATTTACATATACCTTCTGTGAACTCTCTTTTGTGACGCTATTGTGTGAGAGTGCTGTGCCAATGCTTTACACATTGCTTCCGTGATAAGTCTAACTGCTCAGTGCTAAGCTACCCAAGGGTGAGTGCAGGTTATACAGTGAGTGTAATCACCTAACCCTGACAGGAGTGGTAGGTTCTGCCTGGCTTAGGCTCCCCCTCAGCCAACCGGAAAGTACCAGTTTCAACGGTTAACAATAGACTGCACAATCCTCACCTTACCTCTATGATTGCTCCTGAGGAACTATGATGTCAAATATACCACACAAATTGACCATTCGTTTCAGCACCTAGAGTTGAGCATAAACCCTCCAAGGCATCTGAGTGCTCCTGTCTAAGTAGGCTTGCTAAAAACAATTAACCTGAAATGCTTAAAGGTGAACGTCCAACACACTTCCCGATTTAGCCAGTTTCGATAAATAGATATTCGAATCTAGCAACACTTCCAACTTTAGCCAAATGGAGGTCTGGACGGTTTTCTCCGTGAAATTGCTAACGCATGTAAAGTATACCAGGAGACAAGTACATAAGCATAAAGATGGCCTAAAAAAAAGTCCTGTGCCTTAAAAAAGAAACTAAGAAGAAGATTTAGTAACACAAGAATGTCTAAAGCTCCTAAACTCACACAGGAAAAAATAATTTGGGAGGACTTGGAAATACAAACATACATATTCTGGACAAAGCTTTTTTAATGCTAAACAAACCAATACTAGAGTCTTCTGGTAAATTGTAAACGGCATTACTAGAGCCACAAGAGGAATAAACAACTCAACTGTATCGGACACAGCCTGGGAGGCTCATCCAACTGAGTCATTTATCAAATGTATGCTACCAGATAATTCAGAGTGGGACAACAGCTACAACACAGTGGATAACAAAATAAAAGTCACTTCAACCCAGAAAATAACAGACACATGTACTTTATACATCGCTTTAGACTGTCCACTTGAGCTGGTAAACTAGTATTACCCAGCAGAGGAGGTTTCAAAAGTAAATATGATAGGGAGAAAGGATGGAGCACCAGGGCCAAATGACATTCCTCAGGTTATTTTTAAACTTGATCCTGAATACTGGGCAATCTGCTGTCGGCACTATAGAAAGAGTCGAGACTAATGGATACAATTCCCAGAAACTGGAGAGGGTCAATAATCAACCCGGTCTTTAAGGGTGGAGACCGGTTCTCCTTCCTTTCATCGTGGGCGGCGGACTCCGTTCTTCAGAACCCCGGTTATAACTGCTACGACTGACATTATCAAGGTCGATCAGCGTCCCGGGTCTATTGGACTGCCAGGGAATCCTTTCAAGTTTCGTAACAACTGCATATACAGCTAAATAGCTGCCAAAAAATAAGGTCTGTCAGCGTCCCGGGTCTATTGGACTACCAGGGAACCCTTTCAAGTTTCGTAACAACTGCATATACAGCTTAATAGCTGCCAAACAATCACTAATGGAAAGGGGCGACCATTCGGTTCCCCCGAACGTATGGCAGAGTACCACGATCCCCCCGGGAAGCCATCTTGGGCGGGAGGCGAGTCTCGGCTGGTATGCCCGAAGCGGCGGAGCCGGGGCGCGCCTTTTCCCGCCCTGGAGTGGGCTGGCCTAGACACTGACGCGGCCGGCCACGCCCTGGGGGCAGGCAGGGGCGGGTTTACGCCCGCCCTGAAGACGGATAAAAGGAGGAACAAGCCAAGGAAGCATCCTCTTGTTCCTGTGCTCTGAAGCTGCACCACCTCGCTGCACGTGAGCTCGAGACGGAACGAAGAGCCAATTTTGAGCGTTGTAATCTCTCTTGTTTGTTTTACAGATACTCTGTCGGAAAATGCCTAAGAAGGCGGGAAAGCGAATGACTACCGACCAGATGCTGCGTGTTCTCATGAAAGAGGTGACCGACCTAAAGAAGCGAATGGCGGAGAAGGACGAGGAAGGGGGGCCAAAACGTCCTCTGGCGGGAGCAGCTCCAGGAGGAAAAGGCAAGAGGCCGAGAAGGGGAGCAGCTGGGGGAGACGTCCCAGTTCCCTGTACCCCACTCGGAGCACCCACTCCTGTGCCGGAGGAAGGGAATCCGATTCCCGTGGTGGTCACCCCCGTGTCCGGGGAGGATATGCCGCCCGAGCTGGCAGCACAATTAGCAGCGTGGTTGGGTAAAGGTAGCAAGGGCGCCACGGCTGACGATGCGCAGGTGTTGATGAAGCAGCTGCGGGAAACAAGGGATGCGACGAAGGCACCATCGCCGGCCGCGGCAGTAGAGAAACCACCTGGCTCAGGTCCAGTCGCAGATACAGCTTCCGGTTCAGGTAAGCGGCCATTGCCGATTGCGAGGGATGAGTCGGCACCCTCTCGAAGGGAAAAGTTGGGTCAACATGTCCCTCTGGTTATCAAAGAGAAGATATGGGCAGGGGAGTATATAAACATCTTCTCGTTGCTTACTGATCATTATGAGATGGAGCATGTTAAGAGCCAGAAGGAGCTCATGCATCCGAGTGTTTGGCGCGCAAAGATGGCCGCCTTTAAGGTAAACGAAAACATTGGTAATTGGGGCAAAGCATGGGGGGTTTTTACATCCATCTTGGGTGAACGTAGGCCCGAATTGCTGTCCGAATTGCCGATTTATCAGTCACGGATCATGGGGTATTCGGTATCTCACGAGGGCAATCATTGGTTTTGTTACGACAATATTTTCAGGAAAGCGAAAGAGCATGATAAAAACTTAACTTGGGATTGTTATGATTCTGTGTCCTGGTCCAAAATGGAGGATTCTGGTATGTTGAGGGTGCCTTTGGTAGGGAGTAACATTGGTGAAACTTCCCGCCAATATGCGGGGACGCCCTTTCGATCAGGTACGAGTAACGACAATCACGCGAGGCCAATCGGCAACGCAGGTAAAAGGGGGGTTTGCTGGAACTTTAACAGGGGGAAATGTACGAGGCCCCAGGGGTCATGCAAATTTAGGCACGAATGTGGGGGGTGTGGGCAATCATCCCATCCTGAGTCCATGTGCAGAGCCAAAACGGGTGATAACGGGGGTAGAGGAGGCGCCAAACAGGTCTGACGTAGCCCGAGGGGCGCCTTTACCTACTCCGATTGATACCATGGCAATGATTCCTTGGCTCAGCGAATACCCGGATCACGCTTCCGCTGGGGTGTTGCGGTACGGATTTTCATATGGTTTCCGCATCCCAGTGGGGGAGTTTCAGGGTATAGCAAAATGTAAAAACCAGATATCAGTCTTACAGCATACGACTGTGGTACAGGAAAAGATCGGGAAGGAGGTGGCTCGAGGTCTAGTCGCCGGTCCATTTAAGGTGCCACCAGTTGCTAACTTTGTTTGTTCCCCTTTAGGGGTGGTCCCCAAGAAGGACCCGGGTGAGTTTCGGCTGATACATAATTTATCAGCCCCACGTGGTCTTTCCGTAAACGATGCGATAGACCCGGAAGTGTGTTCGGTGCGGTACGCATCCTTCGATGAGGCCGTAGCCATATTGAATCGCCTGGGGCCCGGTGCGCTGATGGCAAAATCCGATATCGAGTCGGCGTTCCGGTTGCTCCCGGTACACCCAGACGATCAGCGTCTCCTTGGTTTCATGTTTCAGGGTCACTATTACATGGATAGGTGTATGCCGATGGGGTGCTCTATATCTTGTGCCTATTTCGAAAAGTTCAGTTGTTTTCTGCAATGGGTCTTCACAAGGAAGACGGGGTTTCAACATGTTATGCATTATCTCGATGACTTTTTGTTTCTGGGGGCAGCCGGGGATCCGGAATGTGGACAGGCTTTGACTGCATTTTGTGCCTTGATGAATCAGTTTGGCGTGCCATTGGCACCAGGTAAGACTGTGGGTCCCTCGACTTGCCTCGAGTTTCTGGGGATCGAGCTCGACTCCAAAGAAGGTTGTTTTCGTTTACCAGGTGACAAAGTGTTAAAATTCAGGGCATCCCTGCAAATGTGTATAAGTGAGTCTAAGGTTAGGCTACATCAATTACAGCAATTGGTGGGACAGTTGAATTTTGCCCTAAGAGTTATACCGATTACCCGCCCCTTTTCCCGCTCGATCGCTCAAGCCATGGTCGGCCTGAAGGAGGGTCATCATCCCATTCTGGTGGCCCTGAGAACTTGGCCCGAGGGGTTCAGAGATCACTCTGTGGTATTCTGGTCTGATAACATGACCGTTGTTGAGTGTATCAATAGCCAGGCAGCACGATGCAAATGGATTCTGAGATTGCTCAAGGAGATTGTGTTATTGTGTATGCAATTGAATGTCCTATTTAAGGCAAGACATGTCCCGGGGGTGATGAACCAGGCGGCTGATGCGCTTTCTCGTTTTCGCATGCAGGCCTTCTGGGGTTTTCTGCCCACAGCGGACCCGGTGGCAGCACCCTTTCCCGAAGCTCTCTGGTCTCTCGGTGCCCCGAACTACAGAACCTCGTAGGAGAGAGTTTAGCACCCAGGACGAGGAAGGCATATGAAGGGGCGTTCCGTTCCTATTGGGCCTTTTTGGGGGCGGCTAGAGGGGAGCTTTGGGGCCAGGAGGAGTTGGTAGTGAAATTCCTGCTGTCTTTACGTCAGGCAGGCAAATCAGTGGCTACGGCCCAGAGGCATCGGGCCGCCATTTCCTTTGTGGCTAGGGCTCATGGGATCCAGGACCCGACAGCGTCTTTCGTTGTACAAAAAGCGCTACGTGGGTGGCAACGCCTTGAGGGTCGCAGAGTAGATGAAAGGCGCCCGATAGGTTTGGATAGGTTGGCCCTGTTATTATCTAGACTCCCTGCAACATGTTCATCCCAGTATGAAACAGTGTTATTCCGAGCCGCTTTTACGCTGGCATTCCATGGGGCTATGCGGGTAAGCGAACTAGTGGCGAGGAACAAGCAGGATGTGATGGGGGGACTGTGCCAAGAGCACGTTCAGATCAGAGGGGAGACAATGACTGTCTCGTTCGTCAGGTCCAAGACCGATCAGGGCGCGATGGGTGATTGCATAATTATACAAAGGATCCCCGGGTCCTCCATGTGCCCGGTGAGTTGTGTAGAGGAATATTTAGCACAAAGGGTGGCATCATGGGGGGGGACCTTGTTGAGACACGCTGACGCCACCCCACTGACGAGGTTTCAGTTTCAGCGGGTGCTTGCGATGTCGATTGCCGCTGCGGGCTTGAACCCGGGCGAGTTTGGGACCCATTCCTTTCGGATAGGGGCTGCTACAGAGGCTACAGCCAGGGGTCTGAATGTAGAACAAGTTAAACGTGTGGGGCGTTGGTCCTCCGATTGTTATAAGAGGTATGTGCGGTTGCACATGTTGTGAAGCTGTAATGATGTACTCACGCTTCTTGTTTTTGTTTGGTTTCAGTTGCGCAAGCCTACGAGGCGGGGCGGACTATGCAGTCGACCCAACACAGGGCCAGCGGTCAGACATCACCGGCTGTGAAAAAGGAGGTGTGGGTCGTGGGCCACTCATACGTGAGGCGTGCCGCGGACGTATTCAAAGCAGGTGACATGATTCACGTGGCTGGGGAATACGGGTACAGTGTGTCCTTCTACGGAAGGGGCGGACTCTGTATTGACCAGTTTCAATCATTTTTCGAGGGTTTGCTAGGGCGGACGAGGTCACCGCCGTCTATAGTCATAGTACATCTAGGGGGCAATGATTTGGTCACCACTGGTAGACGACTTCTTCTTGAGGCGATGCTTTCCACTGTAAGTTGGTTAGCGAGGAGAGTTCCAGGGTGCACACTTGCATGGTCCCATATGATCCCACGAAAAGTATGGCGGGGGGCTATTTCTGTTTCTGCTCTGAATCATTCAGTAAGGAAAATTAATAACAAAGTGAGTAGATTGTTCCGTTCCGAAACACTGCATTCTATTTCGCATGGTTGTGTTACTGGCGACAGTATGTATTTGGGGGATGGTGTTCATTTGTCCTGGGTGGGGAACGAGTTACTCATAGGAGACTTCATAGCTTGGCTAAAGACTTTAAAACATGACCTTTAGGTAGGAGTGTTGTGGGGGGTCCGGATAGCCGGTCAACTATCCGGCCTGTGGCGGTAAGGTCATGATCGGTGAGCACTAATTGGAAGATCCCTATGAGTGGGCGTCACCCATTACGGATGGGAGCGCTCGAGGGAGGTGGCCATTGGCCCCTCAACGGGGAGGCGGTCCCTTCTAAGGATGGGCCGCCGAAAGGAAAGGAAAGGCGGTCAAGGCCCCTTCCTGGGTAGGAGGGGCTACAGCCCCCTCCTGGAGAATTTCCCGGGGCCAGGACATCTGCGACGGCAGATGCGGTAAGTTGTGTGGGGTTTGGGGAGGGGGTCTACGCTACCTTCTAGATACCTCACACGAGTCCTCGGACGACCTTTAAGTGGCGTCGAGTTTATTGGGGCCCCCGTCAAGTCAAGGGAAATTGGTAGTTGCACTTGAGGTACACCTCTGTGCGGTCGCCCCTCACAAGTGAGGGGGATGTTTCTGGTTTAGGGATCTTGACACCGGTTACGACCTTGCCGTTGGCCCTTAAACGTTAGGATGTACAATTTCAAAATTTCAAGTTAAATGTTTTGTAGGATGTTAGTTCGGCTAGGAGAACCTTTGTATTAGAGAATATGTTAAGGTTAGCCAAACATCGCAATGTGGTAATGAAATTGTACATAATATGAAACTGTTATTTTAATGTTTTAATTTTGTTTCATATTTTAATAAATACGGCCGGGAGGGTCACTCCCTCCCGTCTTCCAAAAGTTCAGAACTGTTTCCGGTTTCCCATCCTTGGGGATTGTGTCGAGAGGGGGTGGCGGGTATCTCAGCCATATGGAAAGGGGCGACCATTCGGTCCCCCCGAACGTATGGCAGAGTACCACGATCCCCCCGGGAAGCCATCTTGGGCGGGAGGCGAGTCTCGGCTGGTATGCCCGAAGCGGCGTAGCCGGGGCGCGCCTTTTCCCGCCCTGGAGTGGGCTGGCCTAGACACTGACGCGGCCGGCCACGCCCTGGGGGCAGGCAGGGGCGGGTTTACGCCCGCCCTGAAGACGGATAAAAGGAGGAACAAGCCAAGGAAGCATCCTCTTGTTCCTATGCTCTGAAGCTGCACCACCTCGCTGCACGTGAGCTCGAGACGGAACGAAGAGCCAATTTTGACCCACCCACCAGCCCCTGAGGACAGCAAGTGGTTTTGAATAAAATTCGATGTGTTAACTCTAATTTTGTTTACAGGTTCGGATTATTATCGTGTTAACTTTGAATATGCAATAAAGAATGGTCAATTTGTGGTATGTTTTGCAAATAAAATAATCCCGCTCTAGTGTTGATCAATAAGCATGCTTTTAATAAAGTTATTGTTGTTACTGTCTTTTAGTCATTTAGTTTAGAATTGTCGTATTTATTTTTGGTCGGGCGGTAAGGTCATGATCGGTGAGCACTGATTGGAAGATCCCTATGAGTGGGCGTCACCCATTACGGATGGGAGCGCTCGAGGGAGGTGGCCATTGGCCCCTCAACGGGGAGGCGGTCCCTTCTAAGGATGGGCCGCCGAAAGGAAAGGAAAGGCGGTCAAGGCCCCTTCCTGGGTAGGAGGGACTACAGCCCCCTCCTGGAGAATTTCCCGGGGCCAGGACATCTGCGACGGCAGATGCGGTAAGTTGTGTGGGGTTTGGGGAGGGGGTCTACGCTACCTTCTAGATACCTCACACGAGTCCTCGGACGACCTTTAAGTGGCGTCGAGTTTATTGGGGCCCCCGTCAAGTCAAGGGAAATTGGTAGTTGCACTTGAGGTACACCTCTGTGCGGTCGCCCCTCACAAGTGAGGGGGATGTTTCTGGTTTAGGGATCTTGACACCGGTTACGACCTTGCCGTTGGCCCTTAAACGTTAGGATGTACAATTTCAAAATTTCAAGTTAAATGTTTTGTAGGATGTTAGTTCGGCTAGGAGAACCTTTGTATTAGAGAATATGTTAAGGTTAGCCAAACATTGCAATGTGGTAATGAAATTGTACATAATATGAAACTGTTATTTTAATGTTTTAATTTTGTTTCATATTTTAATAAATACGGCCGGGAGGGTCACTCCCTCCCGTCTTCCAAAAGTTCAGAACTGTTTCCGGTTTCCCATCCTTGGGGATTGTGTCGAGAGGGGGTGGCGGGTATCTCAGCCATAAGAATACGTCGCCTATTCGAACAGTACAATACATATACCCAAAGAATGTACCGCCACACGATGTCGACTAATTAACCGGGCATGATTGCACTGGCCCTGCCGGCGAAAAGCATCTTGATCAAAACTACGTTATAACCTTTAACAGCTTATGTTCTAACCATCACTGTTATGTATTTCTTTGTCCTATTGCAAATGACGGACTCCTGAAGAAGGCAATAGCCGAAACGCGCGTAGAGTTTCCATCCACCGCTTTGCTAACTCCACTAGCCCTATTTACAACTTAGTCATTTATGATCCCTTTTTCGTTTTTCTTCGTTGTTCTTGACTTGTCTTCACATTGTCTTATTTGAAACATAAATTATATGGCACTGAACTTTATATTGATTATATGAATTTTTATAAAAGAAATTTCAAACAAAAATGAAGAAAATATTATAAATAAACTATAAATACTATTTTGTATACAAACAACATGATTGGTTTTCATTAATATTGTCTACATGTCACAACATTTAATGTATTAATTTGTGTGTGTTTCCTGGGTTTTAGGCTTTTTAATTGTGTTCACTACTGTGCTTTTTCAAAAATTAGTTTACCTCAGTCCCTACTAGTAGTGAATTCATTAGGAGTAGGGGTCCCCGGTTTTTCTAAAATGGAGACCGGTTCAACCCAGTAAACTACAGGCTAGAATTTATAAACTCTGAACTAGGCCTGGGCAGTAAATTCCGTTCTGCTCGCGGAATTTGGGTAATTTCGCGTTCCGGGGAGAACACGGAATTGCCCAAAATTCCGCAAACTGCAGCTTGCGGAATTTTTTGCTTGTTCGCGCTCTCAAAATGCATGTTCACGAGATATTTCTCCCTGAGCACGCAAACAGAATTTGTGAACAGGAAAAAAGCATCGCGAACTGGCTGAACAAGCAATTCCGCGTGTTCACAGTACTTTTGCGTGCTCGCAGAGATTTTTTACCATTGCGCTGAGATTTGCGTAGCGGGACAACACAAATTCCGCCAACCCCTACTCTGAACCAAAATATTACGCATCTCTAATCCTTGAGGAGCTGGTTGAATGGTCGAAAAATAACAACCTAATCCCGCTCAAACATACAGGGTACTGTAGAGGGTTTGGAACAACAATGAACACCTTAGCCATCACATTATTAGCAGATAAGCCTAAGCGTTTATTAAAAAAGTGAAATCTATGTTTCGTAGACTTCAAATAGGTCTTTAACCGAATAGACTGGGACCAGTTATGTAGAAACTTAAGGATGTGGAGTCTCCCAGATAGAATACTTTGAGGCAATATGCAGCTATCCACACACACCTGGATCCAAGTCAAACTAGCTGATGGCACATGATTGTCACGGAGGCTGTGTTATAGCTCCGCACCTTTTAACCTGTTCATGGCAGATCTGTCTCCAAGACTTGACCAGTTAAACTCTCACACTCCGCTACTGGGCGTTTTAGGTGTGACACATCTATCCTATGCATCAGCGAAACAAAAGTGGGTCTTCAAAGAGAACTCAGTGAGCTAGCATATCATGCTAAGGTTAATCAACCAGTGGCAGCTCCTCTGCTAAAGCGGAGGAGCATAGCCCCACTGCTTTGCTACAGTAAAAGAAAGGAAACATAAAATCATAATAACTCTATATTATTATTATTTTATGTTTTCCTACTGCAGCAGCTTTGCGGGCACAACTGGGCTGCTCACACAGTAGCAGGGGAGGAGTGTCATGCACACTTTGCATGTTCTCCACCCAGACTGCATTACAGCCTGGGTGGAGAACATGCCTAGGCTCCCACTGCCTGTCTGAGAGCCAAACGATGGCGCTCAGATCAATCACAACACTTCATTTTGCTTGGCTATGGGTAGCCTGGTGTTTCCTGCTTCCAGTTCGGGCCAGGAGAGATGATGGAGGGATGATGGAGAAGAGACACAGCAATCTGGTAAGTTTTTATTTCTCTTTTTTTCAGCATACTTTCAATGATCGGGGCATTCTATCCTGCAGAATGGCCATAATAAAAGGTCTTGCTCCATCGGACCCTCAGCTCAACTGCAAAATGATGAAATTCTTGATTTTATTTGAAAAAACAATTAGGTCCGAACTTCCTACAGGCCCACAAGATCCTAGGTTGGTTACAGTCTACGGGTCCTAATGCTTAGTGTCTCTTACATGCCGATCATCACTTAAAAGAACGTGGTGCTTAGGAGTAGAACGGCATTATGATGATTAGTAGTCAACAACTTCAGCAATTGCATAGTTCAAAAACTTTCAAGAACTGAGATACCCTGACTGTTTTAATTTCAAATCTACTAAATAGCGGTTTATGATGATTCCTTTATTAGTAACTAGCAGCCCGTCCTGACGTTGTCCGGGTATGAATTGCTGCCGGCCAGTAGTATATTGTTTGGTAGATTTCGTTTTGATAGCATTTCTTATCTGTGACAGGCCTGTGAAACGCTCCGATTCACAGTGCACTGCTGATGCACTTAAGAGTGCGCGTTCAGTAGTGTGTGAACTCGAGTTTCCCTACTTTATTTTTCCTTGCAATATTATATAGCGCAAACTCGACAACATGGCATGAGCACAATTTACATTACGGAAGAACACATTTGTGGTAGGCACGGGGAGACAAAGCGATTTGCCTGGAATCACAGGATGATGAGCTGATGCCGAGATTCGAACGTAGCTCCCCAGCTCTAAAGTTCGCAATTCTAGAACTTGTGGCGGGAGGTGTGTCTAAAAGTGTATGTCGGTGCTGGCCATCAATGAGAGAGACCTGTGCATTTTTCAAATGGGTGGTGAAAAAATAGGAGAATGTTGCTGGAGATGTGGGCTGCCGTGCCACCAATTTACTTACCGGGGGAGGGTAAACACCCATTATTCCGCAACTTTCTTTCCGCATACCATCACTCCGCATACTTTCATTACGAAAGTACCATGACTCCGCAATGCCATTTTAACGCATGGCATTACATTTTATATGCTCTTACCACGCATACATTTACAACGAAATTCGTTGTAAAAGCATAAATGGTAAAAGCATGTTTTTTTTTAATGTTTGGATAAGGTAAGTATGGGTATAGGGTATATGTTTCGGGGTACTGAGGTATATATTTTGGGGTGTTTGGGTATTTTAAGGGTTCAGATATAGTTTTGGGTTATGGGGTACAGGGGTAGTTTTAGGGTTTAGGAATAGGTATGGGGTTTGGGGTATAGGGGTATTTTTAGGGTTTAGGGCTATGTTTGGGTTTTGGGGTATAGGGGTATTTTTAGGGTTCAGGGGTAGGTTTGGGTTTTGGGGTACAGGGGTATTTTAAGGGTTCAGAGCTAGGTTTGGGTTTTGGGGTACAGGGGTATTTTAGGGTTCAGGGGTAGGTTTGGGTTTTGAGGTACAGGGTTATTTTTAGGGTTCAGGGCTAGGTTTGGGTTTTGGGGTAAAGGGGTATTTTAGGGTTCAGGGGTAGGTTTTGGGGTACAGGGGTATTTTAAGGGTTCAGGGCTAGGTTTGGGTTTTGGGGTACAGGGGTATTTTAGGGTTCAGGGGTAGGTTTGGGTTTTGGGGTACAGTGGTATTTTTAGGGTTCAGGGCTAGATTTGGGTTTTGAGGTAGAGGGGTATTTTTAAGGGTTTAGGGATAGGTTTGGGTTTTGGGGTACAGGGTATATTTATAGGGTTAAGATGGGTTAGTGTTTATGGGTGTTGGGGTATTTTAGGGAGTAAGGGTGGGTCATGATTATGGGGTGCAGGGGTATTTAAAGGGAGCAGGGTGGGATTAGCACACGATATGAGACATGGCATGAAGGGCGCACCGTACCTCACGCCCCCAGCGTTTGTCACGCCCCCCAGCACATGCCCACAGCACAACGCAGACACGCCCACAAGGGACTACTTTTCTGGCACGGTTCTTTTACCTTTTAAATGTATATGGTGGTCGTCTCATAGCCTATGTCCTTCTGCTGCAACTGCCCTTTCCAACACTGTATTGGGTGTTGTGATTGGTGCTGTGGTTCCTGAGATTACCCGCCTCAAAGGTTTGGGCTCTCTCTTTATTATATTAGTATAGATTCAATTATTATAGTTTTAGTGTTTATAGCACTACGCCACTAAATGAGGGTACTATTGTGGTTTTACTTTAGATTAAATGAATGATGAGTCTTTTATCATTAATCAAATTACTATTGGCTAGATTTTACCAGCATAACAGCATTTTATTGAGGACCCTATGGTGGTTTTATAATTGATGAAATGACTGCTTCTAAGGTCCTAATGATAAATGATTTAGGAGCAAATACTTTCTGGCTTCATTGCTGATGACAGCCATGAGGTTTTTATCATTACTCAAGTACTACACTATCTATCTCACTGCAATATATTTATGGTTTTATTAAGTTAAACAATAAAGTTTTTTTATTGAATTGAATTGAGTTAAACATGGCTGGCAATGTCGTTATTGCAAAAATGCAAGTACAAGTAAGTTGAATCAGGTTATATCTTTATTCTTAAGCATCAAGGGAAACGGACTGGCAGGGAAGCAGGCTCACAACAACTCCCTCTCCTTGTTCAGCATATACATTCTAAGCGCACAGACAAAGATCCAATGCAGCATTCCACATTCCACCAACCCAGGGAGGTACAGGTCTCAACATATCTTCCCCCTTACACAAAGGTATTAAACAACAAATAAATCAGAACACAAAATCACAGAATATACTGAAAAGGAAATTACATAAATATAATCCATACATTCTGAAAACTTAACCCATTAAATGTTTTTCTTACATAACACAACACATAAAAAGGAACAAAAAATGAAACAATTGAGCATTATTATGAATCTAAGTACTATGTACACGGGTAATGAAGCTCAATCATTTTCAATGTAATCCTGCAACCTTGAAGGTATATTAGAACTCCTTCTTGATCTCCTCAAAACAACATCGGGGATCACACCCTGCTTCTGTTTCACTGCCCTCCGATCACTCACATCAGGCCTATACTTCACTTCCGCAGAATCACACTCCTTGTGGACCACAGATAACTTGTTTTTATTCCAGCACTTACCATCCACCAATGTCACTGAGAACTCACTAACCCGAACCACCTTATTCTGTGGTGAAACTCGGGTAACGATGTTCGCTCCCTTAAAGGCAATTTTCACCTACACATATTCTCCTTCAACAACTTCTCGTGTTTAGTATACTGAAGTGGCATACTTACTCTGAGCTTCTATTTGCTTCTCCTTCACCCCTTGCAGAACCTCTGTGGGGACCATCCTTCTCTCTATCCACAATCTGTTCAATTGCAACTCAGGTAATCTACCTTTGAGCAACACAACAGGAGAAACTTTGGTTTCTACATTGGGTGTAGTTTGAAGAGCCCAGATTAAATTATTTACCTCTTGCATCCAATCCAAACCACCCCCAACAGACAACTGTATATTTTATTTAATTATTCTGTTGCAGTGTTCAACCAAATCTTTGCTACTTTGGTGGTACAGTGAGGTTGTAATGAGTTTCACATCAAAACTTGAGAGAAGAGCTTTAAAGTCCTGACAAATGAACTGTGGACCATTATACGTAACAATTTCATCAGGAACTCCTTCGCAAAAGAATAGTTTTCTAAAAACATCCTCCACCACAGCAGAAGTAATGTTGTAAACAAGTGCCACTTCTAACCACCTAGTTTATTAGTCCACTATTACAATGCCATATTTTACATGACCATGGCAGTTATGTGCATGGTCGGTTTAGACCATGCAATCTCAGGGACACCAACAATAGGACTAGGAACAGTTACCTGCGTCTTGTCACTCGCCAAACAAGCCTTGAATCCTCTTACATACTGTTCAACTTATTTGTCCATACCCGACACCAAAATAAATCTTTCACTCTTCTTTTCACCGCTGTCATGCCTATGTGACCCTTATGAGCCAGCTACAGAACCTTATTCCTGAGAATACTAGGTACTACTAGAAGATCACAATAAACCTCACACAACGGATAACTCTGATTCAATTTTCATAAACGCATCAACAAACTCATCATGAACCTTGCCATTAGGCCAACATTCATTGATATATTTTATGACTTTTGCTATGGTTGTGTCATTCCTCAGTGCCTCTAACCATTCATGTTCTGAAATAGCACTCTCAGTGATACTCATTACCCCACTAATCACCATGTTGTCTTCCTCCAAGCCTGTTATCCTTCTCACAAACATTCACAGGAAATATTGATAGACAGTCAGTCATCACATTCCTGATTCCAGGAATATACTCCTTCCTGTAACAGTACTCCTGCATTCTATACTGCCTTTTGGCAATCCTAGGAGTTGCCCTACCATCTCCAAAACTCTAATGATCAGTGGTATAATACTAGGTAATATGGCGCCACTTAGGAGAAGTCACATATATATTAATCATAAACAGTATCGTAGGACGGTGCTGTAAGGTGAGGATAAAAACCAACCTCCCCAAAAATTGTGACCGAGGCCAACACAACAGATAAATGCAATCCTCAGCACACGGCTGCAAAGTAAAAACAATAGTAATGCATAATAGTGTGCACTGATTCGAAATATATTATTTGTAATCCTTTTATCGTTTTTTCTTCTGTTAATTCCCAAAGTGTTTAGCCAACACATGTTTTGTCGCAAACATTGGGAATTTGTCCCGCGACTTTCACGAGGCTGAGTGAAAAAAATGAAAAATGGCCATTGTGACACCATACAGAAACTGTTGTACAGAAAATATCTTTAAACGTCTCCCCGTGACTTGATGTTGCTCCACTCACAGATTGGAGACACATATAAAAGCATGCACAGAGTGGATCCATAAAACCTTATTTCTGAGAGTTCAGAAATTATTCAGTAAGAGAAAGTCTCATAATCAGGATGTGAAAAGGTGACCCTATAATCCCAGCATCTGGGTAAGGGAGAAAACACATATGCGTGAGTACTATCCCAAAAACACCAATCAAAACCAAACCAATTGACCGATGTAGGGAAGCCTGCATATCTCTAATACTTGTCAACAGGAGCGAAGAGTTAACACTTTTCCCAAGCCATATTGGCTAGCATCTGTAATGATTATACTGGAATCGCTGATATCAAAAGGTTTGAGGGGAATAGCGTTGGCTATTTTTCTTTTCACATCTGTGAATTCTTGCTCACAAAACACATTCCACATGAATCTCTCATTCTTCTTCAACAGTTGATGCATAGCATGTGTCCTTTGTGCACATCTAGGAATGAAAAGGGAATACAATTGCATCAATCCCATTAATGATCTCACTTGATCTTTTCCTTGGGGAACCGGTTCCCGCAAACTATCCTTGGGTTCAACACCCACAGTAGATAATTTAAGACCCAAATAAAAAACCTCGGTTACACCAAATTTACACTTGTCAGCATTAAGTATGGTGCCCATCTGTTATAGGACATCCAGAAAATGAGTAAAATGCCTGTCATGCTTAAGTTTGGTGTCATCAAACACCAACACATCATCCTGGAAGCACAAGATGCCTCTGTGTCTTTAAATAATAAACTCCATATGCCGTTGAAAAACAACAGACACAGAAGGAAGCCCAAAATACATTCTTTTGAAGCAAAAAGCTCCTTCTGCTGTGGCAAATGATGTCAAATGGTGGAAGTCTTCATGCAGAACTATTTGATGGTAAGTAAAAGTCATATCAAGAGTCCAAAAGATGAAAACCAATTAGCACCCTTAATTCATGACAGCATTTCTGTTATATTGGATAAGCCTGACAATCTATCTAATTCTTAGCATTCAGATCCCTGAGGTTGACAAACATTCTCAAATTCCTGTTGGGTTTCCTCATCAGAACAACGGGTGTAAACCACTCTGAGCTTTCTAAAGGCTCTATAATGTCCTGGTTTTGTAATGTATCGAGTTCTTTCCATAATTCTGCCCTGGCGGCAAGAGGGACTTTTCTAACTTTACATACAACCAGATCACCTACCGATTTCAGATGAATCCTGTGTTTGAAACCCTCCAATTTTCCAAGGGGTCTCTATAAAGACCCTGGGAAATTGTGCTACCCATGCCAACGGTTGCACTCCACACATACCTGAAAGTTCCTTTTTTAACAGGACTTGGTCTGAGCTATTGGGGTCCAGAACGATTCCCACATTTTCTGTTCCAACCACCCCAACAATGATGAACCACGCTTACCCACAACACAATGGCAGAAGTACAATTTCTCTTAAAAGAAAGGATGGCATTAAATTCTCCCAATCCTGCAATCGATGTACCACCACATGCTAAAGGTCTAATGGAATATTTCACAAGTTCCACCTTACTAAAGTTTTTCAAATCATCTGTACCTATTAACATAAATGGAGATACAGAATCTGCCATCATATCACCTTCCATATTATCGATAAATATTCGAAAGTATGGCCTCTTGATTGTGCTAACATCCTCTTGCATAACCTCAATCCTATCCTGAGATTGGGTTTGAATAGTATCAATACATACCACCACACTTTCATCACTTGAATCAGATGATTTCTATACCCCATCCTGTTCACACACATTACCTATTTTAAATTTGAACGTTTTCGATTTTGTTCCTTGTCTGCATACCTGTGCAAAATGCCCTGTCTTTTTGCAACCTGAACATATTTTGTCACGAGCAGGACACAATAAAGAATTTCCCAGATGATTGGCATTACCACTTCTGTAACATAGTAATATTTTGCTTTTCTTACTCTTTTCTTTCATTTTTTCACAAGTACACACAACACCTGTCATATTTAAGACATGAATGATGTGAATGTGAATGTGAATAGGCTTTTATAGAGCGCACTTACACTCCAGGGAGCATCTTGGCGCTAGACATCACTGTCCCGACAAAGAAGAAGTAGGGATGCTGCTTAGGTAGATCCTATTTATAGATCCTGGTCTATGAGTAAAGTGTGGGTTAGATTAACGCTAGGCAGAGTGAGTCTTCGATTTTGAAGATCCATGTTTTGAGCATTTTACGAAATAATTTTTCGGAATGGATCAGGCGCATTTGTGGTGGGAGCTTGTTCCAGGCTTTGGCTCCCAGTACTCCGATGGATTTTCCACCTTTTGTGGTTAGTCTGAATTTGGGGACTGTGAGTAGGTTCAGGTTGGATGATCTGAGTGACCGTGGGGGAGTGTATCTTCCAAACCTTTTGGACAGGTATGTCGGTCCTGACTGGTGGTAGGCTCTGAACTAAGCATGAGCGAATTTTGCGGATCTCGCGTTCGCGAATTTTGCGGATTTGCGGATTCGCAATCCGCAAAATCCGCGAATTCCCGCGAATTTGCGGATTTTTTTTTTTTTGTGTTCGCCCGTGTTTCTGCCAGTTCGCGAGGGTTTTGTACACTTTCGCAAATTGCGAACTTACCTGTCGGGTCGCAAGTTTCGCGAACTTGTTGTTTCTACGTGTCCAGCCTGTTTGGGACACTCTTCTTCATCACTGCCACTCTCTGTCACCACTGCCACTCTCTGACTACTCATGCCACCCTCTGGCCCACCCATGCCACCCTCTGTTTCATCACCACACCCTCTGGTTGTCCAGTGTACATTATTTTCGGCAAAGCAAAGCACACCTTCCCTGCCTCAAGTGACCTGAATTAATTTGGGGCTGATTCATGTGTCACAGAATATTTTTTTAGCTGGCACCTGCTTCCTTAGTGCGCCCTGATTAGTGATCTTTTGCACTTGCTAAGTGCTTTCATTGTTGCAAAATTAGTTACAACACCTGCCCTGCCCCAACTGACAATAATGAATTAGGGGCTGATTAATGGATTTTAACTTCCAGCCTGGCTCCTGCTTGTCTCCCTTAGCTGTAATTCAGGACCTTTGTGGCATATGTGTAACTATTCTGAGGTTCAGAGCAGGGTCACATAATAGTTTCAACTGGCAACTGAACTCTGGAGGGGCCCCTCAGGAAGCACTCCAGGAAATGGCTACTAATGATGAGCCTGAACTTTTGAACCTGGTAAGTAGTTACTTTCAGTTTTGCTAAGATCGTATTTCTGCAATTTGGCACTTATTCGCGGGGCGCGAACTCACGCGAACAGTGCGAGCAGTGCGAGCAAAATCCGCTGCTCGCGGATTTGCGGATTTTGCGGGAAATTCGCAAATCTCGCGGATTGCGGATTTCCCGAAAATCCGCAAAATCCGCGAGCGGAACGGATTTTCCGCCCACGCCTACTCTGAACGTAATGAGCAGGATTTTAAATAGCACTCTTTTGTGGATGGGTAACCAGTGCAGGGTTTTGAGTGCTTTTGAGGCAGATGATTTCCTGGGTAGTCTTAGCACCAGGCGGGCGGCGGAGTTTTGAACCATCTGCAACTTGTGCAGAACAGCTCTGTTTGAGCCTGCATAGATGCTGTTGCAGTAGTCTAAGCGGGATGTGATGAGGGCTGCTGCCACAGTCTTTCTGGCACTACTCTCTATCCCTGTTGCTAATTTCACTGCCGTATGTATGGAGAGATTAGGTGTGGTTAACAAAACTTTTTGAATTATCTTGTTGTTGGTATGTTCCACAAATTGGTCTCTAATCAATTCTCCTTCAAATTCTTTATACTCGCACATGGATGCTAATGATCTCAAAGTACCTACATCAGTCTCAATAGGCTCTCCTGGAAGTTGATGAAGTTGCTTATGATATTTATGTGATTCTAGAACCACATTTTTATGTGGTTTAAATCTTGTGTCTAACATTTTCAATGCCGACATACACTCATCCACTACATCGCCTTCGCCCAATATACATTGCTGTGGTAGATATTTTATTATTTTTCTACCTTCTGACCCTAAACAATGATATAATAAAGCATATTTCTTATTGTAGGTAAAATCTTCACAGTCGATAGCAGCCATATATGCTTCAAAAAATTATTTCTATAACTCCTAGTTAACACTTGCATTAGTTGAACTAGGGGAAAACGACGATGGTGGCACAATACTTTGATACATTGTGTATAGGTTTTCGTTTTTTAAATTGCTGAAGAGCACAAAAGCAAAGAGAGTTTATGTCCAAAACACTAATATTAATATGTTATTATTTTTTTTTAACGTGGCATGCAATTAAGAAGCAGGTTCACATCAACTGCCTCTCCCCGTTCAAGCATATACATTCTAAGCGCACGGGTAAGATCCAATGCACCATTCCACATTCCACCGACCCAGGGAAGAACAGATCTCAACAGTTATGGTGTGCATTGTGTGTTTTTTCTTTGTATTTCTTTGTTTTTTGCTTCTATAATACACTTTATCCCAATCCCCACTGCTTAACAGCCAGACCTGCGGCCAACCCTCACAGTTCACTGCCTTTCAGTCATGGCCTCAGGAGTTGGCAGTAGGGCCCTGTGTCCAGCCCTCTGTGTCTTCCCAGCTTCTGCAGTTCACAACAACCTCTACTATGCAAGCTCTTGTCCCTCTCTCTTGCTCTTTTTTCTCTGTGTTCGTGTCCCCCCTCTGTCATTTTTTTCTGTTCCCCTCTCTGTGTTTTTCTTCCATGCCTACTCTGTTCAGCAGCTCATAGTGTTGTGTGCAATGTTTTCCGGTACCCACATTGTTAGGTAGCGTCATGTCTCATTACATCCTCTAGAATGTTGCTTGTAACCATGGCAGTGGAGCGTGTGTTTCTCGACAGCTGGACTGTGGTGGCGCGGCCTTCAGTTGTGAGCTCTGTACCTGGAATAAATACTGCTTCAAACTACATCTGCCCTGTTAGACTTGGCACCATTGATGTGGGTCTCCCTTCCATTTTTTACTGTTGCCTCCTATGTTTTTGCTGGTCTAGATGCTTTGGGCACTTTGCCACTGCTGTTCAGTGCCAAAGTGCAAGTGCTTCCTTTTGTAAATTGTTCTTATGGATTAGTGACTCCATGATTGGTTATTTGATTTACTTGTCAGACCCTAGTACAGTGCACCGTCTGTGCCCAGGGCCTGCAAATCAAATGCTGCTGGTGGGCTTGCAGCACTGATTGTGCCACCCACAGAGGCAGCCTGTAAAATGTGACTCAGGCCTGCCATTGCAGAGCCTGTGTGCAGTCTGGGACTGCCATGTCGACCTAGCAAGTGCACACACTTGCGAGTCCCCAAACCTTCCCTTTTCTGCATGTTAGTCACCCCTAAGATAGGCCCAATGTACCCCTGTGGGCATGGTGCATTGTATGTGAATGGTAGGACATGCCCTGATGTGCGTGGTATGTCCTGATAGTGAAATACTGCCCATTTTGTTTTTCACTATTGCAAGGCTATCTGTTCCCATAGGCCAGAATGGGCAGTTTGCTTATAACATATTATCAACATAACTGACCCTAGGAACAAGATGGGTAAATAAAGTTTAGTATGCCTGAACTCAGAATGTTAAAATGCATCTTTTAGTGTGAGTGATATTTACATTCTTGTTTGAAAATACCACTTTTAGAAAGCGGGTATTTTCTTGCCTAACAATTAGGCCTCTGCTAGGTTTGTGTATTGCATGTCTGGCTTTTGAATGACAGGGGCTGGAGGAGGGCAGCGGCTCTGGCAGTCTGATGAGTCAGGGTTCGGCTGAATGGACCTGGGTTGAATTTAGAGTAGGGGGATGATATTTCCTTTCACCTGCCAGGGCCAGGTCTACTTTCAACAATGCTGTCTCCACCTCCTGCCAGAAAGCTGCACCAGAGAGGTCAGAACTGGTTTTGGCTGGGTACAGACACACTCTGCCTTCAGAGAACAAAGGATTTTTGTGTATAAAAAGTAGGTCCCAGATGCCAGACTTTTAGATTACTTCTGGGAAATCAAGAGGAACCTTTACCAAGTAGAAGAGACGGAGAAGCTGAGGAATAATACTGCCCCTGTGTTGTTTGCTGTCTGGGGTTGGCCTGCAGTGGCTGTTTGCTGCTAAGGAAAGGAGAAAAAGGTCTTTGTTGTTTGCTTTGTCACCTGCTTGAAGAAAAGATCTCCAAGGGCTTGAAACTTAGCTTGCATCCTGTTCTGAAGTCTCAGGGACACAAAGACTTCATCACCAGCTCCCCTGAATTTCCTTGCTGGTAATTCCAACCTGAAAAGAGGTGCCTGCTGCTGTTTAGAACCTCTAAAGACTGTTTGTCGCTGGGAGCTGGAAGATCAACGCAACGAGGAAGAAGCGTGTCGCATCCGCACATCTTTACTTTAAATCTTCAGTGGGGTCGAGGGCGGCCTACCGGTGGTTACTTGTTGTGTTCCTTTCTTTAAAAGCGCTTAGAGACCAGTGGTGATTTGCGCTATATAAAACTATAGTAACATAACATAACATAACATTTCTAATGCATCGCCGAGTCATGGGGAAGAAGCGTGCCACATCCGCACTGGGTTCCGACGCCTCGCCGAGCAACTAGAAAGATGCGCGCCGCATCCACACCGGGTCCCAACGCATTGCAGAGAAAACCGTTGCCGCACCTGCCGTGCAGCTGCAAAAGTTCACGCATCGTACCATCATCTCATCGCATCGAGCCGCCATGCTGTTGCATCGCACCGGATCGTTGCAACCCATCGAGGCGCCATCTTGTCGCATCGTAAACGGAGTGCAGTAAGTAACAGATGCATCCCCTCATCTCAGGTAAGGGAAAGATTCATCGCCTCCCCCGAAGCAAGGAACTAACGCATCTTCTTCCCTGCAACCCTTTTGTTTGTTTTGCGTGACGCATCTAAGGTACTTTGTGGGAAAAGTGTGCCATTTACAACTTGCATTGAACTGAATTATTTATACCATTTAAGAGCCTTATTTTTGATACTGTATTGTGGATTTCTGTTGTTTGGTCTTGTTTTGGTTTAGATAAAGATTACTTTTTTTTCTAAACTGGTGAGGTGTCCATTTGTAGTGTTTTCACTGTGTTAGGGTATGTGTTCACAAATGCTTTACACACTGCCTCTGAGATAAGCCTGTCTGCTCCTGCCAAGCTACCAAGGGGGTGAGCAGGGGTTATATCAGGAGTGCATCCCCCTTTCCCTGACTAGAAGCAAGGGCCACTATTTCGACAAAGGAACCTACCTCTGCCAACTACAGACCCCATTTCTAACATGATTTTTCTTGCTTCTACCATCCCTCTCAGACTTATATTTGTTTTTTCTTTGCCTCGAGATCGTTTTACTATCCCAGGGTCCATCTTGGTTCCCTTTCTTACCTGCCGTCTTCATTTTTTAGGTCTCTATGCTTCCAGACCAGCATTAATCTGTTTTACAGTTCTACCGCCGTCCTCTCCATTAGAATATATAGTTGCAGCGTTCAGTTACACACTTGCCTTTTGCTGTCACTCGCTGTGGTTCTCTAGGGTACTTCCTCGATCTCGATATCTCACCACATACTTGTCTCTTCCTTTTTCCTTTTTCCCGCGCTCTGCGGCTTCAGGGTCCACCATCTTACAATTGTCTTTCGGTTACTCTCATGCTTCTGAAAGTCGGAGGAGAGGTCACGGAGCTCGCTGGGGCTTGTAACGATGCCAGACACGGACGGGTGTCTGTTTCCCAGTCTTCGGATGTCTCTCGAGAGATCAATACTGCCCAATGTGACAATGTCACCACCTTGGGAGCGGGCAGAGTGCGAGGAGCTGCTACATCAACGCTGTGGTGCAGTCATCGACCGCCCTCTCGGTAGCAGGTCGGGAAATCAGTGTTTGCAGGCGCCCTGTTATCAATGGTGCGGCAGGTGCAGTGGTACCCGGGCCTGGGAGGAACACTGAACTTCAATGTTTGTGGTATTTTACTACACTGATAACCGGCAGAGGCACCGCTTAATTTTCCCGCACTAGGGCCCTTGGCACCCTTGGTAGGCCCCTGGCGGCCTAATCATGTGAAAAATGGAACAGGGCCAGCTTTTCCTCAACTTGAAAAACACAATTTTTAAGGCTAGAAATTAAGTAGAGAGCCAGTTCGGAACCAGAGTTCAATAAGCCATAATTAAGTCAGGTAAAGAGGACAACGAAAAATATATTCAAAACGTTTATAATATCATCCTGGTGGCATGCAGCCATTCTACTCGACAGTCAAAAGGGTTTTCTCGCCAATGTGAATTCTGATCGCTGTAAACGTTTGTGATCTTTTATGGTACAACGCCGAGAGGTTTTTTTTTTTCAATTGGTAGGAAATGGACAGTTCTTCAGTATGGAAGTGGGGCTGCGAACCCCAAGATAATAAGGCCGCCCAGCCTCAGTCACTTCATAGCAGCGATAAACCTCCCACATGTCGCCTGCTGCTTGGCCGCCGAGTGTCACACATTCAAGTGCTGCCAGTCACTACCACTGTGAAAGCTATAATGCAGATAGGTAGGGCCATGCCAATCCTAGCAGTCAAAGTGATGGCAGCAGCGGCGGGGGTGGGCTGGTCAACACCAGCTCCGGATGGAGGCAGAACTCTGCGACCCCATGCTGTGTCTCTGATGAAAGACTTTACCTGCAAAATTCGGTTCTACTGCACCGCCATACATACTCTCTGGGAAAGGGGCGGTTCACACTGCAGCCTATGGTCATTAGGGGGTGTGGACTCTGGGATGCTTGAAACGGGGAATGGTTGGCAAGATCTGGATCTTTGGTCAAGATATGGAAGGCTTTGCTCCAGCCCCTCAGATTATCACTGAAATGAAATGGTTCTGCTGTGCTGTTCATATATAGATGGGGGCGCCAGCTTTTTGACCACATTGATAACAGAGTACTACAGGGTGTGGATGCGTGAGGATGAGTGGCTGGTTTGAGATGTGTGTGTATCTGCTAACCCTGTGCAGCCCCTGCCCTGGCTGAGTGTTCTGGTGCACAGAATGTGCTCAGTGCACATAATGTTGTTCCCTTTCCCTTATTCCACTAGCGAATGTTGCAAGAGTCAGAGACAGAACCTGGAGGCTGAGTTTGGAAACATCAATAGCTCCTGGTGGGGTTTCCTAAGAACCCGTACCCTATATGTTCCTTTTATGTTGGCTATGAATGTGTGTTGAAGACGGTTTTTTACCGCTGCAATGCATTGTCCCCAACTGTACAAATGTCATGGTAGAAAGCAACTTTGGTACCCCGGCCATAAGTCTTCATGACAGATTTCTGTATCTTTTTGTTAATTTTTGACCACAGGATGCACACAAATAAAGTGTGTATGCTCAGGCCCTCTCTTGTTGGATTGAGACCAAAGCAAGGCTCTGTGAACTGGCAGCGCACTCCAAAAATACACATGCTTGGAGAGAGTTATTGCACTCTCAGTCTAATCTTGTGTGAGAAATACAGGCAGTGGTGGCAAGTACTGATTATATTTGTAGGACAGGCCTTTTTCCTGGTGTCTGCATGGAGAGACTGGCCTACTGTTAAAAGGGGTTCTGCCAGTACCTTTCACCGATGTTCTTTACACCATTCATAGGAAGCATGGATTCTACAAGTATGTTTGCTCTGTGATTGTGTAGCAGAGAGAGCTTGAAGTGTATGAACTGTGGGTTACTGCAGAAACAAAGTCTAATTTCACTCTGCCAGACAGGGATGCGAATTGTAGGTAGGCCCTAGAACATGTCTGAGAGCTCTTTAAAGTAGGCCAGGCTCCTGTGAAAGGAAGGAGACAAAGGCCTCTCTGAAATATAAGGTTAGTTTCTGCCCCCTTCTTGCTCCATTCTTCTTTAGGGGTGTTCACAGACTCTGTGTATGACCCACGTGAGGAAATCCCAAATGTTTTTGTTCCAATCTCTCATCGTTTCCATTCAGGGATCACCAGGCTCCACTGTCCACGCAGCCACATCTGCAGAATAAAGGCAAGAGGTTGAGTAGCTTGGTTGACATGGAATGCACTTCCCTGAAACGGGACGTAACTTATAACAGGGATGGGCTCCAGGATCCACATTTTAGCTTGCTAGCCCAGTACAAATGCATGGTGGAACCCCTTGATCAATGTTCCAGCGATCTTTTGTGGTTTCCTGTCCAGTGGTTGCTTTGGATGTTGTGGAACTTTACAGAGAGCTTAATCTTGGAAGATAAGAAAGGAGGCCACTTTGTTGAGGATGCACCAGGTTTGAATGTGATGTGGAGGATATGGAGGAGCAGAGGAAAACAATGGAGGTCTGTGAAGGTTGGGGTAATTCTGTCGAATCAGGATGACTGGAGTATGGAGGACTCACCGCAGAGGCTTTACGTTTTTCTCATGTATGCCACCCATAAGGGCACTGCCTGCATTAGGATGGGATAGGCCCATTACTTGGATTGCAGGTCTGATGTTTAGTTCCATCATAAAGGCCTTCATTCTGCAGAGTAAAGGCAGATGGTGACCGAAGATGTTTCATTTTCTGTGCAATGTGAGTTCTGAAGGTAGGATTTGCAGACATGATGTTGGAGGACACAGTGCTTGCCTAAATCCCTTGTAGCAGGTGGACATCAACAAGAAGCGTGAGAAGAGCCTACAAGCTGCTAAGGAGGCAAGGGCTGCCATGAAGTGCACATAAACACTGGCATTAGATATGAATGTGAGCCGATTTTCACAAACTGGCGCTCAAAGAGATGACAACTGAAACCAGGTTAACCATGATCGAGCCTGGAGTATGATATTGGAAACACTCAATTCAAGAACTTCAGAACAAAGTGTGCAACTCAAATATAGGGTTAAAGATAGGGAGCGCAAGGCAAAGTAACAAACCAGAAAAGGTGGAAAGAGCATCCACTGAACTAAGCCTAGAAGACTAGCTGACATTAGTGGAGGCTCCAACAGGACTATATACTTTTTTGTGGTTGGATACAGCATACAGAGCTCATAGATCTTCTCCTCAGTCAAAAACCCACCAATGTTCAACAATAGCAAAGTTGCTGAATTGCAGATTGATGTCTGGGAACACTAAATGTACATATTTCCCAATAATTACTTAGCAGAACACAACAAGTGTTATTTTCACCTAGAAGTCAAAATGAAACTGTGGGATAAATGTACTCAATACATACTGCTGTCATCAGCAAAGCGTAAGGTCCTCCACAATAGGAAATCTATATACTTCCGTACACGGCTGAAGTGCAGTATGTGGTTGGCAGAGCAAGAACATCCATAAGGAACTATCCTAGAAGGAAGATTAGCCCCCACCGACCCCCACACATATAAACATGATGAGAAATGCAAACGACCAAGGGACATAGACATAGACATTGCTTCAGACGACCAAGGCATTAACTGCCCAAAACTGGTGGAAACATTGGGTTAAAGATGAATGCCCATTGCTCTCTCTCTTCTCAGACCTCTGTACATCTGTGAACATACATTATAAAATGATTTCTCGTCTCATGCTTATTGGCTGTAGTTCTTTGGTTACAGTACTTATGTGCACACGACTTGGTCATGAGAATTTCCTGTAGTTCAGAGCAGACATGCCGTGCCTGAGAAATGTGCGATTTTTCAGAAATGAATGTCTAAAGAAATCCTTTGTTTCTTTGATTGGTTTTAAATGAGAACCTCAGAATTAGAGCCTGATGTGATAGAAATAGCTGACATGTTTTTCGCCCCATGTGGATGGTACGCCTAGGGCTTTTTCAAGGCACAATATGAAGAAGGAACAGCATTCCAGTCATATTAGTGGACTTATCTCAAAAAGAAATCCTAACAAAAATCTCTTCAGTTAATTTCCTGTATCTTAGTCTTACCTTGATTTAACTACCGCTGATCCGAAACTCAGTAGATAGACTTGTTACTGATTGCCACCATTTTCCGTCAGTAACACTCCTGCTGAAAACAATAAGATGGCTGCAAGCCTCAGCTTGAACCTTTTTTAAGTTGATGAGAATTATTCACAGTTCAAGTTTTGGTTTCAAGCTAACCTTGCTGATGAGGGGTGATGCCTCAAAACTGGTCCCAGGATGCTTGTTTCTGGTCCAGAGAGTACCTTGCTTGGCGGTTCAGCTGGACTGTTCCCATAAGGCACAGGGTCAAGACTGATTAGCATATGGCTGGGTCTAAACTGGGGTGGCATGGTGAGCACATGAATTTAACCCAGGTATCTTGACTGAGGGTGAAAGTTTAAATCGCTCAGCATTCCGTTCATCATCTGTGTGTCTTTTGCTTTAGGGCTTTTTCAATGCACGATATCAAGAAGGAACAGTGTTCCAGTCGTATTAGTAGCATTTGTCTCAAAAGAAATCCAAACTAAAGTCTCTGTAGAATTATTCACAGTTCTAGTTTTTGAACAGTTCTCTCATTTATGAAGAGCAACATTATGAGATATCATCCTACTCAAGTGCTTGGCTCTGCTGAACAGTTTCATATTTGCTTCCTCGATTTAGAAAACAGCCACCAGCAGATGACAGAAGACATACCCACCTTTAAAGATGCACCCATTTGAGGAGCAACTAAACATGAAACTCCTCTGGAGGTCACAAGACCATCATTGTGTATGACCATGGAGACACACCTGTCATGAGCCTCACATAGACCTTTATGTGCCTTGGCACAGGGTTTGTGGAACTTTCGAAGGAAAAGATTTTCACTGTATTAGCAGTTAGGAAGAATGTCAGGTTCAGAGTTGTAGACCTAGTGAAAGCCCCTGCCATCCCTGAATATCTATGGCGGTTTGCAAAGAGGAATGTGGAAAACGGAGGAGAAGGGTGAGAGAAAAATCCTTAACTAGCATCCACACTCCATTTGGATTCTTCTGTTTCAAGGGATGGCACCCTGGCTAACACCTCAATGCAACCAGGGCAGAAAACTAGGTGAAGCAGATAAGACATAACACATCTCCCCGTTCCTACCGCAACAATACAGCAAAACGACAAAAATCGAAAAAACAAAAATGAACTACAAAACAAATTAAAAAAACAATGGTACAGCCTAATTCTACAGGAACAACAAAGTCAATGCCCTGTCTTCATAAAACTACAACCATTTTGTTATAAGTACCTTCCAATTTACATGCAGGAACACTTTGTAGATTGTAGTTAAAGCATTTATTAAAGAGTTTTAGTTGAGGTGAAATGGAAACCACCTCAACACATCTCAAACTTTTCAGGTTCAGCTCTTTCTCTCCCAACGATCAGAATCTGGAACTGTAATGTACTTACTCAAACAGAGGTCAGTCGGCTCGTGTAACCCACAGAACAGATCAAATGAAATACAAAGCATTGCATATAACAAACTTACATAACCTGTAAATTATCACAAGATGGTTGACTCACAACATCTCCTCCTTTTGTAACAAAAAACAAACAAAAAGAAATATATATTTAAGTGAAAAAAATCTTGCAAATAGCCTTTTTCCTAGAAATCCGTTCCATCCCAGTTGTCACTCTGGTGTCAATAGCATCTGTGACATTCTCACCATCTCTCCCCATTGAATCTTCCTCCTGAGTACCACGAGACTCACACAGCATCGAAACCACATCTCAAAACTCCTGAGAATATTTGGAAGGAGTTCACACCACAATATGATCACCGTAAGAATCATTAGAATTTGTATCATTACCTTCCACAATTTTGCGTTCCTTCAAAACTGTGAAATAAAACTGTAAATCTCCTGTAATCTGTCATTTCCTCCCTATACTATCTTTTTGAAAATCCTCTGGTGAAACCAAGTTCCAAACATCCCACCACCTTCCATAGCAAGTTTTACAGAACATTTTTAACCTGAACAATTCTGTATGGTGCGCAAACATTAAACTCAGTTTTACTACTGTTTTTCTTTGCTTTTCAGATAATACAGACTCTACCACACGGTGGCTCAACCCAACAAAGCAGGAAAAACTAACACCAAACAAACTCTACCTTTAGAAAACGGTGTTATTTTACAAAATGCAAGGACTCTCTTTTTAGAATATGGCTTGGGGTTTTATTTTACACAATGCTCTATAACAGAAAGGCTTTGCCAGATGTCAAATGCAAAAACTTAAAATACACAAAGATATATATATATATACAATGGAACACTGAAGGGGTGGGGTAAGACCAACATCAGACTAGACCCAGTTGCACAGGAGAGGAAGACAAGGCTGGAAATCGTATATCTGCCCTTACCCTGTTCAAACCTCCATCAGTGTTCAATCCTGTTCTGCCACGTGATGCAATAGACACCTTTCATGAAAACACGGTTAAACAACTCAATGACCTGCAAAAGAATACCTGCTTGCTAAAGAAAAATATGACAAACAGACACAGCAATATGTGGCCCTTGTCTCCCGCCTTACCAAAGATAAGAACATTGTCATCCGTGGAAGTGACAAGGGGGGCAACATTGTGGTTATGACCAGGGGCAATTATGACAAGGAGGCGTACCGCCAACTCAATGATCGGCAGTGTTATGAACGGATCAATATTTTGATACTAAACACCATTAAGGCTGAATTTCATCGCAAATGGTTAAGATGGAAAACCAGCAGAATGATCTCCGATACTGAATTCAAATATTTGAAAATTGAGAACCCTGTGACCCCCCTTATTTACTTTATTCCCAAGGTACATAAAAATGCCGAGAACCCCCCTGACAGGCCTATCATCTCAGCCAGGGGGGGCCTGTTGGAACGCACATCCATTTACATCGACTATTTTCTTCAGGGTTATGTGCGTTCACTTGAATCATATGTACAGGACACAGGAGATTTCTTGCAGAAAATCCAACATATCAAGAGGGTAGAGGGCGATTGGCAGATTTCACTTGATGTCACCGCTCTCTACATAAGCATAGTACACACGGGTGGACTGGCAGCTGTCAAACACTATCTATCCCGACGTTCTCAACTGTTCAGGGATCATAATAATATGCTACTGCAAATGTTGGAATTCTGCCTATCTAACAATGTATTTATGTACAACAATCTCCTTTACCGGCAATTACAGTGGGTGGCAATGGGGGCCAGCTTCTCTCCGAGCTTCGCATGTTTGCACATGGGAACTTGGGAGGAGCTGGTCCTCAAAACCACACTTCAGGAGGTCTTTGATGCTAATATAATTGGGTGGGATCGATTTATCGATGATTTGTTTGTTATTTGGAGGGGCAGCGAACAGTAGGCAAACAAATGTATCAGTGATATTAATACTAATGATCTCAATCTTGTGTTCACAGCCACATTGAGTCAAGAAACTGTTACCTTTCTAGATACTGAGGTGTATGTTAAGGCTGGCAAGTTAGAGACCAAACTCTTGTGCAAGAGTACAGCAGGGAATAGTATCCTGCATGCGGGTAGCGCCCACCCGGCTCATCTCATTGCCAGCATACCCTATGGGGAAATGCTGCGCATGCGGAGGGTGTGCAGCAATCCAACTGATTTAGAGGTGGCCCAAATAACCAGCAAAGGGAGATTCCTGGAGCGAGGCTATTCTGAACAGCTCATTGAGAGAGCCCAGGTAAAATCTATGGGACACAAAAGACAGGATCTTCTTGCAAATTATGGAAAGGATATCAACGTAAAGGAGGTGGCTTTGGCAAATGAGGTAGAACAAGATGTCAGTGAAAGTAAGATCTTCAGAATAATTACAGGATATAGCAAGCAACATAAGTCCATTTACAACATTATCAACAGAAACTGGTCCATTGTTGTTAATGATCCAGTAATTGGGTCCTCTTTACCAAGCAGGGCCTCATTAACATTCAGCAGAGCATCCTCCCTCAAAGATCAGTTGGTAGACACCTGTTCGGAGACCTTAGAGAGAACAACTTGGCTGCAAAATAACAGTGGCTTTTTCAGGTGTAAAACCTGCAAATCCTGTACACATGGGATTAATAAAAAGTCGTATAGGGACGGATTCAGTGAACAAGAACACCCTATCACACAGGTCTTGACATGCAAAACGGAATTTGCCATTTATGTATTACAGTGTCCATGCTCGTTGATGTATGTTGGAAGTACTAAATTAGCTTTACATAAACGCATACTTCAGCCTTTCAGAGCAATAGCCAACCAGGACAACACTTATCCGGTGGCGCGGCATTTCCGTGATTATCATCAAAGCGATAACACCAGCTTGAAATACTACGTCATTGATGCAGCCAAGGCTAGTAGACGTGGGGGCGATAGGGAGGCTAAACTTCGGAAACTGGAGACCCGTTACATATTACAGCTTGATACTAAGGTACCGGGAGGCCTAAATATAACTGAGGACATTTACACATGCCTACCCTAGCTCTCCAGGACACCTCAGTCCAATTCATTGAGAGGGACCCAGACTCAGCCTCGGATCTAATGGGGAGCCGGCCGGCGACACCAATAAATTGAGAGATCCAAGCACATTAATCATTATTTACTATACACAAGCATAGTTCTGTTGTTTTCTGATATAGATCAAAGGGATCCCCGGCTGGGGATCACTTGCACTGAATATTAAGGATGGATTTGACTGTTTACCATATTTGTTTGTACATTAAATTTCATTGTATATATATGTTTATAATACAACTAACGGACATTCTATGCAATTCGACATACTGCTGGGGCTATGATTAGTAGCAACTTCAGTTAATTGATCAACACACAGGTTTTAAGATCACAAAATTGGAACTAAAACACACATACATTTTTTTAATGAAATTTTTCACTTTATGGATGTTTGGCACATTGGGTTTTTATGGAAGGTTTTTGGATGAGGTCTATACATTCCTTACGTCTTATTCATCCGTCAAAATGTGATTGGTATATGTCCATTAGATAATTGTCTTTTGCACTGTATTTTTAAGTCCTAAATATTGCATTCTTATAGTGAACCCAGACCGGTCCGCAAGAAGATGATGAGTACATGTTTACTATTGGCATTATTTGCACATATAGAGAAATTGTTTACTTTGCGATTTTGCACAATTTGATATGCACGTGCACTTTATTAGTAAAACTAGATTAGTAGTATGTTGTATCAAGTTGTTAACATTGCATATTTTCACTATCTGCGGTATTTTGCACTCCACCAGATTGACTTGACAGTGTATATACCTCTATTAACATATCAATGAAAATGTGTTATTAACATTTTGTTATATCCATATGTTTTAGAATATAACAATATGAATATTTTCTCTATAGGACATATAATCAAATTGTAAATAAAATGGTAGAACTCCAGTAGTGAGCCATAAATGAATCTGACATAAACAAATATATGATTTATACCACATGGTTCAGGTATTTTACCGGCATTACAACATATCATAACTATTGGAAAATGATGTTAAATGATCGACATTGGTAAGCTCTGATTTTAATGGATTCACATAATGAACCTTTCTTCCATATGTGCAAGCATCACGTGGTGTTGATGTGATTTGACACGGGCACTTTAAAAATGAGCATTTGTATGAGGGACGTTGTCATGTGAGCAAGTCTCCACAGAGCCGAAACGTCATGCGGCATACTCTGCTTCAATAAAAATTTCTGAGCAGTAAATTGGTCCGTGTCCGAGAAGTCTTTGGTGGCAGGACGGGAGTTGCTTGCTACCTGTGTCAAGACGTGGTACTTCATGATATATATATATATATATATATCATGAAGTACCGCATCTTGACACAGGTAGCAAGCAACTCCATCTTGTCAGACACCAGCTGCACACCATTATCTATAACTAGTTCCAATGGAGTATCTTCTAAATAAAGACATTTCCAAGATGATCAATCACCACCTGAGTAGCCACACTACCTACAAAATCATAATATTACTATTTGGGAAAAAAATCCACTACAATCATGCAATGTTGATATTACAGTAAGGAAAAATGGATCCTGCAATGCTTAAAGCCATTTTTTTTCATGGTGCGTCTGCTAATGGAACCAGTACCATCAGTGTGTCGCAAAGTTTCCAATGTTTATTATATAATAAACACTTGTCACATCACTTTTCCATCTCATCCACATCACCAACCATTCCCAGCCACCAGAATGAACAACTGGGAACTTTCTTAGTAGAAGAGGATCCTAAATGACCAGTATGAGCCAATTAAAATAACCTAGATCATAACTTATTGGGGGAATAAACTTATCTACTCTGAGCAAGATATTGTTTCCCACTGTTAGTTCATCTGCATCTTGAAAAAAACCTTTTAAGATCACCTTAAAAATGTTTAATATGAGGCCAACCCTTCTCACATGCTAATACACTTTCTTGAACACACTAGCCTCTCCACTTGCCTTAGTCCATTCCACCTCCTCTATCATCCTATCATACTTTGAAACAGCCTCGAAACATCTATACCAGCTACTACACATTCATCATAGAAAATATACTATTCTTCAGTTTCCCCATCAACTGGAAGATGAAATAATCTGCACGAAAATTTGCTGATCCTACAATATGGCAAACTTTAAAATTGTACTCTTGTAATTTGAATAACATTTGAATAAATCTAGAAGATGCTCCTGACATTCCCTTGCCCAATAATAATAATAATAATAATAATAATAATAATAATAATAATAATAATAATAATAATAATAAAAATAATAATAATAATAGTAATCATCATATCATTTATAAAGGGCATAAATAAACAGACAATGTGTCTACGCGCTGGACTCTATGGGCCCGATTCACAGAACAAATTTAAGACTCAATCCTAAACTTACTACTATTTTGGTATTCACAGAATGCACTTACTACTTTTGGCATTCACAGAATGAACTTACTACTTTTGGTATTCACAGACAAACAAGACAAAATCCTAACTTCTGTTTATACTAAAAGTAGTAAGTTCATTCTGTGAATGCCAAACTAGTAAATTTAGGATTGAGTCTTAAGTTCATTCTGTGAATCGGGCCCTGAGTACTCATAGGAGTTGAACAGTAGAGGTTAAGGAATCACTGGACTGCTCTGAGTGAGTTAATTAGATTAGAAGGTCATTACAGTGGCATAAAATAATGCCAATACCAATTGCACTTGCATCAACATTCATGGTGCATTCAACACCTGAAATGTACATTTTCAATGTTGGAACATTCATCAACATGATTTTTATAACAACAAACGCTTTTTTTTCTACATCACCCCAGACAAACATTTCTCTCTTTCTCAACTTTTTCTTAAGGGTCTCCATAACAACTGCGTTCCACTCCACAAACTTACAATAATAGTGCCACAGTCCCACAAATGACCTTAACTCATCTTTATCTTTGGACAAAGCCTCAACCATCAATGCCTTAAGAAGATCCAGTTTGGGCTCGATGCCCTTGGAAGTTATTCTATTTCTAAGACATTCAACTGAGTCTGGGAAAAAGTTGCATTTATCTTTTGGCACAGTAATACCGGGTTCTTTCAAAATTTCTCAGTACTTTCTTCAAAATTACTTAGTGTTCTTCCACTGTTTTTACAAAAAATAAGATGTCATGTCATCTTGGAATGCATGTACACCATTTACATTTTTAAATGAGCAAAACATGAGCTTCTGAAAGACACTAGCCGCTGAGGTTAACCCGAACTGCAGCCATAGATACTTAAATGCACCAAATTAAATAATGAATTTGGTCAACATTTGAGATTCATTTTCTAAAACAATCTATTGATATGCTGCCCTCAAATCAATGTTGCTAAAGAATTTAGCTCCTCCAATCATTGTCAGTAGTCTCTGAATCTCAGATAGTGGGTGACAGTCCACCACTATGTTTTTATTCAAAGAGCGTAAATCAGGGCAAAGTCTTAATTGGCCTCCTTTTTTCTTGGCTATCACAACAGCACTAATTCTTCGTAGCATTCACTAATTCCACAATTTTATCTGCACATAACTCCTCCAAGTGTTTCTTCAACTCATCCCTCACACACCTATCACTTTATGACCAACAGGCACAGCATTCTTTTTCAATAGTGTCTGACTATCAACTACTTTCACTTCACCAATCTTGTCACAAAAAAACTTCAGGATGTTTATCCAAAAGAATGCAATATCTTCACTCTTTTGTTCAACTAACATAATGGGGGTCTCCGTACCAGGCCTTAATTTAATCCCCAGCCTTCCCTGATCAACCCAACCCATAATATCCTTGCCTTTAACAGCCACATAGATTGTGTTTAATATAACTCTCTTGGAAAAATTCAAAGCACCTTCAAAATCATTGTCGTCCATCACTACATTACAGGTTATAGGAAGGGCCCTTTGCAGAGATAATTTTTCTGTGTCATCAAAACCATGTTAGAAGGGCTAAGGAAAATGTACCTTTCTAGAAGGCTGCCTTCTCCTCAATTTGTGGCAAATCTAGTGTTATCTGAATTGATTGCTATTCTGTTTGAGCCATTCATAAGGTTTTTATTGCAACCACCAACAAGGAGATGGAAGGAATGCTTGAATTAATCTGAACCATTGGGGATAGCCTAGAGCCATATTCCAGGCTATTGTCTTTTACCCACTTTGTCACTCCAGACAGAGACCTGCCATATGCAAATCAGTATTGGTTCCACTCCAAAAGAACAGCCAAGGCCGAACTGCCAGACATTGGCTCATCCACATACGAACACAGGTGACCCATGAATGGTTTTAACCTATTTAGGTCTTGCAGAGAGTTATAGCTTGAGACCTGTGGTACAGTGAACACAGAACCCTTGTCAGGGCAGACCCATTGTACACAGGGCATCTAATGCAACGTACTAGGCGATGGAAGGAATGGTTGAATTAATCTCAGCTACATGTGATCTCTCATGTCTGCATTCCAGACCTTAGTCCATCATCATGGAAGACAGCTTTCTTAGTGACCATAATTATCTTAGACGAGGACTCACCAGGCTAATTTAATCCTGAAATGTTAATTGGCAATTCTAAGCCAGGGGTGATCTTAAAAGATGTGGCTCCAAGTGACCACTTACTTGCTCATGACTGCTCTCAGACCACAACTGCGCAACCTGTTCAGCCCGTGGATAATGTTTCGCACAAGGAGGAGTGACTCTGGCTCTAGCGGGTCCTTCCTCTATTAATCAAGACAAAGCAAGGCTGTCAGAAAAAGCCCATGGAGCAGGGTACTGTTTATGTTTATGCAATTTGTAAAACAGCGACTCAAAGACTGTCCCGGCGCGAACCATGTGGGGAAAGGTGGAAAGGACTACTAAATAAGAAGAAACATCTTTAGTCTCTTTCTGAAGAGCTTGGGGTCCTGAGTGATGCAGAGGTCTAAGGAAAGCAAATTCCAGGCCGAGGTTGCCCTAAAAGCAAGAGAGTTCCCTCCAACTCTCTTAAGGTGAAATCGCAGGATGTGGGCAAGAAGCTGCATCGCTGAACGCAGCTGTCTGGAAGGAACATAAAACCTGAAGAAATTTCTCATATAGACAGGACCATGTCCATATAGATCTGAGTGTGCCAGGACAAGGGATTTAAACTTACCTCTTTCTGTTAGAGGAAGCCAGTGGAGATCGCAAAAGTGTTGGCTCACGCTGGTGTTTATAGGGATATTAATAACAGTCCTGACAGCTGCATTCTGGACTACCTGCAGTCTGTTCAAGAGATAGCCTGGCACGGTCATGTACAGGGCTTTAGCATAATCAATGCATGATGATATCAAAGCACGGGTAACTGTTTCCCTTCCTGATCCAAGGGATTTAAGTGTACCAAAGCACTGACCAGCAAGCTTCTTGATCTGAGTAGAGAAGTTCAATTTCTCGTCAAACCATATCCCTAGATTTATGGTGGGTTGGCCCTCAGAGGTTGGCATGGGATATTCATCCGGCCAGAGCAATTTCCAGAACTGGGAGGGGAAGCTCCCAAACAGAAGGATCTCAGTTTTCTCCTTGTTGCACCTTTACTGTGCCGTGGGATGACATTGAAAAACGGCCATCAAGCAGGGTTTTGCTAGAGAGGTAGAGGAATCATTTTTCTTCCAAGTGCAGAGGAGCTGGGTGTCATCAGCATATGCGATGACCTTGGCTCCAAGCTCCTCATCCATCTGTATCAGGGGAGTGATACTTTTATTAAAAAGAAGGGGACTCAGAGTAGACCCCTGAGGCACTCCCGTGGTCATGGTCTGGGGACAGAAAGGAAAAGGGGGAGGCAAACTTGTTGCGTTCTGCCTTCCAGAAAGGACTTGAAGCATTTCCAGGCATAGCCCAAGATTCCAGTTTCCAGATGATGGTCTAAAAGCAAGGAATGTGGCACAGTGTTGAATGCCGCTGAAAGGTCGGACAGAATCAGAGCTCCCCTGCTGCCTGAGTCCAGAGTTTCCCGAATGGCTTCAGAAACTTCGACAAGAACCACCTCAGTGCTGTATGTGGCTCTGAAGCCAGATTGAGCCGGGTGGAGCAGGCGGTGAGTTTCGACATAGTTGGGCATTTGTTTGTTTACCACTTTTTTGAAAACTTTCACCAAACCAGGTAGGAGAGAAATAGGGCGATAGCTGGAAAGGATAGAAGGATCCAGAGTGGGTTTTTTCGATAGTGGCATGATTTTGCCCTGCTTCCAGGCTATAGGCACCATGGCTTCCGATAGTGACATATGGGGTTGACCATCTCAGCGACCGAGGACAACAATCTGGCCAAGGCTCTGTTGGTGAACCCGATTTCAGAGACTTGAGGACCCTCAATGAGTCTGACAGCGCAATAAGTGTAAAAGCCACCATAGTGGGTGATGGTAGCAAGGGTGGAGTCAACCCTTTCGTGGCGAGTTCCCTACAAAGAGGCTAAATCTGATGTTAGAAATTAGCCTGGAGAGCATGAATCGTATCAATGAATTAACCAGAGAGTTCCTCGCACCATGCAGCTTCAGTGGAATGCATAACAGCTTCTGCTCACGGAGATAGGAAGCTTTGAAAGATGGTAAAAATGTCCTTGGTATTGTTCCTATAGAGAGCAATGTATTAGGCATAGTAAAGGATTTTTTGTGTGTAATTGATGCATAGTAGGCCTTTTGAGCCTTTCTAAGTGCCATCCTGGACATCGGGAAATATTCCCGTCTCCAACTGCGTTCCATTTGTTTTGCACAATTGCTTATGGATTTTAAGCTCAGTTGAAAACCAAGGTTTAGAAGGGAAATCCCTGGTGCTCCTAAGATAAGTTGCTGAAGACTGACGCTCAACCGCCAGAGAGGTCCAGCTAGTGAAGCTATCAAGAGCTCCATTCAGGTATTCGAGGAGAGTTTAACATGACTCAGTCAGAGCGAGACCGAAGGCCAAAGGATCTATTTTAAAGGAATATTTGCCCAAAAGCCCTCGAAAGGGTGGGCTCAGTGTATGATTGCTATAGATTTGCCAGGAAAAATAGATCAAAAAATGATCGGACCAGGACAACGGGAGAAGATCTTTGACTGCAATAGGGAAGTTAGAACAAATAGGATCAAGAAGATTAACCCCACAATGAATGGGGGAACCAACCCATTGTATGAGCTGAGCGAGACTCAGCAAGTCAAGGTACTCCTGAGTGTCCCCTGCTTCCCTGCAGTCCCTGTGAATATTAAAATCCCCAAGGAGTATAAAGTAGGTGAAACGTAATGCTCAGGGAAAGATAAGTTCATCCAAGGCTTTGAGAAAAGTGCCTGCAGGACCGGGGGGTCTATAAAGCAGCGCGCCACCCAGTGAGAAATGAGGGGAGATGGTAACACAGAAGTCAAAGGCTTCTCCCTCCACAATATCCAAAGACTCACCACCGTGAAAAGGTCCACTTGTCTTTAAACACAACCGCTACGCCTCCACCCCTTCCAGCTTTGTGATCAGCAGGCAAGATTTTATATCCCCCAGGAATGGCCAACTCGATCACCGGGATAGAGTACTCGGTGAACCAAGTCTCTGTTCTAAACAACATATCAAGAGGCTTGTTGGAAAGTATATCTAAGATTTCTTAAGAGTGTTTGCAAACCAAATGAGCATTGATCACTGCTGCTCTGAATGAGTGCCCCATCTGACTTTTAATTGGGGGGAGTGCTAGGAGGGGAGGGTTCATCCAACCCTGGAGTCAAGGAAAAATTACAGTGCTCGCAGACAATGGTTGGGTTGTCTAAGACCTCCCATCTGCTCGAACCATTACATAACTGAGGGCAGAGCAAGAGCAGCTCTTCACGGCTGTAGGGCCAAGGGACAGACTTGCAGTGAGGGCTAAAATGGGCAGCCTGGTTGGAGCTGGCCACTTCTGGGATGTAGACAGGTGCAGGCGGGCTTGCCTAAGGGGCACCTTTGGTGCCCCTGTGACGGGCCCCTGCACCCCCACACACTGCACATTGTAGTAGTGATCCCCTTCAGACGACTAGAGCACGCACAAACAAAGATGGTTACTGCCACTGTACATCAAGTATGTAAACTTCTGAGACAGCGTCAGCATGGCAAATCAGGCGAACAGGTTGCCAATAGTAGTGCGCTGAGGAAATGGGTAACTTACAAGGAGAAGTAAAATTGTATATATTCCGGCTGATTTCTATGCTTCCTAGGGCAGCAGTGGAAAAACACTGCTCTCAGCAACAAGCACCACAGGTTCCACACTCCCTGTATATATGCTCCACTCTGTTCTCCAGTTCCCATTCAGATAATTCTTTGGTCAATCTATCTGATTAATCTCTTCTGCTTAGGACTGAGTGGGGGCATATAGAAGAGGGTATACAGGAGCCATCTTTAAGATCAATTATGTTGTTTGTACAATCTCAATGAGCTGAGGCACAAGCATATTTTATCCAAGCAAGAGCAGATAACTAACAAATTAATTAGTCACTCGAAGAGGTTTCTGGGCAGATCAGCAACCTCACAACCGAAGTAGCAGGCTTGCAGGAGAGGATCGCTCGAAATGAGGAACAAGCAACGGCAACACCTAAATCTATTGAGAATCATGAGGGCCTACTTAAATCTCTTAAAGCTAAGATGGAGGACATGGAAAATCAACATAGGTGGAACAAAGTGAGAATTTTTGGGATACCGGAAGGCAAAGAGGGCTCAGACTCTCTGCAATATATGGTTCAATTGTACATGAAGGTTTTTCCTGATCTAAGTGACTGGAATTGGGATTTACAAATACAACGCGCACATCAGCTTCCTCTCAATCGTAATGTCTCCAGTACCAAAACAACACAACACCGACCTATGCTGATATACATTGGGAACTTCCTCCTCAGACAAGCTATCACTCTTACTGCCTGACCTACGTCATCAGTGGTAATAAACAATTTGTCTATTGTTGCTCGCTCTGACCTATGTAGATCCTCAATGGACTGGAGATGGAAGCCTCAGCAGTTTATTGATTCATTCAAAGAAGCAGGCGCTCAAGCCTTTTTTGCAGGAACCCGCCCGCCTCAAAATTATGAAAGATGGTAGGTCTGTATGTGTTTCTCGGAAGATGATGCGGCCCAGGCCTTAGCCTGGGTCAAAGGGGTGAACACTCATATGTCACTATCAAATAATGTATGAAATGATAATATGATATAATATGCTATAATGGCACCAAGTCAAGTCAAGTCAAGTCAAAGAATTTATATAGCGCACTACATACCCAGAGGGTCTCAAGGCGCTTAGGGAGGGAAGGAGGATTACTTGTCAAATAACCACATTTTAAGTTGCTTTCTGAATGCTAGGTGGTTCTGGGTAAGGCGAAGGTAGGTGGGGAGTGAGTTCCATGTTTTAGCTGCCAGGTATGAGAAGGATCTACCTCCCATGGTGGTCTTGTTGATGCGAGGTACAGTGGCGAGGGCTTGGCTGGAAGAGCGTAGTTGGCGGGAGGGGGTGTAAAAGGACAGTCGTGAGTTGAGGCATTCTGGTCCGATATCGTAGAGTGATTTGTGTGCGTGGGTTAGAAGTCGGAAAGTGATCCTCTTATTGACGGGTAGCCAGTGGAGGTTTTTCAGGTGACCAGAGATGTGTTCGTTACGCGGGATGTCTAATATGATTCTGGCTGAGGCGTTTTGGATTCGTTGGAGTTTTTTCTGGAGTTTAGCGGTAGTACCTGCGTAGAGGGTGTTTCCGTAGTCCAGTCGGCTCGTGACCAGAGCATGGGTGACTGTTTTTCTTGTTTCGGTGGGGATCCAGCGAAATGTTTTTTTGAGCATGCGGAGAATGTTGAAGCAGGATGAGGAGACATCACAAAACCACAGTTTTGCTTCGTCTTTTTCTTCTCTATTTTTACTTCTTTTGTTTTTTCTGGTTTATGCTGCTCTACCTTTCTGTTACTCTCTAAACCACGATATTTTCTGTATGGGCGGGTGGGGCTCCCGGGATAGACGTAATAGGGGGCTCTTCTGCCTTATTCTCCATCAAATGTTCTAGAATGGAGTGATACCTTCCCTAGGGCACAGGGGGGTGAGGGTTTTTGTGTGGGGTGGTGTTTGCAATGGGCATTGGCCTCCAAATTAGTGCCAAGGATGGTTCTATCCAGTTTATTCAGGCCATTCAAACCCACATGCACAGGTTGAGGCTTAGGAGAAATAGGTCATAATAGGTTGAAATCAAACAGGATTTACATTTTGTTTTTTGTATATCCGGTGTTCACATTGGAATATCCAATACAGGAACTCATATTCTGTTATTTCTTTTGATGGCTAAGATGGCTAAGATTAAATGTATGTGTTGGAATGTGTCAGGGATTAATGCACGGTCCAAGGGACAATTGGTACTGTAAGAAATTGCACATTATAAACCTAATTTGCTGACATACAAAGATAGGGCCCTACTTAAGGATCTAGGGTACAAGATGATTGTCTGCATACCACAGTCTAAAGCCATTTGAGGTGTGGCGATGCTCTCTTCTAAAAGGTTTTAGGGCCAGGTATTAGAGATCCTAGCGGACTCTAGGGTGAGATGGATTTTAGAACAGCTGCTTTTATATTCTGTTACATTTTTAATATGTGTTGTTTATGGACCAAATACCGATGATCCTGAAATATTCTATACACTCTCACTGGAATTATTGAGCTGGGTGGGGGAATTGGCATAGATTCTACTAATCGTAGGGCCACTGTGCGTAAACCCAGAATTAGGCTCTTCTTGAATGACCTAATTCATTTGTATGGCATCTGTGATGCCTGGCGGACTCTATAATGAAGATATCCTGCTTATACATATTATTCCCATCATCACAAACAATACTCAAGAATTGATATGGTCTTCATTAAGCATATGTGGTTTGAAACTATGGAAATGTCAGTATGTCCAAGGATAGTCTCAGACTATAAGCTGATCAACTTCCAATTTTCCCTGGATGTAAGTTGTGATAGGCCCAGTACCTCCAGGTTCACATTCCCTCACCACTTACTGACTAATAGAGACCACATCAATCTTATTTCGGGGTCTCTTAAGGAGTTTTTATTACTAACTAGCTTACCTGTCGCGCGTTGCTGCGATCTCAGAAGAAAGGAAATTCAAGGAAACTCGTTATGATAACATTCAATTTACATTGTGTCATTTTTATTGAAACTTATTAATTTTAATATTGAAAACATTTGAAAGTGTGGCTTGAGCAGTGCGTACTTGATCGGCTTCCAATCTTGATTCTCGTTGCTCTCCTGTTTAATTCGAGTGGGTTTGTGCAGTGCGTAATTGATCGGTTTCCAATCTTGATTCTCGTTGCTCTCCTGTTTCATTCGCGCGGGCTTGAGCAGTGCATAATCGATCTGTTTCCAATCTTGATTCTTGTTGCTCGTTCGTTTGAGAAGAACGGGCTTAAACAGTGCGTACTCGATCGGCTTTCAATCTTGATTGTTGTTGCTCGTTCGTTTGAGAAGAACGTGCTTGAGCATTTTGTGTTCGCACAGCTTCTAATCTTGCTTCCCGTTGCTTGTCTGTTTCTGAAGCTTGTAATGCCTTTTTCTTTTGTGCTTCAGATGTAGATCGACCAATCGATTTCCGTTTGGGGAGCATAACTGTCGACGATGCTCGCAAATTCGCTGACAATTTCAGTATTCGAAAGATTATGAAGGACCTGGGGGGCGATATTTAACACATTTTTTTTTTTGCCAGAAACCTTCGCTGGAGTGTACTAAACAACTTTTAACAATTTTTATTTTGTTTTGTTTGCCAGAAACCTTCGCAGGAGTGTACTCAACAACTTCCCAAAGTTTCATGCCGATCGGATGAATGGTGTAGTAATGCATAAAGGACAAACAGACAGACATACTTTTGTTTTTATATATATAGATAGAGGGTGAACTTTGCCATCAATAATATGGGACACTATGAAGGCCTATGTCAGTGGTATTACGTTCAATATATAGTCAAACTAAATAGAGCCACCTCCATTGAGGCTAATTTTCACCACCAAACGATTTGCCACCGGGAACAGCTTCATGCACTCAAAATTACACAAGGTGCTATTGATGCATGCCAAATATTCGCTCATTCCTTATTAAGGAGCCCTCTTATCCATAACGAATCTGTCAGTCACAGACCTGTGAACATATATCATCCTTGGTGAAACATGCTATTCTCCTGGCTTGCTTCCAGCCCTGAAGAAGTCAAGGGTTACACACCCATTTGACGAAACACGTGATGGCTAGCCTGTGAAGTGATACACGATTAAAACAACACTTCAAGAAATAACTTTTGTTTTATCAATATATTATACTGTTTTTTCTTACTGCTTATCTGCATGTGCACAGGTTCGGTTGTTGTTTAAGGCAGACTTTTGTACTGATTGAGGTTTTAGGGGTTTGTCCCTCACCTGTAGCACCGCATACGCAATAGACCTATGAACCAACTTCAAGCTATTCGGTGAAGCGCCATTTCATACCCTGTGAGAATTAACACCCCCACTTTTTGTTGCAAATATTCGCTCAACTTCGAGAGATCGGGCCTGTGCTGGACAGTGATTGAGGGAACAGATAGCTACTAGATTTGTCAAAAATAAGAGTCTCCAGTATGAATATGGGAAAAGGGTCAGCAGAGTATTAGCATATCAAATTACAGAAAAGCAAAGTGAGGGTAAAATTCATCAAGGGGCTAGATGGAAAGCTTTATTCAAACGCCACAGCGATTTTAGAACAATTCTCTGTTTTATGGAATATACAGCCCGTCACCAGGGATCAATCAATCTAAATGCATAGAATATATTCAAAGTTGCAATCTCCCATCTTCAGTAGAGGACCAGTCAAAGGAGTTGGTGTCAGATATTTCAATGTTGGAAACTGAGTCCGCACTAATGGCCCTGACCTCAGGTAAGGCTGCAGGGGAGGATTCACTTCCCATTAAGTTTTATAAGTTATTCAGGGACATACCAAGTTTGGAATTTGCTTCTGTCTCTCAGTTTATTCATACAGGAGGGCCAGTCCCAACAAGATGGCAAATAACTAATATTGTTGTCTTTTTAAAAAAGCAAAACCGGCAGAGGATCTGGGCTCATACCGGCCCATTTTACTCAGTAACACTGATGCCAAATGGTTTGTAAAATTGTGGGCTTTTCGCCTTACTACAGTAATTCCAGCTTTTGTATCCCCACAGCACCACAGATTTGTTTCAGGGAAGGACACTATTGCTCACATCAATTCAGTAATTGCTGCCTTTGACATCACTGAGAAGTGCAATATGAATATGGGCATGATATTACTTGTCGCCCAGAAGGCTTTTGACCGTGTTGCATAGGATTGCTTATGGATCATTCTGTCTGCTTTTGGTATAGGGGAAGATTTTATTAAAATGATTCAGGCACTTTATGAGACATCACATGCCCGGGTGGCACACACCGGGAACTACCCTGGATTATTTCTGATCTTTTGCGGGAAAAGTCAGGGGTGTCCACTGTCCCCTCTCCTTTTTGACTTGTACTTGGAGCCCTACTTACAATCCCACTTTACGAATTTAGATATCAAACCATGGGCTCACAAGGGTCAACACTTGCAACAGCAATTACTCAGATTGCTCCTGAAGCTTGCTAATTTGGCCACATCTCTAGCTACAAACTGAATTTATCTTAAACCCAGGTTCTTCTGAATTTCTTCCCTGATGTTTCTATAATTGGGACCACTACTTCAGTGGTTTTCCTAGGTGTTAGGCTTTGCCCTGCGGTTTCGGACACAGTTAAGCTAAACTACAAACCTTTATTGGCAGCAACTATTGCTAAATTCCAATCATGGAGTAAGCTACCACTAACCTATATTAGGACAGATAAATATAATTAAAATGAATATTCTTCCTAAATTTCTTTACTTCATGGTAATTTAATTCTCCCTATTTGCGAATTCACAAATTTAAAATGTTCATGCATTGCATTTAAGAAATCTTAAATTGCGTTTTCTTAAATGCAATCGCAATTTTAGAAATAGCAACATGATTGCGATTTCTAAATTTGCGAAAAACATGATGCATCCCAATTTTGTCAATTGCATTCGCAAACGGCCGAAAATTGAGATTCGCACCGTTTGCGAATGCAATTGACAATGATGCATGTGCCCGTTAGCTTCTAAATGGACTCAAAGGTTGCTCAAGCTGCCACTAAAAATCATTTTGGTTAATTTCTTCCCAAGCACTGCTTAAACATAGAGATTGCTTTTTCTCTTGGCGATGGGCATGCTGATCTCTTCTGTGCTCATGACTATAAAAGAGGATCCCTGGATGCTGAAAGGAAAGTTACTTACTTGTAACCCTAGTTCTGCATTGTAGAATTCGTCATTGAAGTCATGGACAGCAATCCCTTCTACCTGTTCTCTATGCTTCAACAGTGGAAAGCTCCTTGCGCATCAATACATTGATAAAAGCTGCTCAAAACGAACTGAGGCTCCCAGACAACTGCCAGTGCTAGATGTGCTAAGATATGGAAGCTTTCCAGCTTCTCTTTACATTCTGCCCATCAGTCTACTTTTTTCGTTACTTCAAATTTTCTTCTTTTCTCCTTAGGGCTCTTCTCTGTAAATACTTGAGTAATTGGTGTTGCAATGCAGTCTTATCTGTTAGGAAATAGCCTACATGGGCTGTAGAGGCTGTTACTGCATTTAAATAATTAATGCCAGACTTAACTCCTAATGCCTGTACATCGCTTGTATGAATTTAAGTGTTCTGCGATGCCCATATGCAAGCTAAAATATTCTATTCTCATGCAGTCAACAAAAAATCATATGATGCAGAACTAAGATTACAAGTAAGTAACTTCCAATTTGAGCATAGGTTCAGGAGCGAGTGGGTAGCTTCATATAGCACAGAAGGCCCAATCAACTGCTTACAGGTACACCCAACCTTGCAGGTAGGTTGAAAATTACATGTTAATGTTGTGGACAGTTTGTTAACTAATTTATATATAGGGCAATATGTTGTCAAATGCATTAGATCTGTAGTTGATAAACAGGAGTGGCTCCCAGTAGTCATAGATGGGGCTCTAGCTTTCTTCAGCAAAGTTGTAATGCAAGATGTTTCTGCTTTACAACCCATGCTTTCCATGAATGAAACCAGTGTGGATCCATGCTATTTGTATTAGGACACACCATTAGTTACAGAGGGCACATCTCTTCTAAATTCTCAAGTAATATTATCCAAGGGGGAGGGCACTCCAAGATTTATATTGACCAGGGTGGATTAAACAGAGGCGAAGAAGACAGGCCCATTCCACCCTGGTCAGTACTTACCTTGGAGTGCCCTCTCACTTGCATCATAGTGCTACTGTAAATCAGACTATGTAAAATTAGAGTGAAATTCTCAAAATTATTTGTTAGATGGTGTGTTTTTATGGGACTTTCTATGTTACAGGTTACAAGAAGCACAGCTGTTGGATTTTGTTGGGCGATAAGGCTCCACCATTTTTGTCTCACTGAAATTCATTGTTGTGAAAGTCTGGTTTTTCAGGCTTGCAAAAAGATGTACATAGAAAGGGTGATAGCAATTTTAGCCAGAACATAAATCATTTGCTGGTGGTAACATAATCATTTTAAAAATTGTGGTTACCTCTAAGGTGATTGCATCCTTTGAAAATGCTGATCCTCTGATGGACTTTGATGAACTGTTTCTGAGAGAAAATGTTTTTCTCACATGATTTTTTCATGGAACTTATAAGTGCGCTAGAAGCTAAAATGAAGACACATTTTCTACAAGTTCATAAACATCTTCTTCAGCCATAAGGAAAGAGTTAGAGTTTTTTAATCAATATCTTAGTGATCTATTGTATGTTCACAGCAGATTTCAAATGAACAAGTAGTTTGCTAACCTTCTATATTGATGATAACATGGACGAAATATTGCTGAATATGAGATCTTCAGATTAAAGCCTTTCCTATAGAGCTGTCTAAAGTAAATGAGCCTTGGGGTGTCAATGCAGACTGGTTTGAATATAGGTGAGGGAATGTTTAGAATTGTTATGATGCATGCGGTCAGAGGCGGGAGTCGGAGGGACTGACCAATGCTTTCCAACTCACCATAGTACCTTAAGGACGGTGTTTCCGTCGTCGGGATTAGGATGTTTGCTTCCGACAGCAATTCTATGTCGGCCTTTCCGACATGGAAAGGCTTTCGGAAGTGACATTGGGGCCCCCTAGCAGGTCCCCTGTCCCTCTGCGGCCTCCACGTTTGGGCCTGGGGACCACCCATGGTGCCCGGCTAACCTTTCCTGCACCAGATGGCAGGCACCATTAGGTGCCTGCCACTCGGTTTAGGGATGTGTAAAACTTAAATGTTCCAATGGGAGCTTGTGCTGTGGTGGTTTTAGCCCGGCACACATGCTCCCATTGAAAAATAGATGTTTCCAACCCCACCATGTGTGGTTGCTATCGAAATAATGCGGTATGACCCGCCGACCTGAGGTCAGTCGGTTCCCAATCTGCAACGGTGTTGGTCGTAGGCAACTCTGACCGACATCATAATGAGGGCCTTAATTTTTCTTTCTACTTTTTCCCCACTTCCTTTTGTCAGTTGTTGCATCTCCTGCATGAGAGTTCAATGGTCTCAAATATTGTTTTGTGAGATAGATAGAAAGAAATTACGAAACACATTAAAAAATATCTGTTTATTGACAATACCACGAATGAGCGCACGAATGCCGACGCATCTTGGCCCTAAATGTAACCTGTAGCATGTACTGTTTCAGGGAGGGAACTGTTTAATATCCTTATGAGGGGAATGGTCAGGTCTTGAGCATTTTCCTAAACAGGGGTCTGCTAGGTTGTAGCCTAGTAGTAAGCGGCAATTAGTTGTAGAGCTTAGTCACCCGATAGGAAAGGTTTCTGTCCCCCCCCTACCCCCCCTACCCTACCTGGCTATTCGAATTTTGGGGACCTAAGTTGGCAGATCTAAGGTTCCGCTGCGGGAAGTACCATCGGAAGAGTTTCTGCATGTCGAACGATCCCCCACCATACAGTGCTTTATGCACCAGGCATAGAGCCTTGAATTCGATGCGCTGCTGGGCCAGAAACCAATGAAGCTCCGTAATGATGCTGGGAATAGGGTAGTATTTGGGAATGTTAAGCAGCACCCATGCTGCAGCATTCTGTAGAGACTGAATTTTAACTAGTTATTGGCGCTTGTCAATGCCCAGGAAAAGCGCCTTGCAATAATCAATATTCTAAATAATTAATGCAATTACTACATTTTTCCTGAGATCCTGGGGAATAAAAGGCAGAATTTTGTGCAGGATCTTAAGTAAAAAGAGGCAAGAGGAAGTTCCTAGCCTTTAAAGACGGGTCAGGGCAGCGACCTGCCTCTGCTGAACACCATAGTTGATTCCATAGAGGTGGTTCTTTTCCAAACTCCATGACCTCCGTTTTATTTATATTTAGTTGGAGATAGTTCAGATGCATCAACCCCATGATGTGCTACAGACAGTTGTGAAATCTCCCACCCATAGTTTCACTCGAAGAAATAGATATAACTGTCTGTCGTCGGCATAGGAGACCAACGAGAAACAGTGAGCTTTGGTCAGCTTGGCCAAAGCAGTGACATAGATGTTAAACAAGGTCGGCGACAATGCTGAGCCTTGGGGGACTCTGCACAGGAGGGAGAACCTCTCAGATTTAAAGTTGTCCCAGCACACCATCTGTTCCCTAGAGGTAAGAAAAGAGGTGAGCAGGGTTAGGGCCGTCTCTTTAATTCTTGTTGCCTTTAGCCGCTGCGTTAATACCAGATGGATAACAGTATCAAACGTTGCTGATAGCATGTATGTATTACATTGGCTGCATTCTAAGGACATTAAAACTTGTAGAACAAATTACATTGTAAATCAGGCAGAATATAGACACTTTAAAACACTTTATGAACATAATACAAGTAAACTGAAATTAATGTTCACATAAATGCATTTATTTCAGAAATCAAGATAAGTACACTGTTCATATACATATTTAGCCTTCTGCACAGGAAAGTGAATGGTTCTACAGTTGTCTTCTTCAGCAGCCTGTCTCCCTTCTGTGACCTACTTGAGCATTCAAGTTCTCTGTAATTTTCAAAAAAATCAGGTATGTGAAGAATGAGTACTCATATGTGGGCTGATATTGTGAAGAGGCTTCTTTCGGGTACTAGCTATAAATCTCCTGGGCAGATACCAACGGGCTATGAGCCTTTCAAAATGCAACATTTTTGGTAGTGTACAGCTGTCTGACTTACAATTGTTTGTCATTGTCCCTTGGTCACCTTTAGTGACTCCCCTACTTTTGCAGTAAACTTAATGTGCAGGGTTCAAAAATCGCTCTTTTTTTCTTTGAACATTCTTACCCCGCTTTGTGTTCCTTTCACTCCCTCAAACTCAGGTGTAATGCCCAATGAGTTTACTCTTGTTAGTAGCACTAGGGTTTAGTTAGTATACTTATTTTTCACCTTGCACACGCCAAAGGCCCAAATACCTGTTCTGACATGGTTTTCAGCTCTATTTCGGAGTGATGATGACTTTAAGCTTGCTAACATCTTGAATCTGTGTTCTTACCTTGTGTTGGCCCTTTTAAGCCCTTTTTTCCAGACCTAGAAGCATAAACTAGAGGATAGCTGCTTAATATGATGATAGATCCCTTATTCCTGACTCTAATCCATCTATTGCCTATTGGCTTTGACATAATTATGTGTCCTTTCATTATCCTGCCTATAGTAGAGGGTGGATCCTGTAGTCCTGACTTTATATTACATATTGGTATGGTTTGTGTAGGTACTCTGACAGAGCTAAGTGTTATTTTATCCTTCTCAGGCCTACAAGGCCCAGAACTAGAGAGACTCCATTTTGCTTTCTGTCCCTGCAGAACTGAGATGCTTGCAGGGTAAAGGTAATGTTTTAGTTTTGAGCTGTTGTTCGTCCTAAGCGAACCGGAGAGAACCGGCCAGAGCTGAATCTAATCAAGAAGTGTCCCTGGGCTCAGGTCTCTTGACGAAACAAGCAGCTGATCACTGTGGGAGCGTCTAGAGCAAGGAGCCTGGTGCATGGACCTGGTGGGAGGAGGCTACTGGCTGGAACTTTCCACTAGAGGAGAGGATTCCATATTAGCGAAGTGCAGGAGAGGAGGGGTGTCAGTTTGGTTCTTGAAGAGAGAGAAGTAGGATGGTTGCTGGAGCTGAAGAGTACAGTTCAGTTCAATTGGTTTTCTGGAATGGAGAGAGAAGGCAGATAATTGCTGAAGCTGGAGAGAGCAGTCAGATGAACGAAGTTGGAACTATCAGCTGGAGCTGCCAGTTTATCAGAATGCATTAAAAGCAGTTACCAGTCAGATGGAGGAGTTGAAGCTGCCAGCTGGAGCAGTTGAGCCAGAGGAGTGAAGCTGTGGGGATGGAGGGAGAGAGAGAGCCCTGATTCCACCAGAGAGAGAGAGAAACATTCCTTCTAATAGGTGAGGTAGTCTGAACTAGTTTGCTTTACACTTACACCTTGATCTTGTCTTTTATTTCCTAGGCTATTGTATTGCTAATCCTTTTTCTTTCAGCGGTGTGACAGTCCCTGTTAGTTACATGTGGATGTAGTATAGTAATAAAGCTTTACAGAGACCCCGCAGATCTGCGTATGTGTCTAGTCCCATTTTATTGTTATTGTAATAAAGATACCCCAGTTCTTAGTGAACCAGCATGTGCCTCGTATTCTTGTTCAATCAGGGTAACCTGTTCTTCTAGTCAGGCATTGTTTTCATGAACGGATGTAATTCCCGGTCAGGTAAGTAGTGACTGAGCAATGAGGGAGAGAGGAGCCCTTGAGCTGGGAGAATAAGTTATACACTAAGTAATTCGGCCATTCCATAATATTATTGTAGTAGTGAACCTCTAGTAATAGTGAGAGAAACTTCCCGACATAGAGAGAGAGAGAGCTGAAGGTATTCATAGGAAAGTGATCGTCGTTGTGTAGCGGCGTTAATGAGAGCACCGGGGGGATACGGTGTGTAGTGAGATCGCTGCTAGGGAAGGTGGCGTTAGTGAGAGCACTGATTGTGGTCAGTGTGTATACCCACAAGATTGTGGCTTGTGAGAGCACCGGAGGGACATGGTGTGTAGTGAGATTGCTGCTAGAGAGAGAGTGGCATTAGTGAGAGCACTGATTGTGGTCAGTGTGTATACCCACAGGATTGTGGCTTGGGTCCTGGATGAAATAGTGAGAGCACTGGGGGGATACAGTGCCTATCTTGAGCGAGCACTGGGTGTAACCAGTGTGTAATGGTAAATAATCAGAATTGCCCCAGGGTAGATTAGTCTGGGCCCATGTGGTCGCGAGACTATGAGGTATGAGTGTGGTGTAGGGCATGGATGTCCTTAGTAATCAGTGAGTATTCCTAGTAAACCCTATAGATTTAGTGGTGTTTCTGATGATATGAGCTTGTATATTGCGAGTTCCCCATCCTCAGGTAGGTAACCAGGTGCCTGGACAGATGGGTCCTGAGGAGGGAGGTGGTTGCGTTTCGGCTGGGTTGGTGGTGCTCTGGTGAGCTGATCCTATCTGGTCCGAGAATCCGGCCGTTACAATACCTTCAGAAACTCAGACAGATGCATGGCTCTACATACATTTTGTTCCTGATCCAGCACTTCTTCACAACAGAGACGAAAATACAATTTATGTTACAATCAGCAGAAGGATTAGGCAGATCGATGCAACACCTATTTAATTGTAGGACCTTCATAAAAATACAGGTTCATCTTTTGTGGGTCACGGTATTAGCAAGTGTCAGAAAACCTATTTTTGCATATTTATTTTTTCAATGTGTTTGTTATGATGGTGCTCTGTTTTCCTATTATAAATGTAATGCTGCAAGATTGCTACTTCGTTTTCTCACTTTGTTTAATTTAAATTTTTTTCTGTCACAGCGACTAAGTAATGCCTCAGATTCAGGCAAAGCTGGAACAGACCTCACTGCACTAGTCCACCGATGGAATTTCTACAACCTGCCCGGCTGAGGACAGTGTGTCAGGTAAGAACAATGAACACGATTATCAAATAAAAATATCAAATCAATGATGTGTAATATTATTATAATTCGTTTTTAATATCTGGAGACCATTAACTCCACCGGGTCACTCTGGCGCCATCCGACCCCTGCCACGTTAATTCATGTTAAGATTCACCTTGTCCTGGCCACAGTTTCTGTCAGTGATACCCTGTCTCCTGTGCAACATGCTCTCTGGCATCTGTTGGTTTCATTGACCTTATTGACTTTGTCGTGTGCACACTAACTGACAGAGATAAAAAGCATAAGGCGGGTAGGACATGATGGCGGGAAAAAGAAGCAACGCCAATGAGAGAGAGAGAGAGAGTGAGAGAACAATAGAAAGAGAGAGAGAGAGAGAGAGAGAGAGAGATGTTTAGAGACAGACAATAAATGTGAGTGCAAGAGAAATAGAAAGGATGTAATAAAGCAGAGACTTATATTGAGGAAGAATGAAAAAGAGAGTTAAAGAGACAGCGGGGCATATTTACAACAGAATGGCTGAGCATGATGTTACGCCACAATTGGTAACACCGCGCTCCGACAGTCTGAAAATGCAGGGATGCATCGTATTTACAATAATATGGTGCATCCCTGCGTTTTCCTTAGTGCTGGAGCTAAATTAAGTTCCATAGTGCCAACGCAGGCACCCTTGCACCATTGTGCAACGGTGCCTGCATTGCAGGGAATGATTGTTCATGTGCAGGAAGGTGTATCTTCCTGCACATAAACAATCACTAATGGTGTTTTGTAACTTCTATATGTGCTGCAAAATGCAGCACATATAGATGTTGCAACTTGTCATTATTTAATGATTGTTTATGTGCCGGAAGGGACACCTTCCTGCCCATGAACAATCACTGATGGTGATTTGCTATTTCTGTGCAGAATGCAGCACACTTAGAAAAAGCAAAAACGAGGAGAAATGAATAATTTCTCCTCGCTGTGCCAGTTTAAGACCAGGTTTTGCCTGGTCTTATTTTTCGCGCTTCCCCATATTTACGGCGGCCTTGTAAATAGGGGGCAGCGTCAAAAAGCAATGGCTGTTGTGGTGGAACGCCCACTGCAACAACCATTGCCAGCCTCTTTCACGCTAAGTGCTGCGTTCAATAAGGGCATTAATAACAAAGTGCCGTTAAGCCATGTTTAGTGTTCTAATACCACCTTGTAAATAAGGGGAAGAGGTTATTAAAACCAGAACGTCAAAAAAGTGATGTTCTGGTGACAATAACCCCTTGTAAATATGTCCTCGCGTTTCTGAGAGAGACAGAATGTGGGAGCACTAAAGACAAGGGAAAGGAACACAGAATTTCCTAACAGAGGTCCAGTAACAGATGAGCGACAGAAAGATCAAGAGAAAACATAATAGAATAAGAAATTGTTAGTATAGAGTGTGAGAGAGAAAGAGGAGATGAACTGAAGAGAAATGAGGGGAAAGTGAGACAAAAAGAGCAGAGATGGCTTTTATGTTCAAACTAAAGAAAACAAATTAGTATGTTTTACACAATTTCAGAATTGAAGAATTAAAATGGAATGATGACCTTTTCTGCTAGGAAATGGAACAAATAGGGCACCTATCCATGGAAAAAAACGAAAGATTACCAATATGACTCACAACCACATTTAGCCCTTCAACTTCCTGAGTGTAATTACTTGTGTAATCCTGGAGTGGTCATGGCATGGTGTATTTACATTTAATCTGATCCTACCCATTCGTATAAGTAGTGTTTTCTGTGAGTTTTCATTCACAAGCAGTTTTTTCAAGGTCATGTCATCATGCATATTCAACATTTTTACAGATTGATTCTGTGATAAATAATTACTACTTTTGCCTATCGCAAATTGATTGGGACACGTAAGTTTCATATATTTTGTTTAATTTGACTCACAGTTGTATAAAATGCATGCACTTTTTCTCTCAGACATGTAGGACCTCGAATGGTGCAAAATATATTCTACTTCATAGGATTTTCATTGCTAGTCATTCACATTAGACGAATTCTACCGGAACATTATCCATCCATCTACTAGCAAGGTCTTGCCTCAAAACGTTCTTGCAGGCTTCTGTGGTTGATGTTAGTGTAAAGTGAGGCGACAGCCAATGGCAATAAGACAGTACTTCCAAACACGTTTTGAACTATGACACACTTTTTAGAACAATAAACATTTGTTACCCACCTAGCTTAATGGACATGAGGGGGCGATTTTTTAAGAATGTAACTATAGCATTGTGTGGTAGAGCATTACAGACATTACTTTTTCAATTGAAATTGCCACTAAATTTGCACAGACATAGAGTGTTACTGATAAAACTATATTGCACACAAAAGATAATCTGTGGAAATCTGGGCCTCATTTATGAGGCTGTGCGTCACTTTTACGCCGCTGGTGCGTCACTTTTAGTGACGCACCAGCAGCGTAAAAAATGTGCCTTGTTGCACCATATTTACAAAGTGACGCATCTAGGTAGATGCGTCACTTTGTAAACCCCTGTGCTACATTATACCTACGCCAGGTATAATGTATGCAGGGTGGGCGTTCTGGCGCAAGAAAGAGTCATAGAAGTGACACAGTGAAATCTATAAGATTTCACTGCGCCACTTCTAGGACACAAATGTGTCAATTTCTTACGCCTGCCTCACAGCAGGCGTAAGACTGACGCAGGCCCTTTCACATAACTCCTTGCGCCATGATGCGTCATACTGTAAATATGACGTATCATTGGTGTCGCAAAGAGGGCGCAGTGAAAAGTGACGCATCGCTGTTTTCACGCAGCGATGCGTCACTTTTCATACATGAGGCCCCTGGTTTCTGTGGCTATTTATTATTTATGTATCACCACATTAAACGTCTTGATTTGTTCTGACCCTATTGAAATCTTTGTTTCCATCACACTTTAGAACTTCAAAAATGTGCTTAATTTTTGCGTTCCTAACTGCATTTACATGTATTTTGCATTTTTTTGTGTATTACGAAAAAATTAAATCCTACATCTTTCCCTTTCAAACTCCATGTACTCCAGCAAGACAGTCACATAATTCACCTTATTTTCCGTTCTCTGACTGCAAAGTGAGAGGAGTTTGCAAACCCCAGTCTCAAAGTTAAAAAACATAAGCAGGCCCAGGGGCGACTTCTCCATCAGAGCGGATGAGCGTCTCCCCAATTGAATGCCCCCCAAACACCAGAGATGAAACCGTCATGAACTGAGTGTGAGGATGGAGCCTGCCGTTGAGTTGCAGCAGAGAGGAGGGGTGGCAGAGGCTTCCTGTGCACTGTTTAAAGTGTGCATGTATCTTTGGTTGGCCGTCTTGCGATGGCCAGCCAGAAATGTGCACTTTAAACCTCACAACCCAACTGTCTCGTACGGATGAGTTGAGAGCAAGCGCAGGCCTCCTGGGGAGCACTGGGTCTCATTGTGTTAGAAGTCTAGCACCTTCGCCAGAAGTTAAACAGCACAAGTGCATGGTGGCAGCATACCGTGTAGCTATCAGTGGTAGTGAACAGGACCACAGGGTCCCATGCCCTGGAGTCAACATATTTATTTATGGGAAGAAGTGCATGCGCCCCTCTTCCCTGAACTTTAAGAAGTCCCCAGTGACCCCTTTCCCTGAGGCCGATATGTTTATAAGGAAGGCCATGCAACAATCTAAAGGGTGTCATATTAAGTAAGGCAGACCTACTGATTTTGTCAAAGGGTCAGTACATCAAAATATAAAAAGCGGTCCTTTTAGATTTATCAATGGGCCAGCGCATCATCATACGTAAAGCAGAACTATTGGCTTTGTAAAAGCCATCAGTAAGTACTATCAAGTGTATATTTTTTGAATTCACAAATTGCTATATTTAATAATAGTGATTGTCGCAAAATACTTTCAATGAAGCATTTAAAAAAAAACATTAACATGTCCTTGAGTCTTTAAAAAAAAAACATTTTTAGGCCACAAGATGTAGCCATAGAACCAACCACAAGGGTCCCTGCACTTCAGCTGAGGAGCCCACAGCTCCAGCTCCAAGTTCCTTAAAAATATTAGTACGTTCTCCTGGGGTACTGGGTCAATGACCCAGGAGACTTTTTTTTAAAAATGTTTCTTAATAAGGCACTTCAGCAAGATTAGAAAACTAGTAAGAAAATACAAAAAAGATCCATGGCGTACACGCAGTTAGAACTAAGTGCCATCATTGTGTTGCTTTCAACGTGATCATAAACAATGGTGAAGACACAGTATCTATGTTACATAGGAGATTCCTTTCCGATGCAGAAGTGCAGTCCACTGAATCTACTGGATAGTTGAAATAATCTAGTCCAATTCCACAAAAGTGGTTAACCCCTTGATCCTACAAGTAGAGCCTGGGAAATGGGCAGTGTAAATTATTGTGTATACCTCTTCGATACCCTACTTGGCTCTGCAGGATCATAGGCTGAGAACATCGTCAGATAAAAGGTAGGAGCTCAGTTGATCTGTATGTCTTTTGGTCGATTTGCCTGTGGGATTGTTGAGTAATATATTTCTAGCTGTTTGTTGCAGTAAATCAAGTCTGGATCTATGTTTTCACTCTGGTCATTCCCCTACACATAGGCTACTTGTATTTTGGCTAGCCATGGTGCTATCAAACGAGAGTTGTCATGCACTTTGAAATGTAGCACTAGTATAGCCAAATAAGGCCAGTTTTGAGGAAGGTACAAGAGACGTCTATTATGTTGGAGAGGATTTGAAAATCCTTACTCCAGTAGCCATTGATGGGTGGGCAATATCAGGCTAGGTGTAGTAGGTCAGCATCATCTGATTCACAGGGCGTTGTCTCTCAAATGAACGTAGAACAGCTTAATTGGAGTGTGATAAGTCCGGTGAAGGAATTTAAAGTGTATGAGGGGAAAGCGGCCATTAGGGGACAAGGTCCTCCGTTGACTGCAACAATATAACCAGTCCTTGTGGACAGATCCGATCTCCCAGACCAGTCTCCCATTTTGCCCTAGTGACTGGGATCACCACTAAATCCTTTGTCTGCATGGTGACGTATACTCTGGATACCAAGCTCATTGATGATGGCGAAGTCAATAACCGTGAGAGGGATTGTGAGGTGACTGGTTCTTGGGGGATTTTTGGATACGGGCCTTTACAGAAGAACCAATGTAGGAAATATCTGAACATGTCCAGTACTGAGATAACCCCATCTTCCGCTACAGAAGAGCACTCCAAAAAATGAGCATAGGGGAATAGGTCCCCATTAGTTAAATTCTCCAATCATTTAGCTTGATACTCCTTTGCACACGCTTTTTATGAACTAATGCAAATATATACATGTGCTTCCACCATACATTTGACACACAAAATTGATTTTCAGTCCTTTTATTCAGGGTGGTTGATGTTTATTTCAGGAGACGTCACAGCCGACACGTGTTTCGTCGTTTTGGGGAATGTAACCCCCGACTTTTTCAAGGCTATTCTCCAGTATATCGTTCGTTATTTATCGAGGTGATAATTCCAACCGTCAAAGGGGTTCTTGTGGGGATGTCGTAAGTGTAAGGAAATCTTCTTTCATGTAGAAACCAGACTGCAAGATAGAAACAGCAGAGGGGACGAATAACTTTCCGATAAAGACAGCAGCTAAAAGCTGCCAAATATTGAACCAACATACTGGTTTCTACATGAAATAAGATTTCCTTACACTGCGACATCCCCACAAGAACCCCTTCGAGGGTTGGAATTATCACCTCGATAAATAACGAACGATATACTGGAGAATAGCCTTGAAAAAGTCGGGGGTTACATTCCCCAAAACGACGAAACACGTGTCGGCTGTGACATCTCCTGAAATAAACATCAACCACCCTGAATAAAAGGACTGAAAATCCATTTTGTGTGTCAAATGTATGGTGGAAACACATGTATATATTTGCATTAGTTCATAAAAAACGTGTGCAAAGGAGTATCAAGCATCTTGTGGCATCTGCCTAACCAGAAGAGGGAAGTGGTTCTCTTCTCCTTTTAGCACAGCTGAAAAGTCATAATCAGAGTACCTACAACTAGGCAAAGTGTACACTCCTCTGCAGCGCCATCGCCTAGTAACATTACCACTACCCTAGCATCTCCAATCATTTAGCTTTGAGCACGCTGTTCCGTTGTTAGTGAGAATAGGCAATGGGAAATATGTGTTATAGTTTGAGAAGGGGAATACAATATAGGACATGCTAGCCTCTTACACAGGGCGCCCCATGCCAGCTGAGTGCTGCCACTGAATTTGTCTCCATACAGAGTCCCTGTGGTAGCTGAGCAATCATTGCCCCATGAGGAGCAGGGTGCATAGTGTGGTGTTCAACTGTCAGGTGGATCACATAAGGAGGTTGTCTAAGCCAGTAATGGGTGTAGTGAGCTTAGGCACGTTGTTAATAAAGCTCAACATCTGGGGTGGCGAGGATGCCCAGATCACAGGGCAATGTTAATATTTCCCAGCAGAACAAGCCTGTTTAGGCACCCACACCAGTGAGGACAGGAGTGATTAAAGTGTTTTGAAAAAATGTTGTGTAAGAGGAATGGGCATGTTTCAGAACAGGCATAGGAGCTTTGGTAGTATGATAATTTTGATCAGTGCAATCTTACCCATCAGAGAGATTGGCAGTTTATTGCATTTCCATATTTGGTCCTATATTTTTGCGCAGGCAACACTATAGTTCTCTCTCAGTATCATGGCCATGTCTTTGTTAATTCACATGCCTAGGCATTTTACAGAGGTTGTGGGCCAAGTCAGAGGGGAGTCAAGTGCATGGGTTCATGTGGCTGGCATTATTGGGAGAATGATTAACCTGTTCCAGTTATTTGTAATACTAGACAATGCTTTAAATAATGTGAACTCCCTGATGACAGGGTTAAGATTTTGACCAGGGTTACACAGAGATAGCATATGCCATCCACATGCAAGGCTATATTGATGTTGCACTGGGAGAAGCTGAGACCTCTGTGTCTGTGCTGCTGATGGATAGCGCAAGCTAAGGGCTCTGATGCCAGAGCATACAGTAGAGGGGATAGTGGACATCCTTACCGGGGTGCCTTCCCATATAAGAATTGCCTCAGAAAGCAGTGGGTTGAGGCACATTCTTGTGGTGGGGTTCTTGTGTAACAGGGGGACTAATTTAAGGAAGCTGGGTGGTATCCTCATTTGGGTAAAAACAGAAAATAGGTAAAGCCATTCTAAGGAGTCAAAGTCCTTTGTGGCATTTAAAAATACTGCTGCTGCCTCCTCGTCCGGGTTTAGTCGATGTAACAAAACAACAAGTATTCAGAGGTTTCGAGTACTGGATCGGCCTAGCATAACACCTGCTCTTGTCTGGGAGCACCTGGTAGAAAGGGGCAGGCATTACTGAGGATTTTAGCTAGTATTTTCACATCCATGTTGATGAGGGGAGTGGTCCATAGGAGTCAGTGCAAGGTGAGGGTTTATCTGGTTTTAGAAAGGTAATAAATGAGGATGAAGTGTCCCCTTACCTAACACCTCTTTATATAATTGAAGAGCTCTTGGGGCTATTAACTGTGAGGACACCTTATAGAATTTTGTGGGGAACCTAATATTGCCTGTGGGCAATTCTGCAATGACCACTGGGATTTCCTCAAGCAAGAATGGTGAGTCAAAGAAGAGGTGATAGGGCCCTTCAATGGATGCCAATGTGATACAGTCAAAGTAGGTGACAATTCCACCCCTGCGCTCAAGGTGCATGATGTGTAGAGCCTAGAGAAATAATCAATAAATGTTGCCAGAATGCTCTGTGTGTCATTGCCACCATTGTCCACAGTATGCATTATCTCTTGCGGTTGTCATGCCTGATAAGTTACCAAATTGAGGGTTCTACTTGGTCTGTTAGCCACGCCATATGCCTTGGCATTAACTAATATGTGTAGGTACTCAACCGCCTCTTCTGCATCTACTGCAAATTCTGATGTTTTGGCCTGTATCTATGCCAACGTGTGAGGGTTGTGGTCTCGCTTGTATTGTTTTTCTAGCTTCCAAATATCCAGTTCAAGTTGTTCAACCTGCCACATAAGGTTTTATGGACCCCATGATGCTTGCCTATGCAGATCCCAAGCATGTATACTTTAAAAGGTTCCTAAAGTTAAGTAATTTGTGATTTCCGACCTCACTTCTTCTCTAAACTTCCCAGGTAAGTGCATGATATTTGAAAGCTGGAGTTTCAATGGAAAGTTTTATAGGGAAGTGGTCCGGCAGCATGTGTTGTAAATGTTCATTATGTTTTATACAACTATGGATATCTCTGGAACCTATCCAATAATCTAATCTTGTCCAAGAACCATTTGTGGTGGATAAGTGTACCTTCCCTAGAGGTGGGGAATCAATTGCACCAAATATCAACAAGACCCTATATCAACAGTTCCATGAAGTCTGCCAGGGCAGTGGCAGCTGCATGATGTGAATGTGTTGCAGCATTCTAGCAATCAATAATACTATCACGAACTAAGCTAAAGTAACCACCCCCCAGTACTATCTTGGGTTATGGTGCTAGACATTTGTTTCAGATCTGATGGATGAAGACCGGGTCATCTGTATTAAAGCCATATGAATTGATGGGAGTGTACTGCTCCAACCCCCATAATTGCTTGGACTAAATTTTACTGTCCTAGTGGGTGCTTTATCTCATGAAATAATGTGATGGGGAGACAGTGTTTGATTAGCAAGGCCATGCCTTGGGCACAGGAGCAGTAATTCACCATCAATCTCTCGCCTGCCCATTTAAGAGCAAAATGGGAGTTGGTCTGGACTCTCAGCAATGTCATGTTTCATGATGGTTTGAATAGGAGTATTTATGACTAATTTTACAGGGATTATTTAACCGCTCTTGTTAGTATATTAATTGTCATGGTCATGGACAGACAAGCACCTGTGCACCATAATGAGTAATGAATATGGTCATGGAGAATGTTTCAAATCGTATCATAGACACAGAGTGTAAAGGATTGTCAACACATGCATTATTTGCTGTAAAGCTACATTTCACATGCACACTTAACAAACACACCAGACACCTACCTGCCAGTGAATTCCCTCCAAACAACTAAGTCAAAACAATTCACATTCAATGTTCTATAGTACCTGAACATCAGTTCCCTATTAATCAAAACAGTGGTTTTACCCATGGGGAGTCCAAAGAGCCGGCCAATCAACACTGGCTTTCGTGGCAGTGCCTTCTGGGTATGAAGATTATCTGGATTGGGCACTGCTAAAAAAAAGAGAGCAACGGAATACACAGTTGGCCTCCAAAGGTCAGCCATGAGATGAACCGGCCCAGCAGAAACCAGATGTCTGGCAGAGACTCAAATTGCTGTACAGAACCTATCAGTGACATGTCCCATCTGTAGATGTGCCAAATAGATCAATGCCAAATCAAGGAAGTTTAGGCTATCTACGCAGGCGAAGATCATTGTTGTGTGCAGCCATGTTCAAGGGGATGTACTATGCTGAGACTAACTGCTCAGCAGTCTATTCAGGATCACCCAGACGCAGATCCGCTTCTCCGTGTTGTGCTCCTTCCACTCTCCCAGATAAGCTTTTTGATTAAGGGTGATGCATCCTGTGGAATAAAAACCAAATTCAACTTGTTTCAGCTTGCTATTTTGAGGCACGCCCGGTACAATATAGCATATTGGATGCCTGTCTGTCGCAGCTTCCACTTGAGTGACTAGTACTCATGGAAAGCCTCCTGTACGGCCTAGGTGAAGTTGGGGTAGGGAGAAAGAGTGTAGCCCTCATGCATCAAGTGTAAGCCTGGGCAGTGAACTCCGCTCCGTTTGCAGGGTTTGCAGAGTTTTTTGCCCGCCGTGCTCCACGGAGCTTTCAGAGTTCTGAAAAACCCTGCTCCACAAAGCAGAGTTTTTCCCTCGCTCATGCTCACCAATGGTAAGTTGGCGAGCGTTAGCAAGGAAAATCCAACGCTAAACCACTTCCCTGCAAGATCTCTCAACACGGGTGGTCATGGATGGTCATTACCGCTTATGTTGAGAAACCTTCCGTTCACATTGAGGAAGCTGCCACTCAAGTAGACCTTCTACTCGAGTGGAAGAAAGAAGCAGCACCCTCTTGCAGTGTGCAAGATGCAGTTCGCGCTGATTTTACAGCACAGGAAAATCACTAGGCACTAAAAATCAATGCAAACTGTGTGAGGTAATCCAATCCGCTGCTCGCGGAACTCCGTGTAGCTTGGCAGAGTTTTTTTTGTCACTTTGCACAGTTCCACATAGCAGAACTCCACGAGCTGTGCCCAGGCTTAATCAAGGGTTTCCACTCTGGCGTTATACGTTGCGCTGTCTCACAGTCTCTAATGTTAAATAGCCATGAGGATGATGGGCCAGGGGGCCACACCTGGGGGACTTGGGCACCAGGGAACAATGAGCACACCCCACAGCAAACTGTATGGAAAAACAATCAGTGCCATTTAGTGTTTTAAGGAGGGCCTCAACATAGTCAGACTTGTTGCCAGTGTTAGTGAACTCTATAACCCCAATTATACACAGGTTATAATATCTGGATCTGTCTTCCAGATCATCATTTTTGGCTTTAATGACATTAAGGACATTGGCCATGTCCAGGAGTTTTTCATTGTTCCTGAGTGTATCTTTTTCAAAGGTAGAAATCCTGGTTGCTGCAGTTGTGATTTTTTTTTTCTTGTTTAGTGAGGGTGTGTGTTTGTTTTATCCATCCTAGCCTTCAGTGCGTATAGTTTGATATTGATTGAGGTGAGGCTTTTTTGCATATGAAGGAGCAGCCTTTTAATGTCAAGGTCCTCAGTATCTCCACAGCCCCTCTGGGAAGTGGTTACATGGTCTGAAGAGTGGGCCCTTCCAACTTTTTTAGATTTTAACAGCAATTTCGCCTATTTTGTGTCACCTTTCATCATAGTGGATGAAAGTCCCAGCCCAATCCACCACCAACCCATCCACTAAAGTAGCTCGAGTGATGAGATAGTTACCTATGACTTTTGGGGGCGAGGCTGCTTGCCAAAGTGGAGTTTGCCCCCCCTCACATGGTAGTATCAAGACTGGAGTGTGCAATTGTCCAAGTTCCCCTACAGATGGTGCAGTCTTTCCCTCAGCAGGGGGAGAACTGGTAGGAATCAGGCATCTGTGAAAGTCAAGCAAAACACTACGGGCCAGATGTATGAAACTTAGGGCATCATTAAAATGGTGGGATGACTTTGTCCACCTGCCATCCTGATGGAAAACGGGACCGCCCGCCACATGTGCGGCGGTCTCCTGGGGGAGATAAGGATGCGCCCGCCACACTGGCGGGCGCATCACGCATTTTTAACATTGCGAACATTCAGCAGCATCCGCCGCAATGGTAAAAATGCATGTGCATGCACAAAGTGGCAGGCACCGCACATGCAAATGCAGAGGGGTACCATAGGTACCCCCCATGTGCACCCCCATGCCTTACCAACTACCTGGGGACCCGCAACGGGCCCCCAATTGTGGACTCCGCATGCCTTTCCGTGGCGCCAATGCCGCCACGGAAAGGCTGCTCTCCACCTGCATACTAATATGGATGGCAGTGTTTAGCAGACACCACCACCATATTAAACACTTTTCCGCCCGGAAAAAGCGGCGGGCGGTCTTTCCATCCCCCGGGGTCCCCCGCCATACTGATATGACAGGGGGGAAATGGGTGGCGGTCAGGGTAGGATGTAGGGCGGAATGCCACCGCCATGCTGGCGGTGGCGATCCACCCTACATCCTAATGGACCCCTTAGAGTTTGCAATTACCATATTGTGAATTATTGCCATTGGTTATTTGGTAATCTCAAACACTAATGTACGAAAGTATGTTTCACACTTTCTGTGATTCCCAGAGGGTCACAAATAGACCTACCTCATGAATATTAATGAGACAGGTGTCAGTTTGCGATCCATTGGGAGTCACAGAAATTACATGGATGGAGGGCAGCTGGGGTCAGCAGACCACTATGTCTGTGATTGCTTTCAAATAAAGCAACCTTTTTAAAAAAAATGCTGCCTATTTACCTTACAGGAAAATGGGATGCATTTTTAAAAAAAAGAAAAGTTTTGTTTCATTTTTTAAGAGTAGGCAGTGGTCCAGGGAACAATGCCTGCTCTAAAAACATTTTGGGGGATTCTCAAATGGGAAGGGACCCACCAGGACCTTTTCCTTTTGCAAATTGCTTACCACTAACTTAGAGTGAGATTTCGGTCACAAATATTTTTACATACCAATGTGAATAGGTATTAGGATGGGATTCCCTAAACACACTCCTTTCAAATACCGATTCACAATCTCAAATTGCGGTTCGGTAACAGGATAACAAGTCGCAATTTGGAATTTGTACATCTGCCAATCAGGCCATTTAAGAACGCAAAAAAAGCTTCACAATCCTGGCCCAAGGCTCCTCCAATCTGCCATGCAATAGAACCCAGAGTGACTCTGCTTTTAAGGTGATGATTGCACCACCAGGAGGGGGCCAGTCCAGTAGGGAGGGACAGAGATGGAAGATGAGAGGCCAAGCATGAGGCACTGTCAGTACGGACGCCACTCTGAGACTGTCACTGTGAGACTGTAAGCAGCTACACCAGCAGCCAGGGCCACATGGGAGGATGACTTCACGTGTTGAGAGACAGGAAGCTCAAGCCACCAGTAGGTGAGTCGTCTGTGCCCAGTAGACTCAGCAATTGCCCAGTCTGCCCACTGGGCCACTCTCTTTCCAAATACTTGAGACATTCCTAGGATTCTAAACCGGCACTGCTGCCCTTCTGGTCTGGAGCACTCAGGAGCAGGATAGCTCTCACTCACCACTGCCAGCTCCTACTCCTGCGTGACACCAGAAGGTTTTCAGACATCACATCGTCACCTCATCTCAGCTGCAGCTATTCTGACCATAATGCAGCGCTTAAGAGCCTCTGCCCAGTCACAAGTCATCCCTGTCCAGTGATACAGGTGTTGTTCCCCCATGGCCGCACCGTCCCTCAGTAAACCAGTGCATCCGTCATGTTTGGAGAGAACCCAGAAGCAGGCTGTGCTGCACCCTTCACCAGTACCGGGCTAACCACGTGGAATAATTTTTTGAAGCCATGTCATTCAGGCATTCCAGTGAGTGACACTGGCCGCGATGTTGTCCCACTCCCGGCTCCTCTGGTTTGGATTCTGGGCCTGACACAAGGAGCCTTACTAGAGTGAGGCTATCTTCAAGCCAGGTACTCAGGTGTCCCGGACCCTGGAGATTTACAGCAAGATTTGTTTCAAAATGTTGTGAGGGGGGCTGCTGTTCTCCCTGCTGCCCTAAAGTAACTATAGCTAGGGCCTTTACCATGCACTGCTAATTGCCTCACATATTACATCACTCATGACATAACTGGCCTGCGCTTTGTTTTTTTTCATAATTTCGGTGGGATTCGTGACCCCAACGCCAAAATTATTTTGAAAAATGATTTTTTGGACCCTGGAGGTCCTCGTGGGACCCCCTGAGCAGACCTACGGGTCAAAGTGTTTCTACCCTGCCCCCTTTTACTGTTTTTAACCTCTTTTTCTGTTTTCTTGTGACTCGGTTCTACAGTGACCCGGTCACGACCGGGTCACTGAACCAGCCAGCCGTGTATACGAGGACACCGTTCCTTCATGCCGCGGATTCGAGCCTTATCAAGAACTGCTGGCCCCATCTCACGGGTTGCTCACCTGACAACTGCTGTGTTCAATCTTCGAACGCCGAGATAATTAATTGACGACCAAAAACCCCCGGAGTCCATTTTGGACAGATATTCTGTTTTATGCAAGAACATACCGACTGTACCCCAGCGGTCCCTACTGCTGGCCGGCCCAAGAGCACATAGCGGTTACTCTTGTACACACCACCCCTCATCTAGGAGGCGCATCATTGTTTTTACCAGGCATACTTAATTTGTACAGTCCTGATGATGATCCCCTTGTACCCTTGAGCGCGGGATCGAAACGTCGACCTTTTATAATAGTTATACAGTAAAACCATTGTGTATCAAATTCCTGTATGTACTACTCTGGCAAAACACTTGTAACATCAATTCAAAAGTGTCCAGATTGCTCACTTCTCTCTTGCCTGCGATATCTTCTTCTCCTTACAACTATTCTTTATTCTTCACATTCTTTGTCTTGTGGTAAAAGCACAGGATTGTGCTCTCTAAATGTCTCATATGCATTATACAATTCCACTATTGTTATGAAAATAAATTCCATGTCTGGCTGGACTTGGATAAATACATAAGCAGCTCATCACGGCTTGTCTTATTATCCTTACTGTATAACTTTGAAATTGCTTTGGACCGTTGTCCTTTTGAAAGTATAGATTGGAGCCATAAAACTGCAATCTACACTGCTTTTTTGAGAGCATGCATCACTTGCTCAGAAGCGGTCGCTCCTCACGCTCCCTGGCCATCTGGGTATCTGGTATCGTAGCCCTATTCTGATCACTGCCGCTTTGAATTTCTGTTCATTGCTCGCATTGACGATATAGTAGCGCCATACTGCTGACTGCCACCTTTATCATTTGTGCTTCACTCTCATTGACTGCATTATAGCTATTTGCATTGCTCGCTTTGCCTATTTAAAATATATGTGCCTGATTGTGCCGGTGCCATTGGACATAGCATAGCGATATTAGAGACTGTGCCCCAATCTAGTCCACTTTTGCTTTTGTTTGTGCTGCCATCTTGTTGTTGTGCCTCCTAGCCCATCCCTCCACCCCGCTCCCGCCTCCCAGCTGCTCCTCCCTCGCCCCTCCCCCCTCCACTATCCACATATAACAGATGCTTTTGCACGCAGCGTTCACGCGCTGCAGTCGCGCCCCATGCGCGCCGAAGGTGCGCCAAAGGTAAGCCCGTCTACGCCCGTCCGCGCCTGGACCGCGCCCAGCACCAGACCCCCTGGTCCCCGCAAAATCCACTCCGCCCGCATAACATACGACGCCGCAACCCTCTCTGCCCTTAACCCCGGCCGCCCACCAAACTGCTACCAAGCCGCCCCAGGACACACCCATGGACCATTCACCTGCCACTCCTGCAAGTTCGACTGCATCAGGACCCACACCAAATCCACAGACTCCATTCAGAGCTCCGACACTAACCACCTAAAGTGCATCCTTCGCAACACCTGCTCGGTCCACAGACACGCCATTGAACTCTGGAACCTACTCAACGCTACATCGCCGGATGTCGCCTTCCTTACAGAAACCTGGATGAACGCCTCATCAGCACCCGACATCACCATAGCCATCCCGGACGGCTACAAGATCATCCGAAAGGACCGCACCAACCAAACAGGAGGAGGCATCGCCATCGTCCATAAGAACACCATCCGCATCACGACCAGTTCCGACGACTACCTCGCTACCGCCGAACACCTTCACTTCCAGATCCACACCGACCCCAAGACCACACTCGGAGGCACCCTCATCTACAGACCACCAGGACCCCGCACACAATTCAGCGATGACATCACTGACTTCATCAGCCCACACGCCCTCCCCTCCGAGGACTACATTCTACTGGGAGACCTCAACTACCACCTGGAAGAAAAAAAACGACTGCAACACCACCACCCTTCTGGACAACCTGGCCAACCTCGGACTCGAACAACTTGTCAATACCCCCACCCACCTTGCCGGACACACGCTCGACCCAATCTGCACCTCCAGCAAGCATATCTCCTTCAATCACACCACAGCTCTCCACTGGACGGACTACAGCTGCATTCACTCAAAAAAGACCACGACCCACAACCCCCCACAACCTATTCCCCGAAGAAACTGGAACAAAATTACTACCGACCAGCTCTTCACATCGCTTCACCAAAACCCTCCTGCCAAATCATCGGACCCAAACCAAGCAGCCACCAACCTCACACAATGGATCACCCACAGCGCCGACGAACTAGCACCCTTGAAAAACCATCAAATCAAGCAAGGTAACAAAAAATCCCCCTGGTTCAACGATGACCTTAAGAAATCCAAGAAGCTATGTCGCACCCTCGAGAAAGCCTGGAGAAAAAACCCAACCACTGACAACCTGACCACCTTCAAGAACGCCACCCGCAAACACCACCAACTGATCCGAGCCCCCAAGAAATCAGCATTCAAGGATCAACTTGACAACAACGCCCACAGCAGCAAGGAACTATTCAACATCGTCAAAGAATTTACCAACCCCACCGCCGGCACCAACGACATCACTCCCTCCCAAGACCTCTGCGACTCCCTAGCCTCTTTCTTCTACAACAAAATCGCCGACATACATAACAGCTTTGAAAACCAGTCCGGAGACCAGTCCACTCCACCCACCTCCGAACCAAAACCCCCCTCTAACAACCTTTGCGCCTGGAACCCAATCACCACTGAAGACACCATCCACCTTATGAACTCCATCCACTCAGGATCTCCTACCAACCCATGTCCCCACCACGTTTTCAACAAAGCATACTCCATCATCGCACCCCATCTCCGAGACATCATCAACTGCTCCCTCAACTCCGCTACCTTCCCGGAAAGCTGGAAACATGCCGAACTCAGCGCCCTTCTGAAGAAACCCACAGCAGGCCCCACTGAACTTAAGAACTACTGCCCCATATCGCTCCTACCATTCCCTACCAAAGTTATTGAGAAAGCCATCAACAGTCAGCTCGCCGCCTCCCTCGAATCCAACAAATCCCTCGACCCCTCACAGTCCGGCTTCCGAGCCAAACACAGCACCGAAATCGCCCTCATCGCAGCAACAGACGACATTCGAACTCTACTGGACAACGGAGAAACAGCTGCCCTCATCCTACTTGACCTCTCCGCAGCCTTTGACACAGTCTGTCACAGCACCATCATACAACGCCTCAGCAACGTCGGAATACAAGGAAAAGCATTGGACTGGATCATCTCGTTCCTCGCCGGAAGAACCCAGAGAGTCCGCCTCCCCCCTTTTAGATCAGAGGCTACCGAAGTCATCTGCGGCTTCCCACAAGGATCATCACTCAGTTCCACCCTCTTCAACATATACATGAGTCCCCTCGCATCCATCGCACGCCAGCACAACCTCAACATCATCTCCTACGCAGACGACACCCAGCTGATCCTCTCCCTCACCAAAGACCCAAACACCGCCAAAACCAACTTACACGAAGGAATGAAAGAAGTAGCCGATTGGATGAAGAACAGCTGTTTAAAACTGAACTCAGACAAAACAGAAGTCCTCATCCTAGGATCATCCCCCTCCGCCTGGGATGACTCATGGTGGCCACCGGCCCTGGGAACCGCACCCATACCTACGGACCACGCACGTAACCTGGGCTTCATCCTGGACTCCTCCCTCTCGATGACCAGACAAGTCAACACCGTCTCATCCTACGCATGCTCAAAAAAATCTTCCGCTGGATCCCCACCGAAACAAGAAAGACGGTCACCCACGCACTGGTTACAAGCCGACTGGATTACGGAAACACCCTTTACGCCGGAACCACAGCCAAAATACAGAAAAAACTCCAACGCATCCAAAACGCCTCAGCTAGACTCATACTGGACATCCCCGTCAAGCTCACATTTCCGGTCACCTGAAAGACCTCCACTGCCTCCCAGTCAACAAGAGAATAATGTTCCGTCTCCTCACCCACGCACACAAAGCCCTCTTCGACCTAGGACCCGAATGCCTCAACACGCGACTGTTCTTCTACTCCCCCACCCGCCAACTACGATCGTCCAATCAAGCCCTCGCCGCAATTCCGCGCATCCATAGATCCACCATGGGGGGAAGAACCTTCTCCTACTTAGCGGCCAAAACCTGGAATTCTCTCCCGACCCACCTCCGCCTTGTACAGAACACCTCTCCTTCAGAAAACAACTAAAAACTTGGATATTAGATAAGTAAAGCACTCCCCTCTCCCCCAAGCGCCTTGAGACCCTCTGGGTGAGTAGTGCGCTATACAAATTTTTGAACTTGAACTTGAACTATTATGTAAGGCTGCGTATTAACAAACACCACCTGTGACATTCTGTAAGGCTCCATGTATGCAATTATATGTATCTACAGCTAAATAAATACATAGGAACTAGTAATCAGTCTACACAAACGAATAATTCCAGATGTACACAGATAAAATCTAGCTGCAGGCCTGGCTGGGATGGTGAGGTAGAACAACAATACATGTCTTTAATTGTATGAAACACATACGGTGTCGCTGAAAAGGAGTCCGCTGTGCCTAAAAGGCTTGAAAGCTGAGATTCTGATAATTGGAGGTCTCTCCTTGAATACTCTTCCTTTTCAGTTGCTGTAAAGGAGGACAATCCACGGAGAAAGTATAACTGTGGTTTATTAGAATATTCCAACACAGAGTATCAAGGCCAGTGAGGAGAACCGGGAGGAGCGTCTGGTCACGGTGATCATCAGCTGTCGTCTGGCTAACATTCCAGAATGCTCAGCTGATGACAGGAGGGGGCGGGTGGCAAGAGGGGACAAAAGAGAAAGGGAGGAAATTAATGGCTTTATATGGGCCTCGAGAGACGTGAGAATAGCATGGAAAAAGCTTTGCAGAAGAAAACATCAGGGCGGTATAGTAAGTCCCAACTTTCTTTTTTATTATAGAGCATTTCATTTTAAAAAGGTTAGAAGTCTTCTTAGAGCTCACTCTTTTTATTCTACATATTGGAAAGTGGTGACAGTGGAGGATTATTGTCTTTACAAATTTGGTCACACAAAATACTTCAAGAAAATTAAATTAAAAGTATTGAGTGCAGCATTCAAGCTGTGGTATGAAGTGAGAAGGTCTTGGAAGATTCCTTATTACAGCTGCCCAGCACCCATTTGGAAGTCACCTGGAACACCTGAATGCTTAAAGGCATAACAGAGCCACTGAAGGAAGCAGCAATAACAAAATGGGGACAATTATTTGAAGCAGGAACTTTGAAAAGTTGGGACTCCCTGTTAGGAAAAACAGGGGGAAAATTATCCAGGTTTAAATATTACCAGTTGGCAAGCTGGGCTAAGGACCAGGAAATAACTTTAGGAGATACAGCGGAGTTGGAAAATGAAATACAAAACAATCTAGAAAGGAAAGAAGTATCAAAATGGTGTTGGTTTCTGATACGAACAGGAGATGAAGACTTCTCCCTCCAAGATGACCTGTGGAGAAACACGACTTGCAACATCAATGGCAAGTATCCTGCACTTTTTTATGGCAAATTATAGTATCTGCACCTCTTAGGAAAAACTATCTTTTTACCTTACACACGTCTTACTGGTTACTAGAAAATCTAACTAAAATGAACAGGGAAGTGGTGAAAAATTGTCCAAAGTGTGGGTAACCAAAAGTGAACAACATCCACATATTTCACCGATGTCCTCACTAGACTAAATTTTGGGAAGATGTGGGTTAGATTATCGATAAAGTCTTAGAGGCAAAGATTGAGTTGAGCACATTTACTATTATTTTTGGGTTGATAGAAAGTAATGATTCTCCTCCTGTGTTAAACAATAACCAAAAACAATTATTATTTATGCTAGTGTTACTAGCTAGAAGAGAAATTTGCATAAAATGGATTCTTAGAATTTAGGTGTGGTAGGTGTGGCTTGCTCGAGCAGCAATCTAAACGGTAAAACCTAGACCTGGGCAGAAATAGAGGATCATAATGACTTCCATTATTTCCACAGCGGACTGAACAGCGCTGTCAGAAAGCCCTTGAAATGAATTTTGCATACTACGTGCTACTTGAGGTATGTGAGCATCGGAGGGCATTAAACAGCGTGATGCTGGATAACTTGCGCCAGCAAGCGACAGTACTGACACTCCCCTCTTATTTGTTTAGTACCCAACTCACCGGCAGATATAATTTGAGCTTCTTAGAACACGAAGTCGGCGGCAGCCGCGAGCCGCCTTTGATAACAATAATTGATGGTACGTGCCTCTTTTTGTTTTGAACATCCTCTTGAAGTGGCAGCTTAGCTAGTTATGTGACATTGTTGATTTATTTACTTTAATAGGTGGCCCCCCGTTATTTGCAACTCAATTCGGACGCATTTACAAGAATAGAGAAGGAAGACTTTTAAGGCTACTCCACGCGAGGAATTCCGTGGTCAAACTCGATTGTTTATTTAATCCCTCTCTTTCAAAAATATTGGTAGGTTCTGGTTTATGTTACACACCCTGAGCCTCATTTGAAAGGTTTTGTGTCTGGAGTCCTGCGAATGAAACTTTATTGTTTTCTTTTCATCTCCCACAGATACATTCACAGCGCCCTGAAGAGATTCCAGGAACTTTGCCCTGGAATCGAAACGCGTCGGCATGTATTAAGGAGCAGTTCTGACTAATTTCTCCACACCAGCAATTGCTGGCTTAACTAGTGGTCATAGATTGACTTCACTCCTTATATTTTATGTTGATTTATTCGCCATTTGCACTTGTATTGAGTCACTGTTTTCAATGCACATGTTCATTTGATGTATTGTTTTGTTTAACACATGTTGTGTTTTATGTGGGATGTATAGGATGTAGATACTTGATTTCATTTTGGTTTGGTTGTATTTGTTATCTTCTCATGTGTAAATTTCATTGTATATTTCTGTACATATTTGTAAATATGTGGATATAGAGATGTGTCTTTTTTCGCTTTAAAAAATCTTTTTTGAAAAATCATTAAATAAATATCAAATAAGTGGCATAAATAAAAATACCTGGTCGATCTAGACAAACAGTTTTTTCGACCCTCCTTAAGTGTGGATATAAATATAGGTGGCCAGGCATCTTCTTGTGTTTTCTTAGCCATTCCATAGGCAGCACATGAGAAGAGCTCCTCGGCTGCCTTGTGACTCCTTGGCCTCATCCAACCCCTGCACTCACCAGAAACTGACCGCAACGGGTGCTCTGGCCATTGTGGACTCTGGGGCGCTCAGCGACTTCTCATTTACCATGCAGAGCCGTTAACTGGGATCGGTTGGAGCCATGAGCATTAGAGTAGTCTGCTTCTATAAAAGGGTAGCTCTGAAATAGATGCTGCAACACTCGTAGAGGTCTTTGTGTTTCCGTTCCCTCCAAGAACCCCAGAGCAGACAGAGCCTGGGCTGTGACTGGTAAGCGGCCCCCCTTTTTCCTATATATTGACCTTTGTTGGATTGAGGACTGCCCTACTGGACCTGGGTGATCATTCTTGCTGGTACAAATCATTGGGGCCCCCACTGTGGAACTGGTGCACAGTTTTACAGGGCTCCCTGACACAGTAGGACAGTGGCTTGCACAACAGATGGCCCTACCATATCGCCTATGCTATCGCAGAGGGAACAGTGATTGGATTATGCCCACTGTATTTGTCCCGTCCGGTGCTATTGGGAAGACGGCTGTGCCCTAACTACAGCCAAGTGGTGGGGGCTGACCCTGCTTTGGTGCTGTGAAGACATAGGAATAGGGAGAGTTGCATTCCTTGGGCCTCCCAGCGCCTACCTTCTGTGCAATTCAGTGGCACTGCACTGGTTTCTATTGACTTGCCCTTTCACACGAATAGTATGGAACCACAGTGGGTGGCTCGCCTTTGACAATAAATGACTCTGGTGTCCCACCTTCATTCCCACTGCTGCACCATGAGTTGCTCTCAGATGTCCAGGGATGATGGGCATCTCCCTATGGATCAAGCAGGGTGCTGGGAGCATTATGGCCTCCCAAATAGATGACAGATTTGACAGGCTGAGGGCAGCAATCGATGCTTCCGGGTAGAGGTTGGAGGGTAACATTGACTTAATTGGGGTGGAACTGGGCCTTATCTGTGAGAATTCGTCAAAGATGTCTGCTCAGGAGGCTATCCTTGAGTCCTCCATCCACACCCTATTACCCGATACAGCTAATGTGGATCATCGCCTCACTGATTTGAGGGTCACACTTGTCATCTGGAGGCCAGGATTGACGATCACGAGGGGAGGGAACGCCGCAATATTATAAGAATTGTTGGATTGCCGGAGAAAGTAGAAGGTGACTCCATGATTTGGAGGACTGATTGCGAGAGGTTGTGGGTCTGGAGGACATCTCCCAGTTAAGCATTGGAATGTACTCATAGAGTCCAAGCCTGACTGCCTATGCCTGAATCCCTGCCCCGACAAGTGATAGCTTGACTGCTGCATTTCCGGGAAATATATTTGCTTCTGCAACATGCATACAGCCATGGCCTCTTCACTGTGGAAAACCCCAAAGTCCCCCACTACCCAGACTTCACCAGACAGGTACAATCCTGGAGTGTCCTTCAAAGCAGTGAAGAGGAAGCTTCAGGAGCTAGGACTGCTCTATGCTTTATTGTTCCTGGCTTGCATGAGAGTACCGAGACCTACTTTTTTCAGAACCTGCAGCGGCATGGGACTGGCTGGAACATTTCGATAAAATGGCCATACCAATGACCCCCTTGGACCGGCCTGAAGCACCATGACCGAGGCGGCAGAGGTCTCATAAGCGCGGGCCCACTGACCCACCAAACTGCAGGCGGCTGCGGGAACAGACAAGGGTGGTAGAGGTGGTGTCCTCACTGAGATGGGGGGATGTCGTCACTTCCTGGGCCTCAGTCATGCAGGGGGTCGTCCTTGAGCTCGAGGACATTGGTGTTCCTGGGGCTGGAGAACTCCCTGCCAGGAATTATCCCGGACACTACAGATGACCTCATCTGACCCTCACCGGCAGAGCTGAACTGCTCTCTTATGGTGGACAGGACTTTACGTGTGGTATTGTATTCATGGGGCTGTTGTTTCCTCTTTGCACAACTTATTTTATCCCTGCTGGGGTGGAAGTGAGTGTGGTGGGGGGGCCAGCCTTGTTTCACAAGGCTCCTCTTTTTTTCTCTCAGGGTTATTACCTAAGTGGAGATCTATCAATGAATCAGGGGAATTGTAAGCGCGCTACTCACCCGTGAGGGTCTCAAGGTGCCAAGGTGCCTGGGGGGGGGGGTCTTTTTAGCCGAAATGCCAGGTTTTGAGGGTCTTGAGGGTCTTTCTGAAGGTGTTCAGGCAGGGGGCACGTCTGATGTCTGATGGTAGCTCCTTCCATGTCTTGGCAGCAATGTGAGAGAAGGATCTTCCTCCTGGGTGAGGATTTTTAAGGTGATTCTTTTCTCCACAGGAGCCAGTGGAGATTTCATAGGTATTGGCTGATATGTTCTTGTCGGGGGATGCTGAGGACGTGTCTGGCTGCGGTGTTCTGTATGGTCTGGAGTTTGGGGAGTAGGGACTTGTTGATGCCGGCGTAGAGTGTGTTTCCGTAGTCAAGTCTGCTGTTGATGAGTGCTTGGGTGACCGTCTTCCTTGACTCGGGGGGATCCATTTGAAGGTCTTACGGAGTATGCAGAGGGTGTTGAAACAGCTGAATGTGACAGCATTGACCTGTCGGTTCATGGTGAGTGCGGAGTCAAGGATGATACCCAGGTTCTTGGCGTGGTCTGGAGGCTCCCGAGGGCAGTCGGCCACCAGGTGTTGTCCCATGCTGAAGGGGTGGCTCCAATGACGAGGACTTCTGTCTTCTCAGCGTTGAGTTTTAGACAGTTGGTCATCCAGTCTGCGACGTCTTGCATTCCTAGAAGTTGAGTTTGGCGGTGGTGGGGTCTCAGGTGGAGGGAGAGGATGAGCTGGGTGTCGTTAGCGTAGGATAAAATGCTGAGGCCATACCTTCGCACGATGGCTGCGAGGGGGGCCATGAAGATATTGAAGAGGGTCTGGCTCAGTGAAGATCCCTGTGGGACTCCACAGGTGATTTTCGTAGGATCGGAGAGGAAGGGTGGTAGTCTGATTCTCTGGCTTCTTTCGGTGAAGAGCGATCAGATCCAGTCCAGGGCTGGTCCTTGTACACCGAATTTGTGTAGTCTGGTGACAAGTGTGCGGTGAGATACGGTGTCGAAGGCCGCTGATAGGTCGAGTAGGGTAAGGGCTGCTGAGTGTCCATGGTCCAGGAGGGTGCGAATGGCATCTGTGGTGGTGAGTAATGTGGTGTCCGTGCTGTGGTTGCTTCGCAATCCGGATTGGGATTGGTCGAGTATGGAGTTCTCTTCGATGAACCGTGTCAGTTCCCTGTTGACCATTTTCTCTGCGACTTTGGCTGAGAAAGGGAGAAGCGAGATTGCCCGGTAGATTTTAGGTTGTTGGGGTCCGCTGTGCGCTTCTTGAGTAGGGGTTTGACTTCTGCACATTTTCAGACGTCCGGGAAGGTGCCTGCTTTGAAGGTGGTGTTGATGGTGCTTTGCAGTTCGGGTGCAATGGCGACCGCGGCTCTGTGGTAGATGTGAGGAGGGCAGGGGTCGGTGGGAGCCCATGAGTGGATGCCTTTCATGGTTGAGGAGGTGTCTTCGGTTGTGATGGGTGTCCAGTTGGAGATGGTGGCTTGGCTGTTGTCCGCGGAAGGAGGCTGTGGTGTCTGGAGGGCGGTCCGTGAAGTTGTTGTAGAGGCTTTTGATCTTGAGGTGGAAGAAGGTTCCAAGCTTGTTGCAGAGGTCTTGGGATGGGGTGATGTCTGTGGCTTCGCAGTGTGGATTGGTGAAATTCTTGAATGACGCTGAAGAGTTCCTTTGAGTTGGTGGAGTTGGCGAGGAGTTTGTTGTGGATGAAGTTCCTTTTGGTGGTTCTGATTTGGTTGTGGTAGTCCATCATGGTGTCTGTGTAGGTGGCGTAGTTTTTGGCTGTCTTGGTGTTTCTCCAGTTCTTCTCCAGGGGTCTGCAGGTGCGCCTGTTTTCCTGTAGGGCGGTGGTGAACCAGGCAGCTTTCCTGGGGTATTGTTTGTTGGGGTTGCGTAGTGGGGTAAGCTCGTCTGTGCAGTTGGAGATCTAGGTGTGGAGTTCTCTGGCTGCGCTGTTGGCGTCGGCAGTCAGATGTGGTTGTCTTGGGTGAGGGTAAAGTTAAGTTGCTCGTTGGTGACTTCACTCCAGTGCCTTCATGGTGGGCGTGGTGTACGTTTGGCTGCCCTTGGTTTGTTTAAGGTGAAGTGCATTGTATGCAGTCCAGTCCATGGTGATTGCGTTGACTGGCTGAAGTGGACACTGTGTCCAGTGGGGAAAATGGGTCGAGGGTGTGTCCTGCTCGATGGGTTGGTGTGGTGACGAGTTGGGGAAGTTGTCACGAAGGGTGGAGGAGTTGGGGTCATTGGGGTTGTCGATGTGGAAGTTCAGGTCTCCCATGTGTATATAGTTCATTGATGCGATGGCGTGGGGTACAATGAAGTCAGTGATGGTGGTGGCAAAGGGTGCCCGCCGGCCAGGGGGTCTGTAGATGAGGCTTCCTTGCAGTGTGGCATTGGGGGTGATCTAGATCTTGCGCAGGTGTTCGGTGGAGGGGAAGGTTTCGCTGGAGGTGGGGAGGCAAAAGGTCCTTTTGTGGGCAATGGCTAGGCCCCCTCCTGGGAGGTTGGGGCGGTCCTTCCTTTGGATCTTGTATCTGTCTGGGATGGCAATGTTGATATCGGGGCCGAGGAGGCATTGGTCCAAGTCCCGTGAAGAAGGCAATGTCGGGGATAGGGAGTCGAGAAGGTTCCAGATTTCCATGGCATGCTTGTGTACAGAGCATACATTGAGGAGGATGCATCTCAGGGTGTCTTCGTTGATGCCGTTGGCAACGTCGGAGGTGTTGGAGGCCGGGGTTGTGGTGAGGTTCAGGCAGCAGTAGAGGCAGGAGAACTGGCCATGGGTCATGTTGGGCGAGGCCTGTTTGCAGGATCTGAGTCTTCCGTGGTTGTGCGTCGATAGCGGCGGGTTCGTAGCGATGGAGGGTCGTATATCCAGGGTTTCTGGTGCTGGCCACATGCGGGAAATGGACGGGTGCAGATGGGTTTACCTAAGGCGCACCAGCGGCCGCCATAAGTAGGGGAGGGGGAGGGCCGAGCAGCTGGGAAGTGGGAGCGGGGACAGGAATGGTGGGAAAAAACAGAACGGCTGGGCACAGTAAGGGTGGCTGAAAAAGGACATGGCTGGACTAGCAAGCCTCTTTCCCCCACAGACTTTCCCGTAACAACATTTATTGGCCATTATAATAGGGCTTTAGTCTAAGGCCTTTTCCTGTAAACTCCTAAAGAGACTGTAGAACATCCAGAACGCCTCCGCCAGACTCTTCCTCGACATCCCCCACCGCAACCACATCACCAATCTCCAAAAAGATCTCACTGGCTACCAGGCAACAAAAGAGGTTATTGTTTTGCAGGCAGAAGTCCACAAACTCCAGTAGCATTTCATTATGCCCTATGTATTTCAGTGGTCGATTCATCAGAAAGAATCTTATGGATTCCAACCCATTCCCTTGTGCTATGCTGGTGTATAAATTCGCCACATCTAGTGCTACCATGAGGAAGTCTTGTTCCCATACAATCCCCTCAATGTGTCTGAAACATATATATTCTCACTTTTTACCAACTTAGAAGAGCCATCATGCAGGTAGGTAAAGGAATCTTCGTTTTATTTTGCAAGGAAACAGAGCAGTGGAAGGAAACAAAGTCCAAATTCATTCCTAAGCCTGATGCGTTTCATGCTGCCTTAGCATTTCCTCAGAGGCTTCAGATTCAAACACTGCGTGAGGCACCGGCATCTTTTGTAATCCTTAACACCTGCCTCAGTGGGCGTTGGCTCTTCCAGAGCCTGCTGGTATTAGTAGTGCCGTAAATCTTGCTCCAGTGAGCTGCCGTTTCACAATGTACCAATTCGAAAAATATTAAAACCACAGACGGTCTGGAAAATTTCACTCTCCATCTGTGCTGCAAATGACACTTTGAAACAAGACCTTCCTGCCCTTCATGCTGCTTGTCAAGTAACAGCAGCTCAGTCCACTTCTTTACGGCAGGGCTCTTCCACGACCAGGAACAGCCGTCAAAAATCCACATTCTCACTTTTTACCCATTTAGAAGAGCCATCATGCAGGTAGGTAAGGAATCTTTGTTTTATTTTGCAAGGAAACAGCACAGTGGAAGGAAACAAAGTCCAAATTCATTCATAAGCCTAACGCGTTTCATGCTGCCTAGCATTTCCTCAGAGGCTTCAAATTCAAACACTGCGTGTGGCACCGGCATCTTTTGTAATCCTTAACACCTCAGTGGGCGTTGGCTCTTCCAGAGCCTGCTGGTATTAGTAGTGCCGTAAATATTGCTTCAGTGAGCTGCCATTTCACAATGTACCAATTGGAAAAATATTAAAACCACAGTTGGTCTGGAAAATATCACACTCCACCTGGGCTGCAAATGACACCTTGCAACATGACCTTCCCGCCCTTCATGCTGCTTGTCAAGTAACGATTCAGAAAAGGGGGTCAAGTAACTGCAGCTCGTTCCGCTTCTATGTGGTGGCTCTTCTAAATGGGTAAAAAGTGAGAATGTGGATATATATATATATATATATATATATATATATATATATATATATATATATATATATATATATATATATATACATATATAAAATTGCAGCAAAGAGGACGTCGTAATCCACAAAATACTTCAAATGAGCACGCACACTCGAAAGTACTTTGAAAGAGCAGAAAGCTTTAATCCTCAAACGTACATATAATAATAATAATAATAATACTGGATTTTATACAGCGCAAACAGCTACCTCGCGAGGAGGTGTCCCGGCGCTAGTAGATCACTGATAACCTTAGGCATACAAAATATGGGAGCTATCGTGGCTGGGAGAAAAGCCAGGTCTTTAGTAATTTCCTAAAGCAGGGTTCGGAGGGGGCCTGTTGAATAACTTGTGGCAAGGAGTTCCACAGAGCGGCGACGTTGGCTGAAAAGGTCCGACCGCCTAGCCGGGCCTTCTTTGCCCGCGGGATGACCAGTTGGACACGGTCATTAGATCGTAGTGCACGGCTTTGAAAGTATCTAGGAAGGCAGTTTTTCAGGTATTGTGGGCAGGAGCCATACAGAGATCTGAACGCAAGTGTCAGAGCTTTGAATTTTATCCTGTTGGCTACTGGTAGCCAATGCAGGGTTCGAAGATGCGGAGAGATTGACTGCTTGAAAGGGATTCGCAGTAACAGTCTCGCAGCCGCATTTTGAACTACCTGAAGCCTATGAGTCAGGTATTTTGGTAGGCCCAGGTATAAACCATTGGCATAATCCAGCCGTGAGGTGACAGTCGCGTGAACAACCGTTTTTCTACAACTCTCCGGTAGGAGCCTTAGGATTTTTCGGAGGTTTCTCAGCTTGCTGAGACAGCATCCGGCCACTTGTTGGACATGGGATGAAAAGGACATGTTATCATCCCATCTCACTCCAAGATTTTTTGCCGAGTGACTTGGTGAGGGGGGCGGGCCCATCTCCGTGGGCCACCAGAGCTCATGTGCGGGGAGGGGACCCTTGCTGAAGAAGATGACTTCGGTTTTATTGGCATTCAACTTTAATTTATTAGTGTTCATCCAGTGTGCTATATCCTGGAGACAACCTTTGAAATTTGAGAAAGAATCATGTGTCATCTCCGAGTACGGAAATACCAACTGGGTGTCATCGGCATAAGAAATTGCCTTGACACCCCAGTTGGCAATTAACGTAAAAAGAGGAGCCAGGTAGATGTTGAACAGAAGGGGGCTGAGGGCCGATCCCTGCGGGACTCCACAGCCAAGAATTTTGGGCATGGAAGAGAACGTCCCAAGTGTTACCTTCTGCGTTCTAAGCGATAGGTAGGAGTTTATCCACCCTAGTGCTCTGTCCTGAATGCCTATCTCTGCGAGCCGACTGAGTGGGCTGGCGTGGTCCACCGTGTCGAAGGCGGCCGATAGATCCAGGAGTACCAGCATTGCAGAGTCTCCTGCATCCATCGACCACCTCACTGACTCGGCTACCTCTATGAGCGCTGTTTCCGTACTGAAACCGGGTCGGAAACCCGATTGAGTTTCATGTAGGATGTTGTTGGTTTCCACAAATTTACTCAATTGTCGCTGTATAATTTTTTCCAGCATTTTTCCCGGGGCAGCTAATAGGGATATTGGGCGGAGATTCGTCAGGTCGTCAGGGTCCCCATTGGGTTTCTTCTTTAGGGGTAGAAGAGTGGCATGCTTCCAGACGTCAGGGAAAATGCCCGAAGCAATTGAAGAATTCCAAATACATTGAAGTATCGGGGCTACCGAGTCTGCAATGGCACTCCAAAGTTTAGCTGGGCAGGGGTCGTCCGGGGAACCGGATTTGCATCGGCTAAGTTCTTGCCTTACCTCATTCAGTGGAATGTACATGAACTGGGTAAAAGTCTCTTCTAGCTCGCCTTTATTCGCTATGTCCTGCTTCACTGTTTTAGTTATTGGACCAAAAGAGTCGTACACCTTTTTAATTTTCTGTTCAAAATACTCAGAAATTTGCTCACATAGCGTAGCAGTGGGTACAACCTCTCTTTCAATACATTTTGGCTTAAAAAACGACTGTACCACTTTAAAAACTTGTTTGCTGGACTGTTCTGCCTGAAAAATTAAGTCCGCATAGAAGCGCTTTTTGCTTTTCCTAATAGCTTTCCGGAATTGTTTAGAGGCTTCCTTATACCTGGCTTTTTCTTCTGGACCGTAGTTTACTCTCCAGAGTCTCTCCAGTTTTTTACAGACTGCTTTCTCATTCCTAAGTTCCTGCGTGAACCAGGGGGCTGAGGGAGAGTCTCTTTTAGATAGGGCCCGGGAGGCTGGAGCAATAGAGGAAACCATCTTTCTGATCCATTCATTAAGAAGTATAGCATCCGTATTGGAATTATTTGTCAGGGACGGGATGGTTTGCGCAAGGACAGGGCGCATAGTATCAGGGGTCAGTTTTTTCCACTGCCTCTTCAAGAAGTACCGTTTACTCGAGACAGGGGTATCAGTCGCAATATTCAGTGTGAATGGAACGAGTGCATGATCTGACCATGTCAGAGGAAGAGGTGTCTCAGACTGGACATTCTCAATGTTTGAAAAAATGAGATCAATAGTGTGGCCCCCTGTATGAGTAGGGCCCTCATTGATCAGTCTGAGACTGGCCATATTTAACGTGGATCTTAGCAGCTCTGCCATGGCACAGTCAGGTTTGTCCATGTGGATATTGAAGTCGCCTACCACAATAAAAAGGGGGTGGAGTAGCGAACTCTGGACAATGGTGTCCAGTAAAGTCGTAAGGTAGGGGTCTGTACCAACCGGTGGGCGATATAACACTAGTCCTGCTAGTGACAGCTGAGGGCTCACTTGGAAGCAAAAGTGGAGGCCATCAATACCTTGAATGGCAGTAGGGGCAGAGGATGTCAAAACTAAATGCTCTTTAAAAATAATGGCTACACCGCCGCCTCTTTTTGTCCCAGGGCGGTTAGCGAAGCATATTTTAAATCCCGAAGGGACTGCAAGTGCAATGGAGGTCGAATTGTCCTCCTTGATCCAAGTTTCAGTTAGAAACAATATATCCCATTCCTGCTCTTCAAGTAAAAGCCAGACATCATCTGCGTGTTTGGCTAAGGATCTACAGTTAAGAAGGCCCGCCCTTAGGTTTGTTAAAAATAGGGATTTGGGCTTAGGGGATATCACAGCGGCATCACTGCCAATAGCTATCCCACAGTTGTTACAGGTCTGAGGGAGTTCGAGGGTCAAAGGGTCAATATAATGGGGGCATATATATATATATATATATATATATATATATATATATATATATATATATATAGCGGAATGAGGCAGCGCTGGAATACAATTATGATGAAAATGCTGAACTTTTCAAGGAATCATCCCAATGAAAGCAAAATGTACTGTCCGTCACCGCTAAAAGGAGAAAGAAAAAGCAAATGACACTTACTTTTGAAAACGTAAAGACATTTATTTTTCACCTACTGTCATTTTAACTCCAAAAGGTGGACATTGGTCCTTTTTCAGTGTTTGCAGTTACGTTTAAAAGAGCTAACAAACCCATCCATAATTTTCGCATATGATTAAGCCTCGTGGGAGGAGAAACGCGTCATGCTTGCTCTGTCCACAATAAAGAAATGTTACAGCACGGTTGGAGTGGCCTGTCTCATGTTTCGAAGGGTAACGTGTTTTCTGTGGAATATATATATATGTATATATATATATATTCCACAGAAAACACGTTACCCTTCCAAACATGAGACAGGCCATATATATATATATATATATATATATATATATATATATATATGTATATATATATATATATATATATATATATATATATATATATACATATATATACCTACTGGCGGTCGCCAGTAGGTATATATAGTTAGGATTTTTTCTCTATGGAACTTTTGAAAATTTTATGTCTGATAACTTTGGCGTTTGAAGACGGAATCGGCTGAAAGTTTCAGGAAAATGGCACATTTTGTTTCTGAGCAGCCCCTGAAAATTTGGGGGGGTTTCCTCAAGGGGGGGCCGAGAAAAAGGGGGGTCCCAAAACGCATTTTTAACATTGAGTTTTCCATAGGGCGTTTGGCCTCACTTTTAGCTCGAACGGCTGAATGGATTTGCACGAAACTTGGCAAAATTGTAGAGACTGTTAGCCCGATGTGCCTTTGCTGGGTCTCAATATATGTGCTCCAGTGGATTTTGAGAAATTAACGTTTTAAAAAACAGATATATCTGTGACAGCGTCCCGGATAGCGCAACGGTTCGCGAACTTTTCGCGTAACGGAACTTTGCGTAGCGAAGCTGATTGGCTCTCTGGTGTCTGTCAACATTCTAAACAGTCCGGAGCGGCCGCCATCTTGTTTCTCGGTAGGATCGAGAGACAAGAGGAGGAGAAAAACGAAGGGGGAATTTAATGAAAGGGGGCAAGTTAGACCCTTCTTGACCCCCTAGGAATGATGTTGGGGTTATTAAAGGGTCCCGTGGGGCAAATAAAAAATATTGATTTTTTGCGGTAGAAGCGCTTTCCGGTTCGTGAACCGGGTAGTGAACCGGGACGCGAAACGGGAATTCACCATTTTGTGTTTTGATTTAATTAAATTACAAGATGGAGGAAAAACAATGTGAGAAATGGGTATAAGGGGGTACAGGAGATGTATCCTGACCCCCTATGTTTTCTGAGGGTGACTGAGGATGCTCATATATGTTGATACTTGTCTTCCAGCGGCTGCGCGTGAGCGTTTTTTCTTTTTTTTTTGCTGCGTGATGTCTGTTAACGTTCGATTCGAAGGAAATCAGCAAGTGTTGACCGCCATTTTGACACTGCGAGTAAGTATATTGTTAAAAATAATTGTTAGAAATTAATCCGTATTGATAAACATTGTCTGCGCCATCTTGCTTTTTTTCAATGCCACACAGTTGTCGTGCACGGCAGCCATTTTAGATACCTTGACCAGACCCACTCTCTGCACGCCGCCGATCCTCAGCATGGCTCCCCACCCTCGCAAGCATCTCCCCCACGCACTGGTCACCCCGCTCTCTGTCTTATGCATGGGCCATAAACCTCCCCCCATCTGCGCTGCACATCCATGAGAATCACACCCTGTGCCCGCCCGACACCACCCGTTCACCCTATTCACTACCACACCCTCTGACATTCCTCTTCTTTTGTGTCTGATTGTCCAGGCCGGTCCCAGGCTATCACCTAGCCCTGCGGATGTAGTTTATGGCCTCAACTGTAAAGAATCACCCCTCTTCAAAGGAGTTACAGTAGATCAAGGCCCCCACCCGATGAGATCCGTCACACCACACGCGTTCCTACTATCTGATAACCATCCTGTATTGTGATTGGGGAGGGGATTCTCACTGTGAGGGTGTGTGGGACCGAGCCTGAAGCGGAAGATTCCAGGGATGCCTTTTTGTACATCAAAGTCTTCACAATTATGTGTCACATTAAAAATATATAGCACTCCAACAAAGTAGTAGGATTATAACACTTTAATAACTTATAAATATATATAACGCAACAAAAACAGTAAACACGTTAAAAAAAATGTAATAAAACAGGAACAACAATGGTCAGTAGCGGTCTGTTGTGCGAATAGTCCGAAGGCAGCACAACGTGCTGAGTTCTGGACGGCACCCAGGTGCCGCACTGGTTTTGGTATCCTACAATGCTGCTCCGAAAAACGGCGTGGGGCGCCCCGGGGGGGGGGGGGGGGGGTTGGGAGGCGGCGTGAACGGGCCTCCCCAGGTGGAGGCTCGTCTGCTGTAGTGGGGCGCCCCTTCAGCGTTTCACTTGCCATTCAGCGGTTTTCCGCCCGCTTTTGCTGCACTGTGCCTCATCAGTAGCGGTCTGTTGTGCGAATAGTCCCAAGGCAGCAGAACGCGCTGAGATCTGGACGGCACCCAGGTGATGTCCAGTAAGTTTCCGCACTGGTTTTGGCATCCTACAATGCTGCTCCGAAAAACGGCGTGGGGCGCCCCGGGGGGGGGGGGGGGAGGAGGCGTGAACGGGCCTCCCCAGGTGGAGGCTCGTCTGTTCTAGTGGGGCGCCCCTTTACCGTTTCAGTTGCCATTCCGCCCCCTTTTGCTACACTGTGCCTCATCCGCCATTCAGCTGTTTACCGCCCACTCTTGCGGCTACAGCGTCTCGCTCACCATGTAGTTGAGTTGCGCCCACTCTTGCGGTGCAGCGATAGGCGGCTGCCACAGGACTCTTAAAATGGCGGCCGGCTCTTCGGATTTGGGCCTGGTCCACTAAAATGGCCCTGGGACACCTTGGAACTCAGACGCTTGTCTGCTAGGGCTTGGGCCCCATTCTCGAAAGCGTCCCCTCAGCCTTGAAGATTCTACAAAAGTCTTGGGGGCCCCCGACTCCCGCAGGCTTCCGGTGGGGAGCGGCTGCCATGATTGCCTGCGGAATGGCCACGACGGAGCTACGAGATGGTGGTGCTCTCATGCTGACGCCAGCTTCAGTCTGAAACATCAAGAAACACTGTAGATTATCAATTCGATGAGTTCCGGTGGAGCCCCAACGTGACCCGGTAGGGAAGAACTTGCCCTCCCCTTTTTTGAGTGATGGTTCTTGTTGCCTGTCCCCTCTGTTGTCATCTAACGGAACCTTTTTTGATTGCCGAGTGAGAAAAAAAAAGGTGGGTCTTTCATCGTTTGGGAAAAAAAAATGTTTTAATCCAATGAAAAGTGTTATTTTTAGGTCATATGATCAAGCCTTCCATCATTAGGAAACCAAAAGTAAAATGAACCAATGAAAAGTTTTATAAACAAGTCACATGACCTGTTATGCGGCTTTGGGCTATAAAAAGCGTACAAAATCCGTTGGCCCATGAGGCGGCGTCAGTAGCGGACCGATGTGCGAATAGGCCGAAGGCAGCACAACGCGCCGAGATCCGGATGGCACCGAGGTGGTGTCCAGCAAGTTGCACTGGTGTGGCCATCCTACAATGCTGCGCCAAAAGACGGCGTGGGGTGCCTGGGGGGAGGCGGCGCGAACGGCCCTCTTCCGCCTCCCCAGGTGGAGGCACCTCATCTGCAGTGCGGCGCCCCTTAGCGTTTCACACGCCGTCCAGCCGAGTTGCGCCCGCACTTGCTGCTACAGTAGGCCGAAGGCAGCACAACGCGCCGAGATCTGGATGGCACCGAGGTGGTGTCCAGCAAGTTGCCGCACTGGTGTGGCCATCCTACAATGCTGCGCCGAAAGACGGCGTGTCCAGCTGAGTTTCTCCCGCTCTTGCGGTACAGTGACTCGAACGCGCCAAGATCCGGATGGCACCGAGGTGGTGTCCAGCAAGTTGCCGCACTGGTGTGGCCATCCTACAATGCTGCGCCGAAAGACGGCGTGTCCAGCTGAGTTTCTCCCGCTCTTGCGGTACAGTGACTCGAACGCGCCGAGATCCGGATGGCACCGAGGTGGTGTCCAGCAAGTTTCACTGGTGTGGCCATCCTACAATGCTGCGCCGAAAGACGGCGTGCGGTGCCCGGGGGGAGGGGGGAGGCAGCGCAAACAGGCCTCTCCCTCCTCCCCAGGTGGAGGCCCCTCATCTGCAGTGGGGTGCCTCTTAGCGTTTCACTCGCCTTTCAGCTGAGTTCCGCCCGCTTTTGTGGTACAGTGACTCACCCGCCATCTAGCTGAATTGCGGCTATTCTTGTGGTGCAGCGATAGCCGGCTGCAACAAGACTCTCAAAATGGCGGCCAGCTCTTTGGATTTGGGCCTGGTCGACTAAAATGGCTCTGGGACACCTTGGAACTCGGACGCTTGCCTGCTAGGGCATGGGCCCCATTCACGAAAGCGTCCCCTCTTTTGATTGATTGTTCTTGTTGCCTATTTCTTCTGTTGTCATTTAACGGAACATTTTTGGACTGACGAAAATGGTTCTGGTCCGACCGCTGGTTGGTGGAGACATTTTGACTATATCCTGGTTCTGCCCGGCCTCGCCCAAAATGGCGCCGGTATAAATGGGACTCGTAACTCCTTGTTGTGTACTGGTTGTCCAACCTTGATATCACGAGACACGTATGCAGTTTTGAAGCACATGGCGGGCGGGGACGAGAATTGATTGAACATTTTGACTTCCCTATTGATATTAAGTTCTGATGTGTTATTGATTACTGTACTATTGAAAGTTCGAATTAACGTCACCCATGGTACTTGCCCGCAAATGTATATATAGATAATTTTATATTCAACTGGCCCTGTCGTACTTTAATTATAAAATGTACGTCCACCGATTCCGCTATTGTTAGACACCTTAGTTCTTGCAATCTAATGGGTCGCCCGTTACGTTCTTCTACAGTGTAAATGTTCCCTCATCATATACGATTCCAGTTTGCTCCGTGGCCGGCCCACGTGGTTATAGGCCCGTATTTGTATACTGACATTTTCACAATAAAGGTTTTAAAAAAAAAACATGGTAGTAATACCTACATTGGTAAAGTTTTGAATAATCGCCACTGTTTTCGAATCAGTAAAAGGCAAGTGAAATAAAGCAGTCCAATTACATGACTGTTAAAAGGTATAATACGCAGGAACGCAGTAAAGATAAATGGTCAAGGGCTGTTGTGTTTTCTACTCCTGCAACATAAAGTGATCGATAAGAATCTGATATTCAGGCCTATCAGCGACTAAGACAGCAGGCCGAGCCTCTTTTGCTCAACGGCTCCCTCATGGGACGAAGAAACGCCCTTTTTCTCGAAAAAGGAATATATTTTACTTGCAGGACAGTTGTAAATTTTTCGGGAAAATACATTAGCCTGGAACATTATAACATATATGTTTAAGAAAAAAAAATATTCGAAAGCAATGAAAAGCGTTATTTTTAGGTCATATGACCAAGCCTTTCATCATTAGAATAACAAAAGTAAAATGAACCAATGAAAAGTTTTATTAACAAGTCACATGACCTGTTATGCTAATGTTACGCGCTGCGCGCCGCGCTCTGGATCGCTTCCGGGAAGCTGCGCCTCGCGCACCGGAGTACTTCCGGTTGCGCTAACGCGGCGCGTCATATGACGCATTACGTGACAACGCAGGTCCAGAATATAGTCAAAATGTCTCCACCAACCAGCGGTCGGAACACAACCCCTTTCAGTAGTTCAAAAAGTTCTGTTAAATGACAACAGAAGGGACAGGCAACAAGAACCTTCAGTCAAAGAGGGGAGGGCAAGTTCTTCTCTACCTGTTCACGTTGGTGCTCCACCGGAACTGATAGAATTTGGGCGGGGTGGGTGGCGGAGCCGAGCTGTCTTGCAGCCATCATGGCGTCGAGCTCAGTTCATCTCACTAGTTTCGTATTTCTCATGAGGGGTTGTTCCTAATGTTTCTATTTTAGCGAGGTCAAAAAGAGATCCCATTAGTGGCCTACTGATTTTGCTCGATTCCTTTTGTTTTTTAAAACGATTTTTCACTATCTGCAAAGACTAAACAGAGTATTGCGACTCTGTGCTTGTTTGTTATTAGAGAATGAACCAAAGAGAACCAATTCTAAAACAGTAAATGCTTGGATAACAATCAATCAAATGGAGAGAGAAGCAGGCACGACGGATTACAACGGGGGCAAAGGCCTGCGTTACCTACCCTTCACTATCTGCAAAGAGAGAATACTCCTAAAAGAAAAAAAGGGGGGGGGCAGCGTTTAAAGCACATCAGCGTGCATAGACACGAAAATGTTTTTACCTACCACGTACTTGACATTTTAAATCTTTTCATATTTGCTATTAAAAAACCATTGAAATTCACTGAAAAAACCATAGGTTATAGACCATATATAGTTAGGAATTAGCATTTACAAAACCTTATTTTACTCACACAAAACCATTGAAATTTCATATATAGTTAGTTCCACTAACTATCTATCGCGCACCCGCAATCCACTGCTGATCATGTCACATATTACATCATTCATGACATGGTCAGTGACATCACGGATGATATCACTGATGACATCTCAAATGACATCACTGATGACATCACTGATGACATCTCAAATGACATCATTCATGTGATAATACGATGAACCTCTTCAGACTCTAATATAACCTTAGATACACTCAGTGTAAACAGACACTCACAGACTGTCACTCATCCATGGAGTTACTCACACACCTAGTCAGTCATGCAAAGAATCAATCACACCTCCATTTTCTCAACTATACAGTTATACACACCTTACTAATTCGACCATATTCTAACACATAATTAATTTCCTATACGATCCCTAATACAAGTTCACAATGATCCATACAGCCACTCACACATTCACTGGCTCTTATGCACGGTTATATATGTCAATTCTCACATGCACTGTGTTTTACATATGTACTTATTTTGACATGGTGCACTGAGATATCCATTCACTCACCAATACACTCATGCACACAGTCAACCGCCCATGCAGCTGTTTCCACATGCACTTTTGAACCCATACATCTAGTGAATCAACTGCTCACACATCTATGCACAGAGTCATACACCTCCCAGCCACTCATACACATGCTCAGTCTCCCATACAAATACTTGGGCAACCAATGAATATCCCATTTAGTTACTCATATAGCTATTGATTAACACATTCAGCAGTTTACAGAACAACAGACATAATGATGTACAAATTAAGATAGTTTAGTCACTAACCCATGCACTCAGTGAGACACATTTAATCACTCACTCACACAGTCAGTCATGCACCTACTAAATCCTTCATCCAGACACTTATACATCCACTCATTCTTCAATATGTAAGACATATTTTAACTTTACAGAAACATACAGTCACTGGATGTTGTCATCAGTGATGTCATCAGTGATGTCATTTGAGATGTCATCATTGATGTCATCAGTGATGTCACTGACCATGTCATGAATGATGTAATATGTGACATGATCAGCAGTGGATTGCGGGTGCGCGATATATAGTTAGTGGAACTAACTATATATGAAATTTCAATGCTTTTGTGTGAGTAAAATAAGGTTTTGTAAATGCTAATTCCTAACTATATATGGTCTATAACCTATGGTTTTTTCAGTGAATATATATATATATATATATATATATATATATATATATATATATATATATATATATATATATATATATATATATATATATTCCTTCCTTTGGTTCTCTGTGTCCGGGAACTGCAGCGCTCAGCGTTCGGTTCGTAGTCCCTGCTGCAGAACCACACCGCTTCCAATTTGCACACAAACCTCCTTGACAGGAAGATTAACGGGACAAACTCACGTATTTCAGATGTTTTACTATTTTTATTCGATTTTTAAGCCTTCAGATAGCATTAATGCAAAAAAAGACAGACACTGATCAACGCGTTTCGGGAGCACCTCTCCCTTGCTCACGAACACCCCATCATAGGAAGTCAGTTCTTTTAAAGCCACATTGTAGCATTTCCTGTTTGGTGTGCACATTGTCTCTAAGCATTCTGGAGGTTGTAGTTTTAATTAAAAAATGTAGGTTGTTGCATTTAAACATTGTTCCTTGATTTTTTGGTAAACTTTGCTTGTTTTCAACATGGTTATGTTATTGTCCAACAGTTCTCAATTCCACTTTTCAAATTTCACGTCAATTTTTCAATTTTGAATGTTAGTGTTTTTTGTTTTTTGTTATTTATTTTCAGCTTATCTTTTCCCTTTAGTGGGAGGTGTTATTTTGGTTCTTACATTTGATTCATCCTTCTTATCCTAGTAATTCATTCGTAAGCCGAAATTATTGCTCACTTCAATTTTTTTCTTTCTTCTGTTTTCTTGTTTTGTTGTTCTGTTTCATTTTTCCTTGAGATTTTACTTTCTTTCTTTGTTGGACCAATTTTTCCTTTCTTTGTTTTTAACCATTTTCTATTTTTTGTGTTTGTTAAGATTTTTTGTTTGAAGTTTACATTTCTTTTGAAGTTTCTTGACGGAGTGAACTACTTAATGGATCCTTTCTTCTTCAAAGGTGTATGTAAAGTTCTTCCGATTGGTTGAGGCCATACGGGTGCATTGTCCTTAGTTTGATGATGTATCTCGATTCTTTCCGGCAAAGTTCTTTTTCTCTGTTCCCATCTCTTTTCATTTGTGGGACTGTATCTATTCCATAGAATTTGAGTTATTTCCAGTCCCCTTGATGGTATTGTTCCATGTGCTTTGCGACAGCGTTGGCTCGGTCTTTATGCACCGTTGCCCTCATGTGTTCCAAAATCCGTTTTTTTAACTCACAGATCGTACTGCCCACGTACTGCAGTGGGTATGGGCATTCTACTATGTATACAACATATTGTGTTTTGCACGTTATTAGTTGTCTAATTTCCCAGGATTTTTCATTTTTCAATTTGAACACTTTAGTTTGTTTCGGTATCTGGCACACTTTGCACATGTGGCATTTCACAAATCCCTTTGTTTTCAGCCAATCACCCTCCTTCTTCTTGGGTTTGAAATGGCTGTGAATTAGATGGTCCTTCAGGTTCCTTGACCTTCGATATGTTACCACAGGATGTTTGCCCACCACTTCTTTGACTGCTCTGTCCAGCTGGAGGATTTTCCAATTTTTTCTCAGTATATTCATGACTTGCTTGCTTTCTACTGAAAAGTCCATTACCAAACGTATTGGTTCCTTCTCCAATACGTTGTTTCTTTGTTTTGGCATTAGGCATTCCTCTCTAGACTTTTGATTGGCTTTTTCCCAACTTTTCAGAACTATTTTGTTGTTGTATTTCCTCTTTTTGAATCTTTCCGCTGTGTGTTGGCCATGTTTTTTCCACTCTTCTTCCTCACTACAGATTCGTCTTATTCTGAGGAACTCCCCGAAAGGGATACTTGCTTTCAAGGATTCTTGATGAAAACTCGTTGCTTCCAGTGTCGAGTTAGTGGCAGTACTCTTGCGATGCAGGGTGGTGTGGATTTGATTGTCTCTGATGTAGATTTCTGTGCCCAGAAATACTACACGATCTTTGCTTGTTTCATATGTGAATTTGAGTTGGGTGGTGCTGTTGTTTAAAATTTCGAAGTACTCTCGAAACTCTTCTTCCGTGCCATCCCATATGATGAAAAGATCATCTATAAATCTTTTCCATGTGATGATCTTATTCAGGAATTCATCATTTTCAGCTCTCCACGCCACCTCCTTTTCCCAATATCCCATGGTCAAACAGGCGTAGTTTGGACTAAAGGAGAAGCCCATCGCTGTGCCATTGAGTTGCCGGTACACCTCTTCTCCGAAAAGGAAAATATTTTTGTTCAGCAGATCTCAATCATCTGCCTTAGCATATTGTTATGATCTTGGTACTCAATGTTTCTTTCCTGTAAGAAGAAGCTACATGCCTCTATGCCAAAGCCATTCCCTATTGTTGTATATAAGGATACAACATCCATTGTTACCAATAGATAGGACTCTTGCCACGGTGTATTTTGTAGCATCCTCAGTATATCGGTTGTGTCCTGTATATAGGAGCTCAGCTGTTTTACATAGGGCTGTAGAAAGTAGTCTATGAAATTTGCCACTGGCTCCAGCAGAGAACCTTTCACCGAAATATTGGTCGCCCTGGAGGTTTCTTTTGGTCCTTATGCAACTTGGGCAGAAAATAAATTGTTGCCGTCACAGGATGATTTACCGTTAGGTATTTTCGTTCCTCTTCGTTGATTTGTCCTTTCATTGTCCATTCATGGAGTTTTGCATCCAACATCTCTTTGATTTCATTTGTCAGGTTCTTTTTTAACCTTTCATAATAGACACTATTCCATGACATATGCAGTCTTGTCTTGAATCACGATGTTCCCGCCTTTGTCTGCGATTTTAATTTCTATATTGCTGTCATTTATAAGGTTTTTCAGGGCTTCTCTCTCTTCTTTGGTTAAGTTGTCTTTATGGGTTCGACCTTTTAATCTGTACAAATCTTCAATCACGGCTTCCTGGAATAAATCCACTTGCTTTCCTGGTGTTAATTGTGGATAACATTTGGATTTAGGTTTTAATCCGCTTAGGCCTCCTCTTTTTTGTTCAATAGCTTCATCCAGGCTCATTTCATCCTCATCAAGTGTATCAAGGTTCACTAGTGTCAGATAGCTTTCAGAATCCTTAGCTTGTAATCCTCTGGTGTTTTCAATTGGCTTTTTCCGTGATACTGCATTTTGTTTTTCCACAAAATATTTAGCTAATTTGATTTTTCGAAAGTACAGGTAAAGGTCTATTCTTAATTGTGCTAGGTCTATTCTTTTAGTTGGACAAAATTGTATTCCTTTTTTGAGTAGTATGGTCTCAGTGTTTGTTACCTGACGATTCGACAAGTTTACTACTTGGAGTTCATCCATTACTTCCTCTTCAGGCGCAGGCTCCATGTCTCTGTTCCTATTTTCTCCGTGCTTGTTTCGGCACCTTTTGCCCCTTCTTGTGGGTTTCTTTGATATCTTTGCCGTCCACGCCCTCTCCTTCCTTGTTGATGAAACGTGGGGTGGGATTGGTCCCACTGCCGTTGTTGCAATACGAAGCGCATGTCCCCTAAAAAAGAATTTTTCCTTTTGTTTTCCTCTGTGTCTTCATTAGATGTCAATGATGAGGCACTGCTTGAGCAGCTTGTTACACCACTCCAGGATAATTGTTCTTTTATCGCATCATATTTATGTGCGAATGTAAAAATTCGACCTTCCTCGTAATCATTAGCATCCCTGATGAATTTGGAATGTTTTCGCACCCTTACAGTTTCCTCGTGTTTTTCTATCTGCACCTCCAGTTCATCCTTGAATTTTACCATTTCATTTGATAATTTCATTGCTGCCATATATTTTTCCATTTCATTCAATTCATCCTTTATTTTGTTTAAGCTGATCTCTATATGTTTCACCAATATTTCAATGAGCCCCAGTGATGATTTCAAAATGAATTCTCCCCATTCCTGCAATAATTCGTTTGAGGAATCCTGATGGCTTGGCATTAGGGTAATACTTAACCCTCGCGGGACTCTTTGCACTTCCAAGTATTTTTGCAATGTTATTAACTCCCAAGATTTGTTAATCTCCTTGCGACTTAACCTTTCCCAGGTGCGCAACACTGACTTTGCATCCTTTTTCTCAACCTTACTCGATGACCCTGCTGTTGGGGTTTCACTTGTTTTGTCTTTCACAAACATCGTAGTCAATAGCTCACTCCGCTTTTCTTCTCTCCTCTGCATTTTTAGAATTATTTAAGGCTTTTTTGAGATTGAACGTTAATTAAAATACCTGCAATGTAATGTGACGCCGCCTTTGAATTTGGGATGTTTACACCGTTAGTTTCCTTTTGAACTATTAATTACGGACTCCTCCCACGGCTCACGTTATTGCAATAATTACAATATCGAGTAATGTGCACACCGAAACGCGTTGATCAGTGTCTGTCTTTTTCTGCATTAATGCTATCTGAAGGCTTAAAAATCGAATAAAAATAGTAAAACATCTGAAATACGTATTTGTTTTTGAGATGCCTAAGCCCTACCACACCGACATTTTATTACCTACCTAAGGTTCATAAGGATAAGCTGAACCCACCGGGAAGACCAATTGTGGCCTCACAAGGAAGTCTAACAGAACATTTATCAATGTATATCAACTCCTTTCTCTTCCCTCACGTTGTAACACTGAAATCCTAACTGAAGGACACAAAACATTTTCTTAATTGCTTGAATAACACTGTATGGAAAGAAAGCTACTGTATGATGGTACTAGACATAGCTAGCTTATATACATGTATTGCACATGAGGATGGCTTGAAAGCTATAGAGAGTTTCTTGGAACAGAGATCTATGCGGTATTATGAACACAATAAGATGCTGTGTGAATTCTTGAGGTTTTGCCTGAACAATAACATATTTTTGTTTGGGAAACAACTGTATAGACAAATGTCAGGCGTGGCGATGGGCACCTGCTCCGCCCCCAGTTTCGCGAACCTGTTCGTGGGATGGTGGGAGGAGCAGGTGGCATGGTCACAAGATAATCAAGAGTGGAATTGCAGAATCAAGGGGTGGTATCGTTATATAGACGATTTGTTTATTATAATGGACAGCCCAGTTGAAGTGGAGCTATGTATATTGATGTTTTGAATAACAATGATGTGAACCTAAAATTCTCTGGAGAAATAAGTACTAGAGAGTTTAACTATTTGGATCTCACGGTGTACATAGAGGAGGGCAAAATCCATACTAAACTCTTCTGGAAATTAACCGCAGGGAACTCTACATTGTATGCCACCAGCAGCCATCCCAAAAAGCTACTTAACAGTATCCCGTACGGAGAGCTGTTAAGACTTAAAAGAAACAACTCATGTGAGCAAGAATTTCAAAAAGGTACGAAGCAAAGCGTGTCTACGTTTAAAGCCAGAGGTTACAAAGATGGAATATTAACACAAGCACTTAATAAGGTGAATAAGATACAGAGAGACGAATTGCTCAAAACTCAAAACAAGGAGCCAGAAGGTGGTGTTTTTAGATTTATCACCCCCTTCTCTAACAATGCAGGGGACCTTAGAAGGATTTTGAGAAAAAATTGGAATATCCTTTTAACAGACAACATCATCAAAGCTGATCTACCATCCAAACCCCTGATTACCTTCAGTAAAGCTAGAGCCCTGAAAGATCACCTAGTGCATAGTCATCATGAGGGATACTCCGTCAAACCTTCTTTGGAACCATTAAATGGCTTCTTTCCATGCGGACGCTGTAAAGCGCGCAAATTCAGCAAACGATCCCTGACTTATAAAGTCCCAGGCTTAGTCATCCCCAAAAGGATACAGAAATTTTTGACCTGTACCACGTCATATGCCATTTACTGTCTGACCTGTCCGTGTGGCAAGAGGTATATTGGGAGCACGACTCATCCGGTCAAAATTCGTATATTGGAGCTATTAAGAATGTAGATGAATCATACCCCGTAGCAAGACACTTCGATAAGGCTCATGGACGCAACAGGGATCTGTTGTCATACATGTGCCTAGATAGTGTCCCCATGAGTGTGAGAGGGGGTGACCGATTACAGAGACTTAGACGTCTCGAGTCTAGGTACATAATAGACTTGCAAAGCAAGATGCCTAATGGCCTGAATATGCATGAAGAGTTGGCGGTACATTTGGGATAGTGATTTCAGTTAAGTGTTAAATGTTTTGAGCAATTGAATATATAGTTTCCTCTGAAGCTTTGGGATCTTCCATTATGATGTAATGTATCTAAGAATAATTTGAATGATATGTTTAATAGACGAGAGAAACAATTGTTATTGGATTAATTTGTGAAATGTAATTATACGACTGGATAAATAAGACAATGAATGGTCTACAAACATATATAAAACATGAATAAGTCTCAACGGACGCAATAAGATAATTGAATATGTGGAGTCGAGTTTTGGACAGCTCAAGCCCATTCAGGGCGAGATCACAAGAAATTAGAATTTTGTGGAACGATTGTTTATAGTTTATGCCCATCCAGGGCTATAATGAAATAAGTTGGTATAAGACTCTAATTGTGTATATTTTTGATGTGTTTACATGACACAATGGTTTAACCTAGTTCCATTACAAAGTATATCGCTGGTTAAATGCACGTTACAATATCGCGGCGCTTTAACGTTATGTGTTAGTCCTATGTTGATGTCCATGAACTGGTACTCTGTAACATTGAAATAAGTGCAATGGCCACTACGTCAACTGTTATACAATTGACGAAGGCTATACGCCGAAACGCATCTTGTTGATGTGCTGAAGGTTTCCGAATAAACATCTTTGTGAAACCACCCCTGCGATTGCTGCAATCTATTACAGGCTACACCTGTAGGATGCTTGGAGCTTTATATGATTAACGGGTACACCCCCGGTATGCAGGCACCTGCTCGAAGTTGCGGCAGGCTGGTGTTTTGGAGCTGAGATATAGATATATATATATATATAAAATCCAACGCGTTGCCGGCGGCAGCCGTCGGCCAGCAAACAGGTACACAGACTCCTTAAGTAATCACCGCAAGCCAGGCTTCGATTCAAAAAAAGTTATTTATTCAGCATATGGTGATGGTGGTGCCAGTCATCAGACGCGTTTCGGACTTGCGTCCTTGCTCACTGATGAGCGGGTGAAGTGGAGGTCATGTATATATACAAGATAAACACACATTCAAATTTCGCGCCTTAACAAATACTAAACATAGAAGGTGGACTAACATTGAAAGTCTCATCCTAAACCCAATATACGGGCGCCATATTGTAATGGTGAAAGGTGAAATACAAATGTGTGCAGCAACCATCTCACAAGTGAAAATAAATACACAGCATCCATTAAACTCAACTTAAATCACATCCCAAAAACATTGTAATTTTGCGTTTTTAAATTGCAGAGAATTTTCACCACGTATCAAAATGACGTTTATAACATAGTGTCTACGTGTGCAATTACAATCTGTACCAATACTAGAATTAAACGCATGATAAGATGATAAAGTGCATAAATGATGGGCACAATGAAGCATTATGATAATGGGTGATGTGAGCAGGGCAGGTAAAAATACATGAATTTACCGGTATCCTTTTACTGGTGAGTAAGATGCGAATTGTGTATACAATATTAATCAAATTATGATTGAATGATAAATTCATGTTGAGTGGGCCAATGTCCGTACAAATACGCCAACAACATGCTGCAATTTTGGATTTTCCCTCTTAAGGACTGTAGAGTCTACTATGGAGGAAATAACAAACCTCAATGTTGGATTGGTCAGCGTTCGGGTTAGTTCCAATGCTATACTGTACCATATGGTACCTGCTGTGGAATTGCCTAAACACACAAACCTGATAATGTGGTGTAGGGTGGTCATGGTGGTATGGCCATAAATGGAACTAGACCTGCCAACCTGTATACCCCACAATATCTAAGTGATCATGTGTTGGACAAGAGAAAAGCCCAACTAAACCTAATTACACATGCGGATGGTTAAGCATTAACCTTTAGACACTCCTAGTAGAAAGTGAAGGCTTAAAAACGGAGCATCTCATACAAATATCATGAGAGCCGTAGGACTGTGACGTGTGAAAAATAAAGTGATAAAGTGTGAATATATGGTTTACATATACGAGGAACTCTCAATGCCTAAATAACTCCATTCATTATCTGACTTACAAGATCTTGATATAATTAGGCAGGGCAACACTGTTGCGACTGGTGAAAAAGAAAGAGAAACACGTAGACAGTAGAATATGCAATGGCATACAGATAGGTTATGCATATCAACTAGCTGAGATCTAAAATACAAACTGTAAAGTGTAGGGTATAGTATGGACATTCCAGCTTACATGTAATACTCCTAGTACAGTCAATAATAGATGGATACCAAAAATAAGACATATACATGATAGGAACTTCATAGGAAGTTGCGAAGGTCTTCCCCTATGTTCAATCCCCCAGGATGTTTGCTGTTAAGCATAACAATATACTTAGATTCCAGTTGGCGAAGACGTTTTTCATGGTCCCCACCTTTCTTATTTGGAATAATGGCATTGATCACGAAGTATTTAAGATGGTTTAAATTTTGATTGTGAACAGCTTGGAAATGCCTAGCAACCGGATATGTAGAATCCGCGTTGACTATGGCTCGTAAATGTTGGAGTATACGAAGGTATACCGCCCCTTTTGTACTCCCCACATATATAAGGTTACAGCTGTATTGCAATACGTACACCGCCAATTCGGTGCAGCACGTATAGTGTGATTTGAGCATGATAGGTTGGGTGTCAAAAGGTGTCGGGAAAGATCTAGTGTTCACATCAAATTTACATGCTCTGCAGCTAATGCAGCGAAAAAATCCTTTGCGTGGGGATAGCCAATTGTCAGTAGGTGTTTCTGGGCTGTTCTTAACCAAATTGTTACGCATAGAGTATGCCCTTCTAAAGGTAATAGTGGGGGATTGGGGCATAATGTCTCTAAGGACATTATCAGTCAGGATGATAGGCCATTCGCGTTTTACTAGTTTGTTAATGTCTTTAGCTTGGCGACTATACCCTGTAATAAGGCGTATAGTGTTGCTGTCTGGTACCTCAGGAAGAGAGACATTGATACTGGACCTGAGGGGATCAAGGAGTATTTGCCTATCCATTCTATTGGCTTTATTCATGCTAGAGAGTAACTTTTTGTCATCATATCCCCTTACCAGAAGCCGCTGTCTACATTCCTCTTGATGGTAATCTCTTTCTTCCATGGTACTGCATGATCGGTGGATTCTCAAAAATTCACCATATGGGATGGCAGCTATGGTGTGCTTGGGGTGGAAACTATGGGCATGGAGAATGGTGTTCCCTGAGGTTGTTTTCCTAAACAAACCTGTGGTAATTTTACCATCAACTATCTTTACATGCACATCAAGGAATGTGGCCACATCCTTGCTGATCTCTGCTGAGAATTGAAGATTCATATGGTTGTTATTGATATTCTCAACAAATGATTCAGCTTCCATAACGCTTCCCTGCCATATGATGAAAATATCATCTATATACCTCCAGTATTTGATGATATTCCTTTTCCACCATAAATCATGGGCGATTTTTAGGACATGCTCCTCCCACCACCCAACATGGAGACCTGCATATGTGGGGGAAAAACAAGCTCCCATCGCCACCCCTCTTTGTTGTTTGAACACCTCATTGTTAAATACAAACACATTGTTGTTCAAGCATATTTCTATCATGGATAATAGCATCTTATTGTGGCAGTGGAATTCAATTGGTCTCTGATCAAGAAAATGTTTTACCGCTTTGATGCCATCCTTATGCTCAATGCTTGTATAAAGCGAGGCGATGTCCATGGTGATAAGAAGATAGTCAGCAGACCAAGTACATTGATTAAGTTTGTGTAAGAAATCTGTGGAGTCTTTGAGGTACGCAGGTAGTTTGAGAACAAAGTCTTGTAGGTAAAAATCAATATACTTTGAGGTATTTTCAAAGATGCCATTTATAGCAGACACTATCGGCCTTCCCGGTACTGGTGTGGTCTGTTTGTGCACTTTCGGAATGAAATAAATGTTGGGAATTACAGGATGTAGTTTGTGCAAAAATCTCAGTTCATCTTTAGAAATTAAACCATCTCTTTTCCACTGTTGTAATTTCTTAGCATATTCGTCTTCAATGGTTTTCACGGCTCTGATGTCAATTTTACTATAACAAGTAAGGTAGTTGAGCTGACGATATGCCTCTTTAATGTAATCCTCTTTTGCCCAGAGCACGATATTACCACCCTTGTCTGAGTTGTTGACAACAATCTTGGTCTCCTTCTTAAGCTTGTCCATCAGGGTGTGATATGCTCTCATTCTGTGGTCTTGTTTTTTTCGTTGTTTCATAGTTTTAGTTTGTAGATTTTTTAACTCAGCCACAAGTCTGTCTGCATAAATGTCAATTGCGTCTCTGGGCATATTGGGAACGAACGTGGATGGAGGTTTAAAAGGAGTACTGATCGATTGTGCCACATCAATTTGTTCATACTCGGCAATGTCCTGTGTACTCATAGTGTCATCCATATCCATGTTCAGTTGGTGCATAGTCTTCATAAGGGTGATGTCTTTAGCTGCCAGGCCACTAGAATAAGAACCTCTGTTTTTCTCTTGATCTTTTTTAGTATTGGTGTTCTTTTTTATGGCATAGTATTTTTTGAGTTAGATTTTTCTGATATATTTAAAGATATCCACCCTGGTATTGAAGTAGTTAAAATTGCTCTCAGGGCAAAATGAAAGGCCTAGTGAGAGCAATTGTTTCTCAGCATCATCCAACTGGACCGTAGATAGGTTAGGTTTTGTTCTGCCACTGTTTTTTCTTTGACGGTCTCCCTCTTGGCTTTGGCGCATTTGCGGCGTTGTTTACGTCTCCTGTTGCGCCTTTGGGCTGCACGGATTTTGGAATGCGTGCTCGTAGTGTCTGTTTTCTCTGGAGTCTCACGTATTCTATCTCCTCCGCCAGTGTTAATTGGCCCAGGTCTTCATCACAGATATTATGCGCGCCATCATCAGAACCATCACTGCTTGGAACCAAGCTTAGATCTGACCCTGATAGGGTGGATCCCATCGCTGGTACAGTCGTGTGTGAGGTTGGTGTTGCCCCTTTATTTGATGCCGTTTTTCTCTGTTTCCGTAACTGGTCATATTTTCTAGCAAAGGTATAAATCTGCCCCAGAGCGTAGTCCTGCTCGTCCCGGGCAAATTTGTAAGCCTTTCTCGCCTTGATTGTTGCCTCTTGTTTTTTCAGGCGTTCTGTTATTTCATTTGAAGTTTTGTCAATGTAGGCTTTGTCTGTATTGTAAATCTCTTTTTTGAGTTCTTCATTGATTCTTGTTATTTCGTCCAGATTTTTCTGACGATCTACCTTTGCATATTTGACAAGTAAACATAACAGGCGCATAGACGCCTCAAGATTGCTCTCAGCCCAGTCCTTCAATAAATCGGGGTTTGGATTTTCAAAGCTGGGAACCAACATGATCCTGAGGCCACGGGGCACCCTTCCAACTTCACGATATTTTTCTAGGGAGCGGATCTCCCACCATTTGGTGAGCTCCCCCCTCCGGTTCTTTTCAAGTTCCCGCATCAGTTTCTTAACTTCGGTGTCACTTTCATTTGTTTTACTCGTTCCTGCTTTTGCGTCTTGTTTAACTTTAGGCAAATTTAAAAAGAGTTCCTCAAATGCCTTTTCTCTTTCCCGCTCCTCCGACATGGCACCACCAAACCTAAATATTTTCCAAGGTTCTAAGTGCTATTATAACTCAGCACTCAGACTGCTGGCTTGTCGCGGTACCTCCACAACCTGCAACTATCACTCGTACGACTTAACTTCACCTGGATACCTCTTCCGGTCGATGTCCTCCGACGTCTCCCTCAGCTGTATCCCCGTGGTTGTTGCCGCTTGTTACCGTGTCGTGCAGGGGGCTGAGCGAATTGCTCCTCACTGGAACATAGCATCCAAACAGTCCACGTCAGGTCAGCTCACTTCTTGGTGGAGGGGTCTGTGTCTTCGGGAAACCGACCTCGTCCCGAATATATAAAATCCAACGCATTGAAATAAGTGCAATGGCCACTACGTCAACTGTTATACAATTGACGAAGGCTATACGCCAAAACGCATCTTGTTGATGTGCTGAAGGTTTCCGAATAAACATCTTTGTGAAACCACCCCTGCGAGTGCTGCAATCTATTACAGGCTACACCTGTAGGATGCTTGGAGCTTTATATGATTAACGGGTACACCCCCGGTATGCAGGCACCTGCTCGAAGTTGCGGCAGGCTGGTGTTTTGGAGCTGAGATATAGATATATATATATATATAAAATCCAACGCGTTGCCGTCGGCAGCCGTCGGCCAGCAAACAGGTACACAGACTCCTTAAGTAATCACCGCAAGCCAGGCTTCGATTAAAAAAAAATTATGTATTCAGCATATGGTGATGGTGGTGCCAGTCATCAGACGCGTTTCGGACTTGCGTCCTTGCTCACTGATGAGCGGGTGAAGTGGAGGTCATGTATATATACAAGATAAACACACATTCAAATTTCGCGCCTTAACAAATACTAAACATAGAAGGTGGACTAACATTGAAAGTCTCATCCTAAACCCAATATACGGGCGCCATATTGTAATGGTGAAAGGTGAAATACAAATGTGTGCAGCAACCATCTCACAAGTGAAAATAAATACACAGCATCCATTAAACTCAACTTAAATCACATCCCAAAAACATTGTAATTTTGCGTTTTTAAATTGCAGAGAATTTTCACCACGTATCAAAATGACGTTTATAACATAGTGTCTACGTGTGCAATTACAATCTGTACCAATACTAGAATTAAATGCATGATAAGATGATAAAGTGCATAAATGCTGGGCACAATGAAGCATATGATAATGGGTGATGTGAGCAGGGCAGGTAAAAATACATGAATTTACCGGTATCCTTTTACTGGTGAGTAAGATGCGAATTGTGTATACAATAATAATCAAATTATGATTAAATGATAAATTCATGTTGAGTGGGCCAATGTCCGTTATGTGTTAGTCCTATGTTGATGTCCATGAACTGGTACTCTGTAACATTGAAATAAGTGCAATGGCCACTACGTCAACTGTTATACAATTGACGAAGGCTATACGCCGAAACGCATCTTGTTGATGTGCTGAAGGTTTCCGAATAAACATCTTTGTGAAACCACCCCTGCGAGTGCTGCAATCTATTACAGGCTACACCTGTAGGATACTTGGAGCTTTATATGATTAACGGGTACACCCCCGGTATGCAAGCACCTGCTCGAAGTTGCGGCAGGCTGGTGTTTTGGAGTTGCGATATATATATATATATATATATATATATATATATATATATATTCACTGAAAAAACCATGGGTTATAGACCATATATAGTTAGGAATTAGCATTTACAAAACCTTATTTTACTCACACAAAACCATTGAAATTCGCATATATAGTTAGTTGCACTAACTATATATCGCGCACCCGCAATCCACTGCTGATGATGTCACATATTACATCATTCATGACATGGTCAGTGACATCACTGATGACATCACTGATGACAACTCAAATGACATCACTGATGACATTATCCAATGACTGTATGTTTCTGTAAAGTTAAAATATGTCTTACATATTGAAGAATGAGTGGATGTATAAGTGTCTGGATGAAGAATTTAGTAGGTGCATGACTGACTGTATGAGAGAGTGATTAAATGTGTCTCACTGAGTGCATGGGTTAGTGTCTAAACTGTCTTAATTTGTGCATCCTTATGTCTGTTGTTCTGTAAACTGCTGAATGTGTTAATCAGTAGCTATATGAGTAACTATATGGGATATCCATTGGTTGCCCAAGTATTTGTATGGGAGACTGAGTATGTGTGTGAGTGGCTGGGAGGTGTATGACTCTGTGCATAGATGTGTGAGCAGTTGATTCACTAGATGTATGGGTTCAAAAGTGCATGTGGAAACAGCTGCATGGGCGGTTGACTGTGTGCATGAGTGTATTGGTGAGTGAATGGATATCTCAGTGCAACATGTCAAAGTAAGTACATATGTAAAACACAGTACATGTGAGAGTTGACATATATAACCGTGCATAAGAGCCAATGAATGTGTGAGTGGCTGTATGGATCATTGTGAACTTGTATCAGGGATCGTATAGGAGAGTAAATATGTGTTAGAATATGTTTGAATTAGTAAGGTGTGTATAACTGTATAGTTGAGGAAATGGAGGTGTGATTGATTCTTTGCATGACTGACTAGATGTATGAGTAACTCCATGGATGAGTGACAATCTGTGAGTGTCTGTTTACACTGATTGTATCTAAGGTTATATTAGAGTCTGAAGAGGTTCATCGTATTATCACATGAATGATATTATCAGTGATGTTGTCAGTGATGTCATTTGAGTTGTCATCAGTGATGTCATCAGTGATGTCACTGACCATGTCATGAATGATGTAATATGTGACATCATCAGCAGTGGATTGCAAGTGCGCGATATATAGTTAGTGCAACTAACTATATATGCAAATTTCAATGGTTTTGAGTGAGTAAAATAAGGTTTCGTAAATGCTAATTCCTAACTATATATGGTCTATAACCCATGGTTTTTTCAGTGAATTTTCAAGGTTTTGTAAATGCTAATTCCTAACTATATATGGTCTATAACCTATGGTTTTTTCAGTGAATTTCAATGGTTTTTTAATAGCAAATATCAAAAGCTTTAAAATGTCAAGTACGTGGTAGGTAAAAACATTTTCGTGTCTATGCACGCTGATGTGCTTTGAACGCTGCCCCCTCCCCCCCTCTTTTCTTTTAGGAGTATTCTCTCTTTGCAGATAGTGAAGGGTAGGTAATGCAGGCCTTTGCCCCCGTTGTAATCCGTCGTGCCTGCTTCCCTCTCCATTTGATTGATTGTTATCCAAGCATTTACTGTTTTAGAATTGGTTCTCTTTGGTTCATTCTCTATTTACAAACAAGCACAGAGTCGCAATACTCTGTTTAGTCTTTGCAGATAGTGAAAAACCGTTAGAAACAACAAAAGGAATCAAGCAAAATCAGTAGGCCACTAATGGGATCCTTTTTGACCTCGCTAAAATAGAAACATTAGGAACAACTCCTCATGAGAAATATGAAAGTAGTGAGAGGAACTGAGCTCGACGCCATGATGGCTGCAAGACAGCTCAGCTCCGCCGTCCACCCCGCCCAAAACAACGACAAACCCTATGCAAATATTATAAATATATACAACACACCAGCAAAGTAACAGGGTAAAACGTTTTATTAAATAACTATTTACATGGCAGCCTGCTGCAACATCGATCTAAACAAGCCTTTGTATTTGGGGCTCAAAATCAACAAGTAACAAGGTAAAACGTTTTATTAAATAACTATTTACATGGCAGCCTGCTGCAACATCCATCCAAACAAGCCTTTGTATTTGGGGCTCAAAATCAACCATCAATAGTAAGATTTTCATAGGTGAGTGTAGGTTCATAGTTTTCCATCCACAGACTAAAAGCCTGGAGTGGGAGTGAAAGAACAATAACTAGGTAAGAAGGAAGGCAGAGGCTGTGGGAAGGACTCTGGATATGGTATGTTGCTTGGTCCCTGAGATGCTTCGATGTCACTGCCTTGCACAAATGGCATAAGTCCTGGATGTTGGGTGCCATAGTTGAGGGTTCCGAGCAGCGCTTGTAACACTGTCTGAAGCTTATTTGCACCTGCTGAAGCTTCACTATTCTCAAAGTAAGTGGGGGCTGTTTGTGGACCTGACTGCATTGGAAAACAATGTGATGCGGTGCCTCCCTGAACCGCTTGACGGAGGCCCCCGAGGAGCGGTGTGATGGCGCGGACTCGGAGGGGACGCTTGGCTCCTGCCCCCTCCCCAAGTCTTGTTGCCCTGGTGTGGCCTAAGATCGCCCCCGACATAGGCGGCCGGCTCTCGGGGTCAGGCGGAACTTTTTGCCTTTTAGTGACTCTTCCATTCTGGACCTTGTCCCACAATCCGTTTGACCTGAAGACACGTCCTGCTGTGCCCTGGTCCGACCATCACATATACCTGCGCCAGGAGACGGCGTTGGGTGCACTAGAAGGGAGAGGCGGCACGAACGAGCCTCCCCCACCTCCCCAGGTGGAGGTTTCTCAGCTACACCCCAGCGCTTCACTCGACCAGCTGACTTGCGCCCGCTCTTGCGACACAGTGCCTCGCTCGGCCAGCTGAATTGCGCCTGCTCTTGCTATTACAACGTCTCACCCGCCATCCAACGGAATTGCACCCAATCTTGCGGTACAGCGACAGACGGCTGCTACGGAGCTCACGAAATGGCGGTCGGCTCCACAGACTTGGGCCTGGCCTGCAAGGATGGCTCTGGGCAACCGTGGAACTCGGACGCTTCACTGCTAGGGCATGGGCCCCATTCCCAAAAGAGTCCCCTCAGCCTTGAAGATTCTACAACAGTCACCGGGACCCCCGACTCCCGCAGACTTCCGGTGGGGAGCGACTGCCATGATTGCTCGCAGAATGGCCACGACGTAGCCACAGGGTGCTCACATGCTGACGCCAGCTTCAGTCTGAAACATCCAGAAACACTGTAGACTACCAATTCGATCAGTTCCGGTGGAGCCCCAACGTGACCCGGTAGAGAAGAACTTGCCCTCCCCTCTTTGACTGATGGTTCTTGTTGCCTGTCCCTTCTGTTGTCATTTAACAGAACTTTTTGGACTGCTGAAAGGGGTTGTGTTCCGACCGCTGGTTGGTGGAGACATTTTGACTATATTCTGGACCTGCGTTGTCGCGTAATGCGTCATATGACGCGCCGCGTTAGCGCACCCGGAAGTGCTCCGGTACGCGAGGCGCAGCTTCCCGGAAGCGATCAAGGGCGCGGCGCGCAGCGCGTAAAGTAAGCATAACAGGTCATGTGACTTGTTAATAAATTTCATTGGTTCATTTTACTTTTGGTTTTCTAATGATAGAAGGCTTGGTCATATGACCTAAAAATAACACTTTTCATTGGCTTAGAACATTTTTTTTTCCCAAATGATGAAAGCCCCACCTTTTTTTTTCTCACTCTGACTTGTAAAGAAAAGGACCCAAATGCATTTACAGTTTATCACTAACAATGTTCCAGGCTAATGTATTTTCCAGGGAAATTTACAACTGTCCTGCAAGTAAAATATTCCTATTTCGAGAAAAAGGGCGTTTCTTCGTCCCATGAGGGAGCCGTTGAACAAGCTCGGCCTGCTGTCTTAATATCGGATTCTTATCGATCACTTTATGTTGCAGAAGTGGAAAACACAACAGCCCTTGACCATTTATCTTTACTGCGTTCCTGCGTATTATACCTTTTAACCGTCATGTAATCGTGCTGCTTTATTTCACTTGCCTTTTACTGATTCGAAAACAGTGGCTATTATTCAAAACTTTACCAATCTAGGTACCACTACCATGTTTTGTTTTAAAAACCTTTATTGTGAAAATGTCAGTATACAAATACGGGCCTATAACCACGTGGGCCGGCCACGAAGCAAACTGGAATCGTATATGATGAGGGGACATTTACACTGTAGAAGAACGTAACGGGCGGGCCATTAGGTTGCAAGAACTAAGGTGTCCAACAGTTGCGGAATCGGTGGACGTACATTTTATAATTAAAGTACAACAGAGCCAGTTACAATAAAATTATCTAGATATACATTTGCGGGCAAGTACCATGGGTGACGTTAATTCGAACTTTCAACAGTACAGTAATCAATAACACATCAGAACTTAATATCAATAGGGACGTCCAAATGTTCAATCAGTACTCGTCCCCGCCCGCCATGTGCTTCAAAACTGCATACGTATCTCGTGATATCAAGGTTGGGCAACCAGTACACAACAAGGAGTTACGAGTCCCATTTATACCTGCGCCATTTTGGGCGAGGCCGGGCAGGTCCAGGATATAGTCAAAATGTCTCCACCAACCAGCGGTCGGACCAGAACCATTTTCGGCAGTCCAAAAATGTTCCGTTAAATGACAACAGAAGAAATAGGCAACAAGAACAATCAATCAAAAGAGGGGACGCTTCCTGAATGGAGCCCATGCCCTAGCAGGCAAGCGTCCGAGTTCGAAGGTGTCCCAGGGCCATTTTAGTGGACCAGGCCCAAATCCAAAGAGCCGGCCGCCATTTTGAGAGTCCTGTTGCAGCCGCCTATCGCTGCACTGCAAGAGTGGGCGCAATTCAGCTGGGTGGTGGGCGAGACGCTGTAGCCGCAAGAGCGGGCGCAACTCAGCTGGATGGCGGGTGAGGCACTGTGCCGCAACAGCGGGCGGAACTCAGCTGGATGGCGGGTGAGGCACTGTGCCGCAAGAGCGGGCCGAACTCAGCTGGACGCCGAGTGAAACGCTAAGAGGCGCCCCACTGCAGATGAGGTGCCTCCACCTGGGGAGGCGGGAAAGGCCCGTTTGCGCCGCCTCCCCCCCCCGGCACCCCACGCCGTCTTTCGGCGCAGCAATGTAGGATGGCCACACCAGTGCAACTTGCTGGACACCACCTCGGTGCCATCCGGATCTCGGCGCGTTGTGCTGCCTTCGGCCGCACGACGCGGGCGGGCGGAACTCAGCTGGACGGCGAGTGAAACGGTAAGGGGCGCCGCACTGCAGATGAGGTGCCTCCACCTGGGGAGGCGGGAGAGGCCCGTTCGCGCCGCCTCCCCCCCCCCCCCCGGACACCCCACGCCGTCTTTCGGCGCAGCATTGTAGGATGGCCACACCAGTGCAACTTGCTGGACACCATCTCGGTGCCATCCGGATCTCGGCGCGTTGTGCTGCCTTCGGCCTATTCGCACATCGGTCCGCTACTGGTGCCGCCTCACAGGCCAACGGATTTTGTAGGCTTTTTATAGCCCACAGCCGCATAACAGGTCATGTGACTTTTTTGTAAAACTTTTCATTGGTTCATTTTACTTTTGGTTTCCTAATGATGGAAGGCTTGGTCATATGACCTAAAAATAACACTTTACATTGGATTGAAACATTTTTTTTTCCCAAATGATGAAAGCCCCACCTTTTTTTTTCTCACTCGGTAGTCCAAAAAGGTTCCGTTAGATGACAACAGAGGGGACAGGCAACAAGAACCATCAGTCAAAAGAAGGGAGGGCAAGTTCTTCCCTACCGGGTCACGTTGGGGCTCCACCGGAAGTCATCGAATTGGTAGTCTACAGTGTTTCTGGATGTTTCAGACTGAAGCTGGCATCAGCATGAGAGCACCACCATCTCGTGGCTACGTCGTGGCCATTCCGTGAGCAATCATGGCAGCCGCTCCCCACCGGAAGTCTACGGGAGTCGAGGGTCCCGGTGACTCTTGTAGAATCTTCAAGGCTGAGGGGACGCTTTCGAGAATGGGGCCCAAGCCCTAGCAGGCAAATGTTCGAGTTCAAATGTGTCCCAGGGCCATTTTAGTGGACCAGGCCCAAATCCGAAGAGCCGGCCGCCATTTTCAGAGTCCTGTGGCAGCCGCCTATCGCTGCACCGCAAGAGTGGGCGCAACTCAGCTGAATGGCGGATGAGGCACAGTGCCGCAAAAGCGGGCGGAACTCAGCTTGACGGCGAGTGAAACGATAAAGGGCGCCCCACTGCAGCAGAGGAGCCTCCACCTGGGGAGACGGGGAAGGCCCGTTCGCGCCGCCCCCCCCCGGGGCACCCCACGCCGTTTTTCGGCGCAGCATTGTAGGATGGCCAGACCAGTGCGGCAACTTACTGGACACCACCTCGGTGCCGTCCGGATCTCGGCGCGTTGTGCTGCCTTCGGCCTATTCGCACATCGGACCGCTACCTCACAGGCCGACGGATTTTGCCGACTAAAAGACAGACCAAAGCAGCCCATTGTTGCTTTGAGATGGATGTTGCAGCAGGCTGCCATGTATATAGTTGTTTAAAATGTTTTTTTTAACGTGTTTACTTTGTTGGAGCGTTGTATATATTTATAAGTTATTAAAGTGTTATAATCCTACTACTTTGTTGGAGGACTATATATTTTTAATGTGACACATAATTGTGAAGACTTTGATGTACAAAAAGGCATCCCTGGAATCTTCCGCTTCAGGCTCGGTCCCACACACCCTTACAGTGAGAATCCCCTCCCCAATCACAATACAGGATCGTTATCAGACAGTAGGAACGCGTGTGGTGTGACGGATCTCATGGGGTGGGGGCCTTGATCTACTGTAACTCCTTTTAAGAGGGGTGATTCTTTACAGTTAGGGCCATAAACTACATCCGCAGGGCTAGGTGATAGCCTGGGACCAGCCTGGACAATCAGACACAGAGGAAGAGGAGTGTCAGAGGGTGCGGTAGTGAATAGGGTGAAAGGGAGGTGTCGGGCGGGCACAGGGTGTGATTCTCAGGGTAGAGCAGCGCAGATGGGGGGGGGGTTTATGGCCCATGCATGAGAGAGAGAGCGGGGGTGACCAGTGCGTGGGGGAGATGCTTGCGAGGGTGGGGAGCCATGCTGAGGATCGGCGGCGTGCAGAGAGTGGGTCTGGTCAAGACATCTAAAATAGCTGCCATGCACGACAAAACTGTGGCATTGGAAAAAAGGCAAGATGGCGCAGACAATGTTTATCAATACGGATTCATTTATAACAATCATTTTTAACAATATATTTACTCGCAGTGACAAAATGACGGTCAACACTTCCTGATTTCCTTCGAATCGAACGTTAACAGACGTCACGCAGCAAAAAAAAAAAAACGCTCACGCGCAGCTGCTGGAAGACATGTATCAACATATATGAGCACCCTCAGCCACCCTCAGAAAACATAGGGGGTCAGGATACGTCTCCCGTACCCCCTTATACCCATTTCTCACATTGTTTTTCCTCCATCTTGTAATTTAATTAAAACGAAACACAAAATGGCGAATTCCCGTTTCGCGACCCGGTTCGCGAACTGGGAAGCGCTTCTACCGCGAAAAATCAAATTTTTTTTATTTGCCCCACGGGATCCTTTAATAAACCCAACATCATTCCTAGGGGGTCAAGAGAGGTCTACCCTGCCCCCTTTCATTAAATTCCCCCTTCGTTTTTCTCCTCCTCTTGTCTCTCGATCCTACCGAGAGACAAGATGGCGGCCGTTCCGGACTGTTTAGAATGTTGACAGACAGCCAATCAGCTTCGCTTCGCAAAGTTCCGTAACGTGAAAAGTACGCGAACCGGAGCGCTACCCGGGACGCTGTCACAGATATATCTGTTTTTTAAAACGTTAATTTCTCAAAATCCACTGGAGCACATATATTGAGACCCAGCAAAGGCACATCGGGCTAACAGTCCCTACAATTTTGCCAAGTTTCGTGCAAATCCATTCAGACGTTCGAGCTAAAAGTGAGGCCAAACGCCCTATGGAAAAATGAATGGGAAAAACGCGTTTTGGGACCCCCCTTTTTTCTTGGCCCCCCCTTGACAAAACCCCCCCAAATTTTCAGGGGCTGATCAGAGACGAAATGTGCCATTTTCCTGAAAATTTCAGCCGATTCCGTCCACAAACGCCAAAGTTATTAGACATAGAATTTTCAAAAGTCCCATAGAGAAAAAATCCTAACTATATATACCTACTGGCTATCGCCAGTAGGTAATATATATATATATATATATATATATATATATATATATATATATATATTTACCAATCCCCTCCAAAATTGTGAAGGAAGCCAGGACGCTCAGAGTTCGTTGCAGAATGTTTAATGGCAGCAGAAAAAGGTGCGACGCGTTTCGCCGATAAGGCTTGCTCACGCTCGTCATCCACACATAGTCAGCCATTTTTAAAATGCTGAAAAACACACCCCCAGTGTACTATTGTGCACACAGACGTTAATGCAAAGTCGCCATCTTGTAATATATAAAATACCATGAATGATATACCATACAGTGTAATTCATATAAAATAAAGCATAATATGCGTAAGGGGTTAAACATAAATATTGCAAAGTATATGCTCCGAGAATCTCAGCCAATTGTATGATATTAGGTTACATACCCCTATTGCGCTAGTAAAACCACATAGTCAATTACAAATTGCTGACATGATTATTAGGTGTCATTCAATCTTTTTTAAGCTGATATACTTGAGATCTTGTGATAGCGAAAAGTCGCGATCACGTGGTTTACTGGGAAACATGATCCGAGCGCTCATTGGCTGCTGTAAATGTGCCAGAAGTAAAACCCCATGCGATTGGTTATCGTCGCTAGGCAACGTGGGAAACAACAATTTGTCACGTTAGAGAGATGTAACTATTAAAGCATCGCCCAAGTGGGCAAATAAATCCATAGTGGTGTCAAATTTCAACATTTTAGACACATTCCATAATGTTACATATATAAAGTCCAGATGCGCAGTGAATAATCATTGTCCGCGCCAGATCAGTGACAGTTCAAGGTCCTTGCCCCAGTGGGCATTTGTGTTGTACTTCCACAAAATGTTCCAAACGAGATAGTATTCAGATCCAATCAACTCATAATATTACGCAATGCCACATAACGTCTGTGAAAGAAAAGGTTTCATGTGTAAGTGAGTAAAAATGAAATAAGAAAATTAAAATACAGACAGCATATATACAGTTCAGTTCATTATAATGTGTGTATCACTCTTCATGTAAATGAATGGCCAGTTCCTCACTGGTGTTCAATCCCACAGGGGCCAGACATTGAAAATCTATAATATATCTGGATTCCAGTTTTCTCATGGAGAGCTCATAGTTACCACCCCGTACCCCCAGATCCACACAATCAATCACCACCATGCGTAACTTCGTTTCATCCTGCATGTGATGGTCAAAGAAGTGTCTGGCGACAGGATATTGCTTGGTATGATTCCTTATCGCTCTCAGATGTTCTAACACCCTCTTTTTAGCTTCATGTTTGGTACTGCCCACATACCACTTGTTACATGGGCAGATTAACAGATACACACTGTAGGGGGTGTTACAGGATAAGTTCTTTTTAATGGTAAATATCCTTGATGTACCCGGTATGGTGAGAGATTTACAATTTGTACTGAATCTGCAGGCCTTACATCTCCTACACCATGTGAATCCATTAGATGTGGCTTGGGTAGGGGGATTGATGTCAGTCACATAATTGTTGCTGAGCTCGTCACGTAAAGATCTGCCCTTTCTAAATGTGATCTGTGGATTATCACCTAGATAATTTTTGAGGTGATCATCCGTATTTAAGACATGCCAGTGTTTTTTAAGTACTTGTCTAACATCATGGGATTGGCCAGAAAAGGTAGTGATGAATCTGATGGTTTCAGTTTGTTCTTGAGGTGGTTTGGGAACTAGCAGTTCCTCACGGGATTTACTGCTGCTACGTTCTATCGCTTTGGCAATAATTTTATTGCCATAACCTCTTTGTCTGAACCTTTGGCACATGATAGTTTCTTCAGCCTTGTAACTTTCTTGTGTGCTACAGTTACGTCTGGCACGCAATAGTTCCCCATAGGGGATGCTGTACACAAGGCTTTTGGGATGGCAACTGGATGCTTTCAGGAGGCTGTTCCCTGCTGTACTTTTTCTGAATAGTTTAGTGGTCAAGGTGTTGTCGATCACTTCTACTTCTACATCCAAAAACTCCATCTTCTTCCTACTGATATGTTCAGTCAGAGTCAGATTGAGTGTATTGATATTAAGTTTATCAACAAAATGTTTGGCCGACTTCTCATCACCATTCCAAATGAAAAAAATATCATCAATGTATCGCAGCCACAGGGACACATTGGTGAATTCCGCCATCTCTTGGACAACCTGCTCCTCCCACCAGCCCATGAAAAGATTCGCATAGCTGGGGGCGAAGCAGGTTCCCATGGCCGTGCCCTGTGACTGGCGATACATGATGTCATTGAAATAAAAAAAATTATTGTTTAGACAAAAGTCTATCATAGATAGAAGCATTTGTGAATGCAATAGCAGAGAAATAGATCTGGAGTTCAGATAGTGTCTGACAGCTTGGAGTCCATATTTATGTTGGATGCTCGTGTACAAACTGCTCACATCCAAGGTGACCAAAGTAAAGTCACGTTCCCAATGGATGCCATTGATTATGCTCAGGAATTGGGTGGTGTCTTTAACATAGGATGGTAATCCCACCACAAAAGTTCTTAGATAGTGGTCGATGTACTTCGATGTATGTTCAAGACAAGAACCTATTGAGGAAACGATCGGACGACCAGGTGGATTATCTGGGTCCTTGTGGAGTTTGGGAAGGAGGTATAATATTGGAACCTTGGGATGGGCACAATATAGATATTGGTATTCCTCCATCTCAATTAAACCCTTGTCTCTCCATTCCAGTAATAGATCTCTGAACTTCCCTATTGATCTTAATACATCATCCCTATCACAAATGCAGTAGCAGGTAGTGTCCTGTAGTTGTCTCAGGCCTTCCTGGATGTAGTTCTGCTTGTCTAACACCACAACATTGCCCCCCTTATCAGATTGTCTTATAACAATCTCTCTATCTGATTTAAGGAAATCAATGGCTAGTAGTTGTGTCTGGGTTAAATTCTTGTTGTTGTAAGGGATTTTCTTGTATCTAAGCTTCACAAGATCTTTAAGTACACCACGTTCAAACACATCAATAGAATCACATTGAATAGTCGGTAAAAATACACTCTTGGGTTTAAATGTGGACCCCGGATTGCTATCTAAATCCAAACCCCAACTTTCCCAATCAGGTTCATCAAACATATTTTCATTGCTACCATGAATTTCCTCAAGAAAAAGAATATCATTTACATCAAGGTTACTCAATGAGCTACTGGCTCCTGTGGCCGGTGGGTCCTTCACTTTGGTACAAAACCATTTTTTTAATTTAAGTTTTCTGGAAAATAAAAACAAGTCTATGCGAGTCTGGGCAAAGTTCATATTCTGTGATGGACAGAAAGAAAGGCCAAGTGCCAAGATCTCTTTCTCACCTTCAGTAAGCACATGGCGTGAGAGGTTCACCACTGTTTTGTTCATTTGGTGTTCTTGCTCCTTGTAGACATTCCCATTGGAGCTTCTGTTACGTTTGATCCTCCTCCTCTTTGCTTTCTTGTTCCTCCTGTTCCTCCTCTGCTTCCACGTCCTCGACCTCTTTGATTCCCCTTGTCCCCCTGAAAAGTCTCTGTCCGGTTCTGACTCATCATCTGATATTGAGCTAAAAAATTCACCCTTTTCTTTACAGCCGCTGCAGGTTCTTGAGGGATTCCAGAGTTGGAGGCGTCTGATAGGTTACCGTCAGATACGTCACTTTCCACCACCTCCGCACTTGGTCCCGATTTCTGCTGACCTGTTAGTGCTACTCCCGTGTTCGTGTCGAATAAGTGATCGTATTTCTTTTGAAAAGTCAAGGTGCGCCCAGACTGGTAATCTTTGAAATCCCTTATAAACTTCCTTTGTTTTTTGGCAGTAATTTCTTCTTCTAATTTATCCATTCTCCCTTTGAGCTTTTTAAGATGGTCATCCAATGCTTCTTTGGTCATCAGGGGTTCAATTTCTGCCAGGAGTTTATCTATGTCTTCAAGGAGCTTTGCACGGTCTTTGAGGGCGTATTTCACCAAGATTCTCATCATTATTATCGAACAGGAAGACGTATTGTCCGACCATTCGTTAATCATATCGGGATCTGGGTCCTCATAGGTGGGGATGGTGAAGATTCTGAGGCCCCTGGGTACTCGTTTGACCTCAATATATCGGGATAGGGACTCAGCCTCCCACCACTTTGATAGTTCCTTTTTATGCAGCTTCTCAAGTAAGCTCAATTTCGTTTGCAGAGTTATTTCTTGGCCAATGCTGGTCGGGGTCATGGTTGGTTCTGCTGTGGTACTGGCCATATTGAAGAATAATTTATCGGCTGTCTGTTTACGACGAGAATCCAAATCTCCTGCCATGCTTGTATTACTTGAGGCAACAAACTCTGTGCGTGTCGTGCAGCTTATGGTCTCCTTTATAAGCTTTAACACGCTCGCCTACTTTTGTGTGGTTCCGTTGGTTTGGTAGAGTGCCCGTACTCTGCACGCCAGCCTGCGAGCTTCGGGATGTTCCCACCCAGTCGCTTGCCGCCGGCACGCTTTTCCCGGTCCTCCGCTGCTCCAACGTATAAAATACAGTCCACGTCACCGTTGGGCATACACGTTACACTCGTAATGCAGTGTTCGAAGATAATCTCCCCACTGCCGTTCGTTACAGCGGGATCCACACGGCGTAGGGACACAAAAGGTCAGCCCATGCACTTTGTCAATTTTTCTCTCTCCTCCAGTGCCGGTAGGTGCTTGGGGTTGTCGCGGCGCGGTCCTGGTTAGGCCACCGACAGGCCTATAATATTTACCAATCCCCTCCAAAATTGTGAAGGAAGCCAGGACGCTCAGAGTTCGTTGCAGAATGTTTAATGGCAGCAGAAAAAGGTGCGACGCGTTTCGTCGATAAGGCTTGCTCACGCTCGTCATCCACACATAGTCAGCCATTTTTAAAATGCTGAAAAACACACCCCCAGTGTACTATTGTGCACACAGACGTTAATGCAAAGTCGCCATCTTGTAATATATAAAATACCATGAATGATATACCATACAGTGTAATTCATATAAAATAAAGCATAATATGCGTAAGGGGTTAAACATAAATATTGCAAAGTATATGCTCCGAGAATCTCAGCCAATTGTATGATATTAGGTTACATACCCCTATTGCGCTAGTAAAACCACATAGTCAATTACAAATTGCTGACATGATTATTAGGTGTCATTCAATCTTTTTTAAGCTGATATACTTGAGATCTTGTGATAGCGAAAAGTCGCGATCACGTGGTTTAATGGGAAACATGATCCGAGCGCTCATTGGCTGCTGTAAATGTGCCAGAAGTAAAACCCCATGCGATTGGTTATCGTCGCTAGGCAACGTGGGAAACAACAATTTGTCACGTTAGAGAGATGTAACTATTAAAGCATCGCCCAAGTGGGCAAATAAATCCATAGTGGTGTCAAATTTCAACATTTTAGACACATTCCATAATGTTACATATATAAAGTATATATATATATATGTTACATATATAAAGTCCAGATGCGCAGTGAATAATCATTGTCCGCGCCAGATCAGTGACAGTTCATTATGGAATGTGTCTAAAATGTTGAAATTTGACACCACTATGGATTTATTTGCCCACTTGGGCGATGCTTTAATAGTTACATCTCTCTAACGTGACAAATTGTTGTTTCCCACGTTGCCTAGCGACGATAACCAATCGCATGGGGTTTTACTTCTGGCACATTTACAGCAGCCAATGAGCGCTCGGATCATGTTTCCCAGTAAACCACGTGATCGCGACTTTTCGCTATCACAAGATCTCAAGTATATCAGCTTAAAAAAGATTGAATGACACCTAATAATCATGTCAGCAATTTGTAATTGACTATGTGGTTTTACTAGCGCAATAGGGGTATGTAACCTAATATCATACAATTGGTGAGATTCTCGGAGCATATACTTTGCAATATTTATGTTTAACCCCTTACGCATATTATGCTTTATTTTATATGAATTACACTGTATGGTATATCATTCATGGTATTTTATATATTACAAGATGGCGACTTTGCATTAACGTCTGTGTGCACAATAGTACACTGGGGGTGTGTTTTTCAGCATTTTAAAAATGGCTGACTATGTGTGGATGACGAGCGTGAGCAAGCCTTATCGGCGAAACGCGTCGCACCTTTTTCTGCTGCCATTAAACATTCTGCAACGAACTCTGAGCGTCCTGGCTTCCTTCACAATTTTGGAGGGGATTGGTAAATATTATAGGCCTGTCGGTGGCCTAACCAGGACCGCGCCGCGACAACCCCAAGCACCTACAGGCACTGGAGGAGAGAGAAAAATTGACAAAGTGCATGGGCTGACCTTTTGTGTCCCTACGCCGTGTGGATCCCGCTGTAACGAACGGCAGTGGGGAGATTATCTTTGAACACTGCATTACGAGTGTAACGTGTATGCCCAACGGTGACGTGGACTGTATTTTATACGTTGGAGCAGCGGAGGACCGGGAAAAGCGTGCCGGCGGCAAGCGACTGGGTGGGAACATCCCGAAGCTCGCAGGCTGGCGTGCAGAGTACGGGCACTCTACCAAACCAACGGAACCACACAAAAGTAGGCGAGCGTGTTAAAGCTTATAAAGGAGACCATAAGCTGCACGACACGCACAGAGTTTGTTGCCTCAAGTAATACAAGCATGGCAGGAGATTTGGATTCTCGTCGTAAACAGACAGCCGATAAATTATTCTTCAATATGGCCAGTACCACAGCAGAACCAACCATGACCCCGACCAGCATTGGCCAAGAAATAACTCTGCAAACGAAATTGAGCTTACTTGAGAAGCTGCATAAAAAGGAACTATCAAAGTGGTGGGAGGCTGAGTCCCTATCCCGATATATTGAGGTCAAACGAGTACCCAGGGGCCTCAGAATCTTCACCATCCCCACCTATGAGGACCCAGATCCCGATATGATTAACGAATGGTCGGACAATACGTCTTCCTGTTCGATAATAATGATGAGAATCTTGGTGAAATACGCCCTCAAAGACCGTGCAAAGCTCCTTGAAGACATAGATAAACTCCTGGCAGAAATTGAACCCCTGATGACCAAAGAAGCATTGGATGACCATCTTAAAAAGCTCAAAGGGAGAATGGATAAATTAGAAGAAGAAATTACTGCCAAAAAACAAAGGAAGTTTATAAGGGATTTCAAAGATTACCAGTCTGGGCGCACCTTGACTTTTCAAAAGAAATACGATCACTTATTCGACAAGAACACGGGAGTAGCACTAACAGGTCAGCAGAAATCGGGACCAAGTGCGGAGGTGGTGGAAAGTGACGTATCTGACGGTAACCTATCAGACGCCTCCAACTCTGGAATCCCTCAAGAACCTGCAGCGGCTGTAAAGAAAAGGGTGAATTTTTTAGCTCAATATCAGATGATGAGTCAGAACCGGACAGAGACTTTTCAGGGGGACAAGGGGAATCAAAGAGATCGAGGACGTGGAAGCAGAGGAGGAACAGGAGGAACAAGAAAGCAAAGAGGAGGAGGATCAAACGTAACAGAAGCTCCAATGGGAATGTCTACAAGGAGCAAGGACACCAAATGAACAAAACAGTGGTGAACCTCTCACGCCATGTGCTTACTGAAGGTGAGAAAGAGATCTTGGCACTTGGCCTTTCTTTCTGTCCATCCCAGAATATGAGCTTTGCCCAGACTCGCATAGACTTGTTTTTATTTTCCAGAAAACTTAAATTAAAACAATGGTTTTGTACCAAAGTGAAGGACCCACCGGCCACAGGAGCCAGTAGCTCATTGAGTAACCTTGATGTAAATGATATTCTTTTTCTTGAGAAAATTCATGGTAGCAATGAAAATATGTTTGATGAACCTGATTGGGAAAGTTGGGGTTTGGATTTAGATAGCAATCCGGGGTCCACATTTAAACCCAAGAGTGTATTTTTACCGACTATTCAATGTGATTCTATTGATGTGTTTGAACGTGGTGTACTTAAAGATCTTGTGAAGCTTAGATACAAGAAAATCCCTTACAACAACAAGAATTTAACCCAGACACAACTACTAGCCATTGATTCCCTTAAATCAGATAGAGAGATTGTTATAAGACAATCTGATAAGGGGGGCAATGTTGTGGTGTTAGACAAGCAGAACTACATCCAGGAAGGCCTGAGACAACTACAGGACACTACCTGCTACTGCATTTGTGATAGGGATGATGTATTAAGATCAATAGGGAAGTTCAGAGATCTATTACTGGAATGGAGAGACAAGGGTTTAATTGAGATGGAGGAATACCAATATCTATATTGTGCCCATCCCAAGGTTCCAATATTATACCTCCTTCCCAAACTCCACAAGGACCCAGATAATCCACCTGGTCATCCGATCGTTTCCTCAATAGGTTCTTGTCTTGAACATACATCGAAGTACATCGACCACTATCTAAGAACTTTTGTGTTGGGATTACCATCCTATGTTAAAGACACCACCCAATTCCTGAGCATAATCAATGGCATCCATTGGGAACGTGACTTTACTTTGGTCACCTTGGATGTGAGCAGTTTGTACACAAGCATCCAACATAAATATGGACTCCAAGCTGTCAGACACTATCTGAACTCCAGATCTATTTCTCTGCTATTGCATTCACAAATGCTTCTATCTATGATAGACTTTTGTCTAAACAATAATTTTTTTTATTTCAATGACATCATGTATCGCCAGTCACAGGGCACGGCCATGGGAACCTGCTTCGCCCCCAGCTATGCGAATCTTTTCATGGGCTGGTGGGAGGAGCAGGTTGTCCAAGAGATGGCGGAATTCACCAATGTGTCCCTGTGGCTGCGATACATTGATGATATTTTTTTCATTTGGAATGGTGATGAGAAGTCGGCCAAACATTTTGTTGATAAACTTAATATCAATACACTCAATCTGACTCTGACTGAACATATCAGTAGGAAGAAGATGGAGTTTTTGGATGTAGAAGTAGAAGTGATCGACAACACCTTGACCACTAAACTATTCAGAAAAAGTACAGCAGGGAACAGCCTCCTGAAAGCATCCAGTTGCCATCCCAAAAGCCTTGTGTACAGCATCCCCTATGGGGAACTATTGCGTGCCAGACGTAACTGTAGCACACAAGAAAGTTACAAGGCTGAAGAAACTATCATGTGCCAAAGGTTCAGACAAAGAGGTTATGGCAATAAAATTATTGCCAAAGCGATAGAACGTAGCAGCAGTAAATCCCGTGAGGAACTGCTAGTTCCCAAAGAACCTCAAGAACAAACTGAAACCATCAGATTCATCACTACCTTTTCTGGCCAATCCCATGATGTTAGACAAGTACTTAAAAAACACTGGCATGTCTTAAATACGGATGATCACCTCAAAAATTATCTAGGTGATAATCCACAGATCACATTTAGAAAGGGCAGATCTTTACGTGACGAGCTCAGCAACAATTATGTGACTGACATCAATCCCCCTACCCAAGCCACATCTAATGGATTCACATGCTGTAGGAGATGTAAGGCCTGCAGATTCAGTACAAATTGTAAATCTCTCACCATACCGGGTACATCAAGGATATTTACCATTAAAAAGAACTTATCCTGTAACACCCCCTACAGTGTATATCTGTTAATCTGCCCATGTAACAAGTGGTATGTGGGCAGTACCAAACATGAAGCTAAAAAGAGGGTGTTAGAACATCTGAGAGCGATAAGGAATCATACCAAGCAATATCCTGTCGCCAGACACTTCTTTGACCATCACATGCAGGATGAAACGAAGTTACGCATGGTGGTGATTGATTGTGTGGATCTGGGGGTACGGGGTGGTAACTATGAGCTCTCCATGAGAAAACTGGAATCCAGATATATTATAGATTTTCAATGTCTGGCCCCTGTGGGATTGAACACCAGTGAGGAACTGGCCATTCATTTACATGAAGAGTGATACACACATTATAATGAACTGAACTGTATATATGCTGTCTGTATTTTAATTTTCTTATTTCATTTTTACTCACTTACACATGAAACCTTTTCTTTCACAGACGTTATGTGGCATTGCGTAATATTATGAGTTGATTGGATCTGAATACTATCTCGTTTGGAACATTTTGTGGAAGTACAACACAAATGCCCACTGGGGCAAGGACCTTGAACTGTCACTGATCTGGCGCGGACAATGATTATTCACTGCGCATCTGGACTTTATATATGTAACATTATGGAATGTGTCTAAAATGTTGAAATTTGACACCACTATGGATTTATTTGCCCACTTGGGCGATGCTTTAATAGTTACATCTCTCTAACGTGACAAATTGTTGTTTCCCACGTTGCCTAGCGACGATAACCAATCGCATGGGGTTTTACTTCTGGCACATTTACAGCAGCCAATGAGCGCTCGGATCATGTTTCCCAGTAAACCACGTGATCGCGACTTTTCGCTATCACAAGATCTCAAGTATATCAGCTTAAAAAAGATTGAATGACACCTAATAATCATGTCAGCAATTTGTAATTGACTATGTGGTTTTACTAGCGCAATAGGGGTATGTAACCTAATATCATACAATTGGCTGAGATTCTCGGAGCATATACTTTGCAATATTTATGTTTAACCCCTTACGCATATTATGCTTTATTTTATATGAATTACACTGTATGGTATATCATTCATGGTATTTTATATATTACAAGATGGCGACTTTGCATTAACGTCTGTGTGCACAATAGTACACTGGGGGTGTGTTTTTCAGCATTTTAAAAATGGCTGACTATGTGTGGATGACGAGCGTGAGCAAGCCTTATCGGCGAAACGCGTCGCACCTTTTTCTGCTGCCATTAAACATTCTGCAACGAACTCTGAGCGTCCTGGCTTCCTTCACAATTTTGGAGGGGATTGGTAAATATTATAGGCCTGTCGGTGGCCTAACCAGGACCGCGCCGCGACAACCCCAAGCACCTACCGGCACTGGAGGAGAGAGAGAGATATATATATATATATATATATATATATATATATATATATATATATATATATATATATATATATTACATATTATCCAGAAATACTGTGGTATTTGACGGGAATCTCAACCCAAGAAAAACACAGCTCCACGAACTCGGAATGCAGTATCGGCAATATTTTAGGCCTCATTTATGAAAAGTGACCTATCGCTGCGTGAAAACAGTGATGCGTCACTTTTCATTGCGCCCTCCTTGCAACACCAATGATGCGTCATATTATTTATAGTATGACGCATCATTGCGCAGTGAGTTACAGATACGTCAATATTTCTTATAGAGTGGAATTAATATTCCTTTCTGTTAAACGCAACCCCAAGGTAGCAATACTATATCTTCCCAAGCTCCATAAGAACGCAGACAAACCACCTAGAAGACCTATTGTTTCTTCCATGGGTTCTCTTTTACAGAACACATCCAAATACATTGACTTTTTTCTACGTCCTTTAGTGGAAACAATACCTTCTTACCTAAAGGACAGTAGAGATTTCATCAATAAAATTAAGGACTTTCTGTGGCATGACGGTTGTTTACTTATTACTCTGGATGTGTGTAGTCTCTACACCTCTATTCGGCATAAGGATGGAGCTGACACTTGTCGTCAGTTCCTGAAGACATAGTCCATCTCTTTTTTGGACCACACAGAAATGATTTTGAGGATGATGATGTTTTGTCTTGAAAACAATTTCTTTACCTTCGATGAAGTCTACTACAGACAACGGCAAGGGAGGGCGAAGGCAATCTGTTTATGGCATGCTGGGAGCAACAGGTGGCGAAGACTCATGTACTATACCGCAGCCATGTGAAAACGTGGCTGCCATATACTGATGACCTTTTTATCATCTAGGATGGTCCTCAAGAACTGGCAGAAAGTTTCATTCAAGATCTTAATTGTAATGATTTAAATCGATATCTGGAAGGGAAAATCAGTAACCAGACGATGGAATTGGAATTTCTGGACCTAGCAGTTGAGGTTGCTGGCAGTCGATTAGTAATGAAATTATTCTGTAAGGCCACTGCAGGCAACACACTGCTTCACGCAGAAAGTAGCCACCCCAAATCCCTGATCCGCAGCATACCCTTTGCTGCGTTCCTACGGGCACGGAGGAACTGCAGAAGAGACGAAGATTTCATCTTTGAGGGCGCCTGTATGAAAGTGCGCTTTAAGGAGCGAGGATATCATCCGCAAATAGTTGAAGAAGCTTTTGTGAAGGCCAGTAAAATAAGTCATGAGACATTACTGGTCCCCAATGACAGCAAGAAGAGTGAGGCCAATGAGGTGATCAGCTTTATTTCCACATACCATTCTAAATCATGGCAGGTGCAGAGCTGCCTCAAAAGACATTGGAGTGTTCTTAAAACAGAACTCACATTAGCTGATGTGGTGGGTTGTAATCCGAGTATCACATACCGGAAAGCTGTGTCTCTAAGAGATAAACTGAGTAAAAATGAGGTAAACACCAAGAAGAGAAAGAGCAATGACATACAAGGCTTTTTTACCTGCATGGCATGCAAGGCATGCAAATTCAGCAATAATGTAAAACAGTCTATTACCCTATAGAAGAGAGAGAAAAAACCATTAATACAACACCTGACGTGTTTGTCTGATCATGTGGTGTACATTCTTGTTTGCCCACGCTCCAAGAAATACGTGGGGAGCACTATGTTCCCTGCTAAAAAAAGTATCCTGGAGCACATGCGGGCAATTGAGAATAAGGACCAGAACTCACCAGTAGCCCGACACTTTGAAGAGCTGCATAGAAGCAATCGCAATCTTTTAAAAATTTTTGTGGTTGACAAAATACCCCCCATGAAGACAGGAGGGGACAGAATACGAAGACTTCGGCAACTATAAAGCAAATACATTCTTGACCTGGATACTCGTATCCCGGGTGGGCTGAATTCCGAAGAGGAATTGAAATGTTACCTGGGAGAATAAACTGCCACCTGGTACAAAACTATTTCTGCACCTAAAAGCTTTTTTAACCACTGGAGTGTCTCACTCTCCTGTTTATATTTCTTGTTTTTAATTGTTGCATTATAATGTTGTTATTGTTGTGCTATGCACCGTATAGTACAAACCATTCTGGCCAGATGATGTCACGCAAACACGAAGGCTTACTGGTTCTATTCTGTTTTTCCAAACAGGCAGTGTCTGGTATGAAGGACGAATATACAAGAGAAGTTATGTGCCCTTTTCCCACTTGGGACACGAGGAACAATTGACAATATGATTGAATATTGTGACTGCATATTGTGATTTATGTAGTACATTTCCCACTGGGGTTTTATGTTGTTTTATGTTATGATGGTGGTAAAATCCCACTTCACCTGCACATTTCCTAGGTTTGAGATTGAAGACTGCGAATGCGCCCAACATAACATCAAAATTAACTCCCAACTTACCCTCGTGGGTCTCTTGATCTACAGACCCCCGGGAGCAGACACAAACTTCATAACATCACTCCTTGAGAACGTGTGCTCTTTGGTTACTGGCACTGCTAATTTCACTATCATTGGGGACTTAAACATCCATTTTGATATTACCACCGACAACAAGATCAACACTCTGATAGCTGACTTAGCCACCCTACAGCTTTGCAAACTTGTGAGCGGCTCCACTCACAGTGGCGGACATCTCCTAGACCCGATCTTCTCTAACCTGACCAATACGACCATAGAATCGCCTACCCTCATGACCTGGACAGACCAATGTTTAGTGACTATGATACTGTCCATCGGGGGTGACCCCAACATAAATCCCGCCCAGCAGGTTCGAAAAGACCATGGAGAAAGCTCCGTATTGAGGAATTCCTTGCACTCCTCACAGCTGACCTTCCTACACCAAGTGATGACCCTAATCTAGGGTATGATAGATTTTGCGACTGGATCAACAGGGCCTTAGATACGCTGATACCAGCTAAGTGGATCAAGGCACGATCTCACGAATCCAGACCATGGTTTAATGGCGAGCTTACCTTACAAAGAAAGGAGTTAAAAAAAGCGGAACGTAGATGGAGAAGAGACTATGAACCTACACTCAAGACCCGGTATGTCCAGTCACAAAAAAAGCTACCACCGTAACATATGTAGGATACGAGCAGCATACTACGCTACAGAGTTTAACAATAGCCATAATGCTGTAGTGTGGTTCCTATTTTCCCTATAGGTCCTGCGCATTGGAATAACATAAACAGCAGTGTAGACGTAGGACTGTGGTCTTCTAGGTCTCTACTGACTATGTTAGACTTAATTTAGGTTTGCGCCAGCTAGCTCAGTGGTCACTGAAAACTTTCTTGACTGAATAGGAAGTAATCAGCTTCCCTGGCTCAGACAAGAAGGGATTCAGCTTCCGACAACCGCATAAACATGACAACTTTGCTCCCCAGAATAAGAGTCAATCTCTAGAGTTGTGTGAAAGAATAGACAGCTATTTCACTCAGTCAGACGTGCGTTCTTAGTTTCACCAGGGTGCAGAGAATAGAGAGACGGGCGTTTTCAATAAAAGATATTATTTATTGAGCAGTCTTCTTTCTCATGCAAGAGAAATGAATTGCCACAATTGCAAGACGTGTTATAATGAAAAGTGCGTACAGTAAAAGGAGTATTACGAAATAATACTTTAAAAGTATTGATATGGTTTCTTAGCCATAAGATAGTTAAATTGAATAAAATACATACATTCATATATACATTGGCTAATGACCTCAACTGGTGCTTCTAACTACGCCTACCCCGGTGTACCTGACCTAAGCCTAATACGTGGGAGGGAGTAAGTAAGTAGCAGTTTAAGTTAAGTTGGTTTTGCCAAGAGTTTGATTCAAGAATTCTCTCTAAGGGTTTAGTCAGCACCGTACCTCTGGAATAGAATGTAGGAGGTCTGGTATCTCCCTCTCAGGACCCGATATCCCAGTCACCCGCAAGGGTAGGCTGGAAACGCCGGAGCTGGATTTTCTCGGCACGAGAAAAGACAGCATCTTTCTCAGCGCGTCAAAGAGGAGGGGCAGCGTCCGTGGGCTTCTCGCATCTGCTGGGCTTTCTGCAAGGGGACAGCTGTTCTGCTCCAGTATTCACCTCCACCGTGTGTTTGCTTAAGGCAACGTTGGTATATTTATTTATACCTGAAAGGTGCCGAGTTTGACGTAGGTTTTTGGACATAAGACATCAATAAAGATGTCACTAAGAACTGGTCGTTCTTACAGTGCTCGCAGGAGTTCTATTACTAATCAAAACAAAGCAAGCAAGGCTTTCCCAGGTTGCTGGGGGTTTGGTATGTCGAAAGAACTCGGTGTGCTCTCTAGGAATCTAGGGAAGTGGCTTCTGCTGTGTCATGGACTGCAGAGGCGAGTTACTGAAATATGGCTCTGATTATTATGCCATTATAGGGATATTTATTGATTATAGCCGTATAGGGGCATAAGGTCACAATATTGATCGGGTTCCTAGATAAAACACATCACCCACTACACGAATTTATCTCCATCAATTACTAAAAACTTAAGCAATAAGACGCACGTGTATTCCTACCCACCGCAAAATACATTTTTGCACTTGAAATGGTGTTTATGAAATACATGAAAATGACAATAGGTACTGTACGTTTTAAGCAGAGTAATCATTCCAAAAAAATTTTGCATATGTATTCAGTTGAACGATTTTGCGAAAAACTGCACATGAAATGTCTCTTAATACAGAAAAGAAGGGCGAGACTATTTCATCATACATAAATGCAGTTGCTGAAAATGTGCTAGAGGCTGAGGTAAAATTTTGTCTCTAGATCTACTAAAAATAGAAGCTCTGTTCTTTATGAATAGTTCTACTTTAAGCAAAGTACTTGTGCCAGAAAAAGGTAAATATTTTGGATTTTTGGAAAAAATAATTTCATGATGAGCGGGGCAAAAATAGTTCCAAACGCTTTTCAGTAGCTTTTGTTTATCAAAGCTGAAGGCCGAATTCAGAGTTCATGGGAACGCTGTGTGCAGGATTGTTTTCCAAAAAGTTATTGTTTCTGTTCAGGGGAGAACATCATTTCAGACAGGCTCGCACAGAATTGGTCTACATATTCAGGTGACAGTTCGACCAAGTTCGATAATGCTGTAACTTGGCAGTTGTGAGAATGATTCCTATCATCGATTTCAGGATCAGCAATGCTCACAGAGGGTCGTACCTGGGTGATGTTGCTTTCATTTCTTGCTTCACTGCCACCACAGGAGTCTCAACGAATGCCGTCATCAGGATTGGTAACCGCTGGGGACAACACGATGCGTGAGCCGTTACTGGACTTAGCAAAGTATCGGTATCCGTTGGTACTGCTGATTGTAGTGCAAGACAGGTGTCTAACACGCTTTCCTCTCCGCATAGCATACATCGAAGCACAGGTAAGATGCAGGTCTGCCATATAGGTCTGAATGAAAGAAACCAGGTCATATTCAGATCTCTTAGCCGGGCTAGTCCAAGGACTTTAGTTACGTGGTCCCGGTAGCGTATTGCTAGGATCGTCTCTTCCATCCTTGCCGGAGTCATGTCTGCGTTTTGGCTTGCCATATCCGAGCAGGAGGGTCAAAAATAAAATACCTGCTACGAGTCCCAAAAGTAGTGGTAGGCCGCCAAAGACCGAATGGACAAAATTGGGAAAGATGCCCAGGACTGCTTCGAAGGGTGTTAACAGTCCCGAAAAAATTGTCTTAAATACATTCGAGATACCACTGGCATTCGACATATTTAGGATTTGGCTGAGCATTTCTGTGAAATGCACGGGGCAATTTGTTGATAAAAGTGTATGTATCTCTGCAGTTGTCCTTGCAACTTGGAGATCATGCGTCTCTTTTGATGACGTGATGGGCACTGTTGTCTGCAAAAGCACAGACTTCATTCTGCTTAAAGTATCAATTCGTATTGAAGAGATATTCAAAGGAGGCCAAATCGGAGCCACTGTGTCTCCAGGGCCATTTGGATACAATGCTTGCATACAGCAAGTGACCATGGAGCTGACGCTTAAGAGATATGCTTTCCCTGGCACCAAGCCACAACAGCTGTGATCCGTTATTAGAACGTAACTCCCGTTAGAAAGTTTTCTAAAGAATGGCTCTATTTGTGCTGCAGGTGTGCTGTGCTGGTGGCATGAAAGGTTATTTGAAGTACCCTCACAGGCCCCAGCAAGTTAATACCTTGGCACAAAAGTATACCGCTTAGTGATTGTTTACATTCATTACCACTAAGAAATACATTTTTGTTGTTGTCACTATAACATGTATGTGTATAAGGTAATTTCCATGATGACTTAATGTATCCTTTACCCAACCTTTCATACTGGCCTGCCGGTGTATACTCAAGGCAATTTTTAAACTGGAAAGTTGTTATCGGAATTGTGATAATCCTGTGTATTATCCATTCAATGACAGGTCTTTCTGACATTGTCAATGGTAATCTCTCAAGTTTTTCGATGCTCAGGATTGTATAGTCAGCTCCTTTTTGTGCCAAACTGATTTGTTTATCAGTAAGGGTAAAGATAGAAAACAATGACGTTGTGTTGATTAAACGCCATGGCACATAGCCTGAACGGAGGTTTTGCAACGTCCAGCCTAGCTGTACAATAGAACGTAATTGGGACTGGCCATGTTGTAACATTAGCAAGTCCTGGTCTATTATATCAATAGCAGATGATACAATACTGTCCAGTGAATATATTCTGGAGGACAGAGTCATTAACCCATTGTCCACAACAGAAAGTGATTTTTCCAAATTAATACGATCAATTTCTCGTATTTTCTCTGCTGTTTCAATTTGAGTCACTTTCCATGCCTCGTTGTAAGCAGCATATATACTGGCCGCTATGAAACGTTTTTGACGCTGCTTGCGTGGTCCCATTATGAAATCTCGCAAGTCAGCACCATCTTTAAGTAAAGACAAGTGTTGCTTAATTTGGGCCAGTGTGGATGATTGTAGCCATTCAAGGCATAATTTCCCTACACTGTATATTGTTACTATCCCTGGATTTTGTCTCTGGGAGTATCTAGGGTCTGGTCTGGTCATTTTTAACCCCTGTATTTTGTTCAGGAATCTGTCTTGACAGTTATTTGTGTCTGTAGGCCAGATTAACCACTTTTTCCAATCAGGATGTGTTCTGTTTTCATTTAAAAGTTGTGCTACGTCTACCTCAATATCTGTGGTTGCATTATCAGGTATTGGCTTTGGAATAGACGGTTTGTTAAGGTCTTTAATCTTGGTTAGGCCAAGACAGGTCGTTTGTTGAATTGTGTCATTCAAGAACAGTATTTGTTCTGGGATCATGCAGGCTCGAAATAAAGCTTCTAGGCCTTGTACCTGCCAATCTTTTGTACCCCAGATGGTTTTTGTTTCAATGTTATTCTTCCAGAAATCAAAACCAAATGTAATCATTTTTTCATAAAATGCTTCTGAATATATCAATTTAGTATTTGTCAGCATGGTTTTTGTCCCTGTTTTATCTAACAGTTTATAATAAAATGTTTCTGCATCACTTGTGTTAAACCCTGAGAAGTATTGGAATTTCTCATAGAATGTTTTTGAACTGCTTTTAGGTGGAGTAGCACAATGTTCCCATTGGTTATATTTAAAAACATTTCTAGGTTGAGCAGATTTATGTAAATAGTGGTCTGCATAATGAGTAAAACAGTACATCTGTTCATAATTCGATGAACCTTGCAAATAATCATGTTCTGTAAATGTTGCTGACAAAACTAAATCCAACATCATATTATTTATACTTTCAAAGTCCCAATCATCAGAGAATGTACTTGGTTTTACGAAGTCACTTAATGAAACCTTAAATTGATGAGGATATTTCAAGAGTTCGACCGTGCCATATATTTCGTAGTCTGTCTTGTCCCAAACTACCCCGCCGGGTATTGGAATGGCTGTGACATTTACTGATGATAGTTCTCTTTTCTCGATGTGAGATGATTTGTGAGGCTTCAGAACTAAGTTGATGTTCTGACTTGCTGTGTCCATTGTACTGTAAGAAATGTTTCTAAAATTAGGCAAAGTAGGAGTATAAGTACCCCTGATACAATCCAATGTTCAATCAATGGTGCATTTAGATAAGCTTCTTTGAGTTGATGACAGAGTTCTGTTGCTTTTACTTTAAAAGTCTTTGTTTCTGGCGTCACTTCAGGGTCGCTTTGATCTTCAGAAAAGTCATCGAAATTGGTGAAGTAGCCAGATGCAGTTTTGTCGATTGTTGGAATTGTTTTCTCCATTTGGCTTTCATTAGCACATTCTGATGCTACATCATTGTAGACTGGTGTTTCATGACAAACTGTTTCAATTTGGGTTTCAAGAGGCACAAGTTCCATGGCATTTCTGCATAGTCCTTTTTTATTCACTGCAGGTTTATCAAATGTGATTAGTATTTCAGTTTGAACCTCTTGGATACTAGCAAATTTGGGTATTCTGTTACTTCTTGGGAATCCACTGGGCCTACTATTTAATATAGGCCACATGATTGTGGTTTTACCAGGTCGATCAATACAACTCTGTTCTCCTTTTTACCAGCAAGGGGCGGTAGTACGACTGATCTTGTTCCGTTGATTGCTAAGACAGGTACTGCTTTTCTATAAGAAGGCCCAAATTCCTTCTTCACCGCTATTTTCTCTCTGACCAGATCCCCAATCTTTGGAATCCAGACAGGTCTTGCTGGGACAGGTGGTGTGTCTTCAGTGGTTGTTGGCTGTTGCTTTAACTTTATGTTGCTCAGGGCTTTTCTTGTTTCATTTAAGTCCTGTAAAACAGCCAAACGATCTTTGATGTCAAAGTCTTTTTTCTTATCTTCTACCACTGACCATGACTATCTAAGTCCTGAACATACATTCTAGTTCCGAACAATAGTTTGTACGGGCTGAAACCTTTTAGAGAATTTCTTGGCAAGTTGTTAAGACTACGTTGGACACTTGTTAAATGCTGGACCCACCCATCACCCGAACCTAATACCTTTGCCGTTATAGATTGCTTTATGTCTCGGTTTTTTCTTTCCACTACCCCGTTTCCCTCAGGATGGAAGGGACAAGAGAACCGCAATCCAATGCCCATGCTGGTCATGGCCTCCTTATAAGCTCGAGAGCTAAAAGCAGGACCCTGGTCAGAATGAAGCATGGCAATTGCGTATGTGCCGATAAAGACTCGCAAATCTTTTATAACAGTTCTGGTGTCAGCTGAGCGCTGGGGCCATATTTTTAAATGAACGTAGTCTTAAAAAAGGAAATTAATAGGACACTGGATTTCATGGCCATGGCATTACTCCGGTTGACTCGTTACTGCGGTCTCTGTTGCAGTCTGGACAGCTCTTTGCAAATTTATAATGTTGCAGGCTCATCCCTGGCCACCAGTATTCTGATTGTAATTCTGTCAGAGATTCCTTCCTCTGTCTGTGCCTCGGACCCAATCCCATGTGTGCGTCTGCTATTAAAAAGATTCTCCATTTCGTGTTTGGAATTACCCTATCCCCAACTCCAGGGATTCGAGCAAAAGGAACGGAGTTTGCATCAATTACGTATGTATAATTGAGTGGATAGTTCACAGGTAGTGCTGCACAGTTGTCTTTTGAAGACGTTTTTACCGCCAGCATGGTTTCCCCGTCTATGTATTTTTCTGAACGCTTTTTTGTGGCTACGGAAGCCGGTTTAGTTGCTTCCGCTCTGGCTGTATCAGCCAATTAATTCCCTGCAACGTGAACGCCATCACGTTGATGAATCAGAGTGTGTATCACGTGAGTCTTTTGTAGTTCTTTCTGTAAAAGAACTACTTGTTTCCAAAGCATTTTATGCTTGATTGTGGCGCCTGTGTCATCTTTGTAATCATTTTGAACCCAGTTATTATTGTAAGAATTGACGCAAAAATGCGAATCGCACTCTATTAGTGTCGGGAATTCACGTTCCGCATTTTCAAGCGCCATCTTTAAAGATCTGATTTCAGCTCGCTGAGCCAAACATTTTCTCAGTGATTCAGTTGTTGTTATTTTCGGTCTGAATTTACCGCAGAGCCAGCGACCTTTAATAATCGTGCAGGCTGCATCGTAGGATTTATCATCAACATTGTAATGCTGTACAAATCTGTCTGTATATATTATACAAGAGTACTGTTCTAGAGGCAGAATTTTGATTGGCAGAGGATATTCTTTTTATATTTTAAATCATTCCGTTTTTTCATGTTCGGGACAAAATATTATGTCACGTCTTCTGCAGCAAGAGAATTTTCCCACTGTATCCATTTCGGATCTAGTGCCACTGTTTTTAGATTTACTGGGCTGAATAGTGCCTCGAAGGCTGATTCTGCTGTGAAAACAGTTATTCTTTTGCCTTGGGCTAGGGCTCGTTCTCTTGCTATAGCAGCTTGACCTGCCTTTATAGTATTTTCTGTGAGAATGAATGTGCTTTCTGCTTGTGTGTACAATTGTGATTTGTAAGCTATTGGTACCGTTTCTCCCTCATTAGAAGTCAGGTACGTGAATCCGCATCTTCCTGGGATGACCCGGATTACAAGGTTGCGTGTATTGTCACGTGTTTCTAATTTTGTTTTAGCTAACATGTCTGTTTGTAGTGATCTCAAAATTTCTGTGTGTTTTTGAGTCCAGTTGATTGGTTTAAAATCAGGTTTTATTAATTCACAGAGAGGTTTAATCCTCTCTGCATAGTTTAGAATGTAAGTTCTTCCGAAATTCAGGAAGCCTAGAATCGATTGTAAGTTCTTCAGCGTTTTTGGTGCTTGGAGTACAGCGCACTTCTCTAAGAAGTTGTCTGCTAGGCTTTTGCCTTCACTTGATAATTCATATCCTAAAAATAGGACTGTTAGATGGGCAATTCGTGACTTTTTAAAGTTGAATTTGTAACCCTCTGCTGCGAACCCAAGTATTATGGTGTTCACTCTTTTCAAGTGAGTATCCAAGTCGTCGTCTGTGAGATAGATGTCATCGACATAAGATAATGCCTCATCATCATACATTTGTAGTAACTCTGTTACTCTGGCTGAAAATAGTCCTGGGCTGTTCTTGAATCCTTGTGGGAGCCTACAGAAATTTTTCTGTGACCCCATTATTGAGAAAGCGGTCAAGTACCTGCTTTCTGGTGCAATATTCTGACAAAAGAACACATTAGATATGCCTAATGTTGTTTTGTATTTTTTTTGCGAACTATGTTATTCATTAGTGCCGCACTGTTTTGCAACATGAGTTAAGGTGTCTGTAGTCCAAGACTAGACAATATGAATCGTCTGGTTTGGAGATTACCCCTTGGTATTCAAGTTGATCTACAATCTCCCTGACCTGTTTTTTAGCGTCTTGCTTAATTGGGTACTGCCTTTGTGCAGTTGGTTGACATTTTAACTGGATTTTGTGAGGAGGAGAGTCCTCATCCCATCCTACATGATTCTTATATAATGCCGGTGCCTGGGATACTGCCCATTTCTTTGCATATATATATTTAGTGTGAATTGGAATGTGATTTGAGAAGGCAGGCATAATCATTTCTTCCCCATGAGGGCACTCCCTGACAAACTCTGGGGGCCAATCTTTCTCGGCTAACAGGATGTCATATCCTTTTGAGAGGTTATCCCAAAATAGACCCCTTATTTTCCTAGTCTTATCTCCCTCTATATGCAGTGTTATTTCGTATATCTTATGAGGTTCGCTAACTCTGGTATCTGTAGTTTCTACTTGAATGTATTCATTCATGTCCACTGTCTCCAGATGACTCATCAGGATCTTGCGAGCTATGCTGATTTCTGCTGCACTGTCTAGCATTGTCTGTGCCCACTCTCCGTTTTTCAGCTGTGTCCTCAGTATTCTCGGCATGTTCGATTACTCTCATACTGGCTACCTTCTTTCTTGGAAATTGTAATTTTTTACTTTGAGCAGGTTCCTTGTCTTTGGACTTGGTGTGCTCTTCCCTTGGATCTGACCGTCCTCTTCTTTCCGATTTCTGCGAAAAAGATCGAGAGGGACGTGTATCAATACTTTGATATCTATCAGGCTTTTTCAAGTTATCCCTATTTCTAAGGTTATATCTTTTCTCAGAGTGCTCCCTCTGGGGAGACTGGTGTTCTCGATTCGGAGTTCCTTCTCTCCGTCGAGGAGACCTTCCTCTGGACTGGAAAACTTTTTCTTTGGGGGTGGATTATTTATTTCCATCCCAGCTCTTTTTAGGAGTGTTTAGATTATTTTTAATAAATAATTTTTCAGGATTTTCAAGTAGTTGGGGTTTTACTGGTTTCCCACCCAAACTATCTCTACTTAATTCTTCATAGCATTTTTCTATGATTCTGGCAAGTTCAATTGGTTGTTCTGTTATATCTGTTTCTTTCAATTTCTGGCGGATCGCCACAGATGCTGCTTCTCCCTTTATGTTGGCTAGTAATATAGCAGAGACCTGCTTGAAGTCTTTCAGTAATTTCATACCAAGAGTTTAAGCAGGTTCTGGACCGTATTCATTCTGAATTTGTTTTAGCCCATCTGGTATTACCGCCATAGATGGAACACCATGTGTTTTTGTGTAAACGGAAGCAAAGACTGTACCCCAAGTGTCACAGTCCTCCACATGTGGTGCGACCCCCATTGGAAGGCAGATAGTCAGAATTCTGTGTTTCTCAATAGGGGTAGTATTCGGGAATACTGCCTCTATTTGAGTAATTTTCTGTGCTAACCAAAAAGGAATTTGTTCCCATTTTGCGGGAGTTTTTCCAAGACATGATTGTATGTTCTGTGGTGTGATTTTATTTGTGTTCCCCTGATGAGGGGTTAGCTGTGGAATATTAACAGCTGTTTGGACTGTTGCATTCCCCATTACATATTGGACTAACTGTCTGTGTATTTTAATTAATACTTTTAGCTGTGCTAAAAGTTCTTCTCTTGACATTTTTTCAATGTCTGGATGTGGTGTGTAGCTGGCTAGAACCGGCCTCGTTGCTCCTGGTCTACCTAGTGGACCGAGCCTGGTGATGTGGTGATTATGTTTTAGGGCGCCTTTAAACCAGAGCAGGTGCTCTTGGTATTTTAATGGGATTTCAATCTCCTCGAAAGGAGCGTACTCTTCCGGTGGTTCCTCTATTTTGTAATAGTGGATCTCGTGTGTTGTAGCGTTTGCCGCTGGAAAGTTTATCCATGAATAGAATACCTCTGTCTGCCGATATTCGTGTGCCTCTATCACGAAAATGACTGTACCACCTCGTGATGTCAGTCCGTTTTCTATAAGTTTTAAAGTTATAGTTTTTCTTATGTTTGCCGGGATGATAATTGCACCTGGTTCATTAATCCCTGTAACATCGAAACCCGGTTGATTCGCATCTACTGCGACCTCATTGATTCCGTTGTTATCGCCATGTTCTGACATTGTATTAATGAAGGTTTGCAGAGCAGGTTTCCAAGGAAACAAAGATTAGGTGCACAATATTTTGGAACACTGTATCCTTCAACGTTGACTAAACAAGAAACTCTACATGGGAATCTCTTCCTACTAAGTTCCGGCGGATTTTAACCTTTCACCCACTCCAGACGTCTATTGGAGTATTTACGGGAGAAAGGGCCTATGTGAAAAAGCACGACTGAGTTACTCTAACGTCTTGCGTTAGTTTTATCACCTTACCAAACGTTGGGCGCCATGTAGTGTATTTCCTATTTTCCCTGTAGGCCCTGCGCATTGGAATAACATAAACAGCAGTGTAGACGTAGGACTGTGGTCTTCTAGGTCTCTACTGACTATGTTAGACTTAATTTAGGTTTGCGCCAGCTAGCTCAGAGGTCATTGGAAACTTTCTTGACTGAATAGGAAGTGATCAGCTTCCCTGGCTCAGACAAGAAGGGATTCAGCTTCCGACAACCGCATAAACATGACAACTTTGCTCCCCAGAATAAGAGTCAATCTCTAGAGTCATGTGAAACAATAGACAGCTATTTTACTCAGTCAGGCGTGCGTTCTTATTTTCACCAGGGTGCAGAGAATAGAGAGACGGGCGTTTTCAATAAAAGATATTATTTATTGAGCAGTCTTCTTTCTCATGCAAGAGAAATGAATTGCCACAATTGCAAGACTTGTTATAATGAAAAGTGCGTACAGTAAAAGGAGTATTACGAAATAATACTGTAAAAGTATTGATATGGTTTCTTAGCCATGAGATAGTTAAAATGAATAAAATACATACATTCATATATACATTGGCTAACGACCTCAACTGGTGCTTCTAACTACGCCTACCCCGGTGTACCTGACCTAAGCCTAATACGTGGGAGGGAGTAAGTAAGTAGCAGTTTAAGTTAAGTTGGTTTTGCCAAGAGTTTGATTCAAGAATTCTCTCTAAGGGTTTAGTCAGCACCATACCTCTGGAATAGAATGTAGGAGGTCTGGTATCTCCCTCTCAGGACCCGATATCCCAGTCACCCGCAAGGGTAGGCTGGAAATGCCGGAGCTGGATTTTCTCGGCAGGAGAAAAGACAGCATCTTTCTCAGCGCGTCAAAGAGGAGGGGCAGCGTCCGTGGGCTTCTCGCGTCTGCTGGGCTTTCTGCAAGGGGACAGCTGTTCTGCTCCAGTAATTACCACCACCGTGTGTTTGCTTAAGGCAACGTTGGTATATTTATACCTGAAAGGTGCAGAGTTTGACGTAAGTTTTTGGACATAAGACGTCAATAAAGATGTCACTAAGAACTGGTCGTTCTTACAGTGCTCGCAGGAGTTCTATTACTAATCAAAACAAAGTAAGCGGGGCTTTCCCAGGTTGCTGGGGGTTTGGTATGTCAAAAGAACTCGGTGTGCTCTCTAGAAATCTAGAGAAGTTGCTTCTGCTGTGTCATGGACTGCAGAGGCGAGTTACTGAAATATGGCTCTGACTATTATGCCTTTATAGGGATATTTATTGATTATAGCCGTATAGGGGCATATGGTCACAATATTGATCGGGTTCCTAGATAAAACACATCAATGCATTCAAAACTATTTTTAGAATATTGAAAGAGCTCAGCGCCAAAAAAACTGTAGACAACCCCAACACCTCACCCGCACTATGCGATAACTTGGCTTCTTTTTTCTTGGACAAAATCCAGAAAATCTATAACGCCTTTCCGGCCACTCCACAACTCACTCCCACAGCTGACCCGAATAGGCTCAAACTTTCCACCATCCCGGCACTGAGCCAAGAAAACTTTCTGACACTCTGTAATAAAATTAAGTCAGGCTCACCTGCAGACCCCCTTAAACCTAAACAATTCGGAGAAGCAGACGAGACAGTACTAGGCCCCCTTAGAGACATTATAAACCTGTCCTTCCTTATGCCCAATATTCCCGCCAGTTGGAAGCAAGCATGGGTCTCCCCCATCATAAAAAAACCCACGCTAGACCCTAACCTACCCGAAGATTTCAGGCCCATATCACTACTACCTTGGCCAGCCAAAGTGGCGGAAGCCCATATTAATTCCACCTTGACCAATTTTCTGGTGTCTAACTCCATTCTAGACAGGTCCCAACATGGCTCCTGGGCCGGGCACAGCAACGAAACAGCCCTCCTGAGTGTGATAGAACACCTTTGGACTATACTAGACTCAGGAGGAACGGCAGCACTGATCCTTTTAGATCGCAGTGCTGCCTTCGACACGGTTTCACATGAGGTGCTGATGTTCAGGCTGGAGGAAGTAGGGGTATCAGGTCAAGCCCATAGCTGGTTCAAAGCTTTTCTGTCAGGCAGATCCTTTAGGGTCTCCATCCCGCCGTACCTCTCCAAAGAATGCCCAATTGAACAGGGAGTGCCCCAGGGGTCTGCCCTCAGCCCCACCTTGTTTAATGTTTACGTTCAACCTCTGGCAGAAGTAGCCAGGAAATACTGGCTGTCACTAGTGTCCTACGCCGACGATACCCAGTTGGTGGTGGCACTGAAAGACGAGAGCGGCCTGAATGCGCAGAATTTCAAACAGACTCTCGCCAACATCACTTGCTGGATGACATCAAACTATCTCCAACTCAACGCCGGCAAGACGGAGATCTTGCTGGTAGGCAAAGATACAACGGCTTGGGGGAACAACTGGTGGCCTGAGACACTGGGACAACCAACCGTGCCCAAAGTGTTGTAAAAACGTAGGAGTATGGGTGGACCCTGCTTTGAATTTCACCCATCACACGAAAAAAAGTGGCGGCCACCTGCTTCGGGATTCTACGAAACCTAAGGCCTATCCTAAAATACTTTGACCACCAAACTCGCCAACTGGTGGTACAGTCGGCCATTCTCTCACGGCTGGACTACGCTAGCCCCCTGCTGCTAGGGACTAACGTAGCAGAGAAATCTAGAATGCAGCGAGTCCAAAATGCCGCTGCGAGAGCTCTGACGGGCCTCCCCCGCCACAAGTCACTAACTAATACCCTTATGAAACTCCACTAGCTCCCGGTAGAAAAGAGGATCCACTTCAAAGCCTTATGCCTCGCTTTTAAAATCCTGAAATCTGCCTCCCCCCATGCTGTGCCCGCTCCTTTCATCTTATACTCCTCGACGCACACTGCGGTCGGAGGGACAGAACCTGGCCACTGTCCCTCGCATTAAATTAGCGCGGATGGGCGGTTGTTCATTCAGATACCTAGCAGCAAAGCTCTGGAATGAACTTCCAGCCCAGATACACGGACTGAAAGATCTTCTGTCCTTCAGAAAAGCCATAAAAACCCACCTCGTCTGTTAGTTATGGTATGTCATCTGCAGTTTCCATCATCAGCAGCCCCCCCCCCCGGGTATGAACAGTAAGCGCCGGGACGCCCCTTGGCTGGGGCAGCCGTGCGCTATATAAGTCCATATAATCATTACCCACTTGGGTTGCTGATTGGTTGAGGTAATATACGCCGCGCAATGAAGCTGTACATGCTACTGCGTCGTGTACTATCATGGTGTAAATCCACACTGTGTTTCATGCTCAGGTCCTAACTTCTTAAAATAAGATTAACTGATTGATAGAATGAAGTAATGATATAGTGGTATTTCCATTTATTTGTTATACTTGCAATGGCTGTGCTTGCAATCGGGACACCGCTTTAATATGGCCGCTTCCAAAATGGTTTGGGTTTTAGTCCTTTGTTTATGTTTGCACTAGTAACTTGTGTGTGTGAAACTTTATTTATCATTTTTGTTGAGAAAACAATTCACCCGTGATCAAGACGAGCAGTCGCTGAAACGCGTTGGGTTGTTTCCATTTTGCTGTCTGTCATGCTGGAAATAAATTGAATATATTATGAACGGCTTCGGAGCTGTCTGATGGAGTGGTGATTATCGCTGGATTGGAGTGCATGGGCGCAACTTTAGGGCGCTTTGTGAAACAGAGTACATATGGCAGGGAACCCTCTGACCTGTATTGCGCCGCAGTCTATGTGTCCCAGTCCCATTGGATATATATATATATATATATATCTGTTTCACTTCCTCCAATGGGACTGGGACACATAGACTATATATATATATATATATATATATATATATATATATATATATATATATATATATATATATATATATATATATATATATATATATATATATATATATATATATATATTACACTCCAAAATCCCTCCAACTCCCGGAAAGAATAAGACAGCACTCGAGGATGAAGGTTTTCAACGCGCTAGATTTTATTTAGCAGAGGGGTGCACACAGACGCGTTTCGGCGGTCTGCCTTCGTCAGTGTGTGATGCACTGTGTTTACTCCCGACATTGTTTTAAACAGATGATGATCACTCCCACATTCAGTAAGGCATGGACATAAACAAGGGGACTTACACCTTGCATGGAATAGGTGCGGCCATCTTGTAATGTGTGTTATATATGTAACTCAGAATGACATTGTACATAAGATAGACTAAAGTGGTTAAGCCCACAGATGGGCAGACGCATTATTCCATGCGTGGCGTATCAATAATAAACGTCATAAGTTTAGACAAAAACATACAGCCGTGGATCGGCTAATGTCCCCATATGAAATACATGGTCCAAACCGCCTATAACAAAAAAGGAATAAGTAACTTCCAAATCAACAACCATGTGATAAGGGTAACTTATAAAAGGAATGTGGGATATATATAGAGTGAGATGCGTCGCGTACAGCGGCAGAAAGTTATGTGTAGTTATTCACAACATATAATTCACGTTTCATGTGGAGATTATAAAGTAAGTCCATAGTGGAACCCATATATATATATATTCACTGAAAAAACCATAGGTTATAGGCCATATATAGTTAGGAATTTGCATTTACAAAACCTTGAAAATTCACTGAAAAAACCATTGGTTATAGACCATATATAGTTAGGGATTAGCCTTTTCAAAACCTTATTTTACTCACACAAAACCATTGAAATTTCATATATAGTTAGTTCCACTACCTATATATCGCGCACCCGCAATCCACTGCTGAGGATGTCACATATTACATCATTCATGACATGGTTAGTGACATCAATGATGACATCTCAAATGACATCACTGATGACATCTCAAATGACATCACTGATGACATCACTGATGACAACATCCAGTGACTGTATGTTTCTGTAAAGTTAAAATATGTCTTACATATTGAAGAATGAGTGGATGTATAAGTGTCTGGATGAAGGATTTAGTAGGTGCATGACTGACTGTATGAGTGAGTGATTAAATGTGTCTCACTGAGTGCATGGGTTAGTGACTAAACTGTTTTAATTTGTGCATCATTATATCTGTTGTTCTACAAACTGCTGCATATGTTGATCAGTAGCTATATGAGTAACTGTATGGGTTATTCATTGGTTGTCCAAGTATTTGTATGGGAAACTGAGTGTGTGTGTATGGGTGGCTGGGAGGTGTGTGACTCTGTACATAGATGTGTGAGTAGTTGATTCACTATATGTATGGGTTCAAAAGTGCATGTGGAAACAGCTGTATGGGCGGTTGACTGTGCATGAGTGTATTAGTGAGTGAATGGATATCTCAGTGCTACATGTCAAAGTAAGTACATATGTAAAACACAGTACATGTGAGAGTTGACATATATAAATAACTGTGCATAAGAGCCAGTGAATGTGTGAGTGGCTGTATGGATCATTGTGAACATGTATCAGGGATTGTATAAGAGAGTAAAGTAAATATGTGTTAGTATATGTTTGAATAAGTAAGGTGTGTATAACTGTATAGTTGAGAAAATGGAGGTGTGATTGATTTTTTGCATAACTGACTAGGTGTGTGAGTAACTCCATGGATGAGTGACAGTCTGTGACTGTCTGTTTACACTGATTGTATCTAAGGTTATATTAGAGTCTGAAGAGGTTCATGGTATTATCACATGAATGATATCATCAGTGATGTGATCAGTCATGTCAAATGAGATGTTATCAGTGATTTTATCAGTGATGTCATTTGAGATGTCATCAGTGATGTCATTTGAGATGTCATCAGTGATGTCATTTGAGATGTCATCAGTGATGTCATCAGTGATGTCACTAACCATGTCATGAATGATGTAATATGTGACATCATCAGCAGTGGATTGTGGGTGCGCGATATATAGTTAGTGGAACTAACTATATATGAAATTTCAATGGTTTTGTGTGAGTAAAATAAGGTTTTGAAAAGGCTAATCCCTAACTATATATGGTCTATAACCTATGGTTTTTTCAGTGAATTTCATTGGTTTTTTAATAGCAAATATCAAAAGCTGTCAAATGTCAAGTACGTGATAGGTAAAAACTTTTTTGTGTTTATGCACGCTGATGTGCTTTGAACGCTGCCCCCCCTCCCCTCTTTTCTCTTAGTAGTACTCTCTCTTTGCAGATAGTGAAGAGTAGTTAACGCAGGCCTTTACCCCCGTTGTAATCCGTCGTGCCTGCTTGTCTCTCCATTTGATTGATTGTTATCCAAGCATTTACTGTTTTACAATTGATTCTCTTTGGTTCATTCTCTATTTACAAACAAGCACAAAGTCGCAATACTCTGTTTAGTCTTTGCCGATAGTAAAAAATCATGTAAAAAAATAAAATTAATCGAGCAAAATCAGTAGGCCACTAATTGGATCTCTTTTTGACCTCGCTAAAATAGAAATATTAGGAACAACCCTTCATGAGAAAAACGAAAATAGTGAGATGAACTGAGCTCCACACCATGAGGGCTGCAAGACAGCTCGGCTCCGTCACCCACCCCGCCCAAAATAACGACAAACCCTATGCAAATATTAAAAATATAGACAACACACCAGCAAAGAAACAGGGTAAAACATTTTATTAAATAACTATTTACAACTATTTTATACTTTTTATTGCCCGATCCGGCTAGCTCAATCGATCGAGCATGAAACTCATGCACTCTGATAGCAAGCGTTGCTACTGATGCTATGCAGACCAAAACTGGTTTTCAGTTTGTACATTTTCCTAGATTTTTCCATCCAAGGTTGGTTGAGTTTGTAGAACGATGGCTTCAGATTTTCAACATACGGTGTGGTGGCGCGGACAGGGAGGGGGCGCTTCGCTCCTGCCCCCTCCCCAAGTAAGATTTTCATACGTGAAAGTACGTTAATGGTTTTGGTCCCTGAGTTGCTTCAATGTCACTGCCATTCTCAAATGGCATAAGTTCTGGATGTTGGGTGCCATAGTTCAGAGTTCTGAGCAGCGCTTGTAACACTGTCTGAAGCTTATTTCCACCTACTGCAGCTTCACTATTCTCAAAGTAAGTGAGTGTCGTTTGTGGACCTGACTGCATTTGAAAACAATGTGATATGGTACCTCCCTAAACCGCTTGACGGAGGCCCCCGAGGGGCGGTGTGATGGCACGGACTCGGAGAAGACGCTTGGCTCCGACCCCCTCCCCAAGTCTTATAGCACCGGTTTAGCCTGAGATCGCCCCCGACATAGGCGGCCAGCTCCCGGGGTCCGGCGAAACTTTTTGCCTTTTGATGACTCTTCTATTCTGGACCTTGTCCCACAATCCGTTTGACCTGAAGACACGCTGTAGTGAAGCGCCCCTTTACCGTTTTAGTTGCCATTCCGCCCGCTTTTGCTACACTGTGCCTCTTCCGCCATTCAGCTGTTTACCGCCCGCTCTTGCGACTACAGCGTCTCGCTCACCATGTAGTTGAGTTGCTCCCGCTCTTGCGATGCAACGATAGGCGACTGCCACAGGACTCTCAAAATGGCGGCCGGCTCTTCAGATTTGGGCGTGGTCCACTAAAATGGCCCTGGGACACCTTGGAACTCGGACGCTTCCCTGATAGGGCTTGGGTCCCATTCTCGAAAGCGTCCCCTCAGCCGTGAAGATTCTACAAAAGTCTTGGGGGCCCCCGACTCCCGCAGGCTTCTGGTGGGGAGCGGCTGCCATGTCTGCTCGTGGAATGGCCACGACGGAGCTACGAGATGGTAGTGCTCTCATGCTGACGCCAGCTTTAGTCTGAAACATCCAGAAACACTGTAGACTACCAATTCGATCAGTTCCGGTAGCGCCCCAACATGACCTGGTAGAGAAGAACTTGCCCTCCCCTCTTTGACTGATGGTTCTTGTTGCCTGTCCCCTCTGTTGTCATTTTACAGAACTTTTTGGACTGCTGAAAGGGGTTGTGTTCCGAACGCTGGTTGGTGGAGACATTTTGACTATATTCTTGACCTACGTTGTCGCGTAATGCGTTATATGACACGCCGCGTTAGCGCACCCGGAAGTGATCCGGGGCGCGGCGCGCAGCGCGTAACGTAAGCATAACAGGTCATGTGACTTGTTAATAAAACTTTTTATTGGTTAATTTTACTTTTGTTATTTTAATAATGAAAAGCTTGGTCATATGACCTAAAAAATACGCTTTTTATTGATTTCGAACTTTTTTTTTTAATAACATATATGTTATAATATTCCAGGCTAATGTACTTTCCCGGAAAATTTTCAACTGTCCTGCAAGTAAAATATATTCCTTTTTCGAGAAAAAGGGCGTTTCTTCGTTCCATGACGGAGCCGTTGAGTAAAAGAGACTCGGCCTGCTGTCTTAGTCGCCGATACGCCTGATTATCAGATTCTTATCGATCACTTTATGTTGCAGGAGTGGAAAACACAACTGCCCTTGACCATTTATCATTACTGCGTTCCTACATATTATACCTTTTATCCGTCATGTAATTGGACTGCTTTATTTCACTTGCCTTTTACTGATTCGAAAACAGTGACTAAAAGTAAAAACTTTACCAATGTAAATACTACTACCATGTTTTGTTTTAAAAACCTTTATTGTGAAAATGTCAGTATACAAATACGGGCCTATAACCACGTGGGCCGGCCACGGAGCAAACTGAAATCGTATATGATGAGGAGACATTTACATTATAGAGGAACGTAACGAACGAGCCATTAGGTTGCAAGAACTAAGGTGTCTAACAGTTGCGGAATCGGTGGACGTACATTTTGTAATTAAAATACGACAGGGCCACTTACAAAAAAGTTATCTAGATATACATTTGCGTGCAAGTACCATGGGTGACGTTAATTCGAACTTTCAATAGTACAGTAATCAATAACACATCAGAACTTAATATCAATAGGGATGTCGAAATATTCAATCAATTCTCGTCCCCGCCCGCCATGAGCATCAAAACTGCATTCATATCTCGTGATATCAAGGTTGTTCAACCAGTACACAACAAGGAGTTACCAGTCCCATTTATACCGGCGCCATTTTGGGCGAGGCCGGGCAGGTCCAAGATATAGTCAAAATGTCTCCACCAACCATCGGCCAGACCAGAACCCCTTTCGGCCCTTTATGCTACAAGATGGTGTCTTCCATTCAGAAAATATTGTTGGCAGCATTTTGAAAGGAAAGATAAACAGCCGTTCTCCTAGTGAGTCTCACATTGTTACATTTAGGAAGAATGTTGAAGAGTAATATGTGGAAAATCTGAAGCCATTTTTCTACAAACTCTCAATCAGCCTTTGGATGGAAAAAAAAATCCTGAAGAATGTACAAACTGAAAACCAATTTTTGTCTGTATAGCATCAACAGCAACGCATGAGTCAGCTTTGTGTCAAGCCGCCACTTTCATTCAATCAATAGCGTCCCCCTGCACACATTCAGGGACCTGGTCGTGTCTTCAGGTGAAACGGATTGTGGGACAAGAAGCAGAAAGGAAAAGGAAAAAAGTTTCGCCGGACCTCGGGAGCCGGCCGCCTATGTCATGGGCGATCTTTGGCCACACCAGGGCAATAGTGAAGCTGCAGCAGGTGCAAATAAGCTTCAGACAGTCTTACAAGCACTGCTCAGAACTCTCAACGATGGCACTCAACATCCAGGACTTGCCATCCGGATCTTGGCGCCTTGTGCTGGTTCCGACCTATTCACACATCGGTCCACTACTGACATCACCTCATAAGCCAACGGGGCACCCCACACCGACTTTCGGTGCAGCATTGTAGGATGGCCACACCAGTGCGGCAACTTGCTGGACACAACCTCGGTGCCATCCGGATCTCGGCGCGTTCGAGTCACTGTACCGCAAGAGTGACCGGAACTCAGCTGAACACGCCGTCTTTCGGCGCAGCATTGTAGGATGGCCACACCAGTGCGGCAATTTGCTGGACACCACCTCGGGCAATAGTGAAGCTGCAGCAGGTGCAAATAAGCTTCAGATAGTCTTACAAGCACTGCTCAGAACTCTCAACTATGGCACTCAACATCCAGGACTTGCCATTCGGATCTTGGCGCCTTGTGCTGGTTGCGACCTATTCACACATCGGTCCACTACTGACATCACCTCATAAGCCAACGGGGCACCCCACGCCGACTTTCGGCGCAGCATTGTAGGATGGCCACACCAGTGCGGCAACTTGCTGGACACAACCTCGGTGCCATCCGGATCTCGGCGCGTTCGAGTCACTGTACCGCAAGAGTGACCGAAACTCAGCTGGACACGCCGTCTTTCGGCGCAGCATTGTAGGATGGCCACACCAGTACGGCAATTTGCTGGACACCACCTCGGTGCCATCCGGATCTTGGCGCGTTGTGCTGCCTTCGGCCTATTCGCACATCGATCCGCTACTGACGCCGCCTCACGTGCCAACGGATTTTCTACGCTTTTTGTAGCCCTATGCCGCATAACAGGTCATGTGACTTGTTTATAAAACTTTTCATTGGTTCATTTTACTTTTGGTTTCCTAAAGATGGAAGGCTTGGTCATATGACCTAAAAATAACACTTTTCATTGGTTTAGAACATTTTTTTTTCCCAAACGATGAAAGCCCCACCTTGTTTCTGGATGATTCAGACTGAAGCTGGTGTCAGCATGAGAGCACCACCATCTCGTGGCTCCGTCGTGGTCATTCCGCGAGCAATCATGGCAGCCGCTCCCCACCGGAAGCCTGCAGGAGTCGAGGGCCCCCAAGACTTTTGTAGAATCTTCACGGCTGAGGGGACGCTTTCGAGAATGGAGCCCAAGCCCTAGCAGGCAAGCGTCCGAGTTCCAAGGTGTCCCAGGGCCATTTTAGTGGACCAGGCCCAAAACCGAAGAGCCGGCCGCCATTTTAAGAGTCCTGTGGCAGCCGCCTATCGCTGCACTGCAAGAGTGGGAGCAACTCAACTACATGGTGAGCGAGACGCTGTAGCCGCAAGAGCGGGCGCAACTCAGCTGGATGGCCGCCACCTGGGGAGGCCCGTTCACGCCGCCTCCCCCACGCCCCCCCCCCCCCCCGGGCCACCCCAAGCCAATTTTCGGAGCAGCATTGTAGGATACCAAAACCAGTGCGGCAGTTTACTGGACATCACCTGGGTGCCATCCACATCTCAGCGCGTTCTGCTGCCTTGGGACTATTCGCACAACAGACCGCTACTGACGAGGCCTCCCCCCGCACCACCCGGGACGCCCCACGCTGTTTTTCTGAGCTGCATTGTAGGATCCCAAAAACCAGTGCGGCACCCAGGTGACATCACCTGGGTGCCGTCCAAAACTCAGCACGTTGTGCTGCCTTGGGACTATTCGCACAAAAGACAGCTTCTGACCATTGTTGCTTTTTTTTGTCAAAAATGTTTAAATGTTTGTTACAGTTTTTGTTCCGTTCGTTATATTTAAAAGTTAATAAAGTTTTATAATCCTACTTTGTTGGAGTGCTATATATTTTTAAAAAATCGGGTGAATGGGGCCTTGAATCGGGTTATTGTCATGTGTGGGCTTTGCAAGTGTACTGCTACAGGATCGGACATTTCAAACTCAAATGCACGTTCTTTTTCTTACCTTTCCGAAGCATGGAGCGCAATAGCAGGCAGAGAAAGGGTGATGCAAGTGTTGAACACTGCCTGGCCTGGCAAGTTGCTGCCAGTGCCCCCCCGCCCGCTCCTGAAAGAGGACACACACACACCGCCGCCCCGAGTACTTCACAGATCTTTAAAAGACCATGCGCTTGTTCATGAGGCTTAAATGGTTTATCACCCCTTCTAGAACCCCTGCATCGACCCTCTGACGTTTCCTGGAAGAATTACCACGTAACACAATACCAAGCCTTGTCAGCTGAAACCCCCGAGGAATCGGCAAAAAAAAAAAAAGCTCACGCACAGCCGCTGGAAGACATGTATCAACATATATGAGCCTCCTCAGCCACCCTCAGAAAACATAAGGGATTAGGATACGTCTCCCGCACCCCCTTATACCTAGTAATTTAATTAAAACGAAGCACAAAATGGCGAATTCCCGTTTCGCTACCAGTTTGCGGCCCAGTTCGCGGCCCGTGAAGCGCTTCTACCGTGAAAAAATTTTTTTTTTTTATTTTCCCCACGGGACCCTTTAATAACCCCAACAACATTCCTAGGGGGTCAAGAGGGGTATACCTTGCCCCCTTTCATTAAATTCCCCCTTCGTTTTTCACCTCTTCTTCTCTCTCGATCCTACCGAGAGATAAGATGGCGGCCGCTCAGGACTGTTTAGAATGTTGACAGACACCGGGGAGCCAATCAGCTACGCATCGCAAAGTTCCGTTTCGCGAAAAGTAAGCGGACCGGAGCTCAGCCCGGAGCGCTGTTACAGATATATATCTTGTTTTGAACGTTAATTTCTCAAAATCCACTGGAGCACATATATTGAGACCTAGCAAAGGCACATCGGGCTAACAGTCCCTACAATTTTGCCAAGTTTCGTGCAAATCCATTCAGCCGTTCGAGCTAAAAGTGAGGCCAAAGGCCCTATGGAAATTAACATGGGAAAAACGCGTTTTGGGACCCCCCTTTTTTCTCGGCCCCCCTTGACGAAACCCCCCCAAATTTTCAGGGGCTGCTCAGAAACAAAATGTGCCATTTTCCTGAAAATTTCAGCCGATTCCGTCCACAAACGCCAAAGTTATTAGACATAGAATTTTCAAAAGTCCCATAGACAAAAAATCCTAACTATATATACCTACTGGCGAGACGCCAGTAGGTAATATATACATATATATATATATACATATATATATATATATATTATCCAGAAATACTGTGGCACTTGACGGGAATCTCAACCCGAGAAAAACACAGCTCCACGAACTCGGAATGCAGTATCGGCAAAATTTTGGGCCTCATTTATGAAAAGTGACGTATCGCTGCGTGAAGACAGCGATGCGTCACTTTTCATTGCTCCCTCCTTGCAACACCAATGATGCGTCATATTTATATTATGACGCATCATTGCGCAAAGAGTTACAGATACGTAGGTATTTCTGACGTATCTGTATGGTGCAAAAGTGACGCATTGCTGGAGTGTGTCACAAAAGTGACGCAACTCCAGCAATGTGTTCTTTCACATGGGGCAAGCACCATGTGAAAGGGCCTGCGTCAGTCTTACGCCTGCTGTGAGGCAGGCGTAAGATATTGACACATTTGCGTCGTAGAAGTGGTACAGTGAAATCTTATAGATTTCACTGCGTCACTTCTATGACCTTTTCTTGCGTCAGAACCCCCCCTGCATACGTTATACCTGGCGCAGGTATAATGTAGCGCAGAGGTTTACAAAGTGAGGCATCTACCTAGATGCGTCACTTTATAAATATGGTGGAACAAGGCACATTTTTTATGCTGTTGGTGCGTCACAAAAAGAGACGCACCGGCGTAATAAATGAGGCCCGTTATTTTTAGCAAAAAGATGGCAGTTCCACTCAACGCGTTTCGACACCACGTCATATATATATATATATATATATATATATATATATATATATATATATATATATATATATATATATATATATATATATATATATATATATACATATATATATATATATATATATATATATATATATTAGTTAGGACCTATCTTCTATAGGAAATCTGCAACATTTTGTTCCCAATAATTTCGGCGCCGGTTGACAAATCTTCGCGAAATTTTCAAAACTTTTGGCCAGCTCCGTCCGCTCTTATCCTGAAAGTCTCGGGCTGATTCGTCAAGCGGGGGACGAGAAAAAAGGGGGGGTCCCAAAATATGTTTTCCCCATGCAATTTTCCATAGGAACCTTTAGTCGCAGCTACAGCCCAAACTGCTGAACGCAATTACACCAAATTTGGCAAAAAGGTATTCCTTGGTTCAGACTCGTGCCTTTTTGTTTAATGGTGTAAATCTCTTCAGTAGTTCTTTAGATATTAAAGGAAAAAAATATATATATATATCTGGGCGGAGCCTAACCACACATCTCATCGTGAGATCTGATTGGCTGTCAGCACTTCATCCAAGAAGTGTTGGAAGCCATTTTGGGACCAATATACATGATAGCACCTCTTAAAAAAAATGCATTGCAGTTAATAGAAGGTTTTAGGACTTTAGTTACTTTATAATCATTTGTTAATGGTACAATACTCATTTTAGGAATTTTGGTGTGTTCTAAGGTGATTTTACCATGTGAAAAAAGCCTTCTGCTAGGATATCATGAATCATGTTTGAGAGAAAACTATTTTCTCATTCTTTTCCCACAGACGTTTGGAAGGTAATCTATAAGCTAAACTGGGAGCATATTTTCTGTAAATTCACATTATCTTTCTCAGTCATGTGAGAATAAAGTCTGACATTCTCAGTAAAACATGTACATCCAACAAGGGCAGAAACTGTCAGTTGATTCCTTTGTGTTCTACTGCAGCTTCCCAGAGTGTTCTAAAGAACAACTAGAGTGCTAACAGCCTTACTTATGACAAAAGTATAGCACACCTGAAGCCATCTTGATTGGAATAAAGTGGTAACTCTTAAAACATTTAATTTAAAAAGGAACAAATTGCGGGGATTCATTTTGCCATAGAAAGTATGATTAGTGCTGCAGAAAAAAAATAGGGCACATTTTGAGTGATTCACTCAAATCCCCTTCTATTTCATAAAACAAATCTGACATGCAGACTGAAACATGTACTTTCAATACCAGCAGCAGACTTCCCTGATGAGCAGTAGCTTCACTACAGTGCTCTAATGAGCAACTAGAGTGCTAACATTCAGAATTTCATGTCAAATGTGTGACACATCTGAATGCCCTCTTGATGGAACCAAAGTAAACAAGCATTGAAAATGCAGTAGGTCTCGCCCTCGTTTAAGTTAAAGCAATTCTGTTTTTTAATTAGGTGTCTTTTTAGCTTTGCTTTTATTAGTGTTTTTCAAACTTTCATGTACATAACATCCATATGTATGCATATCTGTATATATATGTATGCATTCATATATATTTGTATTTATATAGATATGCAGATTATATATATGTTTATATATGTCTATATGTGTGAATATATCTATATATATATACATATATATATGCATATATATGCACATGTGTGTAGAGAGAGAGGTAGAGAGGCTAGAGGTGTAGAGGTAAAGGTAGAGAGGTAGAGAGGTAGAGGTAGAGAGGTAGAGGTAGAGGTAGAGAGTAAGAGAGGTAGAGAGTAGTAGAGAGAGAGGTAGAGAAAGGTAGAGAGCTAGACAGTAGAGAGTGAGTAATAGATAGTAGAGAGTAGTAGAAAGTAGTAGAGAGTAGAAGAGAGTAGAAGAGAGTGAGTATTAGAGAGTAGTAGAGTGAGTAGTAGAGAGTGAGTAGTAGAGAGTGGTAGAGAGTAAGTAGTAGAGAGTAGTAGAGAGTGAGTAGTAGAGAGTAGTAGAGAGTGATTAGTAGAGAGTGAGTAGCAGAGAGAGAGAGTAGTAGAGAGTGGAAAGTAGAGTGAGTAGTAAAGAGAGAGTACTAGAGAGTGAGTAGTAGAGAGTGAGTAGTAGAGTGAGTAGTAGAGTAAGTAGTAGAGAGTGAGTAGTAGAGATAGAGTAGTAGAGAGTGAGTAGTAGAGAGTAGTAGAGTGAGTAGTAGAGAGAGAGTAGTAGAGAGAGAATAGTAGAGAGTAGTAGAGAGTGAGTGCTAGAGTAGTAGAGAGTGAGTGGTAGAGAGTAGTAGAGTGAGTAGTAGAGAGTAGTAGAGAGTGAGTAGTAGAGAGTAGTAGAGAGTGTAGAGAGTGAGTAGTAGAGAGTAGCAGCGAGTGAGAAGTAGAGAGTGAGAAGTAGAGAGAGAGTAGTAGAGAGTGAATGGTAGAGAGATAGTAGTAGAGAGTAGTAGAGAGTGAGTAGTAGAGTAAGTAGTAGAGAGTAATAAAGAGTGAGTAGTAGAGAGTGAGTAGTAGAGAGTAGTAGAGAGTAGTAGAGTAGTAGAGAGTGATTAGAAGAGAGTAGTAGAGTGAGTAGTAGAGAGAGAGTAGTAGAGAGTGAGTAGTAGAGTAGTAGAGAGTAGTCAGTCAGTGTCAGTCAGTGTCAATCAGTGTCAGTCAGTGTCAGTCAGTCAGTGTCATTCAATCAGTGTCAGTCAGTCAGTCAGTGTCAGTCACTCAGTGTCAGTCAATCAGTGTCAGTCAGTCAGTGTCAGTCAGTGTCAGTCAGTGTCAGTTAGTCAGTGTCAGTCAATCAGTGTCAGTCAGTGTCAATCAGTCAGTGTCAGTCAGTCAGTGTCGGCTAGAGCAGCTCTGCTGACCTGGTTCTCTGGCTCTAAAGCAGATCTGCTGACCTGGTTTCTCTGGCTCTACATCAGGTCTGCTGCTGACCTGGTAGAGGTAGAGAGGTAGAGAGGTAGAGAGTAGTAGAGACAGAGAGGTAGAGAAAGGTAGAGAGGTAGAGAGTAGAGAGTGAGTAATAGAGAGTAGAGTAGAGAGTGAGTAGTAGAAAGTAGGAGAAAGTAGGAGAGCGTGGTAGAGAGAGTAGTAGAGAGTGAGTATTAGAGAGTGAGTAGTAGAGAGTGAGTAGTAGAGAGTAGTAAAGAGTGAGTAGTAGAGTGAGTAGTAGAGAGTGAGTAGTAGAGGGTAGTAGAGAGTGAGTAGTAGAGAGTAGAAGAGAGTGAGTAGTAGAGAGTGAGTAGCAGAGAGAGGCTAGTAGAGAGTAGTAGAGAGTGAGTAGTAGAGCATGAGTAGTAGAGAGTAAGTAGTAGAGAGTTGTATAGAGATAGTAGTAGAGAAATAGTAGTGGAGAGTGAGTAGTAGATAGTAGAGTGAGTAGTAGAGAGTGAGTAGTAGAGTGAGTAGTAGAGAGTGAATAGTAGAGAGTAATAGAGAGTAGTAGAGAGAGAGTAGTAGAGAGTAGTAGAGTGAGTAGTAGAGAGTAAGCAGTATAGAGAGAGTATCAGAGAGTAGTAGAGAGTGAGTAGTGGAGAGTAGCAGTAGAGAGTAGTAGAGAGTAGTAGTGAGTAGTAGAGAGTGAGTAGTAGAGAGTAGTAGCGAGTGAGTAGTAGAGAGTGGGAAGTAGAGAGAGTAGTAGAGAGTGAATAGTAGAGAGTGAGTAGTAGAGAGATAGCAGTAGAGAGTAGTAGAGAGTAGTAGAGAGTGAGTAGTAGATTGAGTAGTAGATAGTAGTAGAGAGTGAGTAGTAGAGAGTGAGGAGTAGAGAGTGAGGAGTAGACAGTGGTAGAGTAGTAGAGCGTGAGTAGTAGAGAGTGAGTAGTAGAGAGAGAGTAGTAGAGATTTGTAGAGAGTGAGTAGTAGAGTAGTAGAGAGTAGTCGGTCAGTGTCAGTCAGTGTCAGTCAGTCAGTGTCAGTCAGTGTCAGTCAGTCAGTGTCAGTCAGTCAGTGTCAGCTAGAGCAGCTCTGCTGACCTAGTTCTCTGGCTCTAAAGCAGCTCTGCTGACCTAGTTCTCCGGCTCTAAAGCAGCTCTTCTAACCTTATCCTTAGGCTATAGAGCAGCTCTGCTAATCTGGTTCGCTGGCTCTACAACAGATCTGCTGACCTGGTTTTCTGGCTCTAAAGCAGCTCTGCTGACCCGGTTCTATGGCTCTAAAGCAGTTCTGCTGACATGGTTCTCTGGCTCTAGAGCAGCTCTGCTGACCTGGTTCTCTCCATCTAGAGCAGCTCTGCTGACCTGGTTCTCTCCCTCTAAATCAGCTCTACTGACCTGGTTTCTTTGGCTCTACATCAGCTCTGCTGACCTGATTTTATGGCTCTAGAGCAGCTCTGCTGACCTGGTTGTCTGGCTCTAAAGCAGCTCTGCTGACCTGGTTCTCTCCATCTAGAGCAGCTCTGCTGACCTGGTTCTCTCCCTCTAAATCAGCTCTACTGACCTGGTTTCTTTGGCTCTACATCAGCTCTGCTGACCTGGTTCTATGGCTCTAGAGCAGCTCTGCTGATCGGGTTCTCAGGCTCTAGAGCAGCTCTGCTGACCTGGTTCTATGGCTCTAAAGCAGCTCTGCCGACTTGGTTCTCTGGCTCTATAGCAGCTCAGCTGACCTGGTTCTCTGGCTCTAAAGCAGCTCTGCTGGCCTGGTTATCTCCCTCTAAAGCAGCTCTGCCGGCCTTGTCTCTCTGGCTCTACAACAGCTCTGCTGACCTGGTTCTCTGGCTCTAGAGCAGCTCTGCTGACCTAGTTCTTAGGCTCTAGAGCAGCTCTGCTGACCTAGTTCTCTGGCTCTACAACAGCTCTGCTGACCTTGTTCTCTGGCTCTAAAGCAGCTCTGCTGACCCAGTTCCATGACTCTTAAGCAGTTCTACTGACCTAGTTCTCTGGCTCTAGAGCAGCTCTGCTGACCCGGTCCCTTGGCTCTAAAGCAGCTCTGCTGACCTGGTTCTCTCACTCTAAAGCAGCTCTGCTGACCTGGTTCTCTCGCTCTAAAGCAGCTCTACTGACCTGGCTTCTCTGGCTCTACAGCAGCTCTGCTGACCTAGTTCTCTGGCTCTAGAGCAGCTCTGCTGACCTGGTTCTTAGGCTCTAGAGTAGCTCTACCGACCTGGTTCTCTGGCTCTCAAGCAGTTCTTCTGACATGGTTTTCTGGCTCTAAAGCAGCTCTGCTGACCTGGTTCTCTGGCTCTAGAGCAGCTCTGCTGACCTGGTTCTCTCCCTCTAAATCAGCTCTGCTGACCTGGTTCTCTCCCTCTAAAGCAGCTCTACTGACCTGGTTCTCTGCCTCTAAAGCAGCTTTGCTGACCTGGTTCTATGGCTCTAAAGCAGCTTTACTGACCTGGTTCTCTGGCTCTAGAGCAGCTCTGGTGACCTGGTTCTCTGCCTCTAGAGTAGCTCTGCTGACCTGGTTCTCTGGCTCTGAAGCAGCTCTACTGGCTTTGTTCGGTAAACATCGTTTACCACAATGTTTTTACAACGCGGTACCTTTACCACGCGGCCGTGACAACGCAAGTCGTTACCACGACTTGCGCTGGAGTGCGCTAAAGTATTACAAATAGTTAATTTACTATCCCAACACCTTCCCTAGGGTCCACGGGGACTGGTGTTAGAATAGTAAATTATACTATTCGAAATCCGCGCCCCCAATGCAAGTCGTGGTAACGACTTGCGTTGTCACGACCGCATGGTAAAGGTATGCGTTGTGACGGTACGTGTTGTACCGTCATACATCCGCTTTGTTCTATGGCTCTAAAGCAGCTCTGCTGACCTGGTTCTCTGGCTCTGAATCAGTTCTACTGACCTGGTACTCTGGCTCTACAACTGCTCTGCTGACCAGGTTCTATGGCTCTAAAGCAGCTCTGCTGATCCGGTTCAATGGTTCTAAAGCAGTTCTGCTGACCTGGTTCTCTTGCTCTAGAGCAGCTCTGCTGACCTGGTCCCTTGGCTCTAAAGCAGCTCTGCTGACCTGGTTCTCTCCCTCAAATGCATCTCTGCTGGCCTGGTTCTCTCCCTCTAAAGCAGCTCTCCTGACCTAGTTTCTCTGGCTCTACAGCAGTCTGCTGACCTGGTTGCCTGTCTCTAGAGCAGCTCTGCTTACCTGGTTCTCTGGCTCTAAAGCAGCTCTGCTGACCTGGTTCTATGGCTCTAAAGCAGCTCTGCTGACCTGGTTCTCTGGCTCTAGAGCAGCTCTGCTGACTTGGTTCTTATGCTCCAGAGCAGCTCTGCTGACCTGGTTGTCTGGCTCTAAAGCAGCTCTGCTGACCTGGTTCTCTGGCTCTAGAGCAGCTCTGTTGACCTGGTTCTCTGGCTCCAGAGCACCTCTGCTGACTTGGTTCTTATGCTCTGGAGCAGCTCTGCTGGCCTGGTTCTCTCCCTCTAAATCAGCTCTGCTGACCTGGTTCTCTGCCTCTAGAGCAGCTCTGCTGACCTGGTACTATGGCTCTAAAGCAACTCTGCTGACCTGGTTCTCTGGCTCTAGACCAGCTCTGCTGACCTGGTTCTCTGGCTCTAAAGCAGTTCTGCTGACCTGGTTGGTTCTCGGCTTCTAGAGCAGCTCTGCTGACCTGGGTATCTGGCTCTAGAGCAGCTCTGCTGACCCATGTCTCTGGTTCTAGAACAACTCTGCTGACCTGCTTCTTAGGCTCTAGAGCAGCTCTGCTGACCTGGTTCTCTCAGTTTGTGTGCTAGTGCAGAGGGAGCAGAGAAATGCGACATATTCATGTAAATATGTCACATCCCTGTGCTTCAGAAGTGCCGCAGAGCAGTGCAGCTAAAGGGCTTGTAGTGTCACGCTGCAGCACTTCTTCATAGACCTGCTCCTATAAATTCATCATACAGTACTAATGCATTCTTTCAGTCAATAATGCTCTACACATACATTCAACCAAACTTTCAGACATTACCATGCAATTATAGTTCTTTTTTTAAACCAGATAAGGTAGTTCTGAACTTTTATTTCTTCTGTTTTTTGTTTTCTATTTTTTTTGTAGTTTTTTAACAATTTTGTACTTTTTTGGTGTTTTTTTTAAATATAACAAAAAAGGAATTAAGTAAACAGTTACAGTGGGAAATGCTATGAACCAATCAAATCTTTTTTTTTTAGGTCACATGGGATCCGAGCACTGTGCGCTCACGAAGTGCGCACCCGACGCAACTGTGCGAAAATATATTTAAAAATAATATAAGTTTATTACAAGTAGAAATATATTATTTTTATGATTACCTTAGGTAATCTTTTGCCCTAATTTGTACATTGAATACACGTAAATATCATTTTAGAACATAACATTTTTTGCGGGAGTCGCGCACCCAGCGCGCCCCAGCACGTATATGATGTCATTTGGGGCCCCCACAGCGCAAGCGTCGCGTACCGTAATACGCATGTGTCGCGAAAGCGTGGGAGCAGGAGTCGTGGACCGGTCGCATACCAGTCACGCACAACGCATAACATTGTACGTATATGATGTAACTGAAAAAAAACACGCACTCATCGCTTACCATACGCGGATCCTTCACGACTTTTCCAAAATGGCAGCTAGATTACGCGGACCCGCTATAGAAGGTACGCTTTAGGTGCGTAACTCCACAAAAAAATGTGAAAAAAAACATTTAAAAAGAAAATTATATAAATATATTAAAATACAAAAAAAAACTAAATAGTTAAAAATATTTCAGTTTTAAATGTATTTTGATTTTTTTTGCAATTTTCAGAAAAATATATAATGTTGTTTAATAAATAAAATATGTATAAATAAACAGTAAAAAACTGTAGAAATTCAGTACAAAAAAATAGGTATAGCACTATTGCACTTAAAAATTAGCATTTAAAAAACCTTTGAAATTCACTGAAAAAAACCATAGGTTTCAGAGACGTTATAGTTAGAAATCAGTATTTTAAAAAACCTTTGAAATTCACTGAAAAAACCATAAGTTTCAGAGACATTATAGTTAGGAATTAGCATTTAAAAAACATTTAAAATTCACTGAAAAAACCATAGGTTTCATTAGTGTTATAGTTAGCTGGATATTTCACTCCCACAAAACCATAGAAATTCCTCTGTTATAGTTAGTTGTGCTAACTATAACTTGTGCACCCGCAATGCACTGCTGATGATGTTACATATTACATCATTCATGACATGGTCAGTGACATCACTAATGGCATCACTGATGACATCTCAATGAAATCATGAAACCTATGTTTTTTTCAGTGATTTTCAAAGGTTTTTTAAATGCTAATTTCTAACTGTAACGTCTCTGAAACCTATGTTTTTTCAGTGAATATATATGGCAGACTTGCTGGGCACCAAATAAAATATCACTTGATTGGCACCCAGAATCTGGGATCCCCGGGGCCTGGCCAGCAACATGGCCGGATAGGTTGTGCCTCGAGTGAGCTCCGCCGAGCTCGCCTTAATCCGACGACTAAATCAAGTCCGCAAACCCCATAGAGGCGATCAAGGACATGCAATACGTCCCGTGGGGCCGAAGGAAACACCCGCTGACTGACGGAGGCGGAGAAGTGCGGGAAACGACGAGCCACCATAAACTGGGGAGACCGAGGTCCGCCCAGCTAGATGGCAGCGCCCTGAGGCCCGGAGGGAGAAGATTGGCCCGGCGGCATCGGGAGACAGGCGAGATCACCGAGGCGAGGCTGCGATCGTCTGACGAACTGTACTGTGCAGCCGGTCCCCGACCCCCACCCGCCCCAGGACAACATTTCCAATTGCGCGCCCGGGAGGGCGGAGCCTCCGAGATTGCAGCGAGGACCGCTGCGGAGAGCCGGCCCCAGGTGCAGCGGGACGAAATGGAGGACCGAAGCGAGGGGGAGGCTGCCTGCGGGGCTGCGCGGAGTGGGGGCCCGCCGGCCCGGTCGGACCCGTCCTGCGGGAGCCAGGAGCTGGAGAAGTGGGGGACTGCTGGGACGGGGCCCTGGACGGAGAGCTTCTGCTGGGAGGCCCGCAGAAATTCGGGTGAGTCGCCCCTCTCGCCCCAGCGCAATGAGACCGTAGACATGCTGGGCAGCCTGTCACAGAGGGGCTGATCACCAATGAGCCCCTAAGGAACTGGCTTAGTAGAGACCGAAAGCCGTGGGGCACACCACGGGACCGCGTGGGGGCGCCCACAGTCCCCTTCTCTCCCCCCCACCACTGCACAGAACCCTGGTGACGGGGTGGGTGACGGCTGTTGACAACGAGCACAATTGGGACTGACTGGTGGTACATCAGAAGGCCGCTGGCCCGCATTGGCAGCTACAGGGACATTGCTCTGCCACAGAGGGGGAACGGCCGCGTCTGCCCCTCCCCTGTCACATAGACAGGAGAGGCACAGGAACAGGTCCTTTTGCCAGGGTGGGGTCTGACCGGGCGGGCACGCACTGCTTGGCTGCCGGGACTGGCCCACCGGTCGTGAAGATTAGTTGGTGGATATACCTTGGGGTGCATGGATATATACCTGGATTGCACGTCAGACGGTGGGAAGCGGCTCGAGGAAGAAAGAGATGGCCACGAGGGCCCAAAAACAGGGCACAATAGATCGTTTTGCGACGGCTCCTCCGGCCACGGAGTCGGAGGCCCAAGGACCGCGCTCTGACATGGCTCTCCTGATGGACGCCATTCAGGCATCAAGAGATGATATAAAAGCCTCCAGAGCCGCGCTTGAGGTAAAGATCGGCGAAGTGGGATCAGAGGTTACGCTGCTAAGGCAAGATTTCCGCAATCTGACGGAGAGTGTGACCACGGCGGAGACCAGGTTGGGGGAAGCAGAAGATACGCTCACCACGCTGAGTAAAGACATGGCGGAACTTCAGGTGTCGCATAAACATCTCCAATGGAAGGTAGATGACGCAGAAAATAGGGCACGTCGCAACAACCTGCGATTCGTAGGTTTTAGGGAAGGACTTGAGGAGACCAACGTGGCGGCCTTCCTCCACACATGGCTGCAGAAGACCTTCCAGAGGGTACACTTCTCCAACTGCTTCATTGTGGAGAGGGCCCAGAGGGCGCTGCTGGTGAAACCCCCGGAGGGGGCTAGACCCTGACCAATAATTGCCCGTTTTCTGAACTTCGCGGACTGTGACCTTATTCTAAGAGACAATAGCAACAATAGGGCAACCCAATATTCCCATGGAACTGGGTATGATCAATAACACAAGAAAAAGGTTCCTGCAGGACTTATTTCACATTATTTAACAATTTATATGTATGTCATAACAATGAACATAATTGATAAAGAACAAGAGATTATCAGTAATTTGATCAGTATATTTTATATAATGACATAAGATATATACAAAACATATCCTATTTGATCAGCATAGGTAAACATCCATATGACAATTCATGTGCGGCAACTCAAAAGTAAACTGCTACCTCAGTTTTTCATATGAGCAGTAGTGACTGACACTTTTTTAGATTTATATGGACAATATGTACAATTTACGCCATATATACATTATTTGACAACTATATACATTCTTGTAATACACAGCTTGATGATGTTGTTCACAAAAAAGTGTCAACTCATCGACGTTTCGGTCTCACACCCCGTAATTCACCAAGACCATCATCAGGACAACTGTTGCACCATGAATCTATTACAAAACAACATATCATGTCATCAGTAATAATCCCTTGTTTGCATGATATGTACCGTCTGCCCACACCAGATATGGTGCCCAAAGCTGAGAGTCTATATACAGTGTGTATAAACATATATACAACTGCGCCATCGACCAATCACCAAGCACCCACTATATGTGCTTCAACAGAGTGCAAACGCCAAATGCCACATATTATTACTGGGTGAACACCTCTAACTTCCTTAAAATCCCCTAATCTGTAAATACTCACAGATGTAATGCCAGTATAGACCAATCCCGTACTACAACAGAACAAACCAAAGGGACAATTCTCAGTAAAATTCCACAAACTAATAGCCACCTAAAGTTGACATAATCTAATGAAGCATCCAGCTTACCTGCTACTTCTTTATACACTAAGAAAAGGTTTATCCGAATTCTTATTCAGTTGTTTCCGGCACATTTAATTTGCCTTCGTGGAATCTGTGTAACACATAAGAATATAGCATATCCCTTAATTCGCACTCACAACAAAATTAAATTAAAAGTAAAAGACCTATACCACGCTGCACCAAAAGGCTCTAAGTATAACGAGCTAAACATACTGTTAGGGAATCAAGCACCCACGCGGTCCACCACTCGCTCAACCGGTCGAGTGAGGGTTCGCGTCTTCCTGGAACTCTATGGCCATTCTCGCTAGTCACGTGGTATCGCCTACCCCGTGACAGCCATGTTTTGTCGATGCCTGACTATCCATACACATTAGATGTGAGTCAGGCAAACCACTAGTATGCATCCGCGGCTGAGCATACTTAGTAACAGTGGGGTTCGTATCCCCGCAATGCCGCCGTACTGAGAAAAGAACAGCATCATGTCTGGCTCACAAGTCGAGTCAGACTGAAAAGGACATGGGAAGCATAAAAATCTGAACTTTACCATAGTATACTTTATTAGTCATGGTCCCGTAGGGACAACAAAACCATGTATAACTTTCTTTCACCAAAACTCAGAAAAATACTTATACACATGAGAATTACCGGAGAGTGGCTAAAGTCTGACATTCAACAAAAGAATTCAGACCACTTTCCACAGTCTTAGCTAGCCATATCCATCTATTCTCTTTTTGGGTAAGCAGACGGTCCACATCATGCCTTCTTCTCGAGCTTTTAACTGCTTCAAGGACAAAGCACTTCATATCACTTGGAGAGTGTTGTTTAGCCAAATAATGTTCCACTAGTGGTGCTGTTTCTATTTTACAACGTATCCTCGACTGATGTTGTATGATGCGCTTCTTGATTTCTTGGGTGGTTTTACCTATATAGTAAAGAGAACATGGGCATTCTATGCAATAGATGACATTTATAGTTAGACAATTGGTATGTTGTCTCAACGTCCAATTCTTCCCATTAATGCAGCAGTTTTTTGTGACTAGCGTTGTCTGGCAGGCACTACAGGAGCCACAGGGGTAATGGCCCCTTACGGGAGTCATTCCCCACATACTCTGGATTGAATTTTCAGTTGGTTCCTCCCTTCTGGTACAGTTTCATCTTAGAAACTGTACCAGAAGGGAGGATTATTTCAAAGAGGCAAAAATCTTACAGATAAAACTGTCAATGAGAAACTACCCATACCGATTGGTTAAACGTTCAATGAAACGTGCCTGGTATTATGGTAGACAAGCCCTACTAGAACCTAAAGGCATTAAAAGCATGGTCAGTTATCCGATCACATGTGTTACCAAATTCGGGTCTGAATCCAATCTAATAAAGAAAATAGTGACAAAGAACTGGCACTTAATACACAAAATTGAACCACAGCTCCCTGTACCTCGGTTCGCTTTCACAAGATCACGTAACCTGAGGGATCATCTGGTAAAGGCATATAAAGAACCAACTGAAAATTCAATCCAGAGTATGTCGGGAATGACTCAGTGTGCGTCCGTCGGACATGACTACAGAGAAGCTCCCCCTATATGCAGAAAACGTCCTGCTATTTGTTAAAGAACCAGAGACTACCATACCGGCGCTGTTTTCGTAACTAGAGCGATATGTGTCCCATGCGGGCTACCAGATCAACTGGCATAAATCCATTTTATATGATCCTCAATGAGGAGAAGGGGGGCCCAAGCTCCCAGAACGTCTGGTGAAGACAGCAGAGGAGTTTACCTATCTTGGGGTATTCATTATGATTGATAGGGCGCTCTCCTTCGAAAAAAACATACACCGCATAACACACAATTTCACTGAAGATGCAACACAATGGAAATTGCTGCCCCTCACGTTCTTGGGACGGGCGGCAATGTTTAAAATGATTACGCTGCCAAGGTTTTTATATGCATTCCAGAATGAATACTTTCCCTTGCAGAGCGGGGTGTTCAGGACCCTCCACGCAGAACTCCGAACATTTCTGTGGCTGGGGAAGCAGCCTAGGGTGGCACTATAGACGCTGCAAAGGCACCAATATGATGGGGGATCTCCCTGCCCGACTTAGAGGCCTATTACTGGGCGGAGCACCTGGTACCCATTAATGAATGGTTGCACGCCCCAGCCACCCACCCCACCTTTGTACTAGAACGACACACTTTGGATACACGCACATACCTGCACTACCTTTATGGAGGCAAGGGTAGACCGAGGTTACTGCCTGCAACAAGGCTTACGGTAGGGATATGGATGAAGGCGACAAAAATGATGGGGTGGGAACGTAAATTAACAAAACAAACCCCACTGTGGAAATGTGCCTGGCTCAAGGAAATTATTAAATTGTAGGGCTTTGTAGGCTGAGATGATATTAGCCTATCGACACTGGGGGATGTGGTGAAGAATGGAAAGCTACTGTCCTTCCCCTCATTGCGCAAAGAATATGGTCTCCACCACACACAATACTTTAAATACATGCCATTCAGTCATGCATGGAGGGTGGAGAGGGCAGTGACAGAGGCGCTCCCAGAATATGCTCCTCTGGAGGGTCGCCTCCTACAAGAGAGAATAGCTAGCAAGGCACTGTCGTTTACATATAAAACAATAATGAATAACAGGCCAAATAGATTGGGGAACTTAGGGACCACATGGGAGCGGGAAGTGGGGGAAATGGACGAAGTGGACTGGGGCACGGTCCTCATGCATTCCAGAGAGGTGGTGGTTAAATCACGCCTAAGGTTGATTCAATTTAATGTCCTTCATAGGACTTACTTTGATAGGGCAAGAATGCCGAAGATTGGGAAAATAACAGACCCAGGCTGCTTGAGGTGCGGCACTGCCATAGGGGATTTCTATCATACTCTATGGTCATGCCCGAATCTTCAACTATTCTGGGGATGGTCATGACAGAGCTGGGGGAGGTGCTGGAGACCACAATACCCTTAGATCCTAAATTGACTCTACTGGGAATGACGAATGATGTGGATTTAGCCCGGCCGCTGCTGATCTTCCTGGTACTGGCTTTAGTGGTAGCCAAGAGGGATGTGGCCCGGAAGTGAGGGGCTCCAGACACGCCAAACATAGAAGAATGGAGGAGGGGAATGGACCTATACATGGCCGCCGAGAGAGTTACGTATAAGGCAAGGGGATGCCCCAAGAAATTTGGCAGGGTATAGGGTAGTGGAGACACTATCATGGGCTGTATGGAGGATTATGAGTACAACAGGGTGAGAATTCATTCGCTCCTGAGGGGCAGAATGAGTGGAAGAGACAGAGGCGGAGCGGAAGCAGGATATGGGCTGGAGACTAATCTGACCCATTGGACAATATGGACACTATTTTGGAATTTAATACAGGGGACACAGGATAAGGGGGCGGGGGGATGGGTGTGTACCTAGGCATTGACATGCTTGATGTTTGTTATCATGATGCCAAATGCCAATAAAAATGTTTTTAAAAAAAAGAATCTGGGGTTCGCTTTTCGTCATTTTTGTCCGAGTGAGGCGACAGGAACAGGAAGGAGCTGCATATATATGTATATATATATATATATATATATATATATATATATATATATATATATATATATATATATATATATATATATATATATATATATATATATATATATATATATATATATATATATGCAGCTCCTTCCTGTTCCTGACGGCGAACATAGAAAACAGCGGACCCCCAAACAGCATGGATATTGCAGGTAAGTTTATTTTCCTCTTTTCCTCACTACTCGCATGACGTGTTTCGGGCAACCAGTGCCCTTGTTCACACACCAATAATAAAAAACAATTTAAAAAACCATTCTATTAAAAATTAAAACATTAAACTAAATAAAAATGTTTAAACCTAAATTTCCCAATACAATCAGTGCAACAGTAGGGAAAGAGTTGGATAGGGGAGGGGTAACATTATTATTCCCACTCCAATGAGTGCAACAGTAGGGTAGATGTTGGATAGCAAAGGGGTAACATTTACTATTCCAACTCTAGTGAGTTTAACAATAGGAAAAGTGTTGGATAGCGAAGGAGTGTGACAATAGGGAAAGTGTTGGATAGTGGAGGGGTGAAAATTACTATTCCAACTCCAGTCTGTGCAACAGTAGGGTAGGTGTTGTATAGTGGAGGGATACAATATACTACTCCTCTTCAGTCAGTTCAAAATATGTAAAAAAAATAAAAATTATATATATATATATATATATATATATATATATATATATATATATATATATATATATATTCCAACCTTTCGTCCACGAGTAAGAAAGAACGATGACTCGTGACAAAGGGAAGGCTTTCCCGAAACGCGTCGAGTGGGATGTGAATTAAACTCCATTTTGCATACAACTGAGGCTTGGACATCGTTCTTTCTTACTCGTGGACGAAAGGTTGGAGTATTTTGGGAGTGGCGATCCCGTCCTAAGCCCACCGCTGCAAAGGGCCAGATCAGCTTAGCGCCAAAACTTTCCTGGAAATATATATATATATATATATATATATATATATATATATATATATATATATAAATATGGTATACATTAAAATACAAAAGTATTTAATATTAAAAATAAAAAACAAAAACATATTATAATGTTAATTACATATAACAAATACCTACAAATATTTTATAAAAATAATATAAAAAATACACTTCAAACAAATACATATCTTAACTACTAAATATTTACAAACAGAAACATTAATTATTACATAAATGTATTAATTTTATTTCCTACCCTATAACACCACACAAATAATAAAACACATCTAAATTCATAAAGAAAAATGCACTTCCATCATTAACATTATTAATTACCAATTAAAAAAATATTATCAATAAAAAAATAAACTAAAAAAATTAATTAACTATCCACACTTTAACCCTATAATCCCGACAACCCACAGCTAAAGTTAAACTGTAAAAACGTGTATTACACAATTTAAATTTATTTTCAAATAATAAACTATAAATATTAAACAACTAATTATAAAGTATGTAAAATGCCTTTAATACCCACTCTTTACCCTTTAAAAGTAAAAACCAGACACAAAAAATAAACAATTACCCTAATTAAATATCAACCAATTATTCTTTAACAACGAATTATTAATTAATTAAATACAGCTTACTTCCCACCCTTTCCAACTATAAACCCCACAACAAACACCTGAAATTGATTACACAATTTCCATATTTAATTTACAATCAATTAAATAATATTAATTACCATCTAATTATTAATTAATTAAACATAAATTACTTCCCACCCATTACCCCATAAACCGCACCTAATATTAATTGCACAATTCCCATAATTATTTTTCAATAAATACATTAATATCAATTAACTAATTTTTAAGTAATCAATAATAAATACCTTCCTGCCTTTACCCCTATAAATACCACAACCTGCACCTAAATTAATTACACAATTCCCATGATAAATCTGAAAATAAATTAATGATATCAATTTACAATTAATTAATCAAAAATAAATTACTTCACACAAATAACACTATGAAATTTCAATAAATAAATATGAATAAATAAAAAAATAATCATTAATATAATATCATTAAATAACTTCCCACCCTATTTCCCTATAAACCCACAACCCGCTACCAAATGAAAAAATGCAAAATTGAATACAAATAAAAATAATAACTACTAAAATGTAAACACATATATTTAAAAATATAAACAATTCTTTTACAAAAAATACATTACATACATTCAAAATATATACTAAAATACATAACACTAATTAAACAATTGGTGTTTTAAACAACTATATTTTTGTAAACAATATTAATGACTTCTATATTTTTAAAATCAATATTTCTTACCTTAAATCGATATTCTTGACCACAATATTCTTGCTGTCGATATTTCTCACTCACGATATTTAGGACTAGATATCTCTGTAGATCGACATTTAAAACTCAATATTTTGTCTGCACACCATTGTCATCTCAATGCATGGGCCTGGCTTAGTAGCATTGAGTTGCACTGAGCATCTACATACGTTCCCGACTTCTTGTGGTTAGAAGATTGTGATATTTCTCTAGAGCAGCTTGAGCAGGTCCCAGTGGGTTCCAGGTTATCCAGCAGGTGCTTCTTTATCCCTGGATGCTCCCAACATCAACATCTTGTGATTGTGCCTGGCAAGTCTGAAGAAACATAAACTCCCCCCTTAGATGCCAACCAGAGATTCCATTTTCCATGCTCCCTTAGCACCCAGACTACTGATCTTTGACAGTTTGTAACACCCAGTGACCTTGATCACTGGAGGAACACATGCAACAAGAATCGAATGATTCCATTGCGACACAATCATGCTCCTTTCTCATTTTGAATCAAGCACCCTTGCCTGCTCTCCCTTTTTGCCATTGGGTACTATTTTTAGTATGAAGTTGACGTAAATAATTAATTTACTCTCTTAATTTCTATGCAGGTAAGTACTTAATCAATAATAGCTCAAATCGGAAGAAAGAAAACAGAGTCCGTGGTGTTAGAGTTCTTAGGGGTTTATTCCTCAAAAGGAATGGTCATGACAAGATATCATGTTCTTCCCACCACAGGGGTGGAAGAAGGGATAATAAGAGCGCGCTACATTTTATTAACAATACATAGCTTATATACTTAAATCATATCATAAGAAGCAATGCAGGAGGCGTAACAGCTGAGAGAAGACAAGATAACAGTATACACGTGGTACTAGTACGTAATCAAGAGGCGTGAATTAGGCGTGAACCGGAGGTGTGTGCTAGAAGCGTCACAGGTAGGTGTCACAAAGGGGTGGCACTAACAGAAGTGTTGCAATGTCAGCAGAAATCGGAAGCTTGGATGCGCGCGCAGCTGCATGACGTGTGATTGACGTGAAACTGGAGGGTGCAGGGACTTGACATTACACTAACGGAAAGAGACAGAAGTCTGGCATGTCAGATCAACTTGTACTTCTATCATATCTGATATCTGATGTTTGGGAACCATATTATCTGGACGGAAAGGTCTCTAGGGCAGAAGCTATTCTATACTGACTGTGGATGCGTGTATAAGCGCCTGAGTGTCTGCATGAGAAGCGTGGGGGCACGGGGCCTTCCATGGGGCATGGTAACAGAGGCTATGAATTACTTGCACTAAGACAGGTCGGCCCTTTGGCTCTGCAGCTGGGGAGGATGTTTACTGAAACTGGTAGGCAGGAATGCATTTTCGAGGAGCGGAACAGATAACTCGAAGGTTATAGTCAGTCTTGGCAGGCAGCAGGCTGAGCTGAGCGCGAGGGGCCGCGCTGAAAGTAAGTCAGAGTTCACGGGTACAGAGGCAGCTTGGGCTGAGGCTGTCAGAGTCAGAAGCCAGAAAATAGGCTCGATGGCAGAAATTCAGGGCCTACTCTGCCAGAGCAGGAAAACATGTAAAGTGCACTACAAAAAGACGGTGGCATAGCATACTTAGGAACGGACTATTTAATCCATTCAGGGTGGATCTGAAAGAGGACAAGTTAACGTTGGACGCAAATGTATTTGCGTCTTCATAGCTGGCACAGGAGGGAAGTTACATGCACTTTAAGCTGGTACATGGAGTCGGTGGGGTACGCGCTAGGGAACACAACTTGACCATAAAAATTTATATTTCCTCATTCCCTCCTTGTTCCCTACGGACCCTTCATGATATATCGATCCTCATGAATCGATCAGTTTGTTCTTGTAACATCATTTGTTCTTCTTTCTTTCGTTTACGTTTTGAGAGAAAACTGGAATGCTCAATACAAGATGTGGCACACAGTCCACAAATCGCTGGCCCACACTGCAGGCACAGGCAGCAACTGAATACTAGGACTAGACCAATGCCTAGGAAGGATAGGATCTTCCATCCCCAAGCGGTTAACGTTGTCCAGAACCATCCGGACCAAGTCCAGGTGCCTGGATTCTGATGTATCTGATTTGCAATTTTATGGAGACGTGTAATAGCTTGATATACAGATGGTGCGTTTTGCGGAATGAAAACACAGCAACATGACCCGATGACCTTACAGGCTCCACCTCTATCTGCCAAGATGACGTCAATAACAAGACGGTTCTGAAGAACAACAACCCGCATAGCGGACTGCTCTTCTGTTAAGTTACCTAGGGCGGAGGCAGTTTCATTTACTACTGCTTCAAGTGTTCTAGTTAATCTGCGTATTAATTTACTATTCTGAACAGGTCCTAAAAAGAAAAAGAATCCTTTATTAAAATCGGTGTACTGTTCCCATGCCGTTTCTGTGTAGTCGACAAGTGGGATATCTCTTCTGGGTCTATTCTTTACTAGATTGGTATTTCTGTGGTAATCAGGAGGAGCTAGGAAAACAGGGGGCAGAAGGAAGGCAATATAACAGGTACCATCCCAATCTGGAGGTAGACGTATGTATGCGGTATGACCACAAACAAAGTAAGAATGACGGATAGCTTTGAAGGACGATTTTCCATGATCGCTGAATTCGACCACAGTAGTGCATTTACTATGACCTAAGTGTACTGAACCTTTCTTCCTGATACATAATTCGCCGGTAACTGGCAATACTGACATAGTAGGTATAACAGGTGCGGCTTCGGATTCAACAGTAAGAATCATAAGGCTAATTGTATAGTTACCTAATCCATACACTTCATTTTCTAGATCAGTTCCTATTCTAGTGGGGAGTCCCTCTTTATCGGGGTAACAGACGTTGAGCAGGACTAAGTTCAGGTTTCCCCAAACCCAGCCCCCATCGAAAACAGCAATATCAGGATCTAAGGAATTAATTATTTTAAACCATGCACCGCAGGAGCAATTGTGAGTGAATGGGTACGGAAAGAGGGGCAGAGCTCCCTTGTAATTCTGGTAGGGAGGGAGTCGGCCACATAGCCAGCAATCTGTAGCATTGTTAGTCTGATGGGAATGATGAAGCATACTAATAAAAGTGTTGTTGCGCAGCGCAAGTCTGTAGGAGAGTTCATGTGGAGGTAACTCACTAAAAGTGTGTTCAGCAGATACATTGTAAGTAGATTGTTCACGCTTGAAAATAGGGTAGTAGATAGGTAGAAGGATGCTAGCAACAATAATCAAAATACTCAGAATAAACATAATTAATAGTGTCACTATACAGTGACTACGAAGTGATTTACAATATGTACGTTTCTTATATTCTCTCTCTCTATCTCGATCTAGGGGATACATGTCAGAAACTATTTAACCGATTCACCTAGGGGAGGACTTAAACAATTAAACTATCTGACTTGCTAGATCGGAGTTTCATACGGTACTCCTCTTGGGGAGTTTTTTCTCGTTCAGATTCTGTAAAGTCTGTAAAGTCTTTTGGCTCAACACAGTCTTTGGTGGGGGTGGACGAGTCTCGATCAGGTTTCAGTCCAAAAAATTTTTTCACATGACTCGTGTGAACCCACCCCTTTCTCCCTTCGATTTTCACGGCGGTCCTCGTGGTGAGAAGGACGGTCTTCGGCGATTTCCAGCGGGGCTCCAACGGACTCTTCCTATCAAAATTGCGTACTAATACGAGGTCGCCAGGACGGACATCATGTGGCTTTACATCGGTGTTGTCAGGGAAGGCTGCGGCAACCTGTGAACGACATGATTGGAGTGCAGACATCAAGGAGGCAAGGTAATCTGTCAACATATTACAATCTACATCAGTAATCTTTTTCGGAATGGGCGTCCCCCACATATTCGGTGGTCTACCAAAAACCACTTCGTACGGAGATAGCCCTGATCTCGAATGGGCAACCATTCTCATGTAGAATAGTGCCACTGGCAGGGCGACTATCCAGTCGACCCCTTTCTCCTGACATATTTTTGCAAGGCGTATCTTTAGTGTCTGGTTATGCCTTTCTACCAGGCCTGCGGCTTCAGGATGTCGGACACAATGGAATTTCCACTGGTATCCCAGTAATAAAGAAACTTCTTTCATTAATGCAGATGAGAATGGCTGACCGTTATCTGAGTACACGACACGAGGCAAGCCGTACCGTGGGAAGAATTCACGAACCAGCTGCTTGGCAGTGGTCGGAGCAGTGTAATCTGGGACTGGGTATGCTTCGGTCCAGCGGGACAGAGCACAAACGACTACGAGAACATATTTAAATCCTCGACAACGGTCCATCTGGATATAATCCATCTGGAGGACTTCAAAAGGGTGATCGGGAGGATGAAATCCACCTTGCTCTACAGGGACGCTTTTACCTGGATTGAACTGACAACAGATCATGCAAGTACGCATTTTCTGTTTTGCTGCTGCTCGTAAGTGTTTATTGTTCCAAAGATTTTGCAAACTGTCTAACATCGCTTTCTCTCCTAGATGTGCTGGACTATGTGCTGTATTTATCATGACTTGAACCATAGAGTCAGGGAGAAACCATGTAGATTTTCCCTTCGTCATCCAACCTTGATCTGTCTGGATCCCTCCTAGTTCAATCCATTTCTTTATTTCTTCTGGGGTAGCATGTGTCTGAATATCAATAACATCTAGTGTGGGATCTCTGACTGTCATACAATGTGTCGGTCCTGTTGTCTTTGTCATGTCAGTTGTCTGAATGTGAGTCAATGCTGTATGTTTTGCTGTCTGATCTGCCAGGTCGTTACCCTGGGAAACAGAATCTGTGACTTTAGTATGTGCTTTACACTTCATGACGGATATTCCTGAAGGCAGATGTATTGCTTCTAACAGTGCTTGAATGAGGGGGCCATGTTGGATCTTGGCACCGTGAGAGGTCAGGAAACCTCGTTCTTGCCATAACATGCCGAAGTCGTGTACAACTCCGAACGCATAACGGGAATCAGTGTATATGTTGACATTTCTGTTCTTGGCTAGTATACAGGCTCGGGTCAGAGCAATAAGCTCTGCTGCTTGAGCGGACAGTGTGTCGATACGATGTGTTTCTTTAACTTCAGTTTCAGTGGTCACTGCATACGCGGCCACTAATTCTCCTGTACTTGTTCTCATACATGAACCATCCACATAAAGTGTCAGGTCAGGATTTGTCAATGGAACATCTGTTAAGTCTCGTCGGGGCTTTGTTACTGCATTAATGATCTCTATGCAATCATGCGGGGCTGGATCTGTCATAATTGTAGGTAACAGTGTTGCTGGGTTCAGGATGCTGCAGCGTCTAATTTCTATGTGTGGCTGGAATAGTGTTAATTCATAACCTGTCAGTTGTGCTATAGTCAAGTGTTGGGTCTGGGTTCTGTTTAAAAGAACCTCTACAGAGTGTGGTACTTGTACTGTTAACTGATGGCCTAAAACAATTGAATCGCTCTGTCTTATTGCTAACGCTGTTGCTGCTACTGACTTTAAGCATGCAGGGAGTGCCTGTGCTACGGAATCCAATGTACTTGAAAAATAGGCGCAAGGCTTATGTGAACCTGCTTGGTCTTGAGTGAGGACAGACAATGCTGTACCATCACGTTCTGTAACAAAAAGTGTAAACGGTTTGCTGTAACATGGTGTCGCTAAGACTGGTGCTCGGCATAATGCTTTCTTTAATTCCTCAAAGGCTTGTGTATGTTCCTGAGTCCAAGGGAGGGCAGTCGAAGTTGCTGCCTCCTGCGTCGTTAACTGGATGAGTGGCTTAGCTAGAAATGCATATTGAGGAATCCATTGTCTGCAGTACGAGGTGAGGCCTATGAAGGCCCGCACTTCCTTTTGTGTCTGGGGTCGTGGCATATTTACAATTAACTGAATGCGATCGGGAGTGAGCTGTCTCCCCACTTTGGACAGCAAGTGACCCAAGTACACAACTTGCTGAACACAGAATTGTAGTTTTGAAGGAGACACCTTGTGTCCCTTGTCGGTCAGGAAATGTAAAACTGTCAATGATGCTTGTTCACATTCGGGCTCAGTAGATCATCGACGTATTGCAGTAAAGCGGTGTTAACTGGCATTTGAATACAATCTAGTTGTCTTTTCAGTGCTTGACTATAGATGCTGGGGCTTTCTGTGAATCCTTGAGGTGCGCGTGAAAATTTGAAACTTCGTCCATTTAAACTGAATCCGAAGAGATATTGGCTCTCCGGATCAATAGGTACACTGAAGAAGGCGTTCTTGAGATCAATTACAGTAAAGAACGTTGCTTCTGAATCAATAGCAGTCAATAGGGAAGAGATATCGGGGACCACAGGGTACTGTGGTACAATACATTTGTTCAGTTCTCGAAGATCAATCACCAGCCGATATACTGGCGGTGCATTGGGGTCAGTACGTTTAAGAATTGGAATAATGGGTGAATTACAGATATTGGGGTCGGTCTCTACGACCACTCCCTGGGCAATAAGCTCTTCAATGATTTTCAGTAAAGCCACTACAGCATCAGGCGGTAACTTGTATTGTCTGATTCTGGGTAGAACAACTCCTGTCTTGAGTGTAACCCGGTATGGAGTGATATGCATACAACCTACGTCAGCTGGGCCTTTTGCCCATAGGTGATCTGGTACATTTTTCAATCTGACATCAAATTCTCGTAAAACATAATGACCCTTGAAATCCCGTAGAAAGAGTCTAACTCCCTCCGGGGAACAGCATATTATAGCCCCTAGAGCCTTCAGTGTTTTAATTCCTAACAGATTTTCTGGGCATGAGTTCGTAAGTAACAAATCTGTAACTCGTGATAATGGACCCACAGCCAAGGGTACTGGTTCCGATACTTCATTCACAATAGGCTGTCCTGAAAAACCAAGGGAAACATTCTGTGAGCCTGAGAGGGGTGCCCCTGGGACTTCGTTATGACTGATTGTGGTGCGGCTTGCCCCTGTGTCAATTAAAAACTTTCTGTCTTTTCCCAATACTTGACTGTGTACATAAGGACCTTCTTGATCTACAGGAATTTCTATAAGAGGCAAGCCAAATTCCCTCTCTAGGCTGTTTCATGTATATCGGGGGTAATCTGGATATGCAGATTGGGCATACTGGTACATCTGTTGCGAAACTTGCTGAGTCGCGGCAATGGGCTGTGGTACTGCTACTGTCTATGCTGTATGAGATGGAGCATGCATAAGCTGTGTATTCTGCATTGGCTGTACATTTTGTGAGGTCTGTTGCTGGACCTGGTCTTGTCTAGGCGGATGCGGTCTTTCTTTGGTTTTACCTGTTGCTATGTTATGTTTCAGGACTGGACATTCATGTACGTAATGACCTGGCTGTTTACAGTAATTACATGTCCCTTTAACGGGAGCTGTAGTGTGACTTGTCTGGGTCCCACCTTTTCTCTGACCGTCGGCTGGGACCGTCTGAGCTACTAACATTTTCATCTTGGTGTCTTTCATACGTTTCTGTTCCTGATCTTGTTCTTCTCTAATTCTGTTCTGATGATATTGTAACATTTGTAACATCTGAGATGGCGTATTTGCCTGCCAGGTACTTTCAACTTTGTACACTCTATTTTTAACTAATGGTAGGGAGTTCTCGACTAGTTTTGATACGAAAAGGTGTGGATATGATTCACTGCTTTGTTTTAGGCCACTATTAATAATGAAACATTTCTCGAATCTTGAATAGAAGTCACTAGTATCTTCATCATGTTTCTGTTTACAGGACAAGATGGCGTCCCAATCTTCCTTTCTAGTTGTCAATAATCTAGGCAGAACCTGTACTATTAATCCGGGTAATGCTTTAGTCTTTTCCCCAAGGCCTACCCCTGGGATCCGTTTGCTTTCTTCGTCTTCTATTTCTGCCCATACAATCTTTGTGTCCCCCACCTCCCATTCTTTTTCCTTTAATTTTTCGTAAATGCCCGTGGGCAACAGTACCTTTAACATTTTCATGATATCATCATACGTGTAATCCCCCATTAATAACATGTCTTTAAGCTCTCTGTGAAAACCTGCAGGGTCTTTATCATGACACGGAACTAGTTTCTTCATTTCTAACAGTTCTAACTTAGTCAGTGGCGTGTGTACATATACACGTTTCAAGACGTGATCCGCACCCATAACTGGGTGTACTTCTCGTAAGGGGTTCTGACTTTCAATGCCACTACCGCATTGCATGTGATACATTTTCCTTTCTGGAGGCGGGGCGGGAACATATTCAGAACTTATGAAAGTGTTATATTTATGTCGTTGTTCTAGAATTATTTGTATTAATTTGGTACTGAGACCTCTCCATCTATCCATGAGTAATGCTTCTAATGTTTCATGTAAGGGACCTGGATCGGAATGTTGGTTTCTGTATTTCGTGAGGAGGTGCTGTATCATGTATACACCTGCTAATTTCTGCTCGTCTGGGGAGAGGTTCAGAAATGTCTGTGCTACTGTGTCATCATTGTACATATCCGGATTTTCGGCCCATAATATGGCTGACCGGGCTAGTTCTTGTTCATCCATCGAATTGAGTATGTGGTACCCCACTCGGTCTCTAAGTCTTTTATCGGTCTCCTGGAACTGATGTTCCGCAGAATTCGGGTTTGTTAGAGCAGAGAGAAAAACTCTCTTGCTTTCCGGACGGATGCCTTTCCTAAGGTAAGTTCCCTTACCTACATTCGCTATAGTATCTGTAGTCCTCTCTGGTTCTTCAAGTTCTTCTTCCTCCTCGGAGGAAGCTTTTTCTTTCTGGTGTACTGTTATCACTGCTTTTCTAATTTTCTTGTACATACTGGCTATGCAAGTCCCCTTGTCATGTTTTCCATCGGCTATATTTTGACCCCACTTGTTTAGTGCATCTAATTCACTCTGATCTGTTCCGGGCCTGTCTCGTTCTCTTATTAGGCAATTTATGAAAAATCGTAGTATCTGTGCTTGAACGTCAACTTTCTGTTTCTCCATGGCATCCTTGATACTGTCAGGGTCTTTCCCTGTCTGAACAAACTCATATATTCTATCTAGACGGTCTTTCATTCCTGCATAGCATAGCAAGATATCAGTAGCAGATCTTAACCGTAGTGATGCCAATATCATTAGATCGTTTTTTCCGGGTACTGGATCATATCTGCAAACGGAAATGTTTTCTTTTAATGCGTCAAGGCGGGGTGACCTGAACGTGAGAGGACTCTGCATGTCCCTGAGATTGAATCTGGGTGTTAATGGCGGAGTCCGAAGACCCGCGGTCGCACCTCCTGAAGCGGATGCTTGGGCATTATCTCCCTGTGGAGTCTGTATCTGAACTTGAATTTGTCGTTTAGTAGGATCAGGTAGACTTGGTTTCGGTAGGTCAATTGTAGGGGGTTTGGGAAGTGGCGGAGCTGGCGGAGCGGGGGAGGTCTGTCGCGGTACCGGCGGAACATGATCTGGGGGCGGAGTGCCACCCCCGTCCCTGTCAGGAGGCAGGGCACGAACAGGCAGATTGGTACAAGCTGGTGCTACATCCTCTAGATAAGAATTTAGGAATATGTCTTTAGTAGTCTTATGCATTACTTTAGTGGGAACTAATGGCGGCGGTAAGTTTTTCGGTATTTCTGATAGGGCCTCAGGTATACCCTCGGCCGCGAGATACATACCGTTTACGAGATTGTTTCGGGCACGGTCTATTTGTTCTGTTTTTACTCGGATCCCTTCAGTAACTAATTCGTTTTCTTGGGCTTTTTCTGATTCTTTAAGTCTGTCTTCTCTACGGAGTGCTTTCTCAGCACGCTTATGTGATTCCTTACGCCAAAATTCTATGGCGTCTTTCTGAGATTGTCTAGCTTTCTTTTTCCATAATGCTTCTTCTACCTTCATAATGCACTCGGCATCCCATGTTCCGGTAGTGGGCCATCTGTGTCTTTCGTCTAGATGCTTGGTGTAGTCGGCCCATAACTCTAGATACAATATGGCATCTATGCCATGCTTATGATACATAAAGTTACCTGGAGTGTCCCTAGGGGGGATAGGAATTTCTTCCTCCAGTATCCCTTTCCTAGTTCCTATCTGCTTTAGCTTGTTGAAAAACGGCATCTTGTTTACTTGTTACTGAATACTCAATCCTTACTCCTTAATACTAGTTACAGCTAGTTTATACAAGAAACACAATAATGCACATAAAAACGGTCACATTCATACCACGACATTAATCACATGAAAAGACATTTGAGACATAGGTGACTACCCTCTATACTGGATGTACTGCTCAACAGTACAGATACACTGGTGTAACAGTGCAGGAATTCAGAAATTCAGAATACTAGATATACTGCTAAACAGTACAGATACACTGCCTAAAAACAGTGCAGACCGGACTTGTGTACCCAAACCCGTCTAGATACGTCCCAGCAATGGTACTCACCGGGAAGCACGGAAACAGAAGGCCTCGGAAAACTCGACTGGACTGGACTCGACTCAGCTCGACTTCGGGAAACTTCGGAAAACTTCGGAAAACTGGTGGGCCTCTTGACACCTCGGACCTTGCTTCTTTCGGCTACGCTCTGGTCGGGATCCTCCGCACTCCTCACCGCCTCGTCTGGGCACTGATCGCAGTCTTCGTCACCTCCGTGGGTCAGAGGGAGATGCAGGAAATCCTGCCAGTACGCGTAGGTTCCATCTAACTGATGGCAGGGGACAGAGCTTGCAACGCACCAACCGGCGCGTGAGGTGGGGGAGGGGTCCCTATTCGGGCGCCAAAATGACGTAAATAATTAATTTACTCTCTTAATTTCTATGCAGGTAAGTACTTAATCAATAATAGCTCAAATCGGAAGAAAGAAAACAGAGTCCGTGGTGTTAGAGTTCTTAGGGGTTTATTCCTCAAAAGGAATGGTCATGACAAGATATCATGTTCTTCCCACCACAGGGGTGGAAGAAGGGATAATAAGAGCGCGCTACATTTTATTAACAATACATAGCTTATATACTTAAATCATATCATAAGAAGCAATGCAGGAGGCGTAACAGCTGAGAGAAGACAAGATAACAGTATACACGTGGTACTAGTACGTAATCAAGAGGCGTGAATTAGGCGTGAACCGGAGGTGTGTGCTAGAAGCGTCACAGGTAGGTGTCACAAAGGGGTGGCACTAACAGAAGTGTTGCAATGTCAGCAGAAATCGGAAGCTTGGATGCGCGCGCAGCTGCATGACGTGTGATTGACGTGAAACTGGAGGGTGCAGGGACTTGACATTACACTAACGGAAAGAGACAGAAGTCTGGCATGTCAGATCAACTTGTACTTCTATCATATCTGATATCTGATGTTTGGGAACCATATTATCTGGACGGAAAGGTCTCTAGGGCAGAAGCTATTCTATACTGACTGTGGATGCGTGTATAAGCGCCTGAGTGTCTGCATGAGAAGCGTGGGGGCACGGGGCCTTCCATGGGGCATGGTAACAGAGGCTATGAATTACTTGCACTAAGACAGGTCGGCCCTTTGGCTCTGCAGCTGGGGAGGATGTTTACTGAAACTGGTAGGCAGGAATGCATTTTCGAGGAGCGGAACAGATAACTCGAAGGTTATAGTCAGTCTTGGCAGGCAGCAGGCTGAGCTGAGCGCGAGGGGCCGCGCTGAAAGTAAGTCAGAGTTCACGGGTACAGAGGCAGCTTGGGCTGAGGCTGTCAGAGTCAGAAGCCAGAAAATAGGCTCGATGGCAGAAATTCAGGGCCTACTCTGCCAGAGCAGGAAAACATGTAAAGTGCACTACAAAAAGACGGTGGCATAGCATACTTAGGAACGGACTATTTAATCCATTCAGGGTGGATCTGAAAGAGGACAAGTTAACGTTGGACGCAAATGTATTTGCGTCTTCATAGCTGGCACAGGAGGGAAGTTACATGCACTTTAAGCTGGTACATGGAGTCGGTGGGGTACGCGCTAGGGAACACAACTTGACCATAAAAATTTATATTTCCTCAAAGTGTAGGTTTTGGGGAGTTGGTGTCCAGGAACAGGAGGACATGGAGTATTCCGATTTGAACCTTCTGAGATCCCCTTCCAGTAAGAGAGACTGGGGGAAAGTTCAGAAAGCCAGAAGCACTTTGTAGCAGTAGTTCTGCAGAGACTTTGATTTATAGACTGGAGAAATAATGAAGTTATACATTCCAGAAATCTCTTTATGGCTTCCAAATCCACTTAAGGCTTCCAATGCCTTTCTAATCGTTGGTTATGGTGAACCAAATTGTCCGTAGAGCTCAGTGTTAATTTGAAGTCTTTCATTTATAAGTACTATACATTTGTTTATGGCAATTTCTTTGCCCTCGAAGTACCTAGAACCATCTCCTTGCCACAGGAGCATATATAGATATTTTGTTTTAATAAAATATAGCTCTGAGTTTATATTGACCTTAAATAAACAAATTTAAATTCATCCAGGACCTAAGTTCCAAACCTCTACCACTCTTAATTGTTGGAATTCAATGTGTTTGGAGAGTTTACTATCTAATCCAGGTGTCTCCAACCTTTTCCGTAATATGAGCAACTTATGTTGAATGAAAATCATCACAAGCTGCTAATATCACTAGAGTTTTAATACTAACCACATCAGACAAGTTTACATTAGTGGCCACCATGTGCAAGATTTCTAACATTGTGAGTGCATTAGGCACGTTACCCGCAGTAATGTAAAAAAAAGCTTTGCCAATGTGGAATGCCTCTACATGGGTAATACAGCGCCATAGATGCAATGCCTCTTGCACCAAGCTACAATTAGTAATACATCTTCCCTAACATGAGCTCATGGGTTCCTAAAATACATATCTGTCTCAAAAACACACTTTTCAATTTAAACACATGTATTAAATCAACCAAGCAAACGCTTTTAATTTGGTAGGCTGGGCTGAACACAGGAGAGCTACGTATGAGTAGCTCGAGAGCTAGCAGGAGCTCACGAGCTACTCATTGGAGAAGCCTGGTGAATCTTTGCTAACCATTTTCTGAGCAGAAGTACACACCAAGGCTCTTACCCAGCAACTCATAGTTGGGACGCTCACGGGCAGCCATGCGCTTTACAAATCTGTAAAATAAATAAAATAAATAAAATAGTTACCCCAGGACCTGGAGAAATTGCCTGACATTTAATAATTAGGCCTAATCGGCATCAATCTGTGTAACTTACAGAATGCGGGCGCCCCACTGCTGCTCTGACAATCAAATGTCAGATAAAGCTGTGGCACACTAACTCTGAAACCCATGGGGAGCAGGAGCAGCTTTATGGGAAGCATGGCGAGAGTAAAGTTGAAATGCTCCATGCTGCTGAGATTACTGAGATCCGTTGTGTATTGACCACATCGCAAACTAAATCTCTTTGAGCCAACTCAGCATTTAATTCTTCAATTAAAGGAGCATAGATTTAGATAAGAATGCTGTGTATTATTTCACTACCGATTGACACTGGTGTTGGTAGAGTCCTCTGCATTGTGGGCCAGACAACACGGTATCATCTTGGAAATGAGCCGTTCTGCCTGTGATCTTGTTTGACAGCCAGACATGCCAAGGGAGTAAGTGCAGAAATGTTATTTATTGTCTTTATACAAAGACGGGTAATTTTCTACCCCCCGACTCTCGTCCCTTATTTATGGACATTGCATCACTTGTTCTGATGTCTCCTTTGCTATGGTTGATCGCTGTTATCCTGCCTTTAAAACTGGGCTGTGCAATGAAGGGTGATCAAGGTCGACAAAAGGTTGGCCTGAACTGAAGGGTCCCCTAAACCTGCAGCTCCTCCCCCACTCACCCATAGCATCTACAACAAGCATTGGCATAGGCAATAGGTCTCGCCTTTAGGTTAGGACTTTATAATTGTTTAAGTTATCCAGCACAATATCCATGGGGCAACAACATCAACTGTTGCATGGCTAACAATTATAAGGTCACAATGGCGAGACCAATTGGCTATGCCAATGCATGTTACAGTTTGCACGTGTACTGCAGAAGCAGCAAGAGGACAGCAGATGCAGCACAGAAACTACTTTTTTATGTGCTGGGATTGCGTAGGACAAATATATTGCTAGCTCAAGCAATAGTGCGATTTGTTCAAGGAAATCTCTACAATTGCTTTGTTCAGGACACACCTTAGCTTAATGATGGCCTCTGCTACCCACACTACATGGCCCTCTGTATGTTGTAGCCATACACAGCCTTCTCCAGAGTTAAGTTATTGACACTTGTAGCAACCTTTTTATGCGTATAACAACTTACATTGTAATTCATTGGGAGGTGAGGTGCAGGGAGATTTCTACATGCTTTGTATATGGCTCTGATTGTTACCACCTTGCGCCTGTTTTTGTTTTGCACAAAGCTTTCACAGTATTTATGCATGTGCGAAGAAGCCTTACACTGCACAGAGTAGGTAGATTCCAGTGTGTGTTAATGGTTAAGATAATTTGCATTGTTTCTGCCATTACATCCACTTTGCATGAATTATGATATTGACGCAATAAAATATTGTTTTGTGCAGTACAAACTTAACTCTGGATGCTCTTGTGCTGTCGAGAGAGCATGCATGGTGCTGCACTCTGGGTCCAGAACAGCACTCTCGTCAAGAAACAGTTCAAGGACTTTGCGTCCCATGCTATATTAGCATGAGGCCAAGACCAAACATCAAAAATACAGGATATCAGAAACCTGTCCTGGGCACTCTAGTCAGGGAACACAGCTGGGACATTCCAGTCCCAACACTTCTCATTTCCCACTTGTGTCTTTAATATGTCAACACATCTACAGGAGGGTTCACCAATAATTAACTTTAGTTATGTCAAAAATTTTAGATATATGATTTGTGTGGTCGTTTACACAGCAGAGTAGAGTTGTTAGCGCCAAATTCAATAAAAAAAGATTGTGTTATATTGGAATTTTGAAAAAAAAAATCTGACCCAAGAATGCATAAACATCCTGACATTGAAAGGGTCATTTTCTTTTAGCTGCCATGCTTGTGATGTTTTAATATGAATGTTTTTGTTCTGTGTATCTTTTGGGAGCCTTCAGTTGGTCCTATGTGTCAACAAAGAAGCAATATTCCATCGGCCGGAGCGTAACTAGATAAGCCCGATGGACAATTCTTGTGTGGCATGCTGCGTGTTGTTGTTTCAAGCAACCGGGGGGAAGTGTAAACTCGGCAGCATGGCTCCCTCTGACGCAGAGGGACGGTGGGAAAGCAGCCCATGCACTTCTGGAATTACCACATTCCAGCTGAGTACCGTGGTTTGGCAAGTGTGAAAATGCCGTTCAGATATGGACTTCGCTCTGCACACACATCCTTCCCTACCAGTTCCCTCGAGTTTGGGCCCGTCCCTTAGTAATACTGATCCCAGCAGAGCAAGACTCAGCCACGGGGCTGTCCTGTTTTCAGAGCGGTGCTGCCCTAGGGTTGGGCTCCTGCAGCCGAGCGGGAGGGATGGACCCGAGTCCTGCGCCTTTATCAGGCCACGGATAGGGCGCGCTCTTATTGCCTCACGAATCCTTCAGGTAAGGAAAATTGTGCAGCTGTCTATTAGAGGCGTGGTGCGTGATTCAGCCAGGGTTTGTTTTTATGGTAGCAACAATGAACTATTATTGGTGATTGTTGCTGAGTTGTAACAAGACAACTGACCTAACTAACTGTGGCACTGGTAAAAAGGCTGTAGCTGCGCAAGGGTGGATACTCTGTGAGGCGCGAGAAAGGCTGCAGAGGAAGACAGATGAGTTGCCCTCGAGGGTGCCCTGTCACCTTCTTTAGAAAAACAAGTGTGCGCGCCACACGCTAAAGCTATTAAAAAATTTTTTTACGAGAAGCAGCAGGGGGAGGGGAGGGAGGAAGGGGCCTGCGCCTGTTTCTCATGCGGGAGCGAGCAGGTACCACCTGTCAAAGCTCGCTCCCGCAAGGGAATCGCCAAACGTGCACGCCTTGCCATTGAAGGCAATGCAAAGCGTGCACGTTTTTGGCTGAAAAGGCTAATCCATTGCTAAAGGTCTCCTTCCTATGCAGCTCCTGCGCGATGCGTAGGCGGGACCTAAAAAGGGCGGAGCTTCGGGAAGTATAATCAACAGCCATTTGCTGACACAAATGTTAATTGAATTTGTAAAGAGAGCCCTTTCCCCACAACCTTGCAATCAACTGCTGCAATCGTGAAGATCATTCGGTTGCTCTCTTCACTTCACTAGCACCTGTGCCCAATGCACAGAAGGCAGAAAGGAAGGGGGAGAGAAAAGGAAATATAGATGTAAGGGGAGCTGAAACAGGAACAAAGATGGCGGATAAAAGTGAAGAGCAATTTTAAAGAGACATTGGGAGAGCAAAGATGGGAAAAAAGCAAAAATAAACGAAGGAAAAGAACCAAGCAAAAAAAAAGAAGGGGAGAGAAAAGAAAAATTAAGAGAAATAACAGAGCAGAAAAACATACAGAGTGGGGTGTGATAAAGAATTAATGTGGAACATAGCGGAAAATGCTAAAAGGGAGGATAAGGGTATATCACAGTATAAGGGAAAGAATGAGAGAAATCATCAAACGATAGCACCCAAGGGGAAAGGTGAAAATAAGGAGAGGCTGCAAATGAAAGGAAAGAAAAGTGAAGTTAGTGAAAATAAAAAGAAAACAGAGGGAAAATACAGAAGCTTTGTGTGCGGCAGGTAATGTGTGAGATGTAAGCAAGGGGTGATGCACCTAATGCAGAATAATGTGTGCAATCTACCCCCCTCCAACTCTAACTCTGGTGAAATAGTTCAGTGGTAAATACACTGCCTGCAGCCATATGCTGCCATAAATGTGTAGGTTGCAGGTCACCGGTCCGCGTGCCTGCTCCACCTGCGGCCTGTTTCAGCTTTACTGTACTTATAAATATGGCACTTACTAGAACATTTCATTTAAAAAGTATATTGTTGTGTTAGTCAAAGGAGGCACAACACAACATCTGCCCCTGTATATTTTTGTTGGATGTCTCGTACTCCATGTTGTTATTTTTGATAATCATTGTATGTTGTGCTCTTTGTCTTAAACTGTGGTGCAGTTGTTGCAGCCTGCAGCATCTTCCTTGTAGTCTGTGCTAATAGATGAGTGCTCCACTAGTACTGCAGTTGTATTTATTTTTTCTGCATGGTGCAGTCCTGCCGTGTGGTTGTGTGTGTGTGTCTGATCTACGCCCACCTCTAATTGATGCTGGTGTTACCGGCGCTTGTTCCATCTTGCACTTTTATTTATACATGAGGGGTGCCAATATACAAAAAAACTTTCACTCCCCAATATACCACTCTTTCTCACCCTAAACCTCTCTCAATATATCTTCTAACTCCACTCCTTTTCTCCTCTGTCCCTCCTGGCTCACTCCAAACCTCATTTTACTACTATGATCTCCCAAGCAACTCTTCAACAAATTTTCCCCTCATGTATCCCTCCCTTGACTCATCCCAAACATCTTTTTACTTCTATGATCTCCTTAATCCCTTTCTAGAGACTCTTGCCTCCTCCATCTCTTCTTTTTACTCATTCCAAACCTCGACTTACTACCATGAACTCCCAAATAACACTCTCTAGACTCTTCCCTTTCGTATCCCTTCCTTATCCTATTCAATCCAATTAACATACTCACATGTCCACCACTCACATTAACTCATATTTCCCTATACTAATCCTTCACTAGTCCGTTTGTGTTCCTGAGTAGCGTGCTACACGCCGAAAAGAGCTTTGGTGCCTCGTTAGTGTAGTAAGTGCTATATAAATACAATTTAAATTACAATTATAAGGACAGGATTCATGTTGAAGAATATGGACTTCTACAATGTGAATCCCCAAGAGATTTTCCAGTGTGCTTGTGCTTGAAATGTTGGATGAGTAACCAGTCGGGGAAATCCAGAATGGCTCACTAACAAGTGTGACATCCACAGCAATCAAAGTACATGATTTTGATCTGGAATAGCAAATTGCACACAATGACTTTGAACATCTTTTGAACGTCTCACAGATGCCTCCATTCCTGTTCCTTATGTAATAGTCAGTAACATATGGTAATTTACCCTTTTTTGGAAGCTTGGTGCATCCTGTCTGTAAATCCCATACATGTGGAAAAAACGGGAACAAGCAGAACCTGGAAGATGTTCCACTGGTGCTTTTTATGATTTAAGGATTCATTAATTTCAACTCAGCCCAAAGAATGTCTTGAGATAGCCAGTAGCGGAGCTCCTCGAAGCCTAAAGCACAGTTCTTCAAAGCCTGGAGTTAGATTTTTGACCTGTGTGCAGACATAATGTGTTGAGTGCATCAATAGTCAACCCACTCTGAAGGAAATTCAAAGTCCCGCCACCAAGACGCTTACTACCAATAATTTCATAGATCAATCTATGCAGAAACCCAAGCGCAACTCATTTTAAAAACAGCAAAGCAAGAAAACGGTTTACTTTTCATTACCACGATGACAGTATATTTTTCATCGCTGCAAAGTCGGAAGGAAAGAAAAAACTTTTTTTCACCTACAACTTGGGTGCAGACTCACACCCAGTTTCATGAGCTACCCTAGTCTACTAATGAAAACCTGTCCCAGCCACCTCGGCTTCTTTGATGACCGTAACTTGATGGGCACCTCTGGAGGACTCTTGAACTTTATAGACATATCTTGTGTTGAGTGCATCTATATTTTCTTTTAAGCTACTTGATAAGTCAGTAAGTTGTTTTTCTTATCCTGTAAGACTATTTTGGTCTCTTTAGATTTTTACCCATTTTGATAAAAAACGATTCCTTCTGTTTCTGATTTTTGCCATCATTGTTTGTGACCTTTATTAACTAACATTATTGCCGCTCTATTGTTTATTTATTAAACTCGGTTGTGCCTTACGGTTTATAGCTATGCATTTAATTAGATGGCACCTGTTGAGACTTGCACCCCCTCATCACCTCTATCTGAAAGGACTACAAACATGTGTCCAGAGGGAACTTCAAGTTGTCTGTAGGTCTGGCTTTATTTGCGGTCAACTGATTTGGTGTGCTGTGTGAGCTACACTAAAGCTCCACGCGCCTACTCAGTACCCTCATTCCTCTTTATCCTTCCAGTGAATTTCTTACTCAGGTTGCAGATGATACAGAGTGAGTGTAAATCTTGTAATGATTTGCTCTTTTGGAATGTAAAAGTGACTGATGCTCAGTAAACACATCTTCACTACAAGTACTTGTTACATACATTATACAGTAAGTACGATAACAAGACGCCGACTTTTTGTTTTGTCCTTCTGTCTTACTGACAGACATTGAATGTGTCGCTGACGAGTGCAGGATCCGTACTGGTGAGCGGTGAGGTCCTTACACTCCCAATATCCTTCTGGTTCTTACTCTTTCAGGGTGAGGCATGGCCACAGCCCGGTCTAGGAGAAGGTGATGACTTCGGCTTGGGAGTAACTGGCTGTCAGAAAATCTTTGCAGCTGTCTGTTTTTAAAGGAGACAAAAGTGCATAACACAACAGCAGCTGACATTAGAGTCAATTATAATATAATCAATAGTAGAGTAAATCAACTAAGAGTTTCAGAACATGAGGAGTAGAGAGAAGCAAGACATGTGGAAAAGAGGCATCATTAGAAGTACAAGAGGTTCAGAACATGGGGGCAATCAATTTGCACCAACACATGTGTTTTAGACATTTCCCTGGCCCCATAAGTCACAGGAAGCGCTCAGGTAAGAGGAGATTACCAGTGTTCTCTACCAACTAGGACTTTCGGTACCCTGCGTGCGATCTAATGTTGGCCTCATAAGCTTCTTGATCGTTCTGACAACATGTGATGATGATCCCTTATCAACAATGCTGAAGCCTGTCTGCTTCGACGAACATCCTATTCACCATGAAGGACTACAGTTACCAAATCATGACCAGGAGTATTGCTAACAGACCTATACTCCTCAAAAACATCCATTGTACTTCCCATGATGTCAATCTAGCAAGAGTGATCCTCAGCTCATTAACCTGGCAAGAGCGATAGAGAAGCAGGGCAAGATCAGATTCAGGATGCTAAAGGCCAATGTCCAATAGGCTGTTCTTAGGCAAGATAACTAAAAACATTAATTTAAAAAAGTAGCTCTTCCCCAGCTCTCAGGTTTCCTTGGCAGGGTCACCAGATGTGTTCTAGTTGCTCTCTGGATGGACCTCAAGATTCTAATGAAGATGCTGATCTCCTGTTACTGGACCTCTCTTCCGATTTCGACACAGTGGACAACCAAAATTATTTTATAGACAAAATAACATTGGGATTCTTGATATAATCCCAAAGTTGCATAAAGAGTCACCTGTCTCCCCTTTTGTTATTCACCTTTCTGCTTTCAGGGATGAGTTTCTCAAGGCTTACCACCCGCATTCTCCTCGTCTCCACATATCTGTCCCTTTTCCCTGAGCTCATCACCTCAATATTCTTGACCTGCTACAACTACAGCAATGACATTGACATCATTCTAGAACTGGATAAACCTTCTGACCTGGTCAATGTTCTCCATGGTCGCTGCCCTAAGCAGTCGATCGCTGAAAGTTACAGAATTATCTGGTGTTCACCTCTTCTAAAATATTCTCACATACAGTTCTTATTATTTCCACTGTAAAAGCCCTTCAGGACCCCTCCAGCTAAATTGAAGAACTTGAGTGATTATGGATTGCAACCTATCTCTTTGAAGAATAGGTAAGCAAGTGACCTAAGACACGTTTTACTTCATGAGAACGTTATCCCATATCTGAACACATATGGGAATTCCCCACAGAGTGAAGGTCATGTCTGCCTAGTATTGACATGCCTTGTTTATACCAATGGCTGCTACATTAGGGCCTCTTGGCACCTACTTTGATGGCTACAATAAATCCTGAATGCTGCCCCCAGTTATATACTTGAGCAGAAACCATCCAAATCTTGCACTGCCTACCAATTAAAAGATGTACATCAGTTAAGGATTTCCTTATGCTCGCTTGGCGATACATGGTACTGTATCTTCCTTTATTTCACATTGATTATTTACCACCAGAGGAGGAACATTAAATCAGGAATGACCCCATCTGTGATCATCATAATGGTAGGATTGTGCAACCTGCAGTCCCATCTCTTGTTCACTTTTGCATTCGCTCTCCTGTATATGCCCTGAAGCCCGCTACCAGAGACATGATTGGAGTCCACAGCCACAGCACATGCATGACACTAACCATATTACACATAGGCTATCATATAAACCCATCATGCATAGCTGATTAGCTGCTTATTCGATGGCCCAAGAGGTGCTTTGGGATTTCTTGTGGGGATATTAAGTGCTGGACCAATGCCACAGTACAATACAATATATAAATAATCGTCCCCCGTCACCTTCAAGTGCTGGCACAAATGGGGGGGGGCTTCACTAGCAAAATAACTACCTCAGAATATATTACTTCCTAGTACCTGCATTTCCTGTGCTTTAGTTGTTTCGCCACAGCTAGATGACTAGAATTCCAGCAAATTCAGTCTATATTGCAAGTATTGAGTTGAAGACTAGACATTGTTAGTTTTGTGGACTGACTGAAAATAATCACTCACACAGAGAGTCTTTACATAGTCAATAGAACTTGGTGATTCTGCTTTGCTTTTTAAAGTGGTGGTATGATTAGAGTGTGTTAGAACTGGCTATTTCTGGTTGGCTAAGGCTGACGCCAAAGCTAGGCAGAAACTACCATTCTAGTCAGGGCAAGGGAGTCACACGCCAAGATAACCCCTGCTCACCCCCTTGGTAGCTTGGCACGAGCAGACAGGCTTATCCCGGAGGCAATGTGTAAAGCATTTGCGCACGCACACAACAGCAACAACATCCTAGGCACACCACAAAAGGAACTCCACACAAGGTTATATAAAAATAACTTCTGTATTGTCAAAACACATCAGATAGAATCACACATGTACATTGTGCCAACTGGCACGGGCAATATTCACAAGGGATTATTTACACAGGACAGGGCCACGTGGGCATCTGTCAGAATCAGCACTTAGTAGAAAATAGAATATGTATAGCACAAAATAACAGTTATAAATCACAACCAGTAACTACTGGTAACAGGTAAGTACCACCTACGCAACCCTAAACATCTTAGGAGAATGTCACGCAGGGAACCAGGACCTCACTAGGAACACCTCTACTAACAAGAGCAACCACCTAAGTATCACAATACAATTAGGGGTATAAGCAAGAACACATTACACATGATGCATCACAACATTCAGAGGTGTAGGGAAGGAAAACACATGATGCATAAAACATACATTCAGCGGTGTAAGAACAAGGCACATGATGCATCAAAACACATTCAGAGGTACCGGAGAAAACACATGATGCCTAAAACATTCAGAGGTGTAAGGAAGGAAAAACACATGATGCATAAACCAACACATTTAGAGGTGTAAAATCAAGGAAGACACATGATGCATAAAAACATTCGGAGGTGCCAGAACATAACTCAATAGCGCAAAAACACATGATGCCCAAAAACATTTAGAGGTGTAAGATCAAGGTGCGTAATCATATTAAATGCATTACATTTCCTAGCACCACATCACATTGCACAAAACTCACATTAGGCAATTACCATCACATAGATAATCACATTGCGCCTAAATAAAATCACATACCAGCCCCCATCTAATAAAGGGAGTAAAGAGCCCTGTGTCCAGAATGTCAGGGCCCGCTGCCTTGCAGCGCCAGTCAGGGGTGTTGGGCACCTGGGAACAATCCCAAGACCTAAACGGTGCAGCTGCCCACTAATTGCTGGGCAGCTGGGAATCAAAACTGCGACAGGGTCCTCACTGACCCTAGAACAGAACTGCGCCAACTGTTGGAGCCACACAGGCTCTGAAAACACTTGTGTCACATTGCGCAGAACGCTGGAGCCACACAGGCTCTGAAACTGGTGGGGAGAAACACAGCGCGGGAGCCTCGGGGCTCCGACCACCTGACTGTGTCCCTCAAGAGCCTCTCAAGGCTCGCAAAACAATGGCCCCCCTAGCCTCGCTGGGCTCATAAAGCAAATATGGGCGGGAGCCTCTCGGGGCTCGAAGAACAGAGAATGCCCCCAGAGTCCTTGTGGCTCTAAATCAATCATGTGGGCAGGCAGCCTCTCAGGTTCAACAAATATGCCCCCACGAGCCTCTCACGGACTTGTAAACGTGGTGGGGCGGCCCACAGCCATCCGGGGCCGCCCTGGCTCAGTGCCTCCAAACCAGCTCCAACAGCAGCCGCACCGAGCCCGCCCAGCCCTTCTTACTCACCGGGCTGTCTCTTCCGGCGGCAAGACATCTACTGCTCGCAGTGGGGCAGCCTCGCGCCCCCTCCGCCTCTGCTCACCACAGCCTCGGGGCTCTCCCCGGCTCCTGGGAGCCCCGCAATGGCTGCCTCGCTGGTCTTCTTTCTCTCCTCGGGCCGGCAGCCAATCACGGCGCGGCCCGGGGAAACATCATCAGGGAATCCCGGGCCGGTCAGCCAATCCTAGCGCGGCCCGGGGAGAACGTCCCAAGGGGTCCCGGGCCAGCGGCGGTGAAATCTTCGGAGTAAATGCAAGGTTGGCACCCACGGACGCAGGCAATGCCGGGTGGGCACCGGCCTTTACAAATAAAGCGCTCCCAGCGCTTGGGATGAAAGCGAAGCGCTCCCAGCGCTACAGGAAGTCCTTGATTTCGCTGGCAATGCCGGGTGGGCAGCGGCTTCTGCAAATAAAGCGCTCTAAAGCGCCAAAGGACAATCCACAGCGCTCCTAGCGCTAGAAAGCAGATAGAGCGCTCCCAGGTGCTCAGGGGGAAATACAGCGCTTCCAGGCACTATAAATACAAATCAAGCGCTCCGAAGTGCTAAGGGGGGCAGAGTTAATCAAGCCCCCAAGGCAAAGACTCCCCTAGCAAAGCGGTCACAGCAAAAAGTCCTTCAGGGGTCCATCAGGTATCCAGGGGCTGGGCAGGGCTCAGGGAGGCAAGCCTTCCCCTGAGCCCAAGCAGCAGCACGCCCCTGGCAGGATTCAAGTCACAAACAAGAACATTTTTAGAGTGTCACAGCACCCTTTTTATACCCAAAATCCTTTGTCGAAAGGGTGCAGGCAGTGTGAGAACCAGCTAGAACTGGTTTTAGGGACTCCCTTTCACTGGCCAGGCTAGGGACATCAGACGCACCCCAGGGGGTGGAGCCAGCATTGTGTGGGGAAAAACCCAGCCTCATTCAGGACCCTCAAACCAGACGGTTAATCCACAAGCAGGCCCAGGCTCACTCCTCCCCTCACATCAGCATGCTAAACACTCCATTCACCACCGGGGCAGACCCTCCCAGACTCTTGGAGCCAGGCTCACCAGCCAGCCTCAGCCAATCACACGCGAGACACAAATTACACAAATATGCCAACTTCTGGAAGTGGCACTTCTACACTAGATACAATCAGGCCGTATATATCATTGCGCAGCATTCATTCTCACGAGTTTGCACAAACCAAACTCGACCCTGCACTCCCCACACATCAGGAACTACCATGGTCATACATATTCCCCATGCATTCCTATGGGAGGGCAGGTCACCCACCACACATACACAGAGAGCTCACACACTTTACACTGTACCACAGTGAAAAAGTGCGCCGAGGCCTAAAATCACCAACACCAGGTCACAGAAACAGGCTAGGAAAAAGCAAAAAGTCTTGGGGTGAACCTGCCAAAAGGCCTGGGTCCAACAGAGTGCATTTATCTTTGAGCTCCTATTATGAAACAGGTGGGAAGTGTGCAAGTCCACATGGCTACTCGTTGTGTATCTTCTTTCCTGCATGATATTGCCTTGTTTCAGAATTCCACCAGCTTCTGGGGGTGACAAGCTGCTCTGGAGGGAGCTTGTTGAGCACCTAGTTTCTCAAATAAGTGGTCTCTGTTCTCCAAGAACAATTTCCATAACAGGATGAAGGCTGTTGCCACCTTGATGAAGAACAGCTGCCTCAAGCTCAACTCAGAGACGACAAACTCCTCATCATGACACTTGGAGCCCACCACCCCACAGACCACACACAAAACTTTGGTATCATCATGGACTCCTTGCTCACCACGAGCTGCCAGATCAACACCGTCTCATCATCCTGTTTCCACACGGTACGCCTGCTCAGAAAAATCTTCAAGTGGATCCCCATCGAGTCCAGAAAGACGGACACCCACACACTCATCAGCAGCAGAATCAACAACAGCAACACCCTCTACTCTGGCATCACCCAGAAACTCCTCAAGAAACTGCATTCAGAATGCTCTGGCAGACTTATTCTCAACATCCCCCGCCGCAGCCGCATCACCTTTTACCTGAGAGACCTCCACTTGTTTCCAGTCAACAAAAGAATCACCTTCAAGCTCCTCACATGCCTGCAAAGCCCCAAACAATGCAGGACATGCATACTTCAACCACCACCTCTCATGCCACGCACCCACCAGAGACCTTCATCCCACCTCACTGACCCCGGCTACTGTCTCACGGATTCGCAAGACCACGGCTGGAGGAAGATCATTTTCCTACCTCGCAGCAAAGACCTGGGGCACCCTCCTCTCCGCCTCAGGCAATCACAGTCACTCCCTTAATTCAGGAAGGACCTCAGACCTGGCTCTTGGACTGTAGGAAAGTGCCTACGACAAAGCAGCATTCCTCCCCAGCGCCTTGAGACCATTACAGGTGAGTAGTCATGCTTTGCAAGCCACCTGGTTGATTGACTTATTCTCTTGCCAATACCATAGCAGACCAAGCATGACTTTTGCTGGGACCCTCCTCCCCATAGGCAATCCATGACAGATATAGGACTCTAAGTAAGGATTTGTTATGAGGTTTAGATCTGGAGTACATTTCTTGGAAGCTTATTGACAGCAGACTGTAGGTTAAAGGTTAATGAGACTATGACGCTTTGTCTGCTTGTGCCTAACACTTGCATGTTCAATGTTTGCTTTAAAGTCCTGTTTGCCATCTCTATAATTCCCTTTTCCTGTGGATGGAAGGAATTTGAGAATCTAAAGAGTTTCCTCCTTGCTGCCAGAGTATCAGCTAAAGCTTTTTCAGCAAACGCCTGGCCACTGTCTGAGTGAAAAAGATGAGCTGAGACCATCATTAGTATAGACACTCAATCTGTTTTGGTGTTGGACGCGATCACAAAACTTTGAGGTTAAACCCAATTGAATATCGAACAAGAATTTACAGCAGACAATATGTGCTTATATTGGTTGACAGGAAGCAGTGGGTCAATTTGATTTGATTACACCACCTTGAAAGGCTGATACAACTTAGGGCAAATGAGTCAGGCTTAGGTATATCAGGGAAAGATGTTTTTATTAACAGTAACATTGCACTTTAATAAACATAACAGATTCCCCTGCTGTGAACTGAGGCGAGACCTTCATTTGCTGCATCTCCAATATTTTCAAGGCAAGACAAGTATTTCTTTCAATGAAGAAGGCCAAACTTCATCCTGACAACTTTTACAGTAACTGTTCTGTCACTCACCTCCCATTCCTAGGCTAGAACAAGGTAAATGTGCATGTGCAAATCAAAGCCATTGATAAATGGTACCCCTGGCTTCTCCTCCTCACTTACCTATCCGCTGTGTTAGACTCGATCACCATCTACTCCATCTTCTCATCACAAACAGCTTCTAGAATATTTAATTGCGTGTCTCATCTTCACCCTCACTAAGAGGGCCTGATTCACAGAACTAACTTAAAACAAAATCCTAAACTTACTACTTTTGGTATTCACAGAAGGCATTTAGTAGTAGTAAAGTTAGGATTTTGTCTTACGTCTGTCTTAAGACTGTCTTAAGTCTGTCCTAAGTTTGTCTTAAGTTTGTCTTAAGACTGTCTTAAGTCTGTCTTAAAGCTGTCTTAAAAAGCATCTTTGAATATATCTCGCCGTCAAGAATATCAAGTTATTGATATTATGCCACTCTACCTAAAGTTATCTGCTTTTAGAAACATTGGTCACCAAAAGATTTGCCTCGCATTATCTTGGTCTGAACCAGCGACGGCTCGTGGAGGGAGTTACGGTGGGGCAGGAGGGCGGGGAGGGGGAGGGGCAGGGCGGAGGTTGCTAAAAACCGGCATATGGATAATTGCAGGTAAGTAAACAATTTAATTAATAAAACGAATTTCGTAGCTCGCACTGCATTGCATTTTGCGATGCAAGGCGCACTACGAAATTCGTTTTATTAATTAAATTGTTTACTTACCTGCAATTATCCATATGCCGGTTTTTAGCAACCTCCGCCCTGCCCCTCCCCCTCCCCGCCCTCCTGCCGCACCGTAACTCCCTCCACGAGCCGTCGCTGGTCTGAACATCAGATATTGGAATCTGACCCTCTTCAAAACTGAGTTCATCCTGCTTACCACTGACAATCGACCGGTTCAGATGCAAGAATAGATCCCAACATAGCATAGCACCAGCTTTCAGTTCTTTGCACAGTCATACTGTGTTTTACACAGGATAATTTCAGAACTGTGGTACAATCACTGGTCGTGTCCCACCTTAAGACAGGCACATTCTTCCAGTTTGTCATTAGATACATTGCCTTAATACCAATGAAAAGTGCCCTCCATGCAGCTGTATGATTGATCAAGAAATTAATATAGCACAGCCAGATAACACCTCACTTAAAGTTCTTTGCTTCATCCTCTTGCACAACTGCATCATCTGCGGAATCAGTTGCTTCATCTTTAAGGTAATTTCCATTAACAAACCACCCTACTTTGCAAATCAAGATTTGTGGCAGTAAGCAAATCAAACAAAATCTTAACCTAACCAGGACCTGCAAGGAAGAGCCTTGTGTCTAGCTGAGCATGGGGGCAGGGACAAATATGTGGTTAAAATAACAACATATTCTATAGTTTTTATCTGGATCTTTCCCCTTCAGGTAGCTACATATCAAATAGTGTGCAGCTTAAATGAGAAATACATTTTAAAAAGTTATCTTAATCAGTAGCCAATGCACCATAATACATTATGAATCCTCTATTAGTTAATACACTGCAGAGGTCTGGGTGTAACCAGCGAGTCACACAATTAAATTGTGGTTGGTGCAGTGAAGAATAATGACGTGTAGTTTTAGTGCTACAAGTCCCATCGTGTGACAGTAAGCACTGTGAATATGTATGTCATTATTTTAAACTTGCTTTACACACAGTATTAGACTGCTACAAAATGCGCAAAAAGGTTTAAGATAAAATGCTGCTTCCCAAGTATAGATCTTAGTAATACCTAGACTGTACGTATTGCAAATGTTTTTATATACTATCACTTAAAAGCAAGCACTTCACAGCTCAGCTGGTAACTCCCTTGTACGACCACTCAAAAAGAGTAAACCTTAGTCATCACAGAGCTTCAAGGGATTCCATCAATTAAAGCCAGTAGCGGCTTCCGAGCTCCCTTTACAGTTGCAGATTAACTATATGTGTACATTTGTATTTCTTTCAGGCGAGCCGGCACCCTGGCAAGATGGCTTGTTTATTGTTTAGCTGTCTGCCCCTCCATCGGTTTCACAGCACAGGAGACTCCCTGAATGACACTTCAGCTGAAGCACTTAAACTATCAAAATGAACCCTCTCGGGATGGTTGTCTTTTCTCAAAAAAGTAGGGGTCGGGTTTTTTACAAATTAAAAAAGTATGAGCACGTCCGTGCCCCTCCGATCCTGCCCACTTCGACCTCTGCTTCTCAGCATCCCCAGATGTTCCCTAGGTTGGGGAAGATTACCGGGTAGCGAGCCAAAGTATTATTGATCCTTACAAGGATTACTTTACAGCGAGATTAGAAATGGTGTTTATCAAAAAGCAGTCACTGTTTAGAAGAACCTAAAGATTGCGCACCACACTTCGCAGCTGAAAAAAGATATGCATGACAGGAACTTAATTTAGTCATTATCCATTTCACCAAAAATAACAGCATGCATTGCTTTTGCAGGCAACAGAGTGCTCTGTGCTGTGTACCTCAGGCAAACACATATCCCTGTGTGTAATGCAGCAATCAATAAATGTATCTATACAGTGTATTTAGGTGTATTCGATCTCCTAAACGAAACACTGCTTTCTTTAGGTGTATCAATACTTGTGTTTTTATTACAGCATGGCTGTACCTGGAGGCATGGTATACAATGAGGCCAATGCTCCTTGCAACATGGACCGTAGTCTGTGGGGCAGAAGCTGGTAAGTCAAGTTTTACTGTATCTATCAATCAATCAATCAAACAGCGTTTGTAAAGTGCAAAACTGTCATCTCTAGGGGTATCTGGGCACTGTGTCCCCGCCGAAGAGCGAGGTCTTGAGTCCCTTTCTGAGGTCTGTAGGGCTTACTGGTTGCATCTGCTGTGCCTCAACACAACATAGTAGGTTTCACCGTAGTTGGTGCTTGGTGTGGTTTCTTTGCTTCTGTGTCTAATGATTCATGGGTAGGTGTATTTGTGTCCCATCATTTGATGTAGCTCACACTATGTCATCTATAGTTCTGTCTAATAGGGCAAATATCTGCTATGTCTGTACCTCTATATTTATTGCATCAAGTGTTTTCCTACATGTGTTTCATGCAGCATGCACCAGCCATAGCCAGCTACGCCTCTCTATTACTCACAACATGCATGAGATGCACTTTTCTATTTAATGCACAAACATCAGGTGTTTCTTTGTCCCTCTGTGTAATGTAACATTCCTCAGTGCATTTAACTTCAAGGGTATCAGATGGCTCAGTAAATCTACATTTTATACACATGCATTGAGTAGATGTGTGCTTTTATATTTAATGCTGCATACATTGAATGTATTTCTACCCTCCTTTCAGAATACATTAGTGTTATATGTCCCCTGTAGCTGATGCTTTAGGTGTTTTATATTGTATTACAGTAATTGTATAGCGCTGTGAACCTTTATGTTGGATGCTGAAGTGCATACTCACACAGCAAGCTGCACAGTGTGGGGAATGTGGGTGGGAGGGGTTGTTTTTGTTTCAAGTCTATTTGGGAAGTGTTTTCATGTTGTGTGTGATGACCACCGATGTGTGGTTATCGTGCTATGGGATACAGCGCCTGGCTGTATGATGGGTGTAGGTATGCAGTGATTCGCCTGGTCTGGTGGCTTAGTGGACTGATGTGTCTGCTGTAGGAGCCTGTGTTTGACTTCATGGTCACAGGTTCAAACCCTAGCTGATCCACTCAGCCTTTCGTCCTTCAGAGGTCGATAACCTGAGTACCATTGAGTTGGGTAACAATAAACATCTGTTGTACCGCGCCAAGATACCTTTCTGGGTGAATTTGCGCTTTTACACATTTTATAGACACGGAAATTATAATAATGAGTATGCTGAGCCCTGAGAGCACCCCTCTACAAGTTTCAGGCAGGTCATAATGATTCGTCCTAGCCTTGCTGAATCGTAGGGAATTGGTTCGGTCGTGCTGACCCTTCCCATTCTAACGATATGGACCTGCAATCTACCTTTATCGCCATTGGAAGATGAAAGTATGCTGAGCCCTGACAGCCAAGAAAGGCCAAAACTACCCCTTACCTCTGTAAGGGTGGTAACAATATCTCGGGCTAGCGTTGCTGATTCCTGGCCTCTTGGTCTTATTCCACTGACCCTTTGCATCACAGAGTAAGAACCTGCACTCTGTCCTTATCAACATTAGAAGATGCAAGTATGCTGAGCCCTAAGGGCACGCCCCATCAATTTGAGGTGGTCTTGCTGAAATCCTGGTAATTGCTACTGTTCTTGTGACCCTTTCCATAGTGAACATATGACCTACAATCTGCCTTTATTAGATTAGAAGATTAAAGTATTCTGAGCCCTGCCAGCCAGGACAAATATAAGCACCCCCTACCACATTAAGGATGGTCACTCTGTTTTGGGGTAGCCTTTCTGATTCCTAGGCGCTTGGTCCCATCCTGCTGACTCTTCGCTTAGCGAAGATATCACTCCCCAATCTGCCTTCATCAGCATTCGAAGATGCAAGTGTGCTGAGGCCTGGGAGCACCCCCACACAGCACCATTGAGGCTAGTTGCAATGTCTCTAGCTAGTCTTACTGAATTCTAGGGAACGGCCCCCGTCCTGCTGACCCTTCCCATTTTGAAGATATAACCTGCAATCTGCCTTTATCAGCACTAGAAGATAAGGGTACCTGTTAGGGATTAGTCAGTTCTTTCCTCTCCGTTCTATCTTTTCTCTCCTTTCGATTTTCCTGTGGTGTCCTTTCTCTGTTTCCTTGTTTTCGGTACCCCCGCCCCTTTTCCCTCATTTGGATTTAGGACGCCAGCACTTGGGCTCTGTGCTTGGTTTCTTACCTTGTTGGCGTTTTTCATGCGTCTGGAGTGTGATTTGGGGATCTATGACATATCTTATGAACGTGTGGGAAAGCGTTTCTTCACTACGCGACCTGGCTGGAGGCGGTGTTTCGCTGAACGAGGCTTCGTGTCAGCGGCCCGGATGGGTGCAGCTCCGGTCGTCTTCCCGCTCGAGAAAGAACCTTCGGAAGCGTAAGAGGAGCGTTCGAGTTGTGTCGCTCGATTACGAACTGTTGTCATAATTCTAAGAGTCGATTTTGGGCTCAAAGGTTTGCCTCGCTGCCGAGGGATCCGCGGTAAAGCTGATTTCCGGGTTTTGAGTACCCGAAGTACGGTGTAGCTTTTAGCGCTTCACTCAGTATGCGCTCCTAGTCTGTGGCCACAGATATAGTGATTTATTTTTGAGAATACAGTGTAGTGGTCTGCACTTCTAGTTTTTTAGGGGTTTTTTGTCAGAAGTATGACTTTTTCCCCTTTTCGGAAATAAAGAGTAACTAGTGGATTCGGTCCATTTAAAGCTATTGGATTCTTGCTCTCCTTGGGACAATCCTGCTATGTTACACAAGTAAGGAGGGGATTGGGGTTGTGTTGGGCTTGTCTATGGTATGAAAGCAAGGATTCAGGTGAAAGAACACTGGGCATTGTGTTAATGTGCTATTCCTCTTCTGTGTTTCTTTTCTCTTATGGCTGCAGGTTAGAAGACCATTCCCTACGAAACAGAAGAGGGTCTGCATTGCTGTAACATAGAGAGAGCAGTGGCTTTACTCTTTCTTTGTTTTACTTTTTCCTACCTTCTCCCTTTGCCCGGTCCGCGGTCACGCTGTACATACGTGCGTGTGGCGTTCCGAACAGGGGCAGAGGAGTGGGGCCATCCTCGCTTCCGTGGATGTGGGTTGAGTCGGAGAAAGATCCAACAGAAAACCAAGCCCACAAATTTAACACCACCCGAGCGAGAATGGATGAGGATGGGAATGTGTTGGAAGAAAGGGTCCCTACAGTGCAGGAACTGATGGGGGCTGTTAATGCCCTTCAGATTAAGGTGCAAGAATTACAACAAGAGAACCAGGGGTTACGTCAGGAGATGAGTGCAGGGAAGAGTAAGGATCCAGTCTGGGGAATGGGTAAACCTTCTTTAGTACAGCCTGCCACTTTTCATTTCGATAGAGGTGCGAGCGCCAGTAATCCCCCTTTGACGGTTAATGTTACTACTCCCTCCCCTGTCCCGTTGGCGGTCCCAGAAAGGTTTACTGGAGATTCCAGTAAGTACAGTGTATTTATGAACCAATGTCATTTGCACTTTATGTGTCGACCTGCGTCGTTCCCTAATGACTCTTCCAAAGTAGCTTTTGTCATATCTTATTTAGCGGGAACTGCGGCTTCTTGGGCAGTGCCACTGGTGGACAATGATGACCCTGTATTGTATAATTATGTGGCTTTCAAGGAGCAGATGCGTTGTCTCTTTGCAAAACATGCTTTTATGCAAGCTAGCGACGCAGAATTGTTGAAATTGAGACAGGGAAAGCAGGATCTACTGACCTATGTATCCACGTTCAATCGGTTAGTATCCGAAACCCATTGGCCCGTGGATAAAAGAACCTCATTGTTTTACCAAGGGTTGTCAGAAGACCTGAAAGATATCGTCTCACAGGTGGTGAATCCTCCTGAAGATTGTGTGGAATTCATTGATCTTGTGGTGAAGTTGAACCATAGGTTACTAGAACGGAGAGGAGAGAAAAACCGCTTTCAGGTTTCTCGTGTGGTTCCATCGAGAGGAGAGGTAAAGAGCCCAGGTGAGAGTAGGACAACACCTGAACCGATGGAAATTGGTGGAGTACGAGGCCCCCTCACTGCCGAAGAGAAGAGTAGAAGACGAACACAAAATTTGTGTTTGTATTGTGGGCAAGGAGGTCATTATGCCAGGGACTGCTCAGTTAAACCTTCTTCCTTGTCATCGAAGAAAGTGGTAGCTTGTGTGCAACCTTCTGCTGAGTTGGTGATGAGAGATAGACTTAACCCTTCCTACCAGATTTCTGGCATAGTCAAACGAGTCCCCAAACATTTTATGATCACCGTCTGTTTAGTGATTTCCAACAGCCATAGGACTCCTGTTTCAGCGTTATTGGATTCTGGGGCCACTGGCAATTTCATGGATATCAAGCTAGCGGAACAATTGAAAGTGCCCTGGATTATGAAAGATCAACCCGAGCCTGTGAGGGCCATAGATGGAACAGAGCTGTCCTCAGGTACTATCACTAGACAGACTGAACCCTTGTGTATGATATGTGATAACGGACATTCGGAGTACCTTGGGTTTGATTTAATTGATGCCCCTTCGTTTGGTGTTGTGTTGGGGGTTCCTTGGTTGCAATCCCACAATCTCCGTATCGATTGGTTTCGAAGGACTGTGACACTTGATTCAGTCTATTGTTTGCAGAGTTGTGATAAAGTTGCCACTGATTGGGTTACTCCTCTATCTTGTGCGGTAGGAGATGGGTTGAGGTGTGACGTGCAGAAGATACCGGAGGCTTATGTAGAGTTTGCTGAGGTGTTTGACAAAGGGCGAGCGAGGGACTTGCCTCCCCATCGTTCTTTTGATTGTCGCATTGACCTGATTCCTGGGGCCACCCTACCTTGTTGTCGTATCTATGCCTTATCTGGTCCGGAAGAACAGCATTTAAAGGAGTACTTAGACGAGATGTTGGCTAAGGGGTTTATTCGTCCTTCCTCCTCTCCTGCTTCCTCGGCTATCTTTTTTATTCCCAAACGGGAAGGTGGTCTCCGCGCCTGTGTTGACTATAGGGCGCTCAATAAGGGTACTATCAAGAACAAGTATCCCCTCCCCTTGATTCCCGTATTGCTCGATCAGCTGAGGCATGCGACGGTGTTTACAAAATTGGACCTCCGAGGGGCATATCATCTCATACGTGTCCGTGAAGGCGACAAGTGGAAAACTGCCTTCCGGACTAAGTTTGGTCTGTATGAGTATTGTGTTATGCCCTTCGGGTTGTGTAATGCCCCGGCTGCCTTTCAGTTTTTTATCAACGAGGTACTGAGGGAGTTTCTGGATGTGAGTGTGATAGTTTACATTGATGACATATTGATATTTTCAAACACGGATCCGGAGTAATTGTGCGCGCTATAAAACAGCTTAATAATAATAATAATAATAATAACATGTAACACACGTTCGGCAGGTCCTGCAGACCTTGAAAGAACATCAGTTGTTTGTGAGACCTGAGAAATGTACCTTCCATACCGACAGAGTAGAGTTTCTTGGTTTTGTTGTCTCGGTTGAGGGCATTCGGATGGATCCACGGAAGATCGAGGCTATTACCTCGTGGCCAGCGCCGAAAAATGTGAAAGAAGTACAGGTGTTGCTAGGATTCGCAAACTTCTATCGAAGGTTTATCTCCCATTTTTCGGAGATAGTGGCCCCCATGACTGTTTTGTTGCGAAAGGGTGTTCCTTTTGTGTGGTCTTATGTGGCTCAAATGTCTTTAGATCAGTTGATTGAAAGGTTCACTTCAGCCCCTGTTCTGGTTCATCCCGACCCGGCGTTACCTTTTTTTGTAGAAGCAGATGCTTCCTTGGGTGCTGTGGGGGGGGTTTTGTCGCAGCGTAATGCTGAAACAGGATTTATGCACCCCATAGCGTTCTTTTCAAAAACCCTGTTGCCTGCAGAAAGAAATTACACGGTTGCTGAACGCGAATTGCTGGCCATCAAACTGTCTTTTGAAGAGTGGAGACATCACTTGTGGGGGGCCCGCCACTCCATTACCATTTTCACAGACCACAAGAATCTTGAGTTCTTTCGGTCTGCTCGTGCCCTTACTCCCAGGCAGATGAGGTGGGTTTCATTCTTCAATGAGTACGATTTTATTATCACCTACAGGCCTGCCGCTCAGCAATTGAAATCGGATGCTCTATCCCGCATCCATGTAAAACAGAATGAGTGGGGGACAGACAAGGACTCGGGGTTTTTTATTCCATCTGAGAAGATAGTGGGGAGTATTTCACTGGATGATTTTGTAGCCACTGTGAAGGACAAGTTGAGGGGACTAGATTTAACTCCTTGGTCTTCCCAGCCTTCCTTTGCAATGAGAGATGGGTTGTTGTATCATGACTCACAATTGTTCATACCTCCCTCTTTAAGGGACTCAGTGTTGGAATGGTGTCATTCTTCTGCTTTGGTTGGGCATCCCGGAATCAATAAAACCAGGGAATTCTGTTTACGGTGGTTTTGGTGGGAGTCATTGACACATGACGTTCAGCAGTTTATAGCTTCTTGTCCGGTATGCGCTGTGAGTAAACCATCTCATTCCAGTCCTTCTGGCCTGTTACTGCCTTTACCTGTACCCCCTGCACCCTGGCATACGATTAGTATGGACTTTGTTACAGACTTGCCGTTGAAATCAGGTTGCACGGTGATTCTTGTTGTGGTTGATTCCTTTACAAAGATGGGCCATTTCATCCCCTTACCTAAACTGCCCACGGCCAAGGAAATGGCTTTTGTATTTGTCTCATCCATAGTGCGATTGCATGGGTTACCCTCAGCCATTGTGTCTGATAGGGGCTCTCAGTTTGTGTCCCGGTTCTGGACTGAGTTAGGTGAGGCTCTCCATATGAAACTCTGCCTTTCATCAGCTTATCATCCCCAGTCCGATGGTCAGACGGAGAGGGTCAATCAAACCATGGAACAGTACTTGAGGTGTTTGTTGACTTCTTTGACTTGTGATTGGGTAGTAGCCCTCCCTCTTGCGGAATTCGCGTATAATAACAGCTTTCATTCCGCAGTGGGAATGTCTCCCTTTTACTGTTCTATGGGGTTTCATCCCAGGGCAATCCCTATTCAACCTACTGGTCATGTGCCTGCTGTTGATTCATTAGGAATGGCTTTGAGCAGGATATGGGATTTGGCTAAGGAACATCTGGTAAAGGCCAAAGACGACATGAAGCGACAGGCAGATAAACATAGGATTCCTTCTCCGTCCTATTCAGTAGGGGAGCGGGTGTGGTTGTCAACAAAGAATCTGAGACTGGATGGCCCTAGGAAACTGCAGCCTAGGTTTGTGGGTCCTTTTCCCATAGCTCAGGTGATCAATCCGGTTGCGATGAAGCTGGAGTTACCGGATGAATATCGCATTCATCCGGTGTTTCATACTTCATTGTTGAAACCATATACAGACACCGATCAGTCTTTGCCTCCTCCCCCTCCTGTGATGGTTGAGGGTGAGGTGGAGTTTGAGGTCAATGCTATCCTTGATGCCCGGAGGATACGAGGGAGGTTGATGTACTTGATTGATTGGAAGGGGTATCCACCGGAAGAACGCTCTTGGGAACCTGCTACCGGGGTGCATGCTCCTAGATTGGTTAGACTATTCCATCTTCGTCACCCGTCTAAACCTCGCCCGGTTGGGAGGCCTTTGAGGGGAGGTACTGTTAGGGATTAGTCAGTTCTTTCCTCTCCGTTCTATCTTTTCTCTCCTTTCGATTTTCCTGTGGTGTCCTTTCTCTGTTTCCTTGTTTTTGGTACCCCCGCCCCTTTTCCCTCATTTGGATTACGGACGCCAGCACTTGGGCTCTGTGCTTGGTTTCTTACCTTGTTGGCGTTTTTCATGCGTCTGGAGTGTGATTTGGGGATCTATGACATATCTTATGAACGTGTGGGAAAGCGTTTCTTCACTACGCGACCTGGCTGGAGGCGGCGTTTCGCTGAACGAGGCTTCGTGTCAGCGGCCCGGATGGGTGCAGCTCCGGTCGTCTTCCCGCTCGAGAAAGAACCTTCGGAAGCGTAAGAGGAGCGTTCGAGTTGTGTCGCTCGATTACGAACTGTTGTCATAATTCTAAGAGTCGATTTTGGGCTCAAAGGTTTGCCTCGCTGCCGAGGGAACCGCGGTAAAGCTGATTTCCGGGTTTTGAGTACCCGAAGTACGGTGTAGCTTTTAGCGCTTCACTCAGTATGCGCTCCTAGTCTGTGGCCACAGATATAGTGATTTATTTTTGAGAATACAGTGTAGTGGTCTGCACTTCTAGTTTTTTAGGGGTTTTTTGTCAGAAGTATGACTTTTTCCCCTTTTCGGAAATAAAGAGTAACTAGTGGATTCGGTCCATTTAAAGCTATTGGATTCTTGCTCTCCTTGGGACAATCCTGCTATGTTACACAAGTAAGGAGGGGATTGGGGTTGTGTTGGGCTTGTCTATGGTATGAAAGCAAGGATTCAGGTGAAAGAACACTGGGCATTGTGTTAATGTGCTATTCCTCTTCTGTGTTTCTTTTCTCTTATGGCTGCAGGTTAGAAGACCATTTCCTACGAAACAGAAGAGGGTCTGCATTGCTGTAACATAGAGAGAGCAGTGGCTTTACTCTTTCTTTGTTTTACTTTTTCCTACCTTCTCCCTTTGCCCGGTCCGCGGTCACGCTGTACATACGTGCGTGTGACGTTCCGAGCAGGGGCAGAGGAGTGGGGCCATCCTCGCTTCCGTGGATGTGGGTTGAGTCGGAGAAAGATCCAACAGTACCCTGCACTCTGCAGCATTAGAAGATGAAAGTACCCTGAAGACTTCAGCATTAGAGGATGAAAGTACCCTGCACTCTGCAGCATTAGAAGTTGAAAGTACCTAAACTCTACAGCATTAGAGGATGAAAGTACCCTGAACTCTGCAGCATTAGAGGATGAAAGTACCCTGAACTGTGCAGCATTAGAGGATGAAAGTACCCTGCACTCTGCACGATTAGAGGATGAAAGTACCCTGCACTCTGCAGCATTAGAAGTTGAAAGTACCCTGAACACTTCAGCATTAGAGGATGAAAGTACCCTTCACTCTGCAGCATTAGAAGTTGAAAGTACCCTGAACTCTACAGCTTTAGAGGATGAAAGTACCCTGAACTGTGCAGCATTAGAGGATGAAAGTACCCTGCACTGTGCAGCATTAGAGGATGAAAGTACCCTGCACTCTGCACGATTAGAGGATGAAAGTACCCTGCACTCTGCAGCATTAGAAGTCGAAAGTACCCTGAACTCTACAGCATTAGAGGATGAATGAACCCTGAACTCTGCAGCATTAGAGGATGAAAGTACCCTGAACTCTGCAGCATTAGAGGATGAAAGTACCCTGAACTGTGCAGCATTTGAGGATGAATGTACCCTGAACTCTGCAGCATTAGAGGATGAAAGTACCATGAACTGTGCAGCATTAGAGGATGAATGTGCCCTGAACTCTGTTGCATTAGAGGATGAAAGTACCCTGAACTCTGCAGCATTAAGGATGAAAGTACCCTGCACTCTGTAGCATTAGAAGATTAAAGTACCCTGAACTGTGCAGCATTAAGGATGAAAGTACCCTGCACTCTGCAGCATTAAGGATAAAAGTACCATGAACTGTGCAGCATTAGAGGATGAATGTACCCTGAGCTCTACCGTATTAGAGGATGAAAGTACCCTGAACTCTGAAGCATTAAGGATGAAAGTACCCTGCACTCTGTAGCATTAGAAGATGAAAGTACCCTGAACTGTGCAGCATTAGAGGATGAATGTACCCTGAACGCTGCAGCATTAGAGGATGAAAGTACCATGAACTGTGCTGCAATAAGGATGAAAGTACCATGAACTGTGCAGCATTAGAGGATTCATGTACCCTGAACTCTACAGCATTAGAGGATGAAAGTACCCTGAACTCTGCAGCGTTAAGGATGAAAGTACCATGAACTGTGCAGCATTAGAGGATGAAAGTACCCTGCACTCTGTAGCATTAGAAGATGAAAGTACCCTGAACTGTGCAGCATTAGAGGATGAAAGTACCCTGAACTGTGCAGCATTAGAGGATGAAAGTACCCTGCACTCTGTAGCGTTAGAAGATGAAAGTACCCTGAACTGTGCAGCATTAGAGGATGAAATTAGCCTGCACTCTGTAGCATTAGAAGATGAAAGTACCCTGAACGGTGCAGCATTAGAGGATGAATGTACCCTGAACTCTGCAGCATTAGAGGATGAAAGTACAATGAACTGTGCAGCATTAAGGATGAAAGTACCATGAACTGTGCAGCATTAGAGGATGAATGTACCCTGAACTCTGCAGCATTAAGGATGAAAGTACCCTGCACTCTGTAGCATTAGAGGATGAATGTACCTTGAACTCTGCAGCATTAGAGGATGAAAGTACCCTGAACTCTGCAGCATTAAGGATGAAAGTACCATGAACTGTGCAGCATTAGAGGATGAAAGTACCATGAACTGTGCAGCATTAGAGGATGAATGTACCCTGAACTCTGCAGCATTTGAGGATGAAAGTACCCTGAACTCTGCAGCATTAAGGATGAAAGTACCCTGCACTCTGTAGCATTAGAGGATGAATGTACCTTGAACTCTGCAGCATTAGAGGATGAAAGTACCCTGAACTCTGCAGCATTAAGGATGAAAGTACCATGAACTGTGCAGCATTAGAGGATGAAAGTACCCTGAACTCTGCAGCATTAAGGATGAAAATACCATGAACTGTGCAGCATTAGAGGATGAAAGTACCCTGAACTCTGCAGCATTAAGGATGAAAATACCATGAACTGTGCAGCATTAGAGGATGAAAGTACCCTGAACTGTGCAGCATTAGAAGTTGAAAGTACCCTGAACTCTACAGCATTAGAGGATGAAGTACCCTGCACTCTGCTTGCCAGGAACACTCCACATTAAGGCTGTGCACCTTGTCCAAGGCTAACCTTCCTGAATACAAGGTAATCTGTGCAATCTTGCTGGCTCCTCCCATTATAAAGATCTGCGCAGCAATCTGCCTTTACAGACATAAGAAAATGAAAGTCGGGCAAGCCCTGCCAGTCAGGGACATAAGACTACAAGTGCCCTTTTACGGCTGGATGCAGTGTCTCAGGCTAGCCTGGCTGATTCCTGGGCACTTGGTTGGTTTCACCATGTGAAGTTGAAGTACATTGAGCTTTTGCACTCCTGTATTCAGTGCAGAATTCATCATGTATATCGGCGCTAGGCACAGGGTACCATATGTTAATGTGTAAGTGTGTGCATGTTTCCTTTGCGTGAATGTTGGTGGGGGGGGGGGGGGGAGTTCTTTGCTGCTCCGAGGTCCATCCAGAAGCCCCGCACGTGGCGTGCAGACGGGTTTTATTAGCCCCTTCACCAGTAGCGGTGCTCTTATCTGCACACTAAGCAGGCGCCCCCAATTGTTTTTCCGTTGAAATGTTAATGCCCGGAGTAAGCATCCGCGAGGCATCAGAGCTTGGTCCGTACACAGCGTCCAGCACAGACGAGGCTCTTCTGACATGTCGACCCAGGCCCCAGGGAGAGCACTTTAGATAATGGTTCATAAATTGATGCTCTACCAGAGACACGAGAGTGCTTTGTGATGAATTTATTCGCTGTTTTCTGCCGGTCCATGTGCTGTTGTCCGTAGGGATCCTGTCTGGTGCAGCATGCACTCTGGTGTGGCCACAAAATGGAGTCTGAGGGGTGAATGTCACAGCTTGTGCTCCCAGAATTAATGGCATGGGAGGGACATGTCATTTCTGTCCGCACAGCCATCTTAACCTGCTCCACCAAAGTCTCTTTTCAGAGTTGTCCATGAGCGATGCCAAAGTGAGGGCGATTCGAAGGATAGTTGGATGGTGTGGGCGGTGACCAGGAACTGGGAGCATTTACCAAAGATGTAACCTTAGATGAGGGATTCTCCATTGGTTGGAGTGGTCTCATTGCTCTGTGCGTTATGTAAATGTGGTTTCTCTTTTTCAGTAATTCATGCTGATTTATTTTGCTTTTTAATGAAAACGTCAAGTTGTTTACACATTGCCATTTTCTCTGCCCGTGTTATACATATAAAGCTTACACTGTAATCTCTCTTCTGATGTATTGAGCCTCCTTAGGTCGAGCCTATCAGACAGGCTGTCTGGTTGCAAAAGACATATTGTGGGCTTACGAAGTGCTTGCACTGGCTTGCAACCATCTGTCTTGCCTGTGTACTCCTATCTCCCACCTTCCACATTCAGCCGCAACCCATACAGGTAAGAGCAGGGGATTTTGACGAACGAAGACCAGGGGAAATTAAATAAATAATCATTTTTTTCCCTGGTCATCGTCCGTCGAAATCCACCCTCCCCCCGCCCCACAGCGCTTACCTGTACGGGCCCGCAGCTGTCCTCATTCTTCTCAGTCAACCATGTGCGTCTCTCCCCATCCTGCGTTCACGTTCTCTTCCTCATGTCATTTCTACCCCTGTCCACCGTGTTGTTTTAACCCCTGTTCACCATGTTGCTCCATCCACCTTGTTGCTTTAGTCTTCCACCCTCTCCCCAACCTGCTCAACCCGCTCACCCATTATTTAATTTTTTTGTAATGATTTTGCGCTTGTTCTAGGAGAGAGCTTTGCGCTACTTTAAACATTTTGGGGATCTTCCTCTAATCTAATGGGTAATTAAAAAGACAACCCATGTCCTTTTGGAGGCGCACTAATCTGTGTTGAATGCATGTACATGCCTACAAAATGACACAATGGCTGCGTCTTTCAATTGTTTTTTTGTGTGTTTTTTGAAGGTGCGCTCGACTGCAGCTGTCCTATTGTACAGCATGGTTAGAAAACATTGGCAAAGGAAATAGGTCTTATAGACAAGATCTATTGACTTTGAAATACTTGTTTTAGCACTTGCAAGAAGATTTATAAATGACTTGCTCAGGGTCTGAGAAATATATCCTATTTCCATATTTTCAGTGTCCTCTGGATCCTTCTCATGAGAACGCAGACTCCCAATGTGTCACACAGTACCGGCTTCTTGCCGGCGGCCACACATCACAGGGTGGCAAGGAAGACAAGCTGAAACCCCCTAAACATAGTGGCCTTTCTGCTCGTTTTTGAAGGATCTAAGCAGCCGATGTCATTAGGGGGTGTAAGAAATACCCCAGGACATCTGAGGCAGGGTAGGCAAGCTTTGGGTTCTTTTCTTGGAGGGGACAGCTGGTGTGGGCTGAACTCTCTCTCAGACAGTTCTCTGCATGTTGCTCCACCTAATCAAAGCCTCTCCCTTCCTCGATTCAAAAGAAAGCCTGGCACCTGCTAAAACCCCCACCATCAGAGTTTCAGTTTCTCCCACGTTTAACCTTTCCTTTGCTGCTTAAGAGTTGAACATGTATAAAAACATGTATACAACAAGTACATTGTAGGAGGATCCAGCAATGCATTGCTCGATATCTGAGGAGGCAAAGTGCTGTCTCTCTGAGCACTTATTTTCTATGTTATTGCTGTTTTTATATCAACGTTTTATAGGCTTCAAGTAGGCGCAAAGACATTGGATTTTCTTTAAGAGTGATTCATCTTTAGAACAAGTCTTCAATGGCATTGCAATATGACATTGTCAGTGAAATCTGCAGGTTGAGGAAGGGGCGTGCAAAGCCTGTGCAAGCTTATCAGCTTACACAGACTTTACAGGCCCCTTGCTTCAGACTATAGATGGATTTGCTGCCTGATGCCACAGGCAAAGTTTGGGGAAATGACTGAGGCCATTGTTGCTGGTAATGAAACTTGTGATTTGTCTAATGGAACTCATTTGTCCTGAAATATCGATCTCTGGAATCAGCTAGCAGGTTTCTAAAGGTGGGGGTTAGTTGTTGACTCCACGTGCCTACAAAAGTAGGAAGTTGGCGCGAGCGCTCACATAGATGTCCCCTGAGGCTTGAGCCAGGCGGACCAACATATCTCTGTGGCGATTATTTTTAAAACTTTAATTCCTGTGAATTGTGCTGTCTATGGTTTTATCTTTTGCGATTTTGCACATTCCACCCTGCACTTTTCCCTGAATCAAGCGCTTGCGACGGCTTTACACGACCGCCATCATGGGAGGGAAGAAGGTTACCGGGCTAGTTGTTGACCCCACGTGCCTACAAAAGCAGGAAGCTGGCGCAAGCTGCAGCAGACGTGCGCAGGGTGCGCGTCGCTAAGCCCGTATGCGCCCGTCCGCGCACGGCGGGCGCACAGCGCAAGCCATGCTGCCTATGTGGTTAAAAATGTCTCAAGCCCATATGTCTATTCCAGCAGCCGTCTTCATAGCTTAAATACTATGAAGTACAACTTCACATGCGTTCAGATCATGCCTGGACAAAATACTCAAAATGGACTGAAAATCTGCCCTGGCTGCAAGATGACATTGCAGATGTCCATCAGTCAACAGGAGAGGCAGGTACAACAAACAACTATAGGTAAGAAAGGAAGTGAGGCAGAAAAACATTTTAAATGTGCCTTACTGAATGCAAGATCCTCAGTCAAACACAGTAATGAGGTAGCAGACTTAATCGAGGAGGACAGACGCTGCGTCCGGACCAGACTTGATAAAGGCAACACCTCCGGGCTGCATCTGCCACACACTAAATAGGCAGGTTAAGATGGGCGGGGGCTTAGCAGTGATATATTCATAATCGCTGAACGCAACTTTCAGCCCCTCCCCTAATTTGGATTGTGAGGCATTAGATTTTAGTTTTTTGTTGTCTCACCACTTCACATTCGAAGGCACCCTGATCTATAGACCGCCTGGACCTAGGAACCGGTTCACAACACAAGCTGGCACTAGGAACCGGTACACAACACAAGCTGGCAGTTGGTTAGAAAAAGGGTTAAGTGCTAGTTCATACACCATTTTAGGGAACTTCAACTTCCACTTGGAAGTAGATAATGATGTGGACACATCAAATCTGATAGATTTAATGAGTACCTTAGACTTAAATCAACGGGTCACCGAGGCCACACAGCTGGGCATACACTTGATGGCATCTTTTCCAATAATGGGCACCTGAGGTTCACGAACACTCTCCCTGTGATCTGGTTGGATCATAGGATAGTGTTTTTTGAGGTGACACTGCCAGATCAAGACGTCGATAAACCAGTGCTGAAACAAACGACTACCAGAGCATGGAGCCGATTAAAAGCCACAGAACTGCAGGATCAGCTAGTCTGCACATCCCCTACTCTACTAGGAGATTTAGATGAGGCCACCTCTGCCTACACTAGTTGGTTAAAAGCAGCGACTAATAAGTTAGACCCCGTGAAAACCATCTACAATAATAGGGAACGCCCAACGTCACCGTGGTACTCCCAGGATCTTAGAGAATGTAAACTCCTCTGTAAACAGCAGGAAATAGCATGGAAGAGGGAGTATAATGTGAATGAGAAAAAAATATAAACTATGCTTATTACACTATAAGAAACTACTTCACAAAACAAAAAAAGATTATTTTGCAGATAAAATACGGTCTGCCAAGAATTCTACCAAAGAAGTATTTAAAACAATTATGGCCCTAGCTCACTCGCCCTCCATTCCCATTTTAGCTAGTCAAGAACTCTGCGATAACATAGCAAACTTTTTCTTTAATAAAGTTTATGATATCTATGCCACATTTACAGGAGCTACAGATCATACCCTGTTAACAAATAAGGCAAACTGGGAAGGGGAAGAAGATACTATGCCTCATCTCTGTAATTTTACACCTATTACAGCCTCAGAAGTCCATACTATCCTGGTGAAAGTCAAATCAGGATCACCAATGGATCCCTGTCCTCCGTCTATATTGAAGCGTGCACCTGAACCAGTCATATCAATTCTGACGGTGATTATTAACAATATGTTTTTAGAGGGCTACTTTCCGAAAGCATGGAAGACAACATCGATTCTTCCCTAGCTAAAAAAACCCAAGCTGGATCCAATGGACTCGAAAAATTTCAGACCCATATCCAGACTGCCGCTCCCTGCTAAAATTACAGAAAAAATAATGAATACCCAACTCAGTCGATTTCTGGAGGATAGACACATGCTGGACCCTACTCAGTATGGTTTTAGGGGGGGTCACAGCACAGAGTCTGCTCTCCTCAAGTCCACTGAAGAAATAATGGCCATTCTGGATCAGGGAGTGAACAGAGCCCTGATCATGTTGGATCTCTCTGCTGCATTTGACACGGTCCATCATGTATTATTGATGGACAGGCTGCATGAGATTGGTGTCAAAAGTAGAGCTTGGAAACTGATCAATTCATTCCTGTCCGATAGGGTGCAGACAGTTATGCTTGGTAATTTTGCTGCTAAATCATTCTCCCTCCCTTGTGGAGTCCTGCCGGGGTCCTCTATGAGTCCTACTCTTTTTAATGTTTATGTCTCGCAACTGGCTCCTCTCATTGAATCCTTCGGGTTCAAACTGACTTCATACGCAGACGATACACAGATTGTTGTCACTCTGTTACCAAGTGAAACTCAGGAGCTAGCACCCTGCTTTCATGATTGCATGACAGCGGTGGGTGGTTGGATGACCCTAAACTGCTTGAAGCTCAATTCCAACAAAATAGAGGTGGTACTGTTTGGAAACAACCCTCAGTTTTGGACCCTAGCATGGTGGCCAGATTCTCTTGGCCCCCTTCCAACACATGTCAGGAAGATGAAAAACCTAGGGTTCATAATTGATAATAGACTTTCCTACAAAGAACAAGTAAATTCAGTTTTTTCGGCCACTTCATACATTCTGAAATCATGCAAAAAATGCTTGCTTATCTCCCTAAAGAAAGTAAAAAAACAGTCATTACAGCTTTAGCCATGTCCAAATTGGACTATTGCAATAGCCTGTATGTAAACGTTCAGGAAGGTCTCTTAAAAAAACTCCAACTCGTACAGAATGCAGCGGCCAGCCTGCTGTCAGGTACCCCAAAATATGAATCCATTTTGCCAGAATTTAAAAAGTTATACTGGTTTCCAGTTAGGAAGCGAGTTCTGTTCAAGGCCCTATGTGTGGTACATAAATCACTCCATGGCATTTGACCAAATCATCTGATCCAACTTTTCAATTGGTATCTTCCAAAAAGATCTCTGCGCTCTTCAGAAGCCAAACTAATCTGTGTACCGTTGGCAAAAAAAGTCAATTGGGGTGGCAGGAGCTTTTTTGTGGGCGCCGCCAAAGCATGGAACTCCCTTCCACTTCCTCTGAGAGGCATAACAAAATTAATTGATTTTAGGAAGGCTTTGAAAACCTGGTTGTTCTATGCCTTAGGCCCATGCTTGATAATCTGTGATCAGGTTTTAGGTGGACATCTTACATGGCGCCAGGACACCCTAGGGTAGCAGCGCGCTTTATAAATGTCAATAACATTAACATACTACACTCATAAGACAGATGGTCGGGCCCTGCTCATATACAACTGCAGAAATGATTCAAGGTTTCCAAATAGAGGCAATTGCTGGGGCTTGGCTCAGTTGGCAGAGTAGGACACAGGATGTCAGGCATCCCCATGCCATGAGCTATAGTGTCTTGTTTAGGGGTCACACATTTTAGGCCACAGGCTGGCGTGCTGCAACTAGCATGGTCCAGGGAATGCAGATGCAAAGGAACCTTCTTGCTCCATTCATATTTGAGGGATTTCAAACCAGACACAAACATTGACTTCACAATTGCTTCTTTAGAGATGGGAGAAAGAGGAGAGCAGTACAAAGAACAGGCAAGGAAGAAAGAAGCTCTGACTGCCAATAAACCCTATGAAGCACCCTTCTACTATAGGGTACCTCAGCATTCATTTACATCATCACTACTCATTTCCACCACATACAATCAGGGAAAACCAAAGCAGTCATGCATGACGGATTGCACACTTTTGATCAGGGAGAGCTGGTAGGCACTCTCACCACTGCGGAGAATTTTCAACAAAAATCAATGCACCATGACTACTAATCAGATGCCACCAACCAGTAGTCATGGCATTACCTGGTCATCAGGACTGCAGTCACCTATTATAAAAGGAATAGTGCTTTGTGTGTTTGTCTATCACTAAGCAAAGTCTGTTGGTGAGAAACTGGTAAAGAATATGTTGAGCACCTGTCAAAGGACTCTTGACACAAGCACTCTGCGAAGAAAAATTACCGGTTTGATCAGAATGAAAACAAGCATTTGCAAAGCTATTAGGTGTTGGCTATATAAGGTCAGGCTATTGGCTTTGCCGGTGTATTTTTTAATGCCAGTTGCATGAATCATGATACATGCACATTTTTGCAAAGTTAATGTAAATGACCAGCAAGTGAATCATTTACTACAAATATGCATACATTTTATATATTTGCATTCCTCATGGGGTTGCATGTAGATTGAAACTACGGGGCATATTATCAAGAACAGGTGATGCAATTATCGCTGCTTTATCGGCAGGAGGTTTATCGACAGGAAACTGCTGCTAAAGCTGCGATAATTTTATCGGCTGTTCTTGATAATATGCCCCTAAGCGTCTATGAACACTGCAGTCATGGGAAGTTGTGGCTTCAGTTCATGGAGCAGCAAAAAGAGTGTGAGTAAACTGTGAGTGGTAGATCTCTCAGGGACGAATCCAGACTGGTCCGGTTGGACAATGTCTGGCAGGAGGGGTAGAAGCCTGGAAGGGAGCAGTTCTGCAAATATTTTATTATCAGAATTAACGATAGAGAGGGACCTACAAGAGTCACAAAGATTAGGCGGTTTGTTAGGTTGAGGATGGTGACTGCCAGGGCCTCCATCAGTGACGCAGGTAGATGCCTCTTGCTCCGTGCCTCCTCATACATCACTAATAAGTGTGGTGCCAGTATCTCCGCATATTCCTCATAAAACTGGGCAATTAGCCCATCTAACCTAGAGGCCTTGTCCCCAGGCACCCCTCGGATGATTTGCACTATGTCTTTTGCTGTGATAGGAGCTTCCAGGTGCATCCTTTGGGTAGCATCCAGCACAGCAGCTGAATGGTGTCAAGATGTCCAGTAAGTCTCTCTATCTGGACCTCACCCGAAGAGGAATACGGAGTGGTGTAATAATTGCATAGTGTCTGCACGATGTTGTGCAAAGTTTGGGGGGTCGAGCCATTGTCAGCCATCAGCTCTAAAATATAGGAGCAGCTACATTTTTTATTCAACAGGGACGTCAGCTTCTTGCTAGACTCGTCTCCCTCGCCAAAGCTTCTTCCTTAAGGAAAAATCTGGGGCCTTATTATCAAGGAGGGGCGATACATTATCGCCGCTTTTATCGGCAAGAAACTGCAGATAGAGCGGCGATAATGGGCTTGATAATATGCTCTACGGAATTCCAATCGAAGCCCATGTTTGAAGACATCTAACATGGGCTTCGATTGGAATTCCGTAGAGCATATTATCAAACCCATTATCGCCGCTCTATCGTCAGTTTGATGCCGATAAAAGCGGCAATAATGTATCGCCCAACCTTGATAATATGCCCCTTGGTCTCCTGTTGAGCATCCTCCTTATATTCAGACAATGTCTCACAAAACCACACTAGCAGGAGTGGCTCGCCCGTCTCACAGAAGTGAAGATACTAATCTCGGCGGTCTTGGTCCAGTTCGGACAGGCGTGCCAGGAGGTCCCTGAGTATGCCTGAATATTTGGCTATATAAATACATCTGATATCAGCTTTAAAGACCTCTCAGAGCACTCCGGGAGAGCTTACAGTGCCTGTATTTGTCTCAAAGTACCCCAGCACAGCAATCCGGATGTCCGCATGAAACACAGGGCCTCGAAGAGTAGAGGGTGGGAGCCTCCAAGCGAAGGACCCCTGCACCATGCTCATCTTCCCGGGACAGCCATAGCAGTACAGGAAGGTGATCAGATAACGTTTCTGGTAAGTGCTCAGTGGCAGTGATGCGCAGGCCTACATCCATCGTAATCAGCCAGTAATCAATGCACATGTGCCCTCCCTCCGTTGAGGATGTTGGGCTTGCCAATATCGGCAAAATCGTGTTTAACAAGGATGCTGTTGAACACAACCCAAGGATGGGGCCTGCAGTCAGACTGAAATAGCTCAGTTGGGGGTAAAGCACCACGTTAAAGCCCACACCCCCAGAGGACACCAGCACAAATGTTTTGTGCCAGCACGCTAGACGGCATTCGAGAGCATCTACCTTTGGGTTATAGAGGCAAGATAGGATGGTTTTCTTACCAAAGCAGCCGATGTAGTATCACCTACCTTCCCTCCTCGTCACATAAAGAATTCAGGGTCCACCACTGCAGGCCCCTTCTGATGAGCACTGCAGTCCCTCGTGCATAAGTGGGATAAGTCACCACCCAAGCCAACCTGATCGTAGTATATATCTTGTGGCTACAGTCAAATGCAGCTCCTGTAGGAATGCTATGTCTACTTTGTGACGTTGAAGCTATGTAAAGACAAGCCATACTTTTCTAGGGTCGTTTAGGCCACTTATGGTCTAAATCAGTAAGGTTGTCCTGGTCATGGCGGTACACAGTCAAAATATCGAATCTTTAATTTCGACTTACACTTATATCGAGTTGCTAATATCGAAGGGACAGAATATCGATGTCCAGAATATCGATGGCCAGAATATCGACCCTAAGGTAAGTAATATCGAAATTACTTATATCGATAGCATATATATCGATGTAAGTAATATCGACATAACTTATATCGATAGCATATATATCGATGTAAGTAATTTCGATTTACTAATATGTGTTAGAAATTTTAGTTAAGTATTTAAATTAATTGTTATAATATGTGTTTAATATGTTTTTATAAATAAAAAATATATAAAAGTAAATAATATGTTTTACTACCACAGCGGGTTGTGGGTTTTTAGGGGAATAGGGTGGGAAGTAATTTATTTGTAATTAAATAATTATTTGTAAATGATTAATTTATTTTGCAATTAAATATTAATTGGCAATGAATTATTTTAATTGATTAATTAATTGATAATTTATGTATATGTTTAAGTAAATTATATGTTTCACTACTGGAGCGGGTTGTGGGTTTGTAGGGGAATAGGGTGGGAAGTAATTTATTTGTAATTAAATAATTATTTTTCAATGATTAATTTATTTTTCAATTCAATATTAATTGGCAATGAATTTTTTTAATTGATTAATTGATTAATTAATTGATAATTTATGTATTTTTTAAATTAAATTATATGTTTTACTACTGGAGCGGGTTGTGGGTTTATAGGGGAATAGGGTGGGAAGTAATTTATTTGTAATTAAATAATTATTTTTTAATGATTTATTTATTTTGCTATTAAATATTAATTGGCAATGAATTATTTTAATTGATTAATAGAATAATTAATTGATAATTTATGTTTATTTTTAACTAAATTATATGTTTTACTACTGGAGCGGGTTGTGGGTTTATAGGGGAATAGGGTGGGAAGTAATTTAATTGTAATATTAATTAATTTGGGGTAAAGGGGTATTTTTAGGGTTAAGGTTCAGTTTTCAGTTTTTGGGTAAAGGGGTATTTTTAGGGTTCAGGGTCAGTTTTCAGTTTTTGGGTAAAGGGGTATTTTTGGGGTTCAGGGTCAGTTTTCAGTTTTTGGGTAAAGGGGTATTTTTGGGGTTCAGGGTCAGTTTTCAGTTTTTGGGTAAAGGGGTATTTTTAGGGTTCAGGGTCAGTTTTTAGTTTTTGGGTAAAAGGGTATTTTTAGGGTTCAGGGTGAGTTTTCAGTTTTTGGGTAAAGGGGTATTTTTGGGGTTCAGGGTCAGTTTTCAGTTTTTGGGTAAAGGGGTATTTTTAGGGTTCAGGGTCAGTTTTTAGTTTTTGGGTAAAGGGGTATTTTTTGGGTTCAGGGTCAGTTTTCAGTTTTTGGGTAAAGGGGTATTTTTGGGGTTCAGGGTCAGTTTTCAGTTTTTGGGTAAAGGGGTATTTTTGGGGTTCAGGGTCAGTTTTCAGTTTTTGGGTAAAGGGGTATTTTTTGGGTTCAGGGTCAGTTTTTAGTTTTTGGGTAAAGGGGTATTTTTAGGGTTCAGGGTCAGTTTTAGGTTTTTGGGTAAAGGGGTATTTTTAGGGTTCAGGGTCAGTTTTCCCTACTGTTGCACCCACTGGAGTGGGAATAGTAATTATTGTTAAGTGTGTATATATTATATATGATTTTTGATTATTATTTTTTGAATTAAATATGTATTATTAATTTTTTTTTACCATTATTACATATATTTAAATATGTTTTAGTAATTAATAAGTATTATTTACAGTATTTTTTATGTTATTTTAAATAAAAAAAATCGATATATTTAACAACGATATTTTTAACATCGATATTATTTTTTCGATATTTTGGTACTTACCATGTTGTACATAGGGCGTCGATATTTTTGCTATCGATATAATTACGCCGATATTTGTGTAGGTCGAAATTCTGTCTGTCGAAATTCTGTCATAGATCCGGTCATGGCAGTGGGAACATGTGGGGAGCCTGTATTGTGTAGTTTGCGGGCACTAAGAAGTACTGAGCTGTATACCCCAGGTGAGTGAAGTGCAGTGTGAAGTATGCCCCATTGCAGTCGTTACAGAACAAACAAAAGCAAAACATTCAGTACCCCCTCTCTCCTCCCACTTCAATCACTCCAACTCATTGAAGAAAGTTTGCCTTCCCATAAACATCAAGATGAGAAAACAACCACATAGGAAAAATCCTCTGGGAAGCACAGCGAGCCAGGAGGATATCCCATCTCAGATTGCAGAGATGGGTGGCTCAGTGCGTCGTTGGTAGGAGCAAAGGCGGATGATGACAGCGGCTGCGCACACAGGGCTGCGGGCAAGCCAGGGCATGCAGTCTTCATTCCAGAGAGTAAGGGGTCCATTAGGATGGCGGGCGGGCTTTGCCCGCCCGCCACCCTAACGGAGAAGAGGACCGCCCGCTAACAGTGCGGGGGTCCCGACATATGTATTAGGATGCGCCCGCCACACAGGCGGGTGCATCCTGTATGTCTACCATTGCGGCGGGCGGAGCAGGAATCTCCGCCCGCCGCAATGGTAAAAGTGCACGTTTTGCTTGGCAACGCGCAACACGACAGGCACCGCGCGGTGCCTGCCATGTTGCACTCTGACATGCGGGGGGGTACCATAGGTACCCCCCATGTGCACCCCCCAAGCCACGGACTCCCAGGGGGCCCGCAAGGGGCCCCCGCAGGGAGTCTCCGCATGCCTTTCCGTGGCGGCATTGCCGCCACGGAAATGCACTGTGTAATGCACATAGTAATATGGCAGGCGGTGTCTACAAGACACCGCCACCATGTTACAGGCTTTCCGCCCCGGCCGCTAGGCGACCGGGGCGGAAAACAGGCGGGCGGTGTTTCCGACCGCTGCGGTCCCCTCCGCCATCGTAATATGGCGGGGGGGAATGCAGGGAAGGATGGCGGGCGGATTGCCTCCGCCAGGGTGGCGGTGGCCACCGCTACCCTGGCGGAGGCAATCCGCCCGCCATCCTAATGGGGCCCTAAGTATGCGATTGGGGCTGCATGTGCATCCCCACCCTATTGTGAGGGTCAGAGAGTCATCCAGTTAATCGTTGTCGCCAAGGTGGTTTGCAGGACCCTCTTCGGTAGTACAATGTATTTTGGGTTGTCTATGTGCATGCTTGTGACAGAATTTAAGTGTGAGCTTAAGTTCTGTAAAGAATTAAAGGGCATATTTACAAGGGCTTATTCTCTGCTTTTTTGGCTTACAAAGCCAAAAAATGCAGAGATAAAACCAGCGCCCTATTTACAAGAGAGTGCTAACATGCATAATCGCATGTTAGCACCCTTCTCCCCAATGCCTCCCTTTGCATCTCCAATGAGATGCAAAGTGGGCGTTACTGGGCGTATCCCAGATGGACTACCAGCTCACATGATTTTAGCACACATTAGATTTTGGTGAAAACTGCAGATTTCGCCAAAATATAACGTCTGCTAAAATCCTGATTTATCCATCCCTAACATAGGGGCTGATTATGCTGATACGACCCTGTGGGTCGTATCAGCAAGGTTATTGCCCTTTTGCAGGGAACATCGCTAGAAAACCAGCGATGTTCCCTGCAAAAGGGCAATGACCCCGCTATCTCTGGAATTGTTATCACCCTGGAGTAACGCGTTGTTAATTACGCACTACCAGGGCAATAAATACCAGAGATAGCTTGCGATATATAATTATCGCTAAACACGGCCAGCGATAATTATCGCTGGCGGTTGTTAATATGCCCCATAGCCTTTTCTTCCATCATGACTCACAATTTTGCTGGAAAGAGCTAGGCGTATGGTAGTCCCACTCCCTACGGGTATGCCTGGATAGCGAGTGTAAAGTTCGGGCATATGGACAGCTTGTTCCCTTGATGCTGTATTGCTCCTCTTTCCCTGGTGAGGTGCAGAATTGTATCTCTGTCTTGGTGGTAAAGTAAGCACGCTATAGTGTTGTGGGCCAGGACTCCTGGAGGGGCCCCAGGTATCAGTGCGCCCACTTCACAGAGGAAAGGGCAGTGAGACGGTTGCCAAACAGGATTGCAGCATGGATTTAATTTATTCCTCCACCGAGGTCATAATTGTGGAATAATACAGGCCAAGGATACAGATGTTATTCCACCTGGAGAAGACTTAAAAGTCCTTGTTTTTCGCTTTGATGACTGTGAGCACCCTTTCCATGTTCAGTAATTGTTCCTTCTGCACTGTGACTCTGTCTTCTACATCAGATACACATTTAAGATACCCCAGTATGGTGTCATGTTTGTCCAGGCGGACTCCCACATGGTGTAGAAATCAAAAATCCACTTCTCAGGGGTTCCACTGATACTTAGTCCTTTTAAACTCACAAAAAAGAACTTGACACAGAAGCTGGAATATGAAACTACATTTTTATTAACCTCAAATGAGTGAGCCTACGTCACACAGAAGCCTTAGCAACTGAATGAGGCAGTCTGCTAGAATGGTCTTACTTCACAACTTATGTACTCTTTATCCTGCCCCAGGCATGTAAGGGAGTTGTACCAATTACATTGCTAAACAAATGGAAAATATGGAGGGTCAGCAGGTAAGTAGCTTTGGGGTTTTAGCAGGATATCGGCAAAACATTATAATTACATAGTTCACAAAGGTTAATCTGATTTAGATGGCACTGCAGGGCATGGCATGATTACATGTACAGTATCCCAACCCAAAAGTTAATCATTAAGAATGTCCCAAATTCAACCTCCAAAAGCCGGACAAACCTATAATTGAAAGCATAACCCATGTAATGAAGAAACATAAAAAGAAACAGTAACAGATGATGAACAAGATAAGGCATGTGCAAGGAAACTATACGTTAACGATGTCCTGAACATTGATTGGCAATCTCAGACAAAGATCGATCAGGGAAATTGGCTTTGCGAGGTGAGTTTCAGGTGAAGAGGTCAGTTTCTTACAGTTTATTTCAGAGTCAAAAAGAAACCTTAGTTAATGTATACATAAACAAAGAAAACCAAGCCACTTTATTTGCCAGGCTACCTTCACAGGCCTACGTGAGGGCAACACAAAATGGTGGCACAGAACAAAATGGAGTCAGACTCGAGAATTACAGAACCTCAATGGTCCGTCTATCTGTTTAGTGATGGTGTCTATTTTGGGGTCTATTGCCCTGAGGCTGATACAGACTTCCATCTTAAGGTCTGAGTCTGCCACATTGTCTCCACTGGCCCCAGGCGACAAAGTCAAAGCCCCTCAGCCAGGCCCCTCAGGTCAGGGAGCATGGTTCTTCTCAAAAGGCAATTTGGATTGCTGCTGGTCCCCTTTACCCATCTCAATGATCCACAATGCTCAAGTCTCGCCCCAGGCCTCAGGAAAGAGGGGGGTAGGGGAGGGGGGCAGTTTGGTGGGCGACTGTGCAGGTGGTCTGGTCTCACTCTGTATAGTAGGGGGGGCAAGCAGGCCTAGATGTCCTCAAGAGGGCGCCGCGGGGCCCGCAGGATCTCTTCTCTGCCCGGGCCCTTGCGCTCAGGCCTGGTGATGAGCAGGGGGGCCAGGCCTCTCCACTCCTAGCTGCTTACAACCAAAGCATGATTCAGAAAAGGGGGTGGTGATGAACAGAGTGTCTGAATTAAGCAGACCACTCTTACCCAGTCCAAAGATCAGGGCTTGATCCATCACCGTTATTTATCTCACTGCACCATCCCAGCTCAGAACCTGGTTATATGCAAATCAGTCTGTCCCTGGCCCAGTGCATCATGGGAACAGGGCAGACTAAACTACCAAGCCAATTCTTCACCAGAAAGGAGACAAGCTACCGGGGACCGGTTTCTAGCATTTCAGCCGTCTTCGGCCCGGCTTGCTTGAATCCTGATGGTACAGTGAGAAAGGGACTCATGTCTGAGTATACCCTGCCACACCTATAGTGGCCAAAAACGATTCAGAAAAGGGGGTGGTGATGAACAGAGTGTCTGAATTAAGCAGACCACTCTTACCCAGTCCAAATATCAGGGCTTGATCCATCACCGTTATTTATCTCACTGCGCCATCCCAGCTCAGAACCTGGCTATATGCAAATCAGTCTGTCCCTGGCCCAGTGCATCATGGGAACAGGGCAGACTAAACTACCAAGCCAATTCTTCACCAGAAAGGAGACGAACTACCGGGGACCGGTTTCTGGCATTTCAGCCGTCTTCCGCCCGGCTTGCTTGAATCCTGATGGTACAGTGAGAAAGGGACTCAAGTCTGAGTATACCCTGCCACACCTATAGTGGCCAAAAACGATTCAGAAAAGGGGGTGGTGATGAACAGAGTGTCTGAATTAAGCAGACCACTCTTACCCAGTCCAAAGATCAGGGCTTGATCCATCACCGTTATTTATCTCACTGCACCATCCCAGCTCAGAACCTGGCTATATGCAAATCAGTCTGTCCCTGGCCCAGTGCATCATGGGAACAGGGCAGACTAAACTACCAAGCCAATTCTTCACCAGAAAGGAGACAAGCTACCGGGGACAGGTTTCTGGCATTTCAGCCGTCTTCGGCCCGGCTTGCTTGAATCCTGATGGTACAGTGAGAAAGGGACTCATGTCTGAGTATACCCTGCCACACCTATAATGGCCAAAAACGATTCAGAAAAGGGGGTGGTGATGAACAGAGTGTCTGAATTAAGCAGACCACTCTTACCCAGTCCAAAGATCAGGGCTTGATCCATCACCGTTATTTATCTCACTGCACCATCCCAGCTCAGAACCTGGCTATATGCAAATCAGTCTGTCCCTGGCCCAGTGCATCATGGGAACAGGGCAGACTAAACTACCAAGCCAATTCTCCACCAGAAAGGAGACAAGCTACCGGGGACCGGTTTCTGGCATTTCAGCCGTCTTCGGCCCGGCTTGCTTGAATCCTGATGGTACACTGAGAAAGGGACTCATGTCTGAGTATACCCTGCCACACCTATAGTGGCCAAAAACGATTCAGAAAAGGGGGTGGTGATTAACAGAGTGTCTGAATTAAGCAGACCACTCTTACCCAGTCCAAAGATCAAGGCTTGATCCATCACCGTTATTTATCTCACTGCACCATCCCAGCTCAGAACCTGGCTATATGCAAATCCGTCTGTCCCTGGCCCAGTGCATCATGGGAACCGGGCAGACTAAACTACCAAGCCAATTCTTCACCAGAAAGGAGACAAGCTACCGGGGACCGGTTTCTGGCATTTCAGCCGTCTTCGGCCCGGCTTGCTCGAATCCTGATGGTACAGTGAGAAAGGGACTCATGTCTGAGTATACCCTGCCACACCTATAGTGGCCAAAAACGATTCAGAAAAGGGGGTGGTGATGAACAGAGTGTATAAATTAAGCAGACCACTCTTACCCAGTCCAAAGATCAGGGCTTGATCCATCACCGTTATTTATCTCACTGCACCATCCCAGCTCAGAACCTGGCTATATGCAAATCAGTCTGTCCCTGGCCCAGTGCATCATGGGAACAGGGCAGACTAAACTACCAGGCCAATTCTTCACCAGAAAGGAGACAAGCTACCGGGGACCGGTTTCTGGCATTTCAGCTGTCTTCGGCCCGGCTTGCTTGAATCCTGATGGTACAGTGAGAAAGGGACTCATGTCCGAGTATACCCTGCCACACCTATAGTGGCCAAAAACGATTCAAAAAAGGGGGTGGTGATGAACAGAGTGTCTGAATTAAGCAGACCACTCTTACCCAGTCCAAAGATCAGGGCTTGATCCATCACCGTTATTTATCTCACTGCACCATCCCAGCTCAGAACCTGGCTATATGCAAATCAGTCTGTCCCTGGCCCAGTGCATCATGGGAACAGGGCAGACTAAACTACCAAGCCAATTCTTCACCAGAAAGGAGACAAGCTACCGGGGACCGGTTTCTGGCATTTCAGCTGTCTTCAGCCCGGCTTGCTTGAATCCTGATGGTACAGTGAGAAAGGGACTCATGTCTGAGTATACCCTCCACACCTATAGTGGCCAAAAACGATTCAGAAAAGGGGGTGGTGATGAACAGAGTGTCTGAATTAAGCAGACCACTCTTACCCAGTCCAAAGATCAGGGCTTGATCCATCACCGTTATTTATCTCACTGCACCATCCCAGCTCAGAACCTGGCTATATGCAAATCAGTCTGTCCCTGGCCCAGTGCATCATGGGAACAGGGCAGACTAAACTACCAAGCCAATTCTTCACCAGAAAGGAGACAAGCTACCGGGGACCGGTTTCTGGCATTTCAGCCGTCTTCGGCCCGGCTTGCTTGAATCCTGATGGTACAGTGAGTAAGGGACTCATGTCTGAGTATACCCTGCCACACCTATAGTGGCCAAAAACGATTCAGAAAAGGGGGTGGTGATGAACAGAGTGTCTGAATTAAGCAGACCACTCTTACCCAGTCCAAAGATCAGGGCTTGATCCATCACCGTTATTTATCTCACTGCACCATACCAGCTCAGAACCTGGCTATATGCAAATCAGTCTGTCCCTGGCCCAGTGCATCATGGGAACAGGGCAGACTAAACTACCAAGCCAATTCTTCACCAGAAAGGAGACAAGCTACCGGGGACCGGTTTCTGGCATTTCAGCCGTCTTCGGCCCGGCTTGCTTGAATCCTGATGGTACAGTGAGAAAGGGACTCATGTCTGAGTATACCCTGCCACACCTATAGTGGCCAAAAACGATTCAGAAAAGGGGGTGGTGATGAACAGAGTGTCTGAATTAAGCAGACCACTCTTACCCAGTCCAAAGATCAGGGCTTGATCCATCACCGTTATTTATCTCACTGCACCATCCCAGCTCAGAACCTGGCTATATGCAAATCAGTCTGTCCCTGGCCCAGTGCATCATGGGAACAGGGCAGACTAAACTACCAAGCCAATTCTTCACCAGAAAGGAGACAAGCTATCGGGGACCGGTTTCTGGCATTTCAGCCGTCTTCGGCCCGGCTTGCTTGAATCCTGATGGTACAGTGAGAAAGGGACTCATGTCTGAGTATACCCTGCCACACCTATAGTGGCCAAAAACGATTCAGAAAAGGGGGTGGTGATGAACAGAGTGTCTGAATTAAGCAGACCACCGCTAAGCGTCATTTCTCCTATTATCAAGGATATCTCTAACCGTGTTAGCGATTAAAAAAACAGCGCTAACCGCGGTTAACGCTGCTTTTTAACGTTGGGATTTTTCGGACTTAGCCATGATATCCTATGTAAGGTGGATATCATGGCTAAGTATGTCTATCCCTATCAGCAAGCTATCGCCAAACCTTGTGGGATTATCGCTGTATTTCCAGAGATAATCTCACAATTGGCAGCTTCCGCTCTGAATGTTATCGCTTTGGAAATAAGCGTTGTTGATAGCACGCTATCTCCGCGATAAAATGCAGAGTTGGCCGACGATAATTATCCTAGCGCTAAGTACGCTTAGCGATAATTATCGCCTGGCCTTGTTAATATGCCCCTTAGTTGTCTTCTCTTGATTTGAAGGTTTTGCTCCCTAATACTGTGTTAGTTTCACTTAGTAGTCTTTCATTTTCTCAGTGTTCTTATTGGAAGTGTTGTATCCTTCCACTGTAAATTTGAGGTGGACTCTGATATTTATTTTGTATTTGGCACTCCATTGGACGTGCATGTGCTTTGTTGCTCTTTCTCTTGCTTTTTATCTGCTTCTCCTGTGTGCTGTCCTTCCACTCACCCTCGTTTGCAATCCAATCCTCCCCTGGTTAAAGCAGCTGCAAAGTGCTTCCAGGCTGCTCTTTTGCTATTTTGCACTTTGCTTGTAAATGTTTTTCACTTCAAATAAATGTAATTTCCCATTCTAGCATGGCGATTTGCTGTGCCAGAGCTGTAATTAAAAAGTGCCTGTTAAGCCTCACAAAGCATGCATAATTACCTGTCACATCATGCGCTGTCGTTGATTGAAAACCATTTGCTCGACTACTAGCCATGCGTGCACATGTCTCTTGATGCATGCGTGTGCATAAGATTGGCAAAAAGCATTTGCAAGCCAAGAGTTCTACCTTTTAGCACTTGAGAACCTCGGGCTGTGCAAGCTTGCCTATCCTTGATACTACTGTAATGTTATTTTTACCTGTTATTGTTGTGTTGTCTGGCTCGTCTATGGCAGTATGACGAAACGTGGTGCACATGTAGGCACTGCTTGGAAATGGGACTGACCACAGCATAAAAACTCTCCGCAGACTCAATGATTGGATCTGACCTCAAACCTCTTTCTCAGGTCCTTTTTATGAACATCTACACCTTTGACCTGGGCTGTGCCACCTCCAACTTAACAAACAGCGGAAAACCAAAAAAATCCCTCTTCTTAACTAAATCAGTGGAGACTGCCACTCCCAACGTTACATTCCTCCTCAATCTTCAAAAACAAAGAACAATAGAACATCAAGACAAACACAAGATAAAATAAAAATAGCATGCTGTAGGACTTGGCCATTTTCGGCTAAAGCACCTAAACTTTTTGCTTTCCTCCTAGACCTTTTTCTGACAAAGTGTTGCCAACTTAGATGCTTTGGGCACCTTGCCATTGCTAAACAGTGTCAAAGTGTAAGTGCTCCCTGTATAAAGTAATGGTAATTGGTTGTCCATGATTGGTATGTTTGCCTTACTAAGTGAAGTCCCTATTAAAGTGCACTATGTGTGCCAGGGCTGGTAATGCAACTGCTACTAGTGGGCCTGCAGCACTATTTGTGCCACCCACACAAGTAGCCTGAAAATTGGAACTCAGGCCCGCCATTGCAGGGCCTGCGCGCAGTTTGTTAAACTGCCATGTTCTGTCAAGTGCCTTCACTTGCCAGACCTTACCCTTCCCTTTCTGTGTACATCAGATACCCCTATGGGAGGTCCAGGGTACCCCCTGGACAGGGTGCAGTGCATGTAAAAGGTAGGACTAACCCTGGATGTAGTACTACGCTACGCTTGCTCGCGGTCCTCAATGTCAAGTTGGCGACCGCGAGGGAGCAAAATCAACATCCCATCGAGACTTTTTCCTCGTTCGTGATCAGCAACATCAAGTTGCCGATCGCAAGCGTGAAAAATAAACATCCCGGCGAGATTCTCAGCGTGGGGAGGTCAAGTTTCTCATTGTGAGTGGTCATGTATGCTCGCTACCGCTAGCGATGAGAAGCTACCAGTCCGCGTTGAGAAAGCTGCCACTCGAGTACAAATCTACTTGAGCTGCAGAAGACTGCTTGCACTGTGCAAGATGCCGTTTGCAATGATTGCACAGTGCGGACAAGCATCTGGCACTGTGAAATCAGTGTAAACAGCATTTCCCTACTGCACTACGCAGTTCGCGTAGCTACGAGTAGCGTGAAGTGCACTTCGGTTAGCTACGCATAGCGTTACTATGCAAACTACACCCAGGGGGAGGTAGGACATGTACTAAGGTGTGTGTCATGTCCTGAGAGTGAAATAGTCCCTATTTTCGTGTTTCACTGTTGAAAGGACATCTTGCCCATAGGATAGAATGGGAAGGCTGTGTAATATGTTTTCCAGCCTATCTTCCCAAGGGCTTAAGATGGAAAGGTGACGTTTAGTATGCCTGAACTCACAATGTAATAACACATCTTTTTATGAAAGTGTTTTTTGCATTGTATGTTCAGAAGCCACTCTTTTAGAAGTGGCTGAGATTAGTGCTCTAACATTTCTGTGTGTCTCTGCCTGGCTGTGGATTGACTGTGTGGATTTGAAAGCGATAGGATCTGGGGAATGTCTTGACCCAGGGGAGGAGGTGAGACAGCAACAGGCTGACCGGCATCTGGAGGTTAGGGGGAGGGGAAGCCCTTAGAGGTGAAGAGGTCTGGGTTGCTGCTATAAAACAATTGGCTCATCTCCTGCCGAGTGATTGAGAATCCAGACCCCCACAAATCAAAGGAAGAAAGGTGTCACTGGCAGGTAGGCACCCAGAACGGGTTTGAACACAAAGCACAAAGACTTCAACGCCATTGAGGGGTATAACTATGACAGCTGAAGGCAGCCCCTGAACTTTGGAGAATGGCTTGATCAAGTGTGAACAAGACTGGAGCTACTTCGTGGTCAAGAGGACCTTTGCCAAGGAAGAAATAACTGAAGAGACTGAAGTATAGGACTGACCCTTGCTGTGTGACCTGGGGCTGGCCTGCAGTTTGCTGTTTCAACCAAGGAAAGGCTAAAGGGACTTTGCTGTCTGCTGTGTCCCCCTGCTTGAAGGACTTTGCTGTGTGCTGTGTCCTGAAGTAACTATCCACAAGGGCCTAAAGTGAACTGGCTTCCTGTTTGGAAACACAGGAACATAAAAGTTTTCAGGAGAGTCTCAGCGGCGCTGTGGGAGTGTGCCTGTTGCAGTCTGAGACCTTCGTAAGAACTGCCTGTGATCGTGGCCGCCTAGTGTCCAAGTGAGTCTCAGTGATGCTGAGTGCGTGTGCTTTGTGCTGCACTGAGACCTTCAGGAGGATGTGCCTCTGATCGAGGGCACCTGGAATCCAAGCAAGGATCAGCGATGTAGTGTGCGTGTGCTTTGTACAACCTGTACCCCACTGTGAGGATTGTTCCGGTGATCGTGTGCACCGGAATCCAAGTGAGTCTCATTGACGCTGTAAGCGTGTGGGTTGTGTACTGTGAGACCTTCGTGAGGATTGGCCTTGTTATCTTGTGCACTGGAATCCATGTGAGTCTCATTGCTGCTATGTGTGGGTGCGTTGTGCACCGGGAGACCTTCGTAAGAGTTTGCCGTCTTATTGTGTGCACCGGAGGAAAAGGAGTCTTAGCGATGCTGTGGGTGTGAAATTCATGCAGCCTGAGACCTGAGTGTGGAGTGCCCAGTTATCGTGCCCCCAGAGTGAAGGAAGACTCAGCGATGCTGTGTGCGTGTGCTTTGTAGCAGCCTGAGATCTTCGTAAGTGAAGCGGCTCGGACCGGCAGTCCCGGAGGAGCTGTGTTGCCGGCCCGAGCCGCCATTGCCATTTTACAAAGCTGCTTGGAGGCCCAGCGGCTGGACAAGGAAAGGAGAGTGGGTTCGCGCCCCCCAGGTAACGTATGTCGACTCCTGGGACGGGGCGCGGGCTCGGAGGGAGACGACCTCGGCCTCTCTCTTGCGTTGGCAGCGCAAGCTTTGGCTCGTGTCGCAGCCCGTATTGCCAAAGGGAGAGGCGGTACAGGGGCCAGAGTGCGAAGCTGAGCTTTGGAATTACATCATACTGTGTTGGGGGCAACTGTGAGAGGCTGACTGAAGGTCAGAAGAGGAGGCGGAGAGACCGCCTAAGGCCCGGTGATCGGGGCCTGAGTGTACTACATAATATTCCATTTCTGAGAGCGGAGTACCTGACTGAGGTATTGCACATTGCAACATTTCTGTATAACGAACTACTTGATTGTCATATGACTCATTGCATTGTTCCTGTATAACGAACTGCCTGATTAGTGTATACGCATTGCCTCATTATTGCAGAACGACATATCTGGTGGTTGGATTGCACATTGCATTGTTTTACCTTGCACAATGCCTAATTGTTGCGTTACGCATTGCATTCTTTTAATTGCAGAGTGTCTGATTGCTACGTTATGCATTACAGTATTTTTACATTGCAAAAGTACCTGAATCTAGCATTATGAACTGTATAACATGTGGTTAGGAGTACAGGAGAATGTTTAGAAGTGCTCATTGACATCGCCAGAATGCACAAGGGCTGGCTGGCCTAACAACCGCCCAGGAGAAATATTACACAACCTCACATGTTGGTTTTATATCAGATGGTCTTATCGTATTTATTTTTACATAAAGTTTATACTTGTTTTATACAACTTGTGTGGAGTCTATTTGTGGTGTCATCATTGGATTATTGTGAGCATGGTTGCAAATACTTTACACATTTGCCTTGAAGATGAGCCTGGCTGCTCGTGCCAAGCTACCTGGGGGGTGCGGGGCTTTCTAAGAAGGAGACCTTCTTTTCCCTGACGTTGGAATGCGGGTCCTTACTTGGCATAAGGTACTTACCGCAGCCAAGCAGGGATCCCAGGGATAAAACAAGCCAACAAAAACCAAATGCAAAACATACTCTCTGACAATAGACACCAACACAAATAGAGTTCACCATCACCATGGATGCTCTCTCTGCCTCATGGTGTCTCTGAACAAGGGAACCTCGGAGACAGGGTCTCTTTTCTGGCAGTCTAGGTATGTTCTCAGTGTTTGATGTGCATGAATGAAACATAAGGGGCCCATGATCAGTCACATACAAAATACTTATACCTCTGATGATACCTTCCTATTTCTTGTCGGGGCCACTGGGTAAGCGCTGTCCGGGTTGGTCACAAAAGATGGACTTCAGGACTGTTTTCATAAAGAGTAAGCTGACTATGTGAGTTTGGGATTCTCTACCATCGCTGGCAGAGGGAACAGGGGCATCTTTTTACAACAATTCACTCACATTGCGCAGGTCCGCTTCGATGCCCTCTGCTCCGGGGACAGATGGATCACAGAACTCTTCCCCTGGACATGCGCCCGATGGGGGCAGAGACCTCTTGAAAAATTACACATTTCTAGTGATCATCTCAGAGCCTTTTTGTGCAGTCACCATTGTGCCATTTATGTGAATGATTTTCCAGCGATCAATCTCAGATGGAAGGTGAAACTTGCCTACCGGGTGAAGATCTTTCATTAGTACCTGTTGTCCTATTTGCAGTGTACTCAACTTAACTATTCTTCTCTTAGACACTTTCTTGTTGTGGGTCTTTTGTCTTCTCAGTGCTTGACTAATTTTTCAAAATGTATGGCCTTATCCCACATGGTGGGGAATGGTATCCACAATTCTGCCCTTGGAACAGACCTGGCTGAGGCTTATGCTCGTGGCGGCATGAGGTCATATTCGATGTTCGCTTAAGAATGTATACACTGCACCTTTGACATTTTGATTCTCAGCCTGAGCGATCCAGATGACCTTATTAAGTGTACGCATGAAACGTTCCACTTCTCCATTAGCCTAGGGCCATGGGGGAGTGATGTGTCGGTGGAGATCTTCTGCAACCTCTTGACTCGAGATAGGCAGACCATTGTTGGTGCGGAATTCCTTCAATAACCCATGGGTTGCGATGATTTTCTCCAGACGTGCTATGGTAGTGGTGGTGGTCATTGATTTGACAATTTCAACCTCCGGATATTTTAAGAAATCATCAATCACCAACAACATGTAGCGACCCTCAGAGAAACTCCCAAAGTCAGCATTAGATATTACTAAGATATTGCTAGAATGTCTTCGGTGATAATTGGTGCTGGTGAATAAGGGGGACCGGTAGCTTGCCAGAGGGGGCAGGCGCTCATGGCCTGCTCCACCCTTTCATCAAGCCCCGGTAACCATACTTTACTCCTTAGCTGGACATTTGTCTTGACAAAGCCCTGATGAGCTGCATGGGCATGATCCATGATTCTCTGCACAGGGACCTCGTAGAAGACACCCTTATCTTGTCACTGCCAATTCATCTATGACATTATGAAGTGATTGTAAGGTCTATCGGGCGTCCTCAATTCTCTCTTTGAAATCTTGGGTAATGGTATTTCACTTCCCTGTGCTCACTACTTGAATAGCCAGTTGCCGGCATTCATCATCCTTGGTGGCGTTTGCTATTTCTCCTATCAACCTCTCCACAATGAGCCTGACATACTCCTCTGTTTCCTTGTGATCTAATTTTTCTTTGTTGGTTGATGGTCTTGCTTGGTGAGACAGATAATCAACAGGGTTGTGTATGCCTGCATGGTATTCCACCGAGAAACAGCATACTTGAAGTTGAAGAATCCACATTTCAATTCTTGGGTATGACTTGGAAGATGAGCCATTGAACAGGGGCAGTAATGGCTTATGGTCAGTGTGGACCACGAAAGGATGGGTGTACAAGTAAATGTGGAAGTGCGTACAGCCCCAGTGTGTCACAATGCCTCTTTTTCAATGTGAGAATATCGTTAATCCAAGTGTGTCAAGGAACGACTTTCATATACAACTGGTGCCCATTCACCATTGGCTTTTGCTGTGAAAGCACTGCACCCAGTTCCATAGAACTCATATCTGCAGACATTTCGGATTCTTTCCTAGGGTCAAACTAGGCCAATGTGGTGTGTTCAGAGAAAGCACTATTGGTGCCTGGGAATGCTTCTTCTTGTGCATCACCTTAGACCCATGGCATGTTTGCCTTTGTCAGTTCTTGGAGGGGGCCAGTGAGGTTCATTTAATTGGGAATACGTGACTATTCCAAGAAAAATGCAGACACCAGTCACATTGACAGGGGCAGGAGATGCCTATATGTCCTGAACTTTGGCTGGGCCGGGTATGACCTCATGTACGGAAAAACAGTACCCAAAGAAACTGATTTCAATTTGTAGGAATTCACATTTCTCGTGGTGAAGAGTAAGTCCAATTTCCTGTATGAGTTACTTGTGTTTTCAACAGTTCTTTGAAGAGATCAAGGGTCAGAATGTTAGCCATGATGATACGTGAAGTTTGCAATATCTTCTCCCTCAATTTAGCCAATGAACAGCCTTGAATAAACTGTGCATGTATTTCATCATCCACAGCAGACACTGTACATGTGCTGGTAAAGTCCTCCAAATGTGCGTAGAAAATGTCAACAAACTCATCTGGCCCCTGTCGAGCCTGGCACAGAAGGAACCACTTGTAATCCAGGTTTGCCATGGACTTGAAGAACTCTGTCAGGGCGTACTTTAACGTGTTGTAAATGTAAGGGGGGGCACACCAGTATTAGATATCTTATGGATTGCAACACCCACCAAGTGGAGAAGCATGGGGCGGTTTCTGTCTTTCTCCACCACCACTGCTCCAAAATAGTTTACCCGATGCTCCACCCACGCCTTCCATTTCACCGCCTGAGGCAAGGGGGGATCGTCACCCACAACGGCTCCAAGGCAGGCACTATTGCCATAGTTGAAAATGCAGCAAGAGGCGCCAGGCCAACCAGTACCTTGGGTTGGTGCAGATGAACCAAGCACAGTATGTTGCAGCCTTTCTGGCACCATTGCTGATGGCAATTTTGACGCTGTGCTCCCAATCAATGTTGATGCACCCTTTACACCCTTTATGTGGGGCAAGCCCAGCCCTTTCAAATGGCGGGCATGTGCAGGCACCCACAGGCATGCCTGCAGTGATGATTAGGGCGATACTGCAGCTCAGCAGACCCAGCAATGTTCACTGGGATGAGTGCCACCACAACTGAACGTTCAGATATACATCTCCACACACAGCAGAGATCACAATGGTAGGGTTGATGGAGGGCTGACACAGCTGCTTGGAAGGGCACTGTTGGACATGGACTCACTGTCGGGGGCTAGCAGGTCACAGAAGTCCTTGCAGGGGAAACCTCCCCTACGCCACGGAGCAACAGCAGGCAGCACATGGGAGGAGAGCCAGAGCAAGTCCTCTTTACAGCAGAAAACAAATTGCACAACCATGCAGGCAAGTGTGAGCCCGTCGCTGCTCAGACTTGCCCGATCCACACAGCTCGGCACTGCAAGAATGAATCAGCAGAAGTCCACTACCAAAAAGATGACAACTCCTTCAGGCGGCGTGGTGGACAGCTGTCCTTGTCACCAATTGTTGTGTTGTCAGGGTTGTCTATGCCAGCACAATGAACCCGGGTGCACATGTAGGACCTGTTTGAAAATGGGACTCACCACAGCATAAAAACTCTCAAGGCACTCACTGACTGGATCGGACCTTGAGTCTCACTCTCTGATCCTTTTTATCATCTCCCACCTTTGAACTGTGCTGTGCCACCTCAGGCTGAACAACCAGCGGAAAAACACAAACACCCCTCTTCTTAACTGAACCAATAGAGCCTGCAACTCCTAACATTACAGTTACAAGCATAAAAAATCTTAACAAATTGCAGTACATTCAGATATAGCTAGTAGGGCAGTTTTGCATTTTCACAAACTTGAACATCTTTTGGCAAAACTTTGTTCTCTTCATTGGCTACCTATAAAGAACAGGATTACTTTTACTGATCTCGGTTATGTTAATAAGATATCCAGTCTTGGTCTCCCTGGCTACTTAGCCATATATTTAACCCTGGGAGTAGTTCGCAAATTAGCGCTACGCGTAGCTACGCGAAGTGCACTTCGCACTACGCAAGCTACACGTAGCACTACGCGAACTGCGTAGTACCCTGTTCGCGATGATTGCACAGTGCCGGATGCTTGTCCGCACTGTGCAAAATGACAAAAATCTAATTAGTAGAACAGGAGATATGCAGTTTTACATGTTTAGTAAAAAATTGTCCCTAGAAGGACAAAGCACCAATTGTGGTTATCTGGTCACGCCAGTCTGGGACACAGAAACAACTTGAGGCTGACTGCGATGGAACACGGGCCGGACATAATGACACAGGCTCGCTGAACAGAGTAAATTCTGGTTGTCGAGCACTGGGAGATCCTGCACTAAGGATGCATCGTGCTGTGACAGTGCTGATGAGCTGCGCATGGTGATGTGAGGTTCTGCTTTGAGGATGCATTTTATTGTGGTGGTTCTGAAGAAGCCATTGACGAGGCTTGTGATGCGAGGTCCTGTGTCGTTGTTAAGGAGGCCATTAACAGGGGCTTGCGAGTCAAAGTCCTGCATCAAGGATGCATTGTGCATCGGCGGTTCCGAGGAGCTGAGGAGTGTGATGCGTTGTCCTGCAGTAAGGGTGTGTTGCGCAGCAACAGTTCCGAAGCTGAGCTGCAAGGAGATGTGTTGATTTCCATCAGTTCTGCCCAAAAGAGCCACAGCTGGGATGACAGAGCACTTTCAGGCCCAGTTTCAAGGATCCAGGACTGGGGTGACACCAGTTGTCGGGAAAGACTCACAGCAGATAGGGGCGGTGTAAATAATGACATGCAAGATGGTGGCCACCAATATTTAATGCTCCCACGCCAGGCACCTGTTAATCCGCCAAAGTCCTGTGTGCACTGGAGGTACAGGGGACCATTATAAAGATCCACTGTCAGCCTGTAAAGGGGTGACAAGGATGGTGCCCAGAGAACGACCTGAGCAGGCCAGGATGGCAGGTGAGGCGTGAGAGGTGGCCACAGCCGGCCCTGCATCGGAGGCCCTGGGTTGTGTAGGCCACTCCTCATTGTGACACGAGTGGAACTGCCCGGCCTGGGGATCACACCATAGCCTGGGTGCATCCTCCACACAGCTCTACCCAGCCAAGCTCCAGGTCGTGTTTGTTCCAAGGGAAGTCACTCTTTTTGACCACCCGGATAGGGCATGAGAATGAATCAAGGAATAGCCCCAGAAGTCTGCACAAGAATCCTCTCCATGGGACACCGCAATTGAGGCGACTTGAGAGGAGGAAGTGACGGAGCAGCACTGCATAAGACGCGTAGGGCTGAGTTACAGGATAGAAGAAGACGATTGGCTCCAGGACCTGAGGCAAGACTCCACGAGGAGAGGAACTCTGGAAGGACTCAAGGGAAAGCATCAGATGAGCAGGGGTACAACCCCCCAAGAGTATGATTGGACTCTAGTGACTGTCTGGCCACAAACATTGAAATAGTGGTAGGTAGGGTGCCACACTAGGAGGGGTACTATGAGTAGGAAGATTCGGAGAAGGAGGTTGGGGATTTGTATTCCCAGTTGAAGTTCAACACACGAAGGATGGGAGGGAAGGACTACAGAACGTTCTGGAGTTGGGTAAGTGAGTAGTTGTAAGCCCACATACAGGAAATGTGGGGTGGGAGGAGGTACTCAAGGATATAGGATTAAACAACAAAGTTCTAGGCACTGCATACAGATATCAGATGACATGAGAAAGTAGCCGAAAGGAATCAGATGTAATGGATAAACACTGCACACCACAAAATTTACATGCCCTATGATAGTGTATATATGGAGGACCAAATAAAGATGATGTCATCAAACAAAAACAGGTTGGGTTGTAAGATAAAAAGGGGGATACTGACACAATACCTCTGATGACACTCCCCTGACGTAGTTGTCTTGCAGGAGAAACACCTCCTCAGGAATAATTGTAAGTATCAGAAGGGTAAATATACCTTATTGGCACATGCCGGCTACACGAGGGGATCCAGAGGATTGGGGATCCTTAATATGTGGAAGAGGTGTGGCGCAGTGCCCAGGGCGACTGACGTCGGACGTTGGGGATCACGGTTAATTCCCCGCCACCTGCGGCAAGGGTCTGCCCCGCACCATGTGACTCTGGGCAATAGCTTGCTTCATCTTCCCGACGGCCCCCAGCTCCGGGAAACCAACGGGTAGTTGTGCGCTTTACAAATACAGGATTATTAATATTATAAAACAGTACCCACCATTTCAAGTGGAAAACAGATGGGAGGGCCCAGATGGTCGATATGTTGCCGTTCTGGGTTCACTAAATAGACAGAAAGCGCTTTTGCATATCTTAGGGGGGGACTGTAACGATGTATGATCCCAGACCATGGATAAACAGGGGGAAGGACCTGCCACAAGAGGGGCCAAGAAACCTGGTATTATTCATGAGGGTATTGGGCCTGGTGAATGTGTCGAGGGCTAAACATCCCACGAAGCGACAATATTCATTCTAATCGTGGGGATGCATGGGTTACTCTCAGGATTAGATTACATGTTTCTCTCAGCAAAACAAGTTCCCCGGGTGCGGGAGGTAATCTTCTAAGTGAGAGGCATTTCGATCACCCAGCAATGCAGAGCACAAAGGGTACACAGAGCCACCCCAAGTCCAGGGCCTGGAAATTAAACGGATGGGCCCTGAACGATGGGGAGACGGTCAAGCACTATGGGGTGGATTCAAGACATACTTTGAAGAAAATAAGGAGACATTGGCCCCTCAGTTATGCGTTGGACGGCATACAAAACAGCACTTTGAGATAAGGACTAGACTGCAATAGCCCTCAGGAAAAAGGGGATGGAAAGATGGGTGAAAGAGTTGGAGGAGAAGCTACTCCAGTTGGAGGAGGAGTGGATAAGAAGAGAAGACACCTAATCCTGCATGCAGCTATGGGTGGTACGGGAACACTACCAAAACCGAACACATAATGTGGCACGTATCACTACCTTGCAACACAAAGGCATTTATAGGATACAGGAGACAAGGCAGGCCATTTCATAGAGTAGTTGGGCGGCCAAGAAGAGGGGGTGAGTTGGGTAGCAGAGGTGATGACCAAAACTGGGGTTTGGCCAACACAGACAGCGACATAGCGGACTCATTTGCTCAATCTTGTAAGCAGTTGTATGCATTGAGGCAAAGTAGAGCTAACTCCTTGACATTGAGGCTTTCCTGAGTGAAGTACTATTGCCGGCTTTAGAGGACGACCTCACGGTTGATGAAATGGGGGATGCTCTAGGGGAAATGAACAAGAGGAAAGTCCCAGGACCAAATATAATTATTTAAAGGACTGCCCCCTCCTCCTCAAACCACAGCTCCTGAGTATGTATTAAGCAGCAAGAGAGGCGGGTCAGGTCCAAAAGGATTTAAACTATGCAATTATTGGGATGATTCCAAAACCAGATAATCCCAGGGATCACTGCGCCTCCTATAGGCCGATATGGGGAACAGCCATGACAACGCAGGGATTACCCCGCAATGCCATTATAACGCAGGGATTACAACGAAAGTTGTTACAACGACTTTCGCTGGAGGGCACTGTTGGATAGGGAATAGTTTAATTTTCTATCCAACACCTTCCCTACTGTCAACGTGGGCTGGAGTTGGAATAGAAAATTAAACTATTCCACTATCCAGCGTCCTCCAGCGAAAGTCGTTGTAACGACTTTAGTTGTAATCCCTGTGTTGTAATGGCATGCGGGGTAAAAGCCCACGTTGTAATGCCATACAACCACCGATATCTCTGTTGAACACAGAGAATAATGTGTTGGCCAAGATCCTGGCCACCAGGTTAGCCAGAGTAATTACAAGCCTGGTGCACGAGTACCAGCCGGTATTCATGCCTTGAAGCCTTAATCTTAGAAGGCTACAGGTATGGCTGGATGTAATGAAGCCATTGAAAATTAGTGGGGTAACGCAGTATCTCACAGAACCTGGGGTACTAGAACAGTATATAATAATAGTTGGTTCTGTCGATTAAAACAGAATTTCTTTAGTATTTTTATTTGTCCTGATCAGTAGGAAAGAACCAATCAATGGTATATAGTACCTAAACCATACAGATATTTTGAGACTAACAAGAAAATAAACTCCAAAAAGTGACCAATATATTATTCGTCATATAGCAAATCTCACATTATACATACAAATGTATACAAGCAGAAAACCATATAAAAACATTTACATACATAAACATATGCTGTGTAGTATACAAGAAACAACATTCAACTTTTACAGTACATGGTGGGAGAAAAAAGGGGGAAAAGGAATCTTTAATACGCGTTCACAATAACTCGGTCCATTATTAACACATATAGCCTTATCCTTAGGCATCCCTATGTGAAATGTTAGTGTGGGATGTTTTGTTCAATACGTCGCCGTTTCGACCCTTTGTGGAAGAGCGTTATTGGAAAACATCTCAGCAGGTCTTCTTCAGGTCTGGGAATGAGTTGGGGGAAAGCCTGGATTAATTCTTGGGAAAGTACTTTGCACCGGGTTGCCTGAGGCCTCGATAAACTTTAGGGGATGATGCAGCTGCATCTGTCCACAACCGTGCTTAAATCCTTGAAAGGAATGTGACGAGGGCTGCTTGGTGAGTGCAGGGAACACATTTGAAGTATGGCAGTTCTCTAAAGGGGGACATAAGCAATGATGAGCACAAGGGGTTATCCAAATGCTGCTGTGCAATTGAAAGGCGGTATACCAAATGAGCAGTGATATTATAGATGGCTCTGTTAAAAGGTCTGTGCTTACAGGAGATCGAATAAAATGTCATACTAAGGGTCGCTGTGCCATGTAGTCTTATTGCAAGACAGACTCCCAAGGAATAACATTTATGATGAGTGGGCAAAATAGGGTTAATGCAAGAGAGGGGATATCAGTATTTGAAGATACCTCAAGTTACTAACCAAGGGGTATAAGGAGGCAACTCCAGGTATTAGGTGGGCCACCTCAAGCAATCAAGTTATCACAGTTGACCTGCTCTAGATGTGTCTAAGCCTCAAAGTAAAACCGTATTTACTTCACATCAGGAGACATTTGAAAACTGGGGTGTTCAGTCTTATAACTGAGGTCCTCAGTTCCTATAACACCACAGGGTAGCTGGCAAGTGAACTACCTATTGATTACGACTCGAAACCGGTGGTGGTTGGTGACTTAAAAAAACAGTGGGGTGCAAAAAACATTAAACAAAGCATACATTATAATATTACATTACATTAAAAATTACAAAAAATAGAAATAAAAGTTTCACTTACCTTCTCCTGCAGCACAACCTTGATGCTCTCCAGTCCCTGGCTACAGTCTCCTCCGAGCGCGAGGTGACGTCAGACAGCCAACTTCCTTATCCAATCCAGACGTTTCTCTCATGTTGCATGACTTTGGTAAGGTAACTTTCTCAGAGGGAGTAACCTGGTCCCTGTATCCGACCCACACTCTAGAGAGGTTGATCTGAATTTGTGACTTTTCCCCAGACTAGCACGACCTGATAACTTCAAGTGGTGCTTTGTGTCTTTAGGCGCTATTTCTACTGAAAACTTTCAAATTGAATATCTCCGGTTCTACTGATTGTATTCAGGCTTTCTCATCTCATTTTATTCATTAAAATGTACTGTATTTTTCGAAATGAGTGTGGGCTTTTTCTTGTGTTTTCACTTTATTACTGTTTGTGAGCTGCATAAATACTTTTCCTCTAAGTTCAGGCTGAAAGCTTTTGTGCCAAGCTACTAGAGGACTAAACAGTGGGAAATTTTGGAACTTTTTTGGTTTAACCTGACAAGAATTGTGGTTGTTGCCTGAGTGGGACTTTCATTTTCCTTAGCTAATAAACAGATTTCCTAGAATATCCCTCTGATGTGGTTTAAATAAATGTTTTGTTTGAGACCTTCATAACAATCTGGCCTCATTCTTTTTAAATAAAATCTCTGATATCAGAAATGCAAATGCATTGAAATCAATCTCTTGTCTATCCATGTTAAGGGTATTTGACATACTTAGGAAAGAGCTTCTAATGCAGGTCATTGAACGTAGCCACCCTTCAGGTTTTCTGCTCGATTTGGCCCAGGCCACATGGCTCCATACTCTCAGCTTCTTGCTAATTGATGAATCATTGACGAACTTTAACCCCTTGCAAGCTCATGACGAGCTCAGCTCGTCATGAGGCACGGTGCTCCGGTGCTCATGACGAGCTGAGCTCGTCATGAGCCGTGTAATGCTCGCACGCTGGGCTAATTCCCCTGCTGTGCTGAACGTTCCACGAAAACGGGTGTGGTTGAGCACACGAGCACTGTGCCTCATGACGAGCTGAGCTCGTCATGAGCACCGGGGCGGCAGTCCGCACCCTCCCCCCTCCCCCCAGCACAGCGGGGGAATAACCCCAGCATGCAAGGGGTTAAAACAATCTCGGAGGGCGAGGTCAAGCAATATGGCTAGTAGGACATGAGCCCTTGAGGTCCCCGCCGACCTTACATAAAAATCTGAATCCCATCATAAAACCTCCTCCACGATGCCGAACTGTGGTGCCTGCGACGCAGTAGAAGCCTGGAGATACCAGTGTCTAATCGGGGCCAGTCGGCAACCCTCAACACCATCCTGGGTGGCCAAAGCAGAGGGAAAAGGCTGCAGTGCTGAGGCCTGAGGCAAGAAGTGGAGCCGCATCCTGATTAATTGTGGAGGCCCACGGGGCCTCGGACTGCAGGAGTCTGTTAAGGGGGAGGGCATTTTTTGTGGATCGCCCGCCCCCTCTAGATTGCAATCCGCCTCCACGACACGTGGCTGAAGAGGCAGTGAGAGGGCCTAGACCGGGATCCCTCGCCTTGAATACTGCACTGAAGATCGGAGCCTGGGCCACACACAGAGAGTGCTGGGGGCTCTGGAGGGGAGCCCACACAGAACACATAGACATTGCTCGGGGTGCGGAGGCCTGCATTCGGGGGGCTGGGGCTCGTTGGCCGCCTGCCCCCCGTGGCTGCTGAGATGTTCATGCCGCCGGTGCCATAGAACTGAGAGTAGGTGAGGGGGCCCAATACAGGGAGCACCCGCATTGGCATCCTGTATCAGTGATTGGGGCCTGGCCTCATAGTGAGAGTGCCTGGCACCAGGGACAATTAGAAGGGCACAACACAGGAGCATTGCCTTTTGAAAGGTAGCTGTCCATGGGGAAAGCCCTCCTGAAATCCAACAGCCCACGTTGGAGGGGGACTGGCCTCAGCACTGGTAGAAAGGTACCACAAGATGGGGAGTGACCAGAGGAGCATTGAGCTTTACAAAGGACTCTGCCGCGTGGTTGGTGTCCACAGGGAGCATTTGGAGTGAGCTGCATCGACCAAGCACTTAACCTGAAACTACTGCTGTGACTGGTGAGGGAAGTGGATGGCCCCGTAACTGAATGCCATATCACATACTGGATCCACATCTGCTTGCCCTGCAGAGGGCAGCTCCCATCATGCACTCGACCATGTTGCTTGGCCAGGGATCGGTCGTGGGGACCCTGGAGTGCCCTTGGGCCTTGGTGATTGGCCATTGTGATTGAGCTCACCTTTACCCATTGCACCCCGCCTGGATGCAGCGACTCTGTGCGCAGTCTTGAAGTTGGGGCTGCTCCAAGCTATTGTTCGTCATTTTGGGCAGGTGTGGGGGACAGCTCCGGGGCTGGTGTCAGGGCCAGTACTCTGAGTATGAGGCATGGCTTTCGCTGCATGACTGGAAATTAGCCCTGGCAGAGGAGGGTGACAGCAGTCATGGGGAAGGACAAGACGGCAATGGCTCAGACGCCTAAAACCATTAAACAACATACCACTCCCCGCCAGCTCACCCAGAGGGTCACAAGGCAGTCCAACATGCAAAACGCTGTAGAACCGACTTAAGCAGAACTGTTGGGTGCTAGAGGGCGCATGGCAAGATGGCTGCGCCTTAGTGCAGGTCACCCAGCCAAACTCATATTCCGCTCACAATCCTGCCTCAAAACGTGCCAGCCATAACCAAAAACCCAGACGATGTTGCTGGGGAATCCAGGATGCATCGCAGCACCGCTGATGGGCTGTGGAGGGCACCATCGATGAGAGCACTCTCTTGCGAGGCTCGGCAGCTAGAGACAACATGGTGGCCGCATGCAACTGAATATCGTGTTGAATTTGATTCTGCATGGCCGAATTCAGGACACCTTGGGGTCTGTGTGGGGCTATGTGGGGCTATGTGGCGCTGACGGGCTTGTGCGCCACTAAAGCCGAAGGTGAGCAAGCTGCTGATTATTGCGTGAGGTTGCGGAGCACTAGCAGGGGCCTGGTGATTCACCAGTGAGGTGCAATCACTGCTTAGCTGCTGTGGCTCAGAGGCCCCTTATTCGCTGCCAGGATTGTGGTCATGTAGTGAGGTCGCTCCAGTTGGAGCTGTGCGGTGCAGCCGGAATCTGATGTCACCTGAGCTGCTGCCACGGGAGGTATGCCTAGTGGGGTGCTGCTGAGGCCTCCCGAACTGTTGTGGTGCTGCTAGCGGAGGAAAGATCGGCTACTGAGAGTTGTGGGCATCCCCCTGTCTTAGTGACACCCACACTGCAAAATACTTACCCATTTTGTCGGTGCCCTAATCCACATCAGCTTTCATGGGGAAATCTGGCTGGGTGATATGACGAATGGTGATGGCTGATCACTTTGCAAGGCTGGCGCGACCCGGTGAGTCCAGTTGCTACTGCTGAGAGCGCTGAGGGTAGCGCACATGGGGAAGTCTGGTTCCTGAATGCGGCTACCATAGATGGCTATAGAGAATCGGAAGAAGGTGGTCAGCTCTCAGCACCGGTTTGTAAGGAGAGTGGGTCACGTCACATAATCCCAACGTTTGCAGATTTGCTAAGGTGCTGAGCAGGAACCTGTTGGTGGATGGCTAATTGCGGTTGGTTGGATTTGTCCCTGCTTTGCCACGGCTGTCGGTTGTGGAGGTACGGTGGTGCTGGCCCTCTGTGTCGTGGGAGGGCAGGACAATGCTAGTGGCTCACTAGGTCCTCTGACTACAACGCCTGGCTTTCCTGCATCCTTGTAGGTGCAGCTTCAGAGGTTGTCACTGTGACTGTCAGTGTGCCCGGATGGCACAGTAGGAAGAGTGGTCATAATGGGCAAGACGGACAAGAACCAACCCTGCCTTACCTCCGATATGCGGAAGCGTAGGAGGTCTCAACAGAGGACTACCTCAGATTCTGAACTGGACACTCTGACGGAGGTAACCCCACCTCTGGAAACCACACTCATGGCTATATAGAGTAGTCTACAGTGAATCGAAGGGAAGATTGATGCCTTAAATTTGTGCATTGATCATATGTCAGCGAAGCTTGATAAACAGGGCACCAGGTTGGGCGCCACCTATGCCAATTGCTGCGCACTCGGGTATCTCAGCTGCGCAGGAACGTGGTGCACTGAGCATTATGCAGAATGCTGGAGTCACTAAACTTGGGGACATGTATATTAACAAGCAGTTCTTATCCATGGATAACTTCATAGCAGGGCAAGCACACATGTCAATGCAAGGGTTTCTTTATGCAAGGTTGCTCTTGGCTGTCAGAACACTATTCCACAAGTTCCCCAATGAGCCACAGTTGCTGAAAGCATTACAAATTGTGTTCACAGTGGAGGAGGGCAAGGGGCTGATCACTAGATTATATAATGCCTGCCAAAGAGAGATTGATTTGACTAGCTCTGCCTCCCCGATAAGTGGAATAATCAGCAGGCTGAGCCTGTGGTCTGGAAGGACTGGGAAGCATGTTGTGCACTGACTGGGCGCCTGATTGCCAAGAGTAACCTTCAAATAATACATGTAAAATGTTTGCACCAACTGTATTATACCCCAAGGCAATTGTTCAAATATGGATTGCAGGAAGACGCTCAAAAGTACAAAAACTGAAATCCGGTTCTCCCTCCGACCCTTGCCCCGCTAAAATCCTTTCCAAAATGGCCCTTGTTCTCAATCCTCTGATCAACCCTCTTCTTAATGCCTCTTTCACTTCGGGCGTGGTCCCAAAAGCCTGGAAGAAGGCTCATGTCATCCCTCTCATAAAAAAATCTAACCTGAACCCTCTAGAACACTCCAATTATAGGCCAATATCTCTGCTTCCTGCCCTTGCCAAACTCGCAGAAAAACATGTTCATTCCACCTTATCAACATTTTTAGAAGCCCATGATATTCTGCATCAGACGCAGTCAGGTTTTCGCTCCAACCTCAGTACAGAAACAGCACTACTGGAGGTAATTGAGACTATAAAGGAAGTGACAGATCGCGGAGGGAAGGCAATGCTGGTATTACTCGATCTCTCAGCGGCCTTTGACACCGTCCCTCATAACCGGCTCCTTTTTAGACTCCATGAGATCGGAATTAGAGGGACGGTGTTCAATTGGATTAAGTCCTTCCTCTCCGAGCGCCAACAAATGATCTGGTCACCACCTTTTTCAGCAACAGTTCCTTCTCTTAATGTGGGAGTGCCACAGGGATCAGTGTTAAGTCCCACTTTATTTAACGTTTACCTCTCCCCTTTGGCTGAACTAGTGGAGACCTTTGGCATGCGTATCGTGTCCTATGCGGATGATACGCAGCTGCTCTTCACCTGCGACAAGAACTCCGACTTCGCAGGTGACTCTATCAAAAGCTGTTTGGAGGCGGTCTTCTCCTGGTTTCAGCTGAACTAGCTCAAATGTAATTCAGACAAGTCTGAAATTCTATTTTTTTGGCTGCTCCCCTGATACCCAATGGAAATCCTGGTGGCCGGCTGATATGCACCCTCCTTCTTCCCCCACTGCGATCGCTAAGAATCTGGGTGTCAAATTTGACAATGGTCTTACCTTTAAACCCCAGATTCTTGCCCTAGTCGGCCAATGTTTTGGCTTGCTACGTATACTCAGGAAATTCCTCCCTCTATCGTCACTGGCTCACAGGAGAACTACTGTACAAACAATGATTGGATCTAGGCTCGACTACGCCAACGTGCTCTATTTAGGTCTCCCAGAGTATCTCCTATCTCGCTTACAGACTGTTCAAAATTCTGCAGCATGGGCCATTTTCGGCCTAAGCCGCAGATCCCACACCTCGTCCCTCCTTGATTCACTGCACTGGCTCCCGGTGAGGAAACATATCATCTTCAAGACTCTGATCTTGACCTTTAAATCCTTACACGGTACTGGTGCAGTTTATCTCAGGAAACATGTTCAGTTCTACCATCCTGCTAGATCGCTACGTTCAGCCACTCAACCCCTTGCTGTCGTTCCATCTGTAAAGCACTCGCGCATAGGAGGTCGCTCTTATAGAGCCTGTGCTCCACAGCTTTGGAATAAGCTCCCCCTTTGACTGAGAAGAGCTGACAATCTCCTATCCTTCAGGAAAAGCCTTAAGACCTGGCTTTGTACTTGTTCTCTGCTCTGTCTCTCCCTACAGATCTGTACAGCGCCGGGACACTCTGCCTGAGTAGCCGTGCGCTATATAAATCAATAAATAACATAACATAACGCTTGATGTGTGAGATGTGGGGAGGATGGGGAAGATTTCATCCACCTGGCCTGGGATTGTAAGGCCATACATGGCTTTTGGCAGCGTGTGACTCCGGTACTATCAGTTTTGACACTGGACACAATTGAATGTAAGCCTGAAATTTGTTTGCTTGGGCTGGTGAAAAAGATTAAACCATGTAATAGGCGCATAGTGGCTATCTCCACACTGATGGCGAAATGCGCTGTTGCAATGTACTGGGGGGGTAGGCCAATCCCAACTGTGGTAAAATGGATTAGGGATCTTGTGTACTGTTAAGAACAGTGGGAAATATATGCTGAAGAGTTGCCTCTTGCCTCCAGACCTAAGGACCTTTGGTCACCATTGACAATGTACTTGATGGAGCACCCTGACGTGATATAACGGCGTATTAAGAGTCACTGTGTATGTGGTTTATTATGATGATTTGACACACCAGGAGATACTAGACATTACTTAATGTGGAAGGGTAATTGTATTACTGCACTGCATAAGTTGGGGTTTGTATGCTGTTGTATTTAGGGGGTAAGAAAATAAGAAAAAACTGCATTCTATGTACGATCCTGTTTAATGTACAGCATGGGACGTTTTGTGTAAGCTATACTATGGAAAATCTATCAACTTAATAAATATATATATAAAAAAAAAGCAGAACTGTTGGCAGACATACAGGGCAGGCGTTCAGCCCATGAACATAAAATCGAAACAGTCTCTATTGATGTCAATCTCCTCTGTCCAGACCTATGAAAGTTAGCTGATAAAGTAAAATCAGTGGAGGGTAACATCACGTTGCCCACTTTAACTCTATCACGGCGGGCAAAAGACACGGAAGGGCACTCTCGTTGTAGCAACATTCAACTCTTGGACTTCCTAGAAGGACTCTCCATGGAGCAATTCTTGGAGAACTGTATGACAGAATTTAAACCAGAAGGCCTCTCTGAACTTTTCATGGTGGAAAGAGCACACAGAGGCCTAGTGCCGCCTCTGCTCCCAGGGGCGCCTCACGGGGCCCTCATCGCCATGATCATGAACTATTGTGACAGAGAAGGTATCCTTTGGGCCTCACGTGAGGGGGCTGTGCCCCAGTTTTTACAGCGTAAAAATTGCCATTTACCCAAAACATACAAAACAAGTAAAGGAACAATGTAAATTATAAGTGTCCAGCAGACATTGAGGGCAGTCAATCTTCGGTACATGGTCCTGTATCAAGTGAAGCTTAAAGTTCTACACCAAGGGAAGACCCACTTTTTCAAGCGACTGGAAGACGTATGGGAATGGCTGGAGATTAGAGGTGAACCTGCAGACTCCTTGTTGAGAGCTAGCTGCTCCTGAGCGCGGGTCACCCACACTTGCGGGCTCTCTGTAGAGCCCCAGGAGAGGGCGACCAGTCCTAGCTCTTGTCCGCTGGGACCCCAAAAAATCACGATCAGCGAGGATTGGACTATGCAGCTCTCTATCATGGACTGACAGACGGAAGCACAGGATGCAGACTTGCTGGTTCAACTGGATGGAGCTGACACAGATTTCTCTAATCCAGTGCAGGACATTTTACCTGATATCCTACTTGGAACAGTGGGCAAGACTGAGTTTGTATGAGCAATTCGCCTGGGGCTATAAGAGGATATGCGGCTGGATGGAGAACTGTGTGCCCAGCGGCAGTGACCATATGTACTGGTTAGAGAGTATGCCATGGTGTTAAAGTGTCTGTGCACATGCCTGGGGTCGGTAGAGCGTGCTTTAGATCCTCCAAGGTGAGTCTGCATCCAATTGACATCAGTGCTGTCGTTATATGGTGTGCCTCGCCTTGGTGCCTCTGCGTGATAACATTTTGTTCATGAAGCTGGGAAGTATGATTCCATGACTGCCAGGCTGGGATGCTGTTTGACAGTTGGGTGTTAGCTAGTCACTGTTGGACTGGCCAGGGATGCAATGCGAGTCATGACACGAGTGATGGCTGGTGATAGATAGACTTATGGTTGCGCTTTATTTGTTCATGGGTGGGAGGGTTGTTTTGTTTGTATAGTTCGTTTCATTTTACAGTGTTTAATCAGCAGCGAAAGGCATGGGTAGTGTGGGTTGATGATGCCTGATACACAATCACACCAGAAATGGGGACACTTACGGATTCCTGACCTGGAATTTCAGGGGATTGGGCACGTATGTAAAGAGGTATTGCATGCTCACCTTTCTTAAGCGGAGACCTTCAGCCAGACGCCACGATTGCGACGCTGCACCTGCCTTGCACCCGGCTACTACGCCGACGGGCAGCTTTCAGTGCTATCACGCACTAACGACTCCGAGCCGCACCTGACAAAATCTCGGCATCAGAGGCTTCCAATATTAGGCATAAGAATTATGTCCTGATGATGATCTGTGTATCTAATTAACAGATCGAAACGCTGTCGACCCAAATGGACACCTTATACAAAACTGTATTGTTACTATTGATGTAAAGGTGTAGACTATGTTATGATGTACTATGACATTGTGCAAACTCTGGTACCTCAAACCTCACGCTTGTGCCTACAAGCCCTCTTGTTCCTTTGTTGTTATTGTATGTCAGTTGCACATGTGTAAGTAGGGTACAGGCTTGTGCCCCACATTGTGAACTGTTGTGTAACATTCTGCTCTATTTTTCGTAAGTAAAAACATTAGACCACTGTCCGGCTGGACAAGTCTGCAATTTAATATAGCTACGACTGTGTCTATATTTATTCTCCGTGTATTCCTTTGTAATGGGACCACTGTTGTCTAAATAACATTACCCCCAAGGTCCCGTTTGACCTAATTGGGCTCCTTGTTGTTTCTAAATATACACCTTTCTTAAGCGAAACAAAATAGATATTGCAGGCATATTTAAAATCCCTATCGCCACTACAATGTCACTTTTCAGGATGTTTTAGTGGCAATTGGGGATTCACCTTATTTACAAGGCAGCTTTAAGCCTCTTAACGTGGCTTAACGCTGCCTTGTATTTAGGGTGTTGGGGTGGGAGTTTCACAGCAAAACCCATTGATTTTGATGCTGCCCCCTATTTACAAGGGTGACGTGAAGAGGAGGAAACGCAAAAATTAAGACCAGGGAAAACCTGGTCTTAACATGACGAAACAAGGAGAAATGTTTAATTTCTCCTCATTTTTGCTGTTTCCATTTGCCCTGCATTCTGCAGCACACATACAAACAGCAAAGCATCATTGATTGTTTATGTGCAGTACGGTGTCCATTCCTGCACATAAACAATCAATTAAAAAATATATGTTTTTCAATTTCTATGTGTGTTGCATTAAGCAGCACACATAGAAGTTACAAAATGCCATTCAAAGATTGTTTGGGGAGACCTTCATTTGCATAAACAATCTTGCCCTTAATGCAGACACACTTGCATTATGGTGCAAGGGTGTCTGCATTGCTGCTCGGCTGCTAAATTTAGCGTCAGCGCAGGGGGAAATGCAGGGCTGCACCAAATTGTTGTAAATATGGTGCAGCCCTGCATTTCAGAAGTGGCGAGTGTAGCGTTAAGCCAGGAAGGCTAACGCCGCACTCCGTCACTTCTTAGTAAATATGCCCCTACATGTCTCCAGGAAACTCACATGAACAACACAGGTGCCACCATTCTAGCCAAGAAATGAAGAGGTCAAATTTACCATTCTTCCTTTTTCACGTACGTCAGAGGCACATTGATCTGGGTGGCCCTGGTAGTTTTGTTTTCACTCACTTACACGGAGGCGATGTGGGGGTTAGATACATCCTCATACAGGGTTCCCTAGATGAGCAGACTATCTCTCCGCTTACCACATATGTGCCCAACACCGATGACCCTCCCTTTTTTAATACAATGCAAGACCTCCCTACGTAGGGGGCTGATTTGCCATTACTGTGGCTGAGTGACTTCAATTGTGCTTTGGACCCTCATTTGGACAGGGCTCTGGCTAGATCAGGCACAAAACTCCACATAATGACTGAGCTCCGGGAGATTATGTCCAATACAGGACTATGGACGTTTGATGTCAAAGACATCCAGGGGCAGATCTACAAGAAAGTGCGCAGCGCGGAACTGCAAGCCCTTTGGCTGCTCCATGGTGCAGCAATTTCAGAGCACAGGAATGCTAAATATTTACAATGATATGTCGCATTCCTGTGCTCTCCTCTGCTCTGGCGCACAAACAACTGTCATGCGCCGGCGCAGGCACTTTTGTACCATGGTGAAAGGATGCCTGCACCATGGCGGGGATGGTTTTTGTGCAGGAAGGGGCACCTTCCTGCACAAAAACATCACTACAGGCATTTTCCTCTTTCAATGCGTGCTGTAGAATGCAGCACGCATTGAAAGAGTAAAAAAACAAGGAGAAAAGAAAACACCTCACTATGCCACCCATATGGGAGAAGGACTCTACCACCCCAGTCACCTCATATAATTTGTTGGCTAGACTACCGCGTCTTAATGCATATTGACCAGTTAAAACCTGAAGAAGTCCATGTTTATGGACGAAATGCGTTGGCTGTGTAACCCATCAAGATCGTTATTTATAACCCTGTCTAAATAAAAGATGAATTTTTGAAGAATACACTCGGGACATGGATTGGATATGTTTTCTTGTATTGTGGTGCACTTTTATTCCTTGTAAATCTGGAAATGTGTCTCGTTCCATGGGTGTTGCGTGGGAACACCCGCAGCAACACCCATGGAGCACCCCTTTCACGCAAAGTGCTGCATGTAAAGGGGGCATATTTACAAGGACAGGAAAAGCCATGCAGGGTGGCTTTTCCTGTCCTTGTAAATATGGAGCAGGTACACGCGCCACCAGTACGTAACAAAATGTGACGTACCGGATGGTGTTGGGGGCTTGTAAATCTGCCCCCCAGATCGTAGTATATTCACCTGTCCTACTCCCACACACAAAACATATAGCATATTGGACAAGGTCGTGGTAGCTGGGTCCCCTAGGCTACATTACCTTCAGGTAGTGCTTTTGGCGTGATTCCCATCAGATCACTCTCCGGTCTGTTGCGCAGTTGCTCTTGGGGATGCACCCCTGGGGGCTCGTTATTGGAGGATGCATGAAGCTATACTGTAGGACCTGGCGGGCAGAGACTTGCGATTGCTTACCCTGATAGTTTTTCTTTTAGTTGAATTGGGGCACCGTGGGAAGCAGATCTGCAGAGTGGAAGGCACTCAAGGTGGTGCTAAAGGGCGCATTTATGGGACTGACTTGTGGGGTCCAAACACAGCTCCAGGCCGACCTTTGTGAGACAGATCAGACACTCACTCTGACCCAGGCTATACATCCACCCACCCTGGCCTTGCTTTGGAATGAGCACGACATACGAGGGCATATATATCTGACCCCTTAAAGCAGTATCGACAGTGTTTGCACCGCAAAGTAGATACATCTGGGTGCTTATTGATTTGGATTCGGTTACGGGAGCAGTCACACGCTGATGAGTTTAAACTCTCCGGGCCTCATTTATGAAAGCCTTGCGCCACCGATGCGTCACTTTTTCCCATGTTAAAAGTGACGCACCGGCGGCGCAAGCCCTTCATAAATAAGGCCCTCCGACTGGCTAGGGCAAGGGTTACGTCCAGGGTGGGTAAGGTGGAAGTGTTTCACACACAACTGTAGCGCGTATATGCAGTGGATCAGAATGTCATCGCAAATTTCTACTCTCCTTTTTTCGAAGGATTGGCTATTCCTAAATTGGAATGGGTGGCCTTTGAGGAGCTGGACTAACAATTAACACTATAGCAGCTTAGCTCGGCACTTAATAATCTCCCAAGAGGCAAAACGGCGGGTGGAAATGGGTTCCCACCTAAGGTTTACCAGGAGTTTTCAGCCAGGTCAATGCAGAATCTCCTTGAGGATGCTATGGAGGCTTCAGGACAGTGTTTTACCACCCATGATACGAGAAAGTGAGATCTAAATGTTCCTCAAACCGGGGGAGGGGGAGGGGGATGATGCTACTGACTCTTTGGCGTACAGACCTCTCACTATGATAAATACAGATGTGAAAATGCTTAGTAAGACCCTAGCTGTTTGTTTACCATCACATTAGCCACGTTTAGTTCATGAGGACCTGTGTGGTTTTATCCTGGGAAGGAGCACCGGCATGAATCTTAGGCATCTGGCATATGTTTTACATGAGACAGAACAACGTAACAAATAACTCGCACTTGTGTGCAGAGCCGGTCCTAGGCCTTCTGAGGCCTTCTGAGGCCCCGGGCGAAAGGGAAGATGTGAGGCCCCTCTAAGTGCCTTACTGCCTGCGCGAGTGCGCTTTTCCCTACTCTGCGGGGCAGGCAGGGGGCCCCCTGAGCGCGAGGCCCTGGGCAGCTGCCCATACCGCCCATGCCTAGGACCGGCCCTGCTTGTGTGGATTAAACTGGAGGAGGTTTGCTGTTGGTTAAACAATCAAATGTAAAGGTTGTTTGGAACAGAGTAAAGGCTTAAGTTTTTGAAGTCACTATTTTTTCAGAGGTGATATAAGGGTGTTAAGTTATGGAAAGCTTCCTTTCCATGGACTTTTAAAAATGTTTGCACCAGGTACAGTGTGATTACATATTTTTAAAAGGACATGTGGTACTATGCAATTTTGTGGCTGCAGCATTTTCCACAAAATTATGGATTTGCTGCACTTGTCACAAAATCCACCATCTGCTGCATGTTCTACAGATTTTAACGAACAAAAATGTGTTTCTTGCTCAGACGGATCAAAACGAACTAAAAAGGCAACAACACATGTTGCCACCCAGTGGCATTTCCATCTCAAAGGTTGATGGTCACCTTTCTTTTGCTTATTGCTGACTGCGGGTGTTAATCTGGCACCAATTAGGTGAAATATTTGCCCACACAGTGTTTGCATGTGTAAAATTGCTGAAATAATGCAGTAACACTATCACAAAAAGTACTGCATTAACCCACATATGTTTGCTTTTTTACTGCATAATTTAGTCAACCCCGCCACCTAATTTTGCCCTTCCAGCCACATACGTCCAGGAGCCTTGCTTATACAGTGTATGATACAATTTATAAATAATGACTTGCATATTCACTGTGCTTTGTGTTACAGCCTGAGACTTCATAGCATTATAAATTGACAAGTAAGGATTCGGCACTGTGCCAAGCAAGATTAAACTGTATGACTGGTCTCACAGACAACTGCAGTGATCACAATAATGAATTGATGTTTAATAAGCATTCCCAAGGATTATTTGTATTTGCATTTATTTTTTGTTTAGGGTATGTACATTTTTTTATATACAGATGGCTAAGTGTGAAAAATCCCAAAATAATTACACAATATGTTGTTTTCTTTTAGCCACTTAGGCACGTCTTTGACCACGCCACCACGGTGCCAAGAATAACAGTTGCCATACTTTTATATGCCCTTTGTCTGCTGAATGTAAATGAAGACAGCCTGGAAGCACAATAAATGTTAAAGTCGCACTACAGGCCATCTTCATTTACAAGTATTTACAAAGGCATTTGCGCCCCACTGGGAACATATGTATAAAACAACAATATCTCAATTGGATTCACTTGAGCAACAGATATATTTGCATGTACAGGACATTACAAAGAATCTGGACATAAACGGAAGAGAGACTCAAAATTTCAGTTTTTTAGAAGTGCATATAGCATTGTATATTTAAGGACAGCTGTTTATGCAAAAACAGTCAAAAAACAGCACTTGAGGCATATAATGTGTGACACACACCTTTTTTGCCACCAATCAGCCGCTTCCACGTCAAATGGCGACGCCCACCCCAGGAAAAATTGCTGCAGACTCGCGTGTACACCGACACTCCATTGCCAGTCGCGGATCGTGGTCTACTGACCAGACCACACGCCGCCCTTGAACCCCCGGACTGTGACGGCGGTACTACACCTAATACAAGGTAAGCCCGCTGCCCCGCCAGGTCCACCTTCCATGCCTCCTCCCCTCCCCCCGCCCGCTGCCACCACCCTTCGACTTGTTGCCTACCGGCTCCTCTTTTCATTTGCAGGTATCCTGTTGGGACCTTAGCAGTGGATCCTTCGACCCTGCCATACTTGTCCCACAAGTACTTCAATTAAAACACGGCCAGAACGGGGCTCCGTCTCTGTGCCTTCTCCCTAGTACACGTAAATGCTCCACCTTGCGCCCCTTCCCGCTGACATTCAATTCACGTCCTCTTCTCACTGACCTCCCCCTCCCTGCTCCTTCTAGGCATCATCGAGTGGACACACTGAATCCAAGAAGTGCCCTCGTTATTTATCCATCACCTTTTGCATTTCTGGACAGAACGGGGACCCGCTTCTGTGCCACCACCTACCTGTAAGTTCTAACCATTTTCACACTGTCTTCTATCCTCACATCCTTCCACCACCTCTAACCTGCCTCCTCCTGCCTCTCTCGTCTCGGTATTCTTTTGGACCTACAAAGTGGATTGTGCTTCCTCAACCCAGCCACATAACACGAACCACTATTGCCCTTGATCCTGAACAGGGCTACTCATCTGAGCCTTCACCTTCCTGTAAACGGTTTGTTTTCAATTGCCCCTTATCTTCTTCTTTACCCCCCATTTTTACCACACTCCGCCCTGATTTCCTTTCTCCCCCTTACATCCCTAGTGTTCTGGCCTTGGACCTCACGAGCCTGAACGTCTCCAGTGTAGGTTCCCTTCCATCGTGACGCCCTAGCGGTACCCCTTCGAGGTACCAACATCAGACACTGCCCTATATCCAGTGGCCTCATCATAAGGTTAAAGTTGGTTACACACCCCCCTTTGGTTTCACCCTCTCCTTCGCAGTACCAACATCAGACACTGCCCTAAATCCTGTTGTCTCATCATAAGGTTAAAGTTAGCTCCACGCCCCCCTTGGGTTTCACCCTCTCCTTCCCCTTTCCTTTCCCTTTTTTCCCCCAGCCCCCCCCATTCCCCTCCTTTCCTCTCCCGACCATCCCGCTCTATCATTCTCTACCCTTTACTCTACCCCTGTCTTCTTCTCCCCCTCCCTTCCCCTTTCACTTCCGCCTTCCCTCCTTTCCCCTCCTCACTCCCCGTACCTACCTCCATTACTCCACCCACCTAGTCCCCCGTCACTCCACCCACCCAGTCCCCTGTTTCTCCGGCGATGCCCATGCACTGCATACCTGACTTCACCCCCAGTCCCTTACCTGCCCCTTCCTTCCCTTACAGCACTCACCTTATCCGGCAACCCGGTCCTGATGAAGATCCTAACTCGATAGGATCGAAACGCCGTTGACCCTCAATACAGTGCGACTCATGGCGCATTATCTTCTTTGGTTCCTAATCTAATAACAATTATTCATTCACTAAGGAGGAACCAACAACTTTGTATATACTGTTTTTTCACTGTGTCACTTTGCGTGCTTCGCTGTTTTCACCCATATGTCACTTGCGCCATCACCTTTTGTCTAACTATCACGTAGTCCACAAAGCCTCCTTGGGTTGCCACCACACTGTATGCCTCCAGTGCTGTTTTTTGACTGTTTTTGCATACAAATCTGTCCTTAAATATACGATGCTGTATGCACTTCTAAAAAACTGAAATTTTCAGTCACTCTTCTTTTTATGTCCAGATTCTTTGTAATGTCCTGTACATGCAAATATATCTGTTGCTCAAGTGAATCGAATTGAGATATTGTTGTTTTATACATATGTACACCCAGATCTAAATATGGTCTACGGGTTATACTCCTGTTGCTTTTCCCTCCACTGGGACAAACCCACAGCCCCCAGGGTGATGCGGCCCGCACTTAGACCCATGTGGGCAAAGGCCACTGGGACTCTTCCCCAGTATGTTTGGCATGGTATTAGACCTAGATACACCACTGTCTGACAGGGATTGGACAGGGGTTAACGAACGAACACATACTGTCTCCTGTAATGCTCGTTTTCAGTTGGTACACAACAACTTTTTCACAGGATTTATCTCACACCAAGGGCTCTACACTGTTTATCCTTGACACGTCCCAATAGCTGTCCCTGATGTGGTACAGATGGGGCTGACTTTTTGCACTTAGCCTGGCTTTGCACTTTGGTGCAGGCATTTTGGCGTCAGGTCGTAGCTGATATTGTACGGACCACCTTTCTACAGATCGTCTCTTCATCCCAGTGCTGTCTGTTAGGTAATATCAAGCGGCCAAGGGGGAGGAAACTGTGATACACATTTTTACAATTGGTATTAGTATTGGTTAGACACAGGGTCACCATTACATGGATGAGTCACGGAGTGCCTGATGTAACACACTGGTACAGGGACATAATGGGGTGGTCACTCGCAGAAGAAATTCATATGAAAATGCATAGACGTGATGACAAATTAGCAGAGGATCTAATGGATTGGAGAGACCTATGCGATATCCTCCTCAATACTACATCAGGTTGATCTTCTTCAGGAAGTGAAGAGCTTATGATAGTGGGGAGGAACTTATGGATGGTGGGTCTGCGGCGGTACGTGCTGAGGGGGGGGGGGGCGAGTTCAAGTCCAGTGGGGTAAGGCCCGATGTCCTATTGAGGAGCCTGCTGTATCTGGTGTTATTAACAATGTCATATGTAAAATTGTACATGGTTCTTTGTGTATCCCTTCCACCGTACATACCACTACTTGCTGCCTGGATATTTGTACTGAGTTGTAAAATGGAAAAATAAAGGTTTAAAACACAAAACTTAAAAGAATCTCTGACAGCTAGCATAGTCTCACATATGTGGAAATGGGCCATGTCCCTTTTCTTAGAAAAGCATCTCTGGACCCCTCAGATCTCAATGATTTCAGACCTATATTAATTTAACTGGGCGAACAATAGCTCCTGGAACCTTTTCAGGATGGCTTTAGATCAGGCAAAAGCACCAAGTCAGTGGATACTGGTTACATTTCAGTCTTGGTCTTAATAAACCTTTTGGTGACGTTTGACACCATTAATCATGCTATCTTAATTTCTAGGCTCAGGTCCATTGGCATCTCAGGAACAGGTCCGATGTGGCTGACATCCTATTTAGCAAACTATCAGCAAATTGAGGCAACACTCCTATACAAATCTGAAGCTTGAGCTCTCAGTTGTGTTGTACCTCAGTTGTATTCTATCAGCCCTTTTATTTACTTTCAAATGCATCCTGGAACTCAACACAGACTGGGACAAAATTGTATATGTATGCAGATGACACTCCATTGAGCTTTGGGTTGGCTTGGGACACTTCAGCTACCCTGGCTGTGTCCCACAATCTTCATCTTGTACAGTGGTGGTTGTCACAAAACTACTTCAAGTTGAATCCATCTAAGACCAAACTAATGATTGTCCCTTATAGAGAATTTTACATGAAATCCCTTCTTGACCTACTGTAATGGGTAATTGTTCCCCAAGAGTGCTTGACTGTGCAGACCGAGGACATCATATCTTGATGTCCCTCTTTCATTTGAGATATATATTTCGTAAGTTTCAAGCACACATTTTATTTCAGTTAAAAACAATTCGAAATGTTCAATTTTTAGGTCACAAATTCCACCTAAATGTTTTTGTTTAATCTTATCTAGACTTTAGTAACTGTACCTAATTGTCCGCTTCAGTTATATCCCTTAGTCCATTCCATTGATTCAAAACTCAGCAGTCTGCAGGATTTGCAAGTTGCCTGGATCTCAACCTATCCTCTTTTTCTTTAAGGCAATGGTCATAGCTCTTGGACCATTTAACAAAACGTTGAAGACTTTAAAATTGTATTGCTACCGAATACAGCTGGCATTAGGCCTCTCTGAACCTAAGGTCCAATGATCAATTCCTGCTTAATGTTCCTATAAAAAGAACAGTCGCTTTTGTTGATCATGGTTTCATAGCAGCTGCTGCTATGAAGTGGAACTCTCTAAATCAACCCTTTTCATCCATTAAATTCTGAAAGCTCCTGAAAATGTTCTGTTTTACCATTTAAGTCTCCTCAACCACTGTATGTAATCCTTTTTCTTCCCAGAGTCCTCTGGTGCGGATCCCTGAGATAGGTTATACTGCCCTATCCAAATTGCAATTCCTCCATTTCTCCCTATGGAACTTTCCCAATCCAACATGGTAGTCTGATTTCCTGTGAAGTATTTCCTGCCCTGTACATATTTAAGGAATAGTTTCTGTTCACTCCTTGCATTGCAAAGCTTCCTGGTCTCCTGTGGTGTGTTCCAACTCTCCAGTCCTTCCTTAGGCACCTCTGAGAATTGACTGCCTCCATCCTGTTAGTTTGCTTTTTTCTCCAGTCATCTTCTTATGGTTTGAATCCCCCACCTCTGCCATGTTCACAAACTTGAAGTCTCTTCAGCATCCAGAAGTCATCTTGGAAGATTTTTGCCCTCTTGCTTTTTGCTTCCTACTGGGGCCAATTCCCGAACACACTTTCTGTTTAGGTGCTTCCTGTGTCGGCAGCAATATGGCTACTGTAAGTAGTCGCCCATACCTCTGGCAGTCAATAACTGGTAGTCAATAACTGTGAAAATCTGGGCCTCTGGTCCAACCTGCAGCCAAAGAATCTCCATGGGATGTCAGCTCCATGACAATTAGACCACGACAAGATACTCAAGTAGGCAAAACTCAAATTCCTATTATTTCAAAATAATATTCTTCCTCCCCAAGAAATCCTAGAGCCAAAAGGAACTATATAGGGCGAAACAACTCCCAGACTCTGATTGTTGGAGATGCAGCCACAAAACATGTGACTTATTAGACATGTGAGGTTGTTCGACCGAACACCCGTTATGGACAAACGTATGGGATATCCTAGCAGTAGTGAGTGAAATTTGTGCTCCTCCATCCTTACATATGGCCCTCCAAAATGGTACGGCAGACATTACTAGTTTGTTCCATTATCATCACAGGCGGCTGGCTAAGACTCGGGCTGTGGCCAAACTACGTATTCTTTGACACTGGTATCAAACTACTACACCCTCGGAGCATGAGTGACTGCTGGAACTACAATGTGTCCCCCAAAGAGAACATGCAGCATATAAGATTAAGGATAAGCCAAACATATGTGGTACAATATGTGTCCTCTTTCTTACATACTGGGATTCTAATCACCCTTGGTAGCCTTCCGATATTCCGATATGCATGTAAGATCCAATCAAAGAGCCTGAAGGAAGGGTGACCGATCTCTCTTAAAAACCCCAAAAGCTCCTCTGCCAATCCATCAATACGCAAAAATAGGTGAGGAGATTCTGAACTAGTTGGTGGACCAACAATGGGTGAACCTGTGCATATTCTTCCTTCTGCACTTTCCCTTTCTGGCACAAACTTACACGTATTGCATTAGATCAATAGATGCCGTTATATCATAGCGTGCCAACCGTAGCACTATGGGATCTGACAAGCTTCATCATGTCAACCTAGCTAAGAGACTACCATACTCCAAAACATAACGTGGCCTTTTTGCACTTCATTTATCTTTTTCCTTTTTATCACTAGGAGCCAGCCCGAAAACCGTCTCAATTTCATTCTCCAGTGGGAACCTTCTTTGGCTAATTTTGTTTTCTCCAAGCCCACACAGTTACGATCAATATTGTTCATATGACTTGTACAGCGTATGTCTTGTGCAAACTGTTCAATATTGTGCCATGTCACTTGCTATAGACCTAAGTGCATTGGAAAACTGTGTTGTACTTGTTTATTCTTATATGTTAGTACACAAATGTTTTTTACACCCAAGCAGTTTTTAACATGAGCCACTACTTTCTCCTACCCATGAAGGTCATTTAGGGGTCACCAGGGGTCGCAGCTGCGGCCCCCGGCTTGCCCTTTCCACCTGTAGCACTGCCTTTGCGACCCCTTGCTTTAGAGGTGGCAAATTCAGTGCCAGTAACACAGGGGCAGCTAGGGCTCAACTCTCTTTTTTTTCTGTCAATTTTTTATTACACTAATAGTGAATAAATAAAGCATATTATTCACTAATGTCGTAATGAAAATGGAGAATAAAAAGCTGGAATAGCCTTTCCTTGGCAGCTGAGGTAAGTAAATAATGCTTTTAAATGGGTGTTGCCCCGGTTACTTACCGGTAATCTTCATTACTCCGAGTCCATGTCTTCCTCGCCACAGTAATTACCCATGAGCCTCCGGCTCCACACAGAACTCCAAGTATAAAAAAATCGCTCTAGTCTCCCTCTCCCTCCTCCAAGATGGCCCCCAGTGGCTCCAGCCAATCCTATAAAGGGATACAGATACAGCCAACCGACCTGAGAAACCAAGCCGCAGACATGAAGCCACCACCAGGGCCGGGAGGGAAGGGAAACTATACTGTGGCGAGGAAGACATGGGCTCGGAGTAATGAAGATTACCGGTAAGTAACCGGGGCATTACCTCCTCGTCCTGTCTTCCTCGCCACAGTAATTACCCATGAGCCGATACCAAAGCAATCAGCTTCATGCAAGGAAAACACTCCACATAAATCATGTAGAGAACATATCCAAACAAGAGGTACAAATATCCCACAGAAATATACACCTCAAGGAATCCCAGCCGACATTACAGAAGAGGCAAAGGAAACAGAAACCCAACCAGAATCCGAAGGGGATAACGGGACCTGAAAGTATGCGGGGACGACCAAGCGGCCGCCCGGCAAACATCCACCATGGACACCCCCTCAAAAGCGGCCCACGATACAGAAACAGAACCGGTGGACCGACCCTGATCAGTAAGAGGGGGAAGAACAGAAACAGTCAAGCCAACAGCATGGCCTCCTTAATCCAACTATCGACAGTGGACAGGGAGGGCTACAGGCCCTGAGGAGACAAACCAAAATTGACAAACAAAAAGTCAACCATACAAAAGGAATGAGTGCATGAGAAATAAACCAGCAATGCACGACTCACATCCAACAGGCGGAGAAGGTAATCCGCATCCGAGGAAGGACAGGACAAAAAATTGGAAGAACCACTTCAGCAGAACGGTGAAAATAAGAATCCACCCCAGGAACAAACATAGGATGAGGGCGCAAGACTACACGATCAGACAAAATGACCAAAAAAGGAGCAGACCGCAGGAAGGCACCCAGCACACCAATACGCCTTGCAGAAGCAATAGCCACAAGAAACACCACTTTGAGTGCCAAGAACTTCAGGCCCACCGACCCCAAAGGCTCGAAGGAGCCGACAGCAAGGAACGCAATACCAGAGTAAGGTCCCAAGGAGGAGAACATAGGAAAGGACGGGGACGTGGCAAAGAAAGCGACTTAAAAAGCCGAGCCATCAAAGGATAAATACGAACCAAAGGCAGGACATGAAAAAAGCCCGAATGGTGGCCCAACGAGCCCTGAGAGTGGAAACGGCCAAGCCCAAAAGGAAACCATTAAGTAAAAAACCCAGAATCCGAGCAGGGTCCAAAGAAGCCAACGACAGCCTGTGACACATACATCAAGAGGCAAAGAAATCCCAATGCTTAGCGTAGGATACAAGAGCAGAAGGCCTCCGAGATAGCTGAAAGACGCCAGCCACAGACATAGAACAACCTCCACGCATCAGAGAATCCCACACAAGAGCCAGGCCCGCAGACCCATGGAACGTAACACAGGTAGAGGAAGAAGAAGACCCAACAGAGGGCAAGGCACGAATGGCAAGGCACACCCTGGAGACACAGCCAATTCCAACAGTAGGGGATATCAAGGGCGATGGTACCAACCCAGAGCAATCAGAAGTACAAAGGATACCTCCCTCTCGATCTTTTGCAAGACCACCGGAAACAGGGGAACAGGGGGAAAAGCATACAACAGGCCCCTCGGCCGAAGGAACGACAGAGAGTCCACCAACCAAGCATCCTCGCAAGGCACAATCGTGCAAAAGCAGCGGAATCAGGCACTAGCCCGGGAAGCAAAGAGGTCCACAATCGGAGACCCAAACAACCTCCGCAACCCCATGAACATCAAACGTGTGAGGGACAAAGACCCCATGGAAGGAAACACCAGGCTCAGAAATTCCGCCACAGTGTTTGCCGGACCCGGCAGGTAAATGGCAGACAGGGACGCCAGGTACACCACGGCCCAACAACAAAACAGACGGCTGAGGCAACTGAGGGAACGAACCCTGCAACCCCCTTGACGGTCCACATAAGACCACACCACCTGACTGTCCGTCCGGACATGCACATGGAGACCCCGAAGAAGATCCGAGAATCCAGCAGAACTAAAAGGACGGCCTTCAGCACCACGCAGTCGGAGGAACACGACAACACCGACTGAGGCCAAACCCCCTGAGTCGCCGAATCCCCCAGAGCAGCACCCCAACCCAGCAGGCGGGCATCGGAAGTGACCACGCGGGTGAGAATAATCAGAAAGGGGCGGCCCCCGGACAGATGACCCTCGACCAACCACCAACACAGGACCACCCGAACATCCACTGACATAGGGACCAAAACACCCATATCGAGAAAAGAGGGGTCCCAAATGCGACCAAAAGTGGGAACACCACCGGGTACATGTGGAGGCGAGCCCATGGCATCGTCAATAAAGAGGCCGATATCATACCCTGAACCCTCAACCACAGGGTTACAGGACGAGAATGCTCCAACAACAGGGGACGAACAGCAGACATCAGGGACAGAATCCGGGGAGGGGGCAGGAACACCATCCCCAAAAGAGTCACGAACAGAACCCCAACGAAAGTCAATCCCCGTGTAGGAACCAGGAAGGACTCCGGCATATTCACGAGGAAACTGTGATGCCCCAGGACATGGAACACACTCCGGACATGAAACTCCGCCATAGAAAGAGAAGAAGCAGAATCAAAGTGTCGTCCAGATAAGGAATATACACTAATGCCCTCCCCATGCCAGAGTCCAACAAGAGGAGCCAGAACCATAGTAAAGGTCCCGGGAGAAGAGCAGAAACCAAAAGGCAATACCTGGAACCGGTAAAGACGACCCAGGACGCAAACCGGAGAAACCGCTGAGAGACGGGATGAAACAGGCACATGCAGACAAGCATCTCCCAAGACCAAAGACGCCAGGAAACACCCCGAGACACCAGAGGAAGGATCAACTGTAGTGAAACCATATCAAAACACTGGCGCGGTACGAAAGCATCGATCCACACCAGGTCCATCACAGGACGAAGATCCCCGGAGCGTCCGGACACAATAATATGGGATGGAACATCAACATATCGCTGGGCACAGGAATCACTGCATGTCTGGTCAACAGGGAAACAAATGCCTTCCAAATTGCCAACCGCCTTAGAGGGTCTCTGGGACAAGGCGTGGATCTGAAACAGTCTGGGGGAGTCCGGGTAAACCCAAGAAGAACACCCTCTGAAACCACTTGAAGAACCCATTGGATTGACACAGTCTCATGCCAAGAGCCCATGAATCAAGTGAGGCGACCCCCAACCGGACCAACACCAGGAGCGATCCATGTAAGCCCAGCACGGCCCCTCTACTAGAACGACCAAAAGCATGCTGGGAATCAAAGGCACGGAAGCAACCAGTACGCTCAGGAGCAATGAGCATACGGCCCACTGCAGTATGAACCAACATGTCATCCAAAGGAGGACCAAGCAAAAGAACACCCGAAAAAGGGATCACCACCAGGAGACACCACTGCGCAGCATCAGCCTTCCAGGAACTAATCAACAACTGACGCCTGGCAGCGACAGACGCCCCAGCGGCCGAAACCGCCCACCCCCAATGAATCAAAGGAAACATCAGACATCAGGCGTACATGCTGCTCCAGCATCTCCAGATCAGAAGAAACATCCTCCCCCAGATCCAACATACAGCCACAGAATGAAAACCCATGAGCAAAGACTGGATCTCCACATTACGGTCAACAGGGACAGCAGAAGAAACCACCGAATCAACAGTCCCTTGATAAGACCTGCTGGCCATCAAGGAATCAACCACCAACGAGGAGGGGCAGTACACAGCAAAATCCTGCAGGGGTTTCCCCTAGCAAAAACGCGGAAAAGGAACCCTTGTCCACAACCATCCACACAAACTCCAGAACCTACAAAACTGAAGAATGAAGGGGCAATGATCCAGGCTCAGGGCGCTGATACGGAGAGAATAAATCATCAGCAAGAGGTGACACAGAATCAGGAAAACACCAAATGCTTGTGAATGTGCCCAAGGACCAACGTAAGAACGGCCCCTTGCACAAAGCGTCCATAACAACAACCCCCTCCTCAGCGTCCGAATCAACAGCAGGAATGTCATCAACTCAGGCCCACTGCACAGCAGGAACCGGCTCCTGACACTGTAAAGCAGCAGCCACAGCAAAGTCAACCATGCGCTGCAACAACTCCATAAAGGGAATCGTCATCCCAGAAGTAGAACTCACCGAGGAGGAGGCAGGATCAGGCACGGCAGAAGCATCACGCCCCATGACCACTCGAACAAACACAGGCATATGTGAAAACCAAACGCTGGGTAAAACAGGACCCTAGGTCGCTAGGCAACCGTCCCAATCACCATAACACACGCCCCCTACTAGAATAAGAGCGCATGCAAACCGGCGCGCTTCGCCTAAATCCAAAACACACGTCTGAGCACATCTCGCCCATCGACAAGCAACAACACACAGACGCGTCATAAAGTAAGCGGAGGGAAGAGGAACCGCCGGCCCCGAACATCACCGCACCCGGCCGCGCCAAGTTAGCTCAGCATGGCGCGCGGCCGGGAAAGAGCAGTCCCGTAAACGGCTCCGCTCAGCAGGACCACAGGAGCCCCGACATAGCGCGAGGTCCAAAGCGACCGAGCACAAACAAACAAACAAGCGCCCCCAAGGTCCACTACAGCAGGACACGGAGCGCGGAGGCAAACGAATGGGGAATAAAATCAAGTAAAAATTTACAAAAGGAAATATATTGTATCAAGAAACAATAAAAACGACATTACATCCCCCACCGAAATACCCAAGGCCAAAAAGGGGCAGCTCAAGCAAGACCCCAGCCTTCAAGAAACAACAACAATCACTCATCTGACCAGCAGGGAACACAGCACTCGGAGAAGTGCAGAAAAAAAGAACAGGTCGGTTGGCTGTATCTGTATCCCTTTATAGGATTGGCTGGAGCCACTGGGGGCCATCTTGGAGGAGGGAGAGGGAGACTAGAGCGATTTTTTTATACTTGGAGTTCTGTGTGGAGCCAGAGGCTCATGGGTAATTACTGTGGCGAGGAAGACAGGACGAGGAGGTAATGTGTGCGTGCTTGCAGGTGAGAGTTTGTTTATCTGCGAGAGAGTGTATATGTGTGGATTTTAAGGGTATGTGTAAGCATGTGTGTGAGTGAAAGTGGAGGTCAAAGAGCGTCTGGTGTCACTTCCGCTACTCCTGTCATTTGGGTGAATTGACGTCCAAGCTCCTACCTCCATACACGAGGCACTCCTTTCTCCCAGGAGGTGCTCTCCCTGCTTCCATTTCCTCTCAGATACAGAGACACTGGGGAACCTCTGCTGGTCAAGGGGAACCTCTGCTGGTCAAACGCCCTTGCTGCCCTGACGACCCTGTGTCCTGCTGGAGCCTTTGTTTTCTGCTGCTTGCCCTCCCGCCTCCCGCTGCCCGACTCCATTGACACCTCGGAGTACGGAGGTGGCCGAGAGGAGTGCGGTCGAGGGAATCGGGAACTACATTTCCCAGAAGTCCAAGCGGCGCACGCCGCGTCACCAGCGCGCCTGGAGGCGCTGAAATAGCGCATCACCCCGGTCGAGGGGGGGAACCTCTGCTGGTCAAACGCCCTTGCTGCCCTGACGACCCTGTGTCCTGCTGGAGCCTTTGTTTTCTGCTGCTTGCCCTCCCGCCTCCCGACTCCATTGACACCTCGGAGTACGGAGGTGGCCGAGAGGAGTGCGGTCGAGGGAATCGGGAACTACATTTCCCAGAAGTCCAAGCGGCGCACGCCGCGTCACCAGCGCGCCTGGAGGCGCTGAAATAGCGCATCACCCCGGTCGAGGGGGGGAACCTCTGCTGGTCAAACGCCCTTGCTGCCCTGACGACCCTGTGTCCTGCTGGAGCCTTTGTTTTCTGCTGCTTGCCCTCCCGCCTCCCGCTGCCCGACTCCATTGACACCTCGGAGTACGGAGGTGGCCGAGAGGAGTGCGGTCGAGGGAATCGGGAACTACATTTCCCAGAAGTCCAAGCGGCGCACGCCGCGCACCAGCGCGCCTGGAGGCGCTGAAATAGCGCATCACCCCTGTCGAGGGGGGGAACCTCTGCTGGTCAAACGCCCTTGATGCCCTGACGACCCTGTGTCCTGCTGGAGCCTTTGTTTTCTGCTGCTTGCCCTCCCGCCTCCCGCTGCCCGACTCCATTGACACCTCGGAGTACGGAGGTGGCCGAGAGGAGTGCGGTCGAGGGAATCGGGAACTACATTTCCCAGAAGTCCAAGCGGCGCACGCCGCGTCACCAGCGCGCCTGGAGGCGCTGAAATAGCGCAACACCCCCGCCTCGCGGGACGCCGGGCGAAGCCCGGGCAAAGGGCGGGCCGTCTGAGGCCGTCCGAGGTTGGCCAAGGTTGGGTTGGGCCTGGTCTCTTGGCTTGCTGCTCTAGAACTGACGCCTCTGCATATCAACACTTCTCTGCAGATTGCTACATAAGTTTCTTTTTTTTTCTTTGGTTGTGTATAAAGAGTATTATGCCTCCTAAAAAGTTAACCACTCCTAGCAACTCTATTGAGAACTATCTGGTACAAGTTGTTGAAAAAATTAACAACGACAGAAGAGCTTCTTTGGGAATAGACTCATCTACCCAATCCCCCTTTATTGACATCGAGGCAGATGATCCCTTTGGCCTTCAAATCAACACTAGCACTAATAGTGCTACACCTGACTCGTTTCCGGATACTATCATTATACAGCCCAGTGGTACTGTTGCTGGACCTGAAGACCTTAGTGTCAACAAAGTACTGACTGATATAACTATTAGTCATGATCCTTCCACCTCCCCTCCAGCACCCGTTCTGGGTAAACGGGAGTGTCTCAGGTCAGCTAAGAATAAAGTTGCAAACCCCCCGAGGAAACACTCTGAGGAAGAGGAGCCTGACCTGACTAATGAGGCGTATGTCACACTTTCAAATGTTCAATTTAATAAACTACTGACTCTGATGGACACTAAAATCAAAGGTGTGGTCAAACCCCTGGTTAGCAAAATAGATAAGTTAACTTCCGAGGTTAACCGACTGGAATGTCTATTACAGAAAACCATGGGAGAGATAGTGAAACTTCCGGAAAATGTCTCTGCCAAGTTAGAGGAATCTCTAAACAAATCAGTAACTACAGCTATCAGTGGACTCATCCCTCCCCCTGTATCAAACCCCCCAATGGCAAGTAATAGTACTCTCCCTGGTGATTCCCATATTGCCCCGATCCCTGCTCCTGTTGTTGAAGACCCATTCACTGAAAAAGGGACTTTCGAGCTTGTGGTTGAAGCATCCCCATTGGTACTTGTCCTTGCTAACGTTCCTCCCTTGGCTCAAGGTGAGCGGGAAACAACATCTTCTCTAATAAACAAATCCTTATCATGGCTAACCAACAACATGGTAATCACTCCCTGGGGAAAGCAGCAACTCTCTGAAGAGCTCGTCAATGCAAGAAGGGTACAGTGGATCGGGGACAGGGTGAAAAAGTTCAAAGGGGAGTGCGTCGTTCTCCACTTCTCTGACCCTGGGGTCTTGCCTAACATCTTACCTAACATTTTACCACCACAAAGGCGAACATCTTCAATCGTTCCATTGACTTTGGACTTCTTCTATCCTAGAAAGGGAAGTGGTCCAAACTCAAGTATTTTAAGAACCAAATGGAACATTGTGACCAAGAGGGGGAGAAAGGATGTTGCTTCAGTGGACTGGGGCTTGGGGTTGGAAAATCGTTTTTCTGCACTTTCTAACTTAAACGATTGCGATTGACAACCATCCACTTGTAATTCTATCCCCTTGCCCCTCTGTGACAAGAGTTCTTCTGATCTAGACTGTAATTTAATAACAAATAGCCCCCAGGGGTTTCTGATTGATGATCCACCAGGGCTACCTAACGTTATAACCATAAATCAGGTTACTGGGGGTAGGACGTTACACAAGCCTATTACAAATCCCTGTACTCTTATGACATCTAATTCAGGGAATCTTTTGTCATGGAATGTGGCTGGAATATCTTCCAAAATGGACAGCGCTGACTGGTTTGAATTTATTAACAAGTACGACCTTTGTATCTTTCAAGAGACTTGGGCGTGTGAACCTATTTTTGCATTGGGATACGTAAATTTTCATGTTCCTGCTATCAAGGGACCAAAAGGGCGGCCGATGGGGGGCCTTATCATATGGATTAGGCAGTCTTTAAAAATTGCTGTAAAATGTGTGGAACTTGACCAAAAAGATATCCAGCTTATCAGATTGACTAGTGATTTACCCATCTCCATAGACATTTATAACATCTATGTAAGAGGTGGCAGCAAAGGCAAATCTGAGGTTCTTATGTGTCTTTTTACACTTCTTGAGACACAATCTGCAGGGAAAAACATACTAATTGCAGGTGATTTGAACCGGACATTCGAACCTCTCATCACTGGTGATTCTCCTCTGGGAGCAGAGGAAGATAAGCTTTGGGACATCCCCACACTAGATTCCCCACCGATAACTCGGTGGACGGCTGACATCCTAGGTCTAAACGCTATGTGTTTGGAGCATGGGCTACGAGCCTTGAATGGCCGAACCCAATCAGATCGTGTTCCCGCCATGACGTTTAACAATGGGCGTAGTAAAAGTCGCATTGACTATGTCATCTGTAGTATATCGATTTGGTCATCACTCAGTGACATGGTAGTAACAGCTAGGATAGAAAGCGACCATGACCCGTTATGTGTTTCACATAATTGGTGGACACCTAACGTAATTGCTCCAAACCCTTGTGACCAACTTGTGCCCCCAACGATCACGCCATCCAATAACATGCGTAGGCTAAGGTGGTCTGGTGTTAAGACTGACCAGCAGGCCCTGGAAAAGATAGGAGCAGCGGCAGACAAGGCCATTCTGGCATTGGAAAATATTGCTGGATATGCACAGGGACATGAAGACATTACCATAGTTCATATGACTCTTTTTAATGAAGTCAAAAATTTCTTCTTAAAACCTGCACGAAATAATAGGGCTCGTCCATTTAAATCAGCAAAGCGGTACAATCAAGATTGCAGGGCAGCAAGATTTAAATTAGGAGCCACAATCAAAAGTAATAATTTGAGTGAGATTCGGTCTGCCAGGAAGCACTATAAAAACTGCATTGCCAGGGCAAAAAGAGATTGGGACGAAGACCACTGGCAGAAACTGAGATGTGCAAGTGAAAGTAAACACTCTAGACAATTTTGGCATATTGTCAAATGGGGCCACAATAGATCTCCAGAGACTCCCAACAATAATGTCCCTCATGATGCTTGGGTTAAATTTTTCAGCGAGCAGTACTCTTCCAGGGATCAGCTCGTTGATAACTCTAGCCCAATATATCTGTTCGCAGACGAAGACATCTTTATGCAGAGCGAAGTCCTGACTGCCCTGAAATCTGTGCACAGGGGCCGTGCCCCGGGTAATGACGGAGTTCCGGCGGATGTCTTTTTAAATGACACCGACAGGTGGAGCAAGTACATCTGCCTTCTACTAAACCATATTGCCAGGGGCGCAGAAATCCCGGTATCCTGGCGGGGTGCTGTCATTATCCCAGTATATAAAAAGAGGGATCGTGCCCAACCCTGTAATTACCGCCCAATCAGCCTAATAGACACGGTTCAAAAAGTGGTAGGACGTGTAATTATTAATAACTTGCTTGATTGGGCTGAGGAGCAGAACGTCTTATCTCCTTTTCAGGCTGGGTTTCGCAGACCAACCAGCACTGTGGACCAGGTCTTCCGTTTCCAATTGATACAATGGCGGACCGCGGATGCAGTCTCTACGCAGCTTTTGTTGACCTACGGGCTGCATTCGACCTGGTGCCGAGGGCAAATTTGTGGGAGGTGTTGGCAGCTCTGGGGGTCCCGATGACTATTTTAACTTTGATCATGAGACTCCATGAGGGCACTTATGCTAAGATCCAATGGGGTGGTTACGGCAACGATACTATTGACTTCCCTGTCGAGCGTGGGGTTCGACAGGGCTGTTCAATGGCACCGACATTGTTTACTCTTTTTATAAACGGAATTGTCCCCCGTATGCAAGCTGAGCCCGTAGATGCTCCCTCACTCGCAGGTGCAAAAGTTCCTATTTTAATGTTCGCAGACGACACCTTAATTTTATCAAAATCCCCTAGCGGTCTGCAAAAGGCATTGGTAATTTTTGACAAATTTTGTAGTGACCATGGCTTGGAGGTAAACGCAGCTAAAACAAAACTCATGGCTTTTAATCCTTGCAGGAATTTCAAATCCAAAATATCCATGAGTGGGCGTTGCCTTGAAGTAGTTAATTCTTTTACTTACTTGGGGATACACATTTCAAATGATAACAGATGGAACCACCACTTAAATCTTGCAGTATTAAGACATAAACAACTGGCTGGTACCATCATTAAGGAGCACAGGAAATCCTTAACTAAACCAATCAAACCGCCATTAATCATATACGAGGCTAAGGCAATAGGGTCAGCACTGTATGGGGCAGAGCTGTGGGGGCAAGAAAACCTCCAGGAGCTACAGATGTCAGAGAATAACTTCCTCCGAAAACTAACTGGCACCCCACAGAGCAGCCCCCTCTTGCCACTCAGATATGACCTTGGCAGGAAGGAAATCTCGGCAATGTGTAAACTCCGACCGATATTATATTGGCGTAGAATCTGGACCACCCCTGAGCTGTCACAATATGCAGAAGGATTTGCTGATGTGATCAAAGCAGACCGATTTCATAAAATCGGATGGTTTAGATCATTAAAAATAGCATTAAGTGAACTAGGGTTAAGCGAACTCTGGTCCGATCCAACCGGGTCATCCTTCCCATCCAAGTTGTTCATAAAAAACCTTTTCTGGGAACAGGCGGAGAACAAGAGTCTTCTTAGCAATAATAACGGGTCTATGACGACTGCCTTCCTTGAAGCTAAACTGTTTCCGATGTTTGAAATTTACTGGGATATTATAACTAAACCCATGGATAGGAAACTGTTTTTCCAAATGAGGGCTGGCTCTTTACCTCTGAGTAGTTTAACATCAAAATGGAGAAATGGAGGTCCAGCTATTTGCCCAGTCTGTGGGGAAGGAAAAGAAACGTTGGGTCACTTCTTGTTTGCCTGTCATGCATATTCTGTTCCTAGACGTGTTTGGTTGGCTCCCATGTGTAGAAATCTGGGTACTAAAAGTAGCATGGTAGCTCTACGCATTGTTAAATCTACCTCCTTAAACTGGATTATTATAGCGACTGCCAAGTACTTGGGGTGGGCGTGGGTAACTAGGCAGAGATTGCTAGCAGGGTGACTACTCTCTGCCTAGCCGAACAGAGACTGCTAGTTTAACTATTGTCTGTTCCCATGCTAGGTGTCTATCTGACGAAAACATTTTTACATTGATTTTTAACTGTGAAATAGGATTTCTTCTAAATATGACTTTTTACTATATGAACTTTGCACCTTTGATTGTAAATAACAGGATGAAATGTTATTTTAAAACTGTCTTTTTAACGTGTATTGTGCTTAAGTCATGTCCGACTTTGTAATTTAATTGTATTTTATTATGTGTTTGTCTGCTTTTATGAGTAATACTCGAATAAAGCACTTTTGAATTTGAATTTACAGAGACACTGCTTCCTCCCTCCTTCCCCAGCTCCCTGTCAAACACCGCTTTCTCCCTGTTTTTCCCTCTGTGGAACCGAACACCTAACTCATTAAACCGATTCTAGTCTCCTTAGGGAGAGCATGATTAGTCACGAATAGAGCAGTTCAATCACTCAAGTCTATTTTTTTAAACAATATTTTATTTTTCTTGGACACAAAGGGCAAATATTAATTCAAATAAAAGTTTACGCAGCCACTCCAGGTCAAAACACTTACAGTTCCCCTTTTTCGAGGCAGACAATATTCGGAGCACGCATCATTACAATTAAACTGGGATTATCATATCCCACAGGACAGCCAGAGTTAAACACAGCAATAAGAGACGGACTACAGAGAGGGGGCGAGGGAGAGAGAGAGAGGAGAAGGAAAGCAGTCGGGAAAAAAGTGGGAAGAGCTTCGAGAGAGATAAAGAAAGGAGAGCGACCGAGAGAGGCAGCAGAAGGAGAAAGAGAGAGTTAGAAGAAAGAAAGATGAAGATGATTTGGAGCGAGGTAGAATGAGCGAAGGGATTGAGGTATTAAACTGGACAGTGCAGGGAAGAGAACATGGAAGGAACGAAAAAGGAGTAAGACATAAAGGAAAGGACAACCAAGAGAGTAAGGTAAAACGAGAGAAAGAGACACTGCCAATAGAGAGGAGGATGGTGAATTGAATTACGGGTTGATGAGAGAAGAAGAAAGAACTAGATAGTGTGGGAAGAAGAATGATGGAGAAAGAGCAAGAGGGATCAGAGAAAGATTAAATAGAAGAATGAGATAAAAGAAAGTAGAAATCAGAGAGGAAGCAATTAAGAACAATAGAAAGATACAGGAACGATGAAGACTGGGCCAAAGAAGGAAAGTGGTCACAGAGATAAGTTCTAGAGAGGGAGAAACATTAGAGACAGAAAATATAGAGTAGAGCATCAGAAGCGAGAGAAAAAGGGCAAGAGTGTGAGGGGAAGAAGAGCGATGTAGAGAGATAAAGACAAGGCCACATGAATAATAGAATGGAAAAAGTAAAAAGCTGAAACAAACAAGGACGAAACAGACAAAAGAAGAGATGAAGAAAAAGAGAGAAAGAGAAATCTGCTCGAGTAATCGAAAAGAAAAACAGATGGAGGGTGAAAAGAGAAAATAAGAGAGGAGGCAAGAAAAGAACACCAGGCGAGAGAGAGAGAGAGAGAATGGAAATGGGAACGAGAAGGATTAGAGACACAGGGGAATGACAAAAACAGGACATTTAATCTGAAGGCTAGAAGAAACAGAAGTAGGGAATGAGAGAGTGAAATGAAGAGAAAGATAGGAAGATCGATTAGAAATTGGAAAACAGAAAGATAGATAATGAAAAAATAAAAAAACACAATTGGGAAAAACAAGAAAACAAAAAAAAAAGGTTTAGTAAAACCAAAACATCCAGACCGTCTTGCTAGTTTAAGCTGTTTTGTAATAATATTGCTGCCTTCTACAGAGCTTCTAGTTTGGTGTTCGTGTTGATGTGCCAGAGAGACCCATTTGCAGCCCTCTTTTTTGTCTCAGTATGTAGACTGTTAAGGAACTCTTCAAGTCTGTTATCTATGGCCAGTGCCCCTGACTGCTACAAATCTGCCATTTTGCCCTGTATATTTTCATGACTTTGGACCCCTAATCTGTTGTGCTGTCTCATCTATTCACAACTATAGCGAGCTGCCTTTGTAACCAACCTGCTGAGGACCTCTTGGAAGTTGACATTGTAGACTGCTCTGTTTCAATGCCTGTTAAAACCTAGGGATATGCCCTTATTCCCTATCCTCTATTTCCATTGGTGCAGATTACCAACCATTTGGCATTCTATCCCATCATCTACTTCCATGTTTTTGGACCTTCCCCCCAATGTCAGCTGTCAACGTGTCCGCTCTTATGTTTACCCATGACTAGATACCACAATGTATCTAACAAGGTAGCCTTCTCTACTTCTGCCATCGTTTTCGACCACAAAGGAACTCTCCTTCTTCTTCCTCTATTATTCATATCTGTGTGCATTTTTTTAGATTTGCCTAGTCAGCTGTGTTTTTAGTCCTTTTGAAGTTTCTTTCAATGTGGGAGCCTAGTTACTAGTTTAGGAAGCGACAGTCCGGTGGTATCAGGGCTCTAGAAAGAGAGCTTTTTTTTTAGCGTTCCTAGTTCCATAGGCATTGACCCCCATTGTGTGGCCCTCCTAGCCCCTCCTATTCCAGAGCTGCGGAACTCAAAAATAGTTGTTCACCTTGTGTTACTTTGATTTCCATGGCCTGGGTGCCTAGAGACCTTTTCTCCAAGATCCCTTCCTATTTCTATTGATGACAGCCCTGAGTAAGCTGCCCCTCTTATGTTTTGCTTTTTATTTATATAGCCAGCTATCATTATAGTAATTCTTGTGTTTCCATGATGGTGCGTCGCCTGTCATCTATTATACCAGCTCATCCTGTTTCCCTGGCTTCAGACTATGGATCAGCTCGGAGATATACTTCAATCCCCTCTTTTATTTCAATTGTTATACTGTTTTGGACTCCAGCCTATAGCTATCCTAGCTGATCTTATATTTTTCAGCAGTTGATCCCTTGGATGTAGTCCATTTTTCCACTTTTCTATTTCCAAATCTGTGACCTCTTAGAGAACTGCCCTGTAGTCTACCTATCTTGGTTATTCTTTTGAAAACATCTTACTATGTCTGGTACACGTTTTAGAGTTGCTTATAGTGCTTTGCTCATATTTTGTTGGGTAGGCAATATTTCAAACTTGTCTATTACTACTCTTTAAAGGCCTGCCCGTACAGCCCATGACATGCCCTGAATGAATCCAGTCTTGATCAGAAAGAAATCATGATAATTAAACAAATATCAGGAATCTATAAACATAACATAAATTAATATCAGGAATGGAGGATGAAAAGTATTGAGACTGAAGAAGAAGAGAAAGAAAACACCACCACAGCGGTCCATTTAATAAACAAGAGAGGTGCGTGTGTGCTGCTGCTCAGTCATAGGCAGAGTGTACTGGGATCCACCGCCTTCCAGTCCACGTTCAGAACAGAGTAAATGGATGGTTCTCTTTCCCCGGAGCAGGGCTGGTTGTTAGGAATGTCGCTCTTTCACAGCAGGTCATTTTCTCCTTGACCCGGAACCATGAGTTGCGTTATCGACCAATGTCCCAGGAGGTACAAACACGGCTCCACAGCCTATGATAATGAAGATGACGCGGCAGCCAGTGGAATGAGAGTGATGGAGTTTGTCCATGGATGGTTTATTGCTAGCGCATGGAAGGAATAGGAGACCGCGATCGCCTCAGAGGGTATGGTGAACTGTAGCGGGATGTAAGAGGAGAGAGTCCCAGTGTGTTTCCTGCCACACCGGCTATGTTGTTTAGACTTCTGGATTTTTCACAGCCTTTGGTGAAGGAAACATCATAAAGGCAAAGTTAGAGTCATTCATTTCAAGAAAAATCTCATTACAGACAGGTAAAGGTATAAAATTAAGGTAGCAAAGAGAGTGATAGGGCCCAACCCACACTAGGTAGTCCCAACCGCATAAATAAAGACCATACAAGAGTGAAGAGCACCATCACAATGTGACTACCTCATGAACACTGGAGGTTTGCGCTGACTTCCAATTGGTGGATTGGGAGTGAGCAGGAGAAGTGTTCTTTCATCAAACCTATGCCTACACATGTCGAGAGTCATTACCAGTGGTCATCTCTTCAGTGTTCATGTGTGAGACTAGTGGTAATCCCATTCAAGATATTGCGTGTCCTGAGCACTCAAAATATTATGATGGAGATCATTAATGGTGTTACGTTTCGACCTAGAAAAGAGATTATTGTTGATTGACATTGTATATCTGAGGAGCTTTCACAAGAGAGAAGTCAGTTTATGAATGTATCTCTGGCTCCCTTATCCTCCAAGGAGAGACAGAAGATGACTTCCTTCTTATGATTTAAATAAAATAAAACCTATCTACATACTGAGACTCAAGATTTGGTCACAGAGCAAGATTTGTTAGTGGAGACTGAGCTGCCATCCTGCTCTTGACGGGCAATTGCTACAGACAGCAAAGTCAAGTAGCGAACGCAATAGTATTCAGATGGTGTGAAAGGCAACCAGCCAGGACTAGCAACAAAATACTGTATTAAATATGTTTGGGGTGTAGGATAGATTAGCAACTTAATTAATATGTTGTTGTCTTCATGATTACAAGTCCAACATACATGTCAGTGATATATGAAATACAAACCAAAGAGCACACAGGAAAAAGAAAGATAACCCCTCCTTCACCATGAATGTTAAAACCAATATAAGCCATTTACTCATTTGGAAAACATATCCAGCCATTACCAGGTTAAAAATAAACTTACCAATACATCACTGGAGAAGAGAAGATTCATCACAACCATCCCCTGAAGCGACTGATAATTCACCCCAGCCATTATCTGGAAAGAAAATCCATCCCAAAAGTCACCTGAAGCATTCCAGAACTCACCCCAACCGTCCCTTGTAGGCAGATATATTTTTTATTTATATTTCAGGGATATGGAGTTTCAATATCTAAGTTTTAAAATCAACCTGCACAAATATCGACCCCACAGTATTCACTATCAATATATTTCAAGGAAATTCCCCAGTACAAGGGGTTTAAATTATAATTTCACTGGACTGAGAAGTTTACGCACTTGAATGTTAATTTCACATGTAAATCTGCCCCATGAACGTGCAACATGTAATTGGGGCATAAATCTACATGTTCCTGTAGATGGGATCCTTGATAACATAGTGGTAATCAATATTGTGGGTAGAGATATATTTACATATATATACATATTTACATATATGCAGGAGAATAATATTGAACTGCGCGTGGTACCACAGTGGTCCTCCTTCAGCCCCACTATTTTTAACCTACATGTCACCTCTCTTGCTAACCTTATTGGATCGTATGGATTTTCCCTAGTATCTTACGCCGACAAACCTAAAATCATTGTGTCGGTAGCAGACAATTCTAGATGCCACAGCGACTCAGTCCCACAACTGTATGCTGCACATTGGTTACTGGATGCAGGACAATTGTTTAATGTTAAATTCATCAAAAACGGAAATCCTACTTCTTGGTAATCCATCTTCTTGGTCCATTAAGTGGGGGCCATCTGAACTTGGACCTCTCCTGACCCCCAGTCTCAAAGCACAAAAAATTGGTAAATTTTTTAACAAAAAACTATCTTTTGATGGGCAGATCAATCACACCACCTCCTCATGCTTTTTTATTTTGAAAGTTCTGAAGAAGATTCTTCCATATATACCATCGGCTCAGCAGAAAACCGTAGTTACAGCACTTATTTCACTCGACTACTGCAAATCCCTCTTCACCAGTATCCACAAAAGAGATTTAACAAAGCTGCAGGTCTTTCAGAACACCGCTGCCCGTCTTCTCTTAGGTATTCCAAGACACAAGTCTGCGGCTCAAGCCTTAGTCGAGTTTAACAGGCTGCCAGTCAAAAAATGCATTAAAATCAAAGCCTTGTACATTGTTTTTAAATGTCTACACGGCCTGGGCCCAGCTCAACTCACTCAATCTTATCTATACTATGTCCTGTCCAGATCGCTCCGCTCTTCATTGAGTGGCAACCTTGTTGTCCCCAAGGTCAAAACTTTCTGATTGGGCTAGAAAAGTTTCACATCCAGCACTTTCAGCCTGTGGAACTCCCTACCTCCTATGGTTAAAAGTAATCAGAACCTGAGGTAAGTCAGAAAAAGCCTAAAGACCTGTCTGTTTAATCAGTAACTGTTGTATCGTTTCCCATCAACATTTCAGTAGGTAGCGCCTAGACACCTCTGGGTAGTAGTCATGCTTTACAAATCCTATTTTCAATTCATTTTCAGCTCAATACTGTGACGTACAATCCTAGCATGAGTTCAATGTAAAGCTTTCAGGAACACTACCAAACCTCACCCTATCCCTCCAACTAACAACTGGCTTGTGATAGCATCTTCCAGACATCCTTTGTTGGAAGATGCTTCACTCTTCGTCTACAAGCGCCCTAGTCATCACTTCTGGGGGTGCATTATGCTGACAGTATGCCACTCGAGGCAGGGGTCTACCTTATGTAACTCAGACGAGTTTCTGCCTCAATAGATATAATTATAACACATTTGAGAACTCGGGTGAACCATCTATTACTGACAGAAACATCAATACGGCTAATATAGGGTTAAAGCATTCCAGAAACTTTCAAAACAAGCCGAACAGCCGATACATTGTTTCCCGTACCAGCAGTACCTCGCTAAATACACTCTGGCCTACAGCTAGCTTCACCTGATCGTGTGGCCAATACAAGTCATATCGCAAACTATGAACACATCGGTAAACAGGACGTAAAAAGGTTAAGAAAATTCCCCAAATCCCCAAAGATTAAAAACTGAGCAAAGTTAGTAAAATTCAGTTTGAAAGTACAGTTCAAATTCGTATCATCAGGTCGAACCAGGGTGCCTCATCCATTGAAGATATGTCAAATTTGAAACATATCGAGCACTTTAAGATGAAGAGGTCGCATATTAGCTCTGGCTTACAGATATCAAATAATAATTCTAAAAAGTTGTGTAGTTTTTGTTAAAAACTAATATGAAGGCTCTCTTTGGTTGCAGAATCTCAGGCTTGAAATGGCTAAATGGTGGCATTGCAACAAAGTTCTGACCAGGGAATAGGACTGTCCGCTCCTTGCACGGAGGACTTGCGTGTCAAGATGCAATTGAACCTGAGTGCAGGTGATTAGAAAGCTTGAGCTCCAGCTAAAGTTGTGGAGAAGTCTGCGATCAGCGGCATATACTTCTTAAGGCTGTGTATAAATGCTGATATGCAAAGCCGGACTGACCCTAGGGGGCACTGGCGTTTTCCCAGTGGGCCGGAACGGTAGGGGCGGGGGCGGTTTTGGGCCCGTTGGGGCCGGTTTTGCGGCACTGCTGCAATATCGGTCATCTATAACGAAAGGGGGAGTGCTTCTGACTAGCAGACCCCCGCTACCGGGGCCGGTCAAGCAGATTGCCAGGGCTGGTTGCTGCTTGCAGTCCGACCATGCTGATATGGTTTGAACACTACCCTGGGGTAGAGCACCTTCAAAGTTCAATGATTTCAATTAGAGTAATACATATAAAAAAACTATTTATCAGTTGTAGGTTTTGTGAAAGGCAATTCTACTTAACTAAGCCTCTGCTTCCTCTGACGACACTCTTTCAGCAGTCCCCACATAATTGAGGCTCATGAGAGCTAGTTGTTTTACCTTCCAGCTGTCCTGGTCTTCTTCACAGCACCCAGGTGTCCTCCTGATAAGCCTGCAGCAAGTATGCTGTTTTCGAGAGGGTGATCTAAATATTGCTGAGGTCTCCAAGGGAAGAAACTGTCTCTTCCTGTTCTGGAGACAAGTGATGGGAGCAGAATTTCAAGGTAGAGCATGTAACAACTTTCCACAAAGATATCAGGTGGGTAGCTAGAAAATCATCTTTGTAGCAAGGAGGAAAGTCATATTTTCTTCTTCAGACCCCAACAGGTCCTCTCCTTGCAGTTGTTCAAACGCGGTTTTACACGGAAAGTGATTTTACTGTTGTTGGTGATCCAGCGACTATCCTAACAAAAATCCATGCTTAGAAACCCCGACCCATGTGACAGTCTGATTCACTGTCCCAGCATTTAATACACCGCAAACAAAGGTAGTGCGGCCTTGTCTTCAGTGAGCATAGGTTCCCTCTGGTTCTCAAACGTTACATTATAAGCAATTGTAGAGCGCATGGCTACCAATAGGCATCCCAGCGCTAACAGGACCGCACATAATACTCTATAGGTCAGGGATCTTATTACTGCGATATGTTTTTTTTAAAAGAACAGGATGTATGCTTCTTCCTGAAGGGAAGCAGCCAGTTTTCAGAGCGCAAGGATAAGGGGAGGGCATTCCAGAGTGAAACTGCTCTGAAAGAGAAGGATTGTCCTCCTGCTCTTTCCCTCCTGATGCGAGGGGTGATAGCTGGATGAGTGGTGGAGGAAAGCAGTGTTCTATGAGGGAGATAGTAAGAAAGCAGTGGTTGAGAGATCACAGGACCATTACCCCACAAGGCCTTGTGGGCAATGCAAAGAGACTTAAACCTTATTCTCCCGTCCACCGGCAACCAATGCAGCGAATTCAAGGCTAGTCTGTCAGACGGATGTCTAGGGATATCAAGTGGTCCCTATTCAGGGGGAATACAGTGTGATAGATAACCATACACTAGAATAGAATGTATGTCTTTTGTCCAGCCGGACAAGAATTTATTTTCATAGTAGTTTTCAAAAGTAGTATCAAATAAAACATTCAAATGACAAGTGGGCACAGCCGTGACCCACAGAACACAAGACAGAACAATGAACACAGAATTGGCCAAAAGGCAAGCCAAAATGGGTCTGTACACTTGTACTTAGTATAGACAGACACACATTAATCATTTAACACTGTTGCACAATGTGTTATAGCTTGAGTCTGGTGCATAGGGTGTTTGGGTGTCAACGACGTTTCGATGCCAACATTAAATTTAGGGCATCATCTTCTTCCTTTTTTGTATGTAAAGAATTGTTAAAAAGGTGTGATACATTATTATCAAGACAGCAATGCATTATTTGTTTGTCCTGAAGATGATGCCCTAAATTTAATGTTGGCATCGAAACGTCGTCGACACCCAAACACCCTATGCACCAGACTCAAGCTATAACACATTGTGCAATGGTGTTAAATTATTAATTTGTGTCTGTCTATACTGAGTACAAGTGTACCGACCCATTTTGGCTTGCCTTTTGGCCAATTCTGTGTTCATTGTTCTGTCTTGTGTTCTGTGGGTCACGGTTGTGCCCACTTGTCATTTGAATGTTTTATTTGATACTACTTTTGAAAAATACTATGAAAATAAATTCTTGTCCGGCTAGACAAAAGACATACATTCTATTCTAGTGTATGGTTATCTATCACACTGTATTCCCCCTGAATACGGACCACTGTTCTCTATAACATGAAATTGTCCAAGGTCCCTGTCTAAAATTCCTTTGGGTTCCCTTGTTCTGTATAATAGGGATATCAAGTAGCAGTCTGGCAGCACAGTTTTGGAACACCTGAAGTTTCATAATCGTTCCCTTTGGACCAACAATCTCCTGGTGGTGAAGGGGAGAAGTGGGAGAATCTTCCTCAGCATCATAAGAAGCCCATAGCAGGTGGAAGCAAGCTTTCCTGCCTGATGGTCAAATTTAAAGGAATTATCTATCCATATGGCAAGGCTCTTAACTGAGTTTTTGGGCGGGGGACTGGGACCTAAGCTGCTTGGCTAGTCCAGTTCCAGACTCAATTTAGGATAATTACCCAGGATCATAAGCTTCATTTTATCTCCATTGGGTTTAAGACAGGAGCGTTCCATCCACTTGGCTACCTTCTAGAGGCAGAACTCCAGGGAGGGTGAGTGGAGGTCCTGTCCTTGATTAAGAGAGAAAACCAACTGACTGTCATTAGCATGGGTGACTATCAAAATCCCGAATGGGAAGACAATGTTTGCCAGAAGTCTCATTTCAATGTTAAACAACATGGGGCTCAAGGACGAACCCTGAGTTACTCCGCACTTAAGTCATAGACTGTTGGAGAGACCACTGTCTTCAAAGAACTTAAAAGATTTAAGCCATAAGAGGGCTGTCCCCGAAATTCCCATGTTCATCAATCTTTGCACAAGGGTGTTGTGCTTTACAGTGTCTAACGCGGATCTCAGATCAAGCAGGATGATAGCAACTGATCCTCCTTGGTCGAGTAATCTCTTGGATTCTTTGACCGCTGCTAGGAGAGCAGTCTCTGTACCATGGTGGGGTCTAAATCCCGTTTGGGTAGGGAGGAGTAGGCTGTGACCATCTAAATTGTCAGCGACAATCAAGTTGACATATTTTTCCGCTATCTTGCTAATCAAAGGGAGGAGAGAGATGGTCCAGTAGTTCCCTAGCATCACAGGGTCCAAGTTTGGCTTTTTTAACAACACTTTGACCATAGCGAATTTCCAGGCCACAGGGACATCGCCCCTGGTGAAAGACAGATTTATCTCTTTGAGCATACCAGGGAGTATCTCATCAGTGGCTTTGGCTAAGATGTGCAGGGCGCCAGGTCAGAAGAAGAGCCTGATTTGCTTTGGTGGAAGATCTCTGATAGCTTGTGAGAGTCCATTTCAGGAAATTCCGTAAGTCTTATACCAATAGTAAGCAGGTGAGCGTTATCACACAAAGGTAATGAGGTGGGAGTGTCAACCTGAAATAGGTCGTAGATATCTTGAATTTTCTTGTGAGAAAATCTGGCTAGGTCATTACACCGTCCAGGTTGCGGTGCTAAATTAGTAAAAGCAGACAAGGGGTTAAGTAGAGTTCGGCGTTTCGAAAAAGTTCCTGTGGAGAATCCTTGCCCTTCCATCCCATTTCAGCATCATCGGCTTCCCAGCGAACACTTGATGTAGGATTCCCACAATGAAGGACACCAACTAGTCACCCTGGACTGCACACCGAAAGAAATTCTATGAAAAATGCACGTTCCATAAACATCCTACTCCGTTCAATGCTCTTCATTGTGTGAGTGTCCCTTTGAAGTAGCCCATGGAGAGAAGAGCAACTTTTAAAGGGTAAACTGTAGACGCTTCCAGACAGAAATGGGCATGACTCTGGAATGCATTGTATTTGAGCATGGGTAGGATTATTCTCATATCCTAATAAATGTGAAGCATTACTGAAATTTAGCTTCACCACAAGTGGTTTCAGACCAGGTTACCTATATGCTGTGAATTTGATCCTGATCACATTTCCCAATCAAAAGCTCTAAATGACATGCACATTACATTTACAAATAACAGTACATCTATTCTTGCAGAAGAGGGTGTAAGGAAGGTCTGCATTATGATTAAAACCGTGTTTCGACCAAATGTACCCTTCTCTACCTGCTCCTTGCAGGTGTCCAGTGATCAAGCACGCAGGCAGCTGGCTAAGAAGAGGGAATATTATGGAAATTTAGCGAACAGAAATGCCGTCCTTCATACAGGGGGCATGCAGAGCTGCTAGTAGCTATGCTGACAAAGAGCAGATGTCAAAATACCATATGTGATCTACAAAAGAACAAGGGGAACACCTCACATATATTAACACTGTTACTATGACAAATTATCACACTGGGTTAATTCAAATCTCAGCAGGTTTCTTTCACCAAGGGAGTGCCCCAAGGCATTTTTTTGAGCCCAATGCTGTTTAACATCCAGGAGGCTCCCCTGACGCAGATTGTCAAAACCTAGGATTTTGAAATGATCTCATATGCCAACGACACTCAGCTAAGCTATAAAAAAAGACATTGAGAATATCAAGCTTTGCTTCCAAAATTGTATGAGAGATATTGCTGCCTGGATGTCTAGGAACTATCTTCAATTGAACGAGAAGATGGAGGTCTTGCTGTTTGGTCCTCTGAGTGGTGGCCTACGGATCTGGGAATTGCCCTGTGTCCCACTCAATCGGCAAAGAACTTATAGGTACAAATTTACCATGCAATGTCAATAAAAAATCAGGTAGCCTCAATTAGAGGGAATTGTTTTGCTACTACATCTATGATGAAGAAAGTTTTTCCTTGGCTTCCTGCCTCAGCCAGGATAACGCTGGTCCAGTTGCTGGTTATCAGTCGCCTGGATTACAGAAATACCTTGCTTATGGCAGCAAACAATACCCTCCTATCAAAACTGCAGGTTGTACAAAATACAGCTGGCCTATTCGTTTGTAATCTCCCTGGAGGCTCTTCATCAGCCCCCTTCTTATGTCCCTCCACTGGCTTCAAGTCAGAAAACGCATCTTATTCAAGGTGTGTTGCCTTGTTCATGGCGTATGGAATCAACTTCCTGTCCATCTGTGCATCTGTGGGTATTTGCAGCCACATGGCCCTAACAAATTCCTTTCAGAATGAAGTTCATTAGATAACTGTAAAGGAAGTGGGTTATTCTCCATAAATCAGGAAGGACACATAGGTAAATTGGAGATTGCAGAAGCTTAGGGGCATATTAACAAGGGCTTAATCTCCGCTTTTTTGGCTTTAAAAGTCAAAGAAGCGGAGATAAAAATATCGCCCTATCAACAACAGGGTGCTAACATTCAAAATTGCATGTTAGCATCCTTTTTCATTACGCTTCTCTTTAAGTGGTCGCTCCAGAGCAAAATAATGGGAGAAATGTCGCTAATCGACATTTTTCCTATTATCAAGCTTTACGCTAACCCTGTTAGAGACAAAAAAAGCAGCGGTAGCCATAATTAATGCTGCTTTTTTATGTCTGCTAATTTTCAGACTTAGTCATGTAATCCAATGGGTGGTGGATTACATGGCTAAGTCCACCATGGGCTATCAACAAGGATATCCCTATCCTTGTACTTTTATCGCTGCATTACCAGCGATAACCTCCCAAAAATGCAGCTATCGCTGGATTTTTTATCGCCTAGGTGGTTAGCGTTGTTGATAAGGTGATAACCAGGCGATATTATCCAGCGATAGCGGGCGTTAAAAAAAATAACGCTAAGCGCCCTTAGCGTTAATTTTCCCTGTTCCTTGTTAATATGCCCCTTAGTAACCACTCCTCTGGAACTCAGAATATCATTCACATAATATCACAAATGAGAGGAAGGAGAAGATACTACACTTCTGCCTTCACAGAGGAAAATAGCTGGCAACAGGAAAAACAGCACATACAATGACGGGTGTGCAAATCAAAGTAAATAATACATTTGTGGAAGGCTTGGGAGCGCAAGTCTCCACATCTCTACTCTAAACAATGATGATGGCATTTGTAGTGATATCACTAACACAAGAAGCCTCAGCTAATTTAGAATACAATTACATGAAAACAATCAAATAAGGAGTTGAATGTTTCCCACTAATGTGCATAACCAGATCTGTTGCCACCTCTTCCCAGGAACAAGTGGGCAAGTCATAGCACACCATGGGCACATGAATTACCTTCAGATTTTTGCAACTGATATTACACTTCATACCTTCTCGTACTATCCGAACCCCATTCCTGTCCATTGCTTGGCATCAACAACAGCAAGAAAGTCTCTCCTTCTTCCTCTGGGACTGTTCCTTGAGATCGGACATATACCCTAATTTCCTCATCATCTCACTCTCGGCTCTCATTACCACAAATTGTTTTTCCAGGTTGCTAGAAGGGAAAAAGGACAGTGACAACCTGGACAAACAATTGGTTAGTTGGATGTCTGTGGTGGTAGCAGGGTCATTGTGTTGCTTGAAGAAGTCAGTGGAGTTGGGCTGGGGTTTGAAGTTTCTGTAGATGCTGGCGATCTTGTTGTGGAAGACGTTTGCAAGGTTGTCGCAGAGTTCCTGTTAGGGGGTAATGTTGTTTGTTTCAGCGGTGGGGGGTCGGAGAATTTTTGGACAATGCTCAAGAGTTCTTTGCTGTTATTGGAGCTTGATTTGATGCATGAGGCGAAGGCCTTTTCCTCCAATTCTCTCAACTGTCTGTGGTAGAAGTTGAGTGCAGTCTTTTTTTGTGTCCTTGCTGGTGCTCCATTTCTTTTTTAGTTCTTTATAGCACTGTTTAGTGGTTCTGAGGTCTTAGGTATGTTTTCCTCTGTGTTTTACTGTAAACTTTCCTACAATGTACTTCGCTACCTACATTTAACAGGGCAGAACCAGATTTCCCTGTGCCCACCAGCTATTATAATGGGTTATTCTCCCTTGTGGTCACTCCTAATCTAATCAGTTCTGGGGCATTCCCCCTCACTGGGTTTGGAGTCAAGTTGGCTAACAAAAGAAAAGGTATAAATGCCTATGTGTGAGCTAAATTTGCCAGTGACACAGTAAATATCCTTTCACTCTAAAGAAGCGCACAAGCCATTTTTCTCAAGGAAGAAATACATCTTCAAGCCTAAGCCCTTTGTCCACTTTCTGGGAGCAGTCTGTATCTCCCCACAGGGGATCTATCATCAGTCATGCGACACTGGACACTGACTGAAATGCCCCTTTTTAGGTTGAGCATATACCTCTAGTATATACTTTAGTATATACATATATGTGTATGTACTTTGTGGGCACTGGAGATCAGCCCTAGGACTTGTCTGCTTCCGCTTAGGGACTTTTTTTCTGTTCAACTGCCTCTATTTAACTTTCTTAATATAAAACGACCAGCAGAGGTCAGTAAAATACCAGAATTGTTTTATGCTTAGGGACTTTCTTTTTTAAAAATTTTCTGGCAACTGCCTCTATTTCACTTTCTTGATAGAAACCGACCAGCAGAGGTCAGTAAAATACCAGAATCACTTTAGCATTCTCTAAATTCCAGTCCATAGAAATTGTCTTTCATGAGCCCCCCTGGACAATAATATTTTTTTTAAATCTTGTATTTTCAGTGATATGACCACTGAAGGCCCTGATTTTATACTAAAAACAGAGCTCTGGACTATACCATTTCCCGCTGAAAGGCAATATTTCTCTCCATGTGTCCCCATACCTGGCTTGTTAGGCAGTTTGGTGCCTATTTTCCCTCCATGTTAAAGAAAAGTAGATGTTTCAGCACACAGGCTAATGTGCTGCATAGCTAAATACATATAAGGCCCCAAAGGCAAGACCAATTGCAATACAAATGCTTGTTTAGCTTAGGCAGGAAAATGACAACTTTCTAAAGGTGTTATTTTCAAAACAGTATTATAACAAAAAACCTTACTTTTAAGCTAGGTTTTAAATTACTAATAAAAGGAGTACTTGAGCCATTTTACTAGCTGCAACCAAACTGTAATTAAACACTATAAGTTGTATTAGTGTAACCTAATTCTTTCCTATGGGAGCACTGGCCTTGCCACAGTGAAAAACAACTTTGGAAGTTTTTCACTGTCACGGCCCGTAAAACATGAAATAAATATATCCTAACTGTTAAATACCATGCACCCCGCCCTATGGGAATTTAGGGCCTATCTTAGGGGTCTCATATCTAATAAAGGTTTATGACTGGGAAAAAGGTTTGGTTTGCCATACTGCACATGCAGGCTGCAATGGCAGGCCTGCAGACATGTGTTGCCGTTCTGCTTTAGTGCTGGTTCAATAAGTTCTCCACCCAGGCCCACTAGTAGCATTTAATTTACAGGCCCTGGGTACATGTAGTACCATCTACTAGGGAATTATAAGTAAATTAAATGTCCCAATAAGGTGTATATCAATGTTAACATGTTTGAAAGGGAGAGCACAAGCACTTTACCGCTGGTTAACAGGTTAAAGGGCCCAGAGTCCTATGGCCAACAAAAAGCATTTTCAGCAACAGAAGGCAAAAATCTAGGGTGACCCTGCAGAAAGGGCAAATTTCCAACATTGTCAGACTCCGATATGGCCTCTGCCTGGGCACTATGTTACATGGAGCTAATGACCCCCTACATCTGGGCCGGGAATGTCTGCGTCGTGCCCTCACCGAGTTTATTCCAAAAACAATGTGTCTGTGAATGCCAGTTCTTCTTATTGCCAGCCCCTACCGTCAGTATCCGTGCTGTGCTTGCCACGCAGCTTCCACACACGCTCACCCAGCAACCTCTTAGCTACCTAATGCAAGGTCCCAGACCGAGGATTGCATCATAGTTACATTATCCTGTACATGCGAAGAGTGTCACGCATCCGACCTCCCCGTTGTCACGTGGAGTGTATCCAGAGTGTTGTCATTGCTACAGTGAATAACCCCACTCCCCTTGGACCTGTAACTACTCCATGCTTTACACATCACCGTGCATTACCTAACTTCCTACAAACCCAGCAAAGGAGGGGGCAGAGGAAATGCTATGTCATTTTTGTCGAACCCGTCCATTTTACAAGAGTTTCCAATTACATTTACTAAATAGCCATAGGATTTAAGGGCAGTGAGCCAGGCATCACGGTGAGCGATTGAAATATTCCTGTACTTAGTGGTGTGCAAAAGTACCACTGAGTAGCATCTCTCCAAAACACCAAATTGTATGTGCCTATTCAGAATGCGTGCCAGATATAAAAATACCTGCTGCACGTATTTGTGCCACTATAGATACAGTACATATCTGATGTGTGAGCCACTGACTATATATAAATCCAGAATACTGTGCCGAGAGATATTAGACCAGTTGGACCTGCTGTTGGAGGCAGTTTGCCATCTCTCTTCTCGTGCCAGTTAAGAGTATGTCAAAATGTTTATATTGTTAATAACATGATGCCCCATATGCCAGCTGCCGGAAGATTGGGAGCGTCAAACAGAAAGCTGCTCAGAATGGCAGCCAGTCAGAAGAGAGCAGTGGTGCTCAAACAGGGAAGCTCTGCTCGTTGAGATGGGTGAACGCTTCTGAGGGCGCCGGGGCCCGGGGCCTCCATGCTCCGGAATGATGTCTCTGAGGTGTGGTGCAGCGGCCAGGGGAGCTGACTTCAGGGTTCACGGTTCAAACCCTGGCTCCGGCGGCAACTCAGTTCAGCTCAGCACCGTGTGACTCTGGGCAATAGCTCACTTAATTCCCACAACGGCCCCCAGCGCCTTGAGACCCGTAAGGGTGAGTAGTTCGTGCTTTACAAATACGGATTTACATTTACCCTCCATTTTAGTATTGTGCCCTGTTTACTAATGAAGATGTAAAGTTTTTGCGGTTGCTCATGCGCTTTGGCCTGTCCAAAGTGGTGCAGCTAGCTCAGGAGTCTGTGTTGGGTTGTCGTTTTTTGCAGAGGAGTTCCCTTGCAGGAAAGCAGTGTGTGTACGTTTCAGCAGGTCGGTGACCGTTGTTAGTTGTACCTACTCTGGTTCGGTCTGTAAAACAGGTGTGAAATGCATGATGATGAGTGTAACTGGGGATGACCTATTTACTCTGTACTTTAAAATTCCCATCTTCTGAGCCCTGGTTCTGGTACTGATGCGGTGTCAAGGTTTACCCTACAGTACATGGTGACTGGGTGAAAATCTGAGTATTATGTGAAATGTATACGTTGTACTTGCTCTAGGCTCGTGTTTGGGGCGTAATAAACGACTAGCTGCTCTTGGGCAACTGCTGCTCATACCTGCTCTAGAGGGGAGTGGCCTAGGCGAGGGTTCACTTTGTAGAAGTGTAGATAGATGTGCAGAGCGTGTGTTGATTTAGTATTGTGTGTATTGATGTAATATATGATTTTGTGTGCACGAGTATTGCGTTTCTCCTTCTATAGTTTGTTGTTCGCTTTAATTCCTTTCAGACCAAGGGTGGTTGTGTTGGTCTGCCGGTACCTGTATATGGTTTTGTGTAGATTAAAGTACTCTTCAGTAATGTGTTCTTAGATACCTGAGGAATGACCAATGGCGCAGCAATGGCAGGGCAACACGGGTCCACTGGTGTTTGGGGCCCTTTTTTACTATCAACCTGTGGGCATATGGGCCTTTTACTTGCTTTTAGCTTAGGAGGGCTACTGAGTTCCTTGCTTCGCCACTTTTAGAGAAGTATTTTTAGTTGTGTCAGTGTGCCGTTAACTGGCACTCTGTGTTACTGAAATCTTCGCTTGTGCTTCTCATGGATTTCATGATCCACCTCTTTGCTCAAATCCCACATCCAGCTTTTTTCACATTTCCATTTGGTTAAGTTCCTCTTTGTGTTTACTGGATAGTCCCAGGTGAATGTCTTGGCCTCATGGATCTTAAAGGGCTGATTTGTAGATTGTTGTACAAGGTAATGCTCTCCTCCAACGGAGTAGTGGCCATCGGAGAAAGGGCATAACTCCACCCGCCCTAACTGGGTTGGACAGTGTGATGTCCTTTTTTTAATGTTCCCCACCGATAGGAAAGTCAGAAATAATCAGTGACCCACATCCAGGGAAATCAAATTCTAGGTCTGGGGGTGTCATCATTTTCTTGTTGTTGTTCTTCAATAGAAAAATTCCACTTTTAGAGTTTGTTTTTGGAGAACAAAAAGTTTGCTTAAGTTTGATGGACGGCTGTCAGAACCAAACAGCAACCGCCATGCAGTTGCTGTTAGAGTACAGCAATAACTACAAGGCCTACGTTGTTCTCTAAATATGGTGGACGGTATCTGTCAGATTAATGGTTATAATGTCCTCTGCCACGAAGATGAATGGAGTACCATCTGCCAAAATCTAGATCTGAGTCGAATACTAGTAAAGTTTCCAGAGGGATCACATCTGAACTTGGATTTGAATTTCCAGACGATTCACAGAGGTTCTTCTTCATGGGCAAATGAAATGCCATTTTATTTGAACCACCCTTAAATCACATTTTATATTGCAATTTTGAAATTTGCATATAATGTTTTAGGGATTTTGTAGAGAATTGCCTGAATGCTGTAAACCTAAACTTCATTTCAACCTCCAATATAAAAATATACTCTTAATATAAAGATGCAAAGACTGGAAGGAGTCTTCTTGTTGAGTAGGCAATGTAGGCTCACAACACAAAGTCACAATGTGCCTTGGGAGAAAGTGTTACTTTGGTTTTTCTAGTTCATTTAAATGTTAGATTATGGCTGGGTAGACTTAGAAGCCCCATGCTACCGTGAAGGGCACATGATAGGACGTCACTCATTATTCAATGGGGCTTACAAGATAATATTTTAGATTTATTATTGATGGGAAGAAAATATTCTATACCTCAACTGGTGAGACTGTACATCACTGAAGGAAGGGCTGGTTAGAGTCAAATTGCTATGTGCTAATACTTCTGTAATTCCTGGTCTTGGATGCTTTCAGAAAGGCCTTTGTATGACACAAAACTCACCAAGAAGTCTGCTATTAACTCTGTTCTTTTGCTGGGGCGCACATCCACAGTAGGCAGTCTAGACTTGCACTATCTTAGCAAAGGATTTTCACAGAATCCCTGGACTCCTGATATCAGAAACGAGGTCCACTCCCTCAGCTTGACAGCAAGAGGTTCGTTTATCGCTCAGCCGGCGGTTCACAAGAGTCCAAGCAGGCAGGGCACCACCTGCAATATTTGGAGATCCCTACCTTCCGGACCTCTGAGGCATATGCACTTTTATCATACTTTAATGCTGGACTGACGCCATATTTTTTCAGCCCCCTCAACATTCCGTATGCTGGGTTTTGCTGAAAAGGGAAAGATTAATGTTGGCAAGAACATTTTCACATTTTCCTTCCTGGGGCTGCCGTTTCTCCCCTGATGGGTACCGGGAAGGAAAAATGAGTTGTGGTTGCCCACCTTAAATTGGGTAGGGCGACTGATACTTTGAGTCGGCAGTCCAATGGTTGGACAGACCACCAGGCCGATGGTTTCAGACGGCAGATCCCACTGAGGCTCTACTGTTGGAAAGCCAGTACTTTACCCACCTATAAAGAGAGCGTGGGAACTGCATTGGCTAATCCTGTTATTTCAAGGGAATTAAGAATCTTGCAAGATTAAGATCCATTTTAGAACTCCAACATAAAGATAGGTTTCTGTCATATTTCAAGTGCATTGTGTTGTATTGTTGCTTATATTCCTACACCTTGCAAGACCCAAAGAGCTTTATTGGTTGTTATGTTAATGTTAATGTTAAGCTGCATTTATAAAGCGCACTGACACCGGAGGTTTCCTGGCGCTGAAATTGAGATTGAGGGTGAAGGCAGAGGGCTAGTGGGAGTTCGAGAAGAGCCAGGTCTTTAAGCTGTTTCTGAAGCTCAGCAGAGTGTCAGAGGTTTTGATTTGTAAGGGGAGGGAGTTCCACAGTTTGGGTGCCAGATAGCTGAATCTACGGCCACCCAGTTTCTTTAGTTTAACCGCCGGAATGGTAAAAAGGTGGAGATGGGCAGAACGGAGGTTACGGGCCGGGCAGTGCGGGTTGATGAGGGATTTCAAAAAGGCCGGGCACTTGGTCTGCCGGGCCTTGTAAATTAGGCAGCCGTTTTTGAAGGCAGCCCTTTGTTCAATGGGCAGCCAGTGCAGCTTGGACAGAAGGGGTCTAGCAGATTGCCATTTGGGGGCTTTGCAGATGAGTCTTGCTGCCTGGTTCTGCACCATCTGGAGGCGATGGAGCAGGGACTTGGGTAGGCCCCAGTAAAGAGAGTTGGAGAAGTCGAGGCGAGAAAGAACAAGGGAAATGAAAATTTGCACCAATGCTTCGTGGGAGAGCAGGTGGGAGATTTTGCAAATTTTTCGTAGCTGGAACATGCTGGCTGAGATGATGGCGCCGACATGGGTTTTGAGAGAGAGGTCGTTATCAATGGTAACGCCCAGGCTTTTTACCGCGCTCGACGGGCTAGGAGGTGTGCCTAGCTCATTTGGCCAAAATTGTGGGCCCCAGTGTGCCGAGCTAGTGCCAGGCAAGATGAGTTCCGTTTTCTCCGGATTTAATTTGAGCTGGTTGGAAATCATCCATTGTTGGATGTGGAGCATTACTGCCTGAAAATTAGATGCAGCATCAGGGATATTTAAGGGGAAGATAATCTGCATGTCATGGTTGTCCGCTTGTATTATTTAGTGAGTCATAACCCTGGCAAGATTCTACATTGCTCCAATTTGCATCTGGTACGTTGCCCCCTTCAGAGTGCTTGGCCAAAAGTTGTGTGCGAAGTTTAAAAATTGTTGGAAGAACGCCATGTTGAATGTCACCGTGTATGATGTGCAGTGTGTACGACTAGAACAAGTGGTTCATTTTAGGGGTGCAGTGTATCATATGCACAGCCGCCACTGTTGTGCATCAGTAGAGTCCACTAGGATATATAGAGTTTACACAGTAACGCCAAAGGCCTAGCTCGCTGAAGGCACTGTTAAACCACAAAGGTAGCACTACATTGAAGGTACCTAGGAGTGACAGAGGTCAGTCTCAATGGAGGAATGTAATGATATAGCAAGCAACGAGGAGCAACATGTGACCTTTCCCTTGGAGGCCCTGTTAAGTCATCACAAAACGTGATAGGTAGCCAACTCAGGAGAATTTGCACTCTGTGGGAAAAGTGAACACAGTGCTGAGTGAAATCAGTAGAAAGAAGTCTAGATGTGTTTAGTGAGATACTACTGAAGACTTATAGCATATTTGCAGATTGTACTGAGAATTATTGTCCATACATATACACTCTCTACAAGTAAAGTCATTTCGATGTGTCTTTGATACCGCAATCACAACAGCAAAGAGAACAAACGATGGACCGAATGTTGAACAATGCAAACATTCACCCCCAGTCACAAAGATCTGGTTTAATCCATCATTTTTTTTGCTCACCACACCACCCCAGTTTGGATCCAGCCATATGCAAATCAGTCTTGACCCTGTTCCTCGTGGGAACAGTCCAACCCGAGTTGCCAAGCCAGGTCCTCCATGGACCGGAAACAAGCATTTACATAATCACAACAGCATTTCGATCCTTGAATTGCTGTACTTCTGAGCATATGGTTCTCTGACTTGACATCAAAGAAGTATCCACTATGAACAATTAATGTTGAAGCGGAACATGTGAGCAATGAGGTAAAGCACCTCTAAAAAGATGCAGCAACGAACAATATCAGTCAGTACACCAGCATACTTCCTTATAACTGGGACCTTTAGAGCCAAAAAGCTGCCTGTTGATGGCTCTTGGAGATGAAAAATAAATCTTCTAAAGACTGCTGAGTAAAAGGTGGAATCGAACTCTGATGGCACTGAGGGGTGGAATAATGGTCATCCGCAGAGTATGTGGTAAGTAGGAGGTAGAGTCAATGAGAAAGGGAGATAAATCGTAGATGGTACACAGTTCCGTGTCCACAGGCCTAAGAGTTAGGCTGGTGCACTGTTGTAGAGGTTTGATCCAGTGGCAGTTTCATAGAAGTTCTCGGCTCCATCTTTTGCTGCCTGTTGATTTCACAACAAAGGCACAGTCTCTCAGTCGTCACCATACTTAAAGTCTTAGTATCCATTTAATTCCTACCCTGGCCAAAGGCCAGATGGTTCACCAGAACCAGGCAGGGGCATGCTTGGACTCACTGCGGTGTACTTTGCAAAGCACTGCCTGGTACTTGTGTGTCTCTAGTGAAAAGGCATTGCATGACGCAGCAGAGTGGGCTATATTCCTATTAGAGAGGATAATATTTTGCAGGTTCATCATTTTTGGGACCCTGGCATTTCCTATCACGCATTCAAGAAGATTGTGTCCAAGAAAACGAAACAAATCTTTTCAAGACTACCGATTGCATAGACTTATTTGGGGTAAGCTATGGACTCTTATCTGAATTTTCCTAAACAAGGTTCTCTGACAGTGTACAGCATAAACAATCAGGCTAAGGTTCGTGTTGGTTTCCATAAATGAGTTTAGATGTCTTCATTTAGGAGCAGAACTGGTCCTGTAGGCTGCATAGTTACATGACTGAGTCACTGCAGCCACCACTCCACCATGCCTGCTACTAGATTGCGAGGGTAATGATTAAGCACTATGGGGCAGATTTACAAGCCCCTTGCACCACTTTTGCGTCACTTTTCCCATGTTAAAAATTACGCAAAGATGGTGCAAGGGGCTTGTAAATCTGCCCCCATATTTCCAACACATGGTATTGGAAAAGCAAAGAAGGTGTACGTTTTAACCCATTAGTGACATTTCACAGGTATTGTTTAAATTGTGGGATCTGCAGACATTATATCTAATAAATTACCTGAAAATGCTGTTTAGGCCTGGTTTTATTGTAATTTTAAACGTGGATCTTTTTGATAGTCCAACGCTGAACATAATGGAATGAATCACCCCTCCCCTCGGCCCCAAACAGCCTCAGCTTTTAGGTTCCTGCAGAACGACTGTACGCTCCGATCACTGTCTGAAGCCATTATGAATATCACAGACCCTGTCAGGAAGGATTTCATAGGGAAGTAGTGCAAAATGAATTACTCAGGCTCTGCTAATGGGCTTTGTGTAGGTAATCAATCCTGTTATACCGACATTTAACAACTCATTATCTTTTGACAAGCATGGGGCATTCCTGCAAACACTAAAGTGTCTGCGACTGAGGCTTACGTGACCACGATTGTTTAATTGTTTATTAGAAAATGTCTAACAACTTTCATAGACTAATGCACATATTTCCACAGGATAGAAACTGAAACGGCGCCTGGCGAAAGTTGATTTAAATTTTGATTTCCATAACGAACCAGCTCCCTTAGCCATTGGCATTCTGTGATTCTGTGACATACACCTATTTTCCAAAAAGTGGCATATTTCTTCTGCCAGAAAAGCAATTGGGATAACCAACATTTTAGCCTGATTTAGTGAAGTTAGTTTGGCAGCGCAGTTCTTATTCTGCATCCTATTATTTCATTTACTTGGCAGGGAATATTAGATTTTATTGCGTTATCCAGGGGCATGTATCTTGCAATAATTTCGAATACTTCTCAACCATCATCGAGCTCACAAACACAACAGATCTGTTCCTCAAAAACATACAATCCATGAACATTTAACAAGACTGGTCAAACTGACTTCACCAGTCCATTAACAAAACGCCCTTCTGCGCTGCTGCTTCAACGTGGCGAGTTTGAGAGTTTTCTGTAGTAATTCATGACCACGGCTCATGTGGGTTTTTACCCCCCAGAGCTTTCATGGTCAGATGTCATTTATTTCAAATTATAACATGGTTTCAGCGCTGGGAGAATGGTGTAAGACTGATGCACGCTTAAGTTTCTAAGGGGTCGATTTCCGTATTTATTGCTTTTTTGTGTGATAGGTAGGCAAAGGACCACCTTAAGGTTGGAGTACAGCGGGGGCACACGCCAGTGACTGTGCCTCTGTGCGCTTCTCCTCTCTGGCTCTGCGTTCCATGTGGGCATGCACATGAGATGGCCATGATCATGGCGCAAGTCTATCAGGCACTGAAGCATGATTAGGACGCCGCCTCACTGCCATGTTAGGAACACTGCTGTATGACAGCCATTTTGACGAGTGTTTAGTTGCTTGGCCACCTGCTGAGAGCTCAGTATGTAAACATGATATAAGCATAAGGACTGAGAGAGCGCAAAACTGAGAAAAATGTATAAGTGCACCATATTCACTAGTTAGATGCATGAAATAGCTAAAGCACGTAGAAGTGTCGAAATTACATAGAATTACATATACTTACGAGTGTTTAATCAATGTAGAGTGCATATTATAGAGTGTGAAGCTAAAATAGTAATGTTTAGAAATGTTAGAGTGCTGTTAAGACTCCATGTTATGTGACTGTTACAGAAGAAAATGTAATGCTGCTAAACGTAGAAACGCAGGCCTCATGGCAATGTATGAAGAACGAAAACATGCTTTTGCAGTTCACATTTAATGGATTATTACTTTTACTGCTATTTTAGAATATTATTGATCATGCGTTAGAAATCATGTTTGCAGAAGTGTTTCATATAATCGAAGTGTATTAAGTAGAATCATATTAGTTTAGTTTTAAGAAATAAAGGTTCACGGAGTGCAGGCCTCTTGCAAAGTAATTTAGTAGGCCTGGAAAGATAAAGTTACTTCTTTGATCTGCACGTGTTAGTTAGAATTGAGTCTCGTTAAGCATAAATTGTCATTCTTGGTAGAAGTTTTATGGCTCGAAACAGATAACTGGAGGTTGGAATTTGGGGCCCTATTCATGGGTGTCTGTTTGCAGGTGTGAGGGGGTTCCAATCAAGAGAGTGATGAATAGAGCTCTGTCTGGGGAGACAGGCACACGCCTGGAGGAGGTTCCAAGAATGTAATGGGGGGTACCGGCGAGCGGAGAAGAAGCCTGGGAAGCAAGGTCAACGCTAACAAGAGGCCCAGAGGAGTATCAGTATGGAAGAAACCAGAATCGAAACCACGTGAGATGTGTACGTGAGGGGCGTCTCTGAGGGGCGTTTCAACTGCAATTGTGATTTATTGCTTTTTTGTGTGATAGGTAGGCAATGCACATTTTAGACATATTGTTTGTGGTCATCGCTATTATTTTTGACCAAAGGACCACCTTAAGGTTGGAGTACAGCGGGGGCACACGCCAGTGACTGTGCCTCTGTGCGCTTCTCCTCTCTGGCTCTGCGTTCCATGTGGGCATGCACATGAGATGGCCATGATCATGGCGCAAGTCTATCAGGCACTGAAGCATGATTAGGACGCCGCCTCACTGCCATGTTAGGAACACTGCTGTATGACAGCCATTTTGACGAGTGTTTAGTTGCTTGGCCACCTGCTGAGAGCTCAGTATGTAAACATGATATAAGCATAAGGACTGAGAGAGCGCAAAACTGAGAAAAATGTATAAGTGCACCATATTCACTAGTTAGATGCATGAAATAGCTAAAGCACGTAGAAGTGTCGAAATTACATAGAATTACATATACTTACGAGTGTTTAATCAATGTAGAGTGCATATTATAGAGTGTGAAGCTAAAATAGTAATGTTTAGAAATGTTAGAGTGCTGTTAAGACTCCATGTTATGTGACTGTTACAGAAGAAAATGTAATGCTGCTAAACGTAGAAACGCAGGCCTCATGGCAATGTATGAAGAACGAAAACATGCTTTTGCAGTTCACATTTAATGGATTATTACTTTTACTGCTATTTTAGAATATTATTGATCATGCGTTAGAAATCATGTTTGCAGAAGTGTTTCATATAATCGAAGTGTATTAAGTAGAATCATATTAGTTTAGTTTTAAGAAATAAAGGTTCACGGAGTGCAGGCCTCTTGCAAAGTAATTTAGTAGGCCTGGAAAGATAAAGTTACTTCTTTGATCTGCACGTGTTAGTTAGAATTGAGTCTCGTTAAGCATAAATTGTCATTCTTGGTAGAAGTTTTATGGCTCGAAACAGATAACTGGAGGTTGGAATTTGGGGCCCTATTCATGGGTGTCTGTTTGCAGGTGTGAGGGGGTTCCAATCAAGAGAGTGATGAATAGAGCTCTGTCTGGGGAGACAGGCACACGCCTGGAGGAGGTTCCAAGAATGTAATGGGGGGTACCGGCGAGCGGAGAAGAAGCCTGGGAAGCAAGGTCAACGCTAACAAGAGGCCCAGAGGAGTATCAGTATGGAAGAAACCAGAATCGAAACCACGTGAGATGTGTACGTGAGGGGCGTCTCTGAGGGGCGTTTCAACTGCAATTGTGATTTTGTATTAGGGACAGCACCCTGGGGTGGAGTTAGAGCAGATGGCCTGAGGACCCTTAGAGAGTGGATGGGTAGGCAGAGAGGGCTCGACTGCAATGCACAGAATTACATCAGAGCCTAAGGGAAAGTGAGTGATCTTCTTTGGAAGTCACCACAGCTGACACCTTTTTAGCATAAGATTCCGTTAAGTAGGGATGTCACTTACTTCAGTGCAGGGACAGCCTAACCTGATTCTTTTCCTTTTGTAAATGACGCTCCAGTTACATCTTGTGTCAATTCTTGCAAACCTGTTAATTTTTGAATTGGCTTTAGCTGTATTTTTCTGTCGACTAAGATCGTTCAGAGAATTCATGTTTGTATTGGTGCCAGTATAGCTCTTGAACCTTATATTGAGATGCTTGTATCTACAATTATCTTTGGCTTTATAATAAATCCTTAAAACTGATTTGTGGTAAGTGGTTCTTCAGAGTTGTGCCAATCATTGGTTTGATTAACCTGGTAGTAGATTGCTTTTACTCTATGACAGGCAACAAAGATTCAGTCGACCTGATTGGGGATTTAGATCTAGAGTGATCAGATAGGAGATCAAAAATCCTGCCTTCCCAGTTGGTAGCTATAGAGGATGGTTGCCTTCTTGAGGAAGGTGATCTAGACTAGATTAAGATTACCCCCGAGGCCCCTAGAGATCGAGAGATGACCAGCAGAAGAATCACCTGCCGAAGAAGGTGCTAACGGTGCGGGAGAGAAAAGCAGCAGAGTCGGTCGAGAGTGAGTATAAAGGGTCATGCGTTGTCAGATTGCGGTATTTTGTGTTGTATTTGTGTTTTAATGTCATGCGGAGTTGAATGCCTGTAGTGTGACTGAGGCAGGGTTGTGAGCACGCGCAACCTGGTGAAAATCTTAAGTTCAGAGAAGAGCTTAAGTGGTTCGGGTGTATCGGACATCCAGAGTAATTGTCAACCGTTGTGAAGGGGGTCATGAGGTACCATTGATCGCCCGCAGGACCGTGATAGGGGGAATGCAAGAGTGAGTGTATGAGTAACGGACGCTGGTCGGAAGTTACTGTGTGTAAGTAACCTATCAGTTGAGGCGAGTGTCTGGACGTTTACGAAAAGACATTTTGTCAGTTGAGGTGACAATTACAGTTAGACTGTGGGCGTACAGTCAAGAAAAGTGATCGCTTGGTCGGAAGTAATAATTTTTCAGAGTATGAATGGGACCCATGCATGACCGGGATACGAGCTGAGAAAGGAGGGGAACTGCTGCGAAGGGGAGACGAGTGACGTCGGTGTAAGACCGCGCTGGGATTGGCCGGTCGGTGTAAGACCGCGCTGGGACAGGCCGGTTGTCAAGAGCCGTGCTGTGATAGGTCAGTTAGCAAGAACCGCGCTAGGATTGGTGGATTGTCATCAGGAAGTAAACAAACTTGGCGCAGTAGAAAATTGTGAATTTGATCATGAAGTGTTTTAAGCACTTGAGAGCGATCTTTAAGAGAGAATCGGTCGACGGGGAAGAGGCCCCGCCGGAGGGTACACCAGCTCATTATATGGCTACGAATGTTGGGCTGCATACTATACTGTGGATTTCAGAGTGGAGTAAGATTACAGAGGGGAATGAGGAATTGACGTTCCCGAAATACGGAACGTTTAGACTAGAAGCATTACACCAGTTAAAAGCAGTTATGACCGCAACGAGACCTCTGCCCAGACCAACACAGTTCGAAGCCCTTAATGCGTGGTTTAGGGCGGCGTACGACCGGAGCCTGAACAGGCGTCAAGAAAGAGTGAGACGATCGGTAAGAGCAGTGCAGGATGCCAAATGGGATGAGGAAGCTAAAAAGTGGAGAGTGCAGAGAATCGAAGTAGATAAATTGTATCCAGTAATAGAAGTCACAGGAGACAAAAAAACACCAGAGGAGGATGATGAGAGCGAGACAGAGGACAGTCTGATAAATAGGTTGTTGATGGACAGACCGCCTCCGTACAATAGAGAGATGGAAAGTGCCGAGCTCCAAAGGGGGGAAGGGGCTGGTACAGGGGAGTATAGACCACCTCCTATAGCAGAGAGAGAATACGCCAAAGGTGAGGAAATATCTCAGCCTGATCCAGTACAGAGGGTAGTCGGAAGGTTCGTGGTACAAAGGGTGCCAGAAATGGAGCGTGCTAAGTCCTACCAATTGCCAGACGCTCTCCAAGTACCTGTTACTATAGGTCCAATAGTATCGATTTACGACCCAGAGAAAGCACGGGAAGAGGATCAGGCACGGTTGGACAGGGAGAGAGCAGAAATGGAGAACAGGAACAACATGATTAATTCTCAAAGGCAGTTGTCAGGACCAAGAGATTGGAGCACCCCATTAAATCAAACAGGGGATCCCATAATAGATCAGGGGGGTCTGAGAGGACCGATGGATCTAAGGGGACCACGGCCGAAGTCCTTTAAGGAATTGAGGTCTGACTTGAGAGAGTGGGACGCTAACACGGGAACCCAGAGTGATAGGTCAGGAGGGGAAGCTGAATGGGGAAGTCGAGGTGACGGAACACTGTCTCACTGTGGGGCTAGCGAAAGCGGCCAGGAGTGCGACGGCAAAAGTCAAGAGAATAGAGGGGCTACATGTCATTCCCTTAATGGGAATGGACAGGAGCAAGAGCATAGAAGTGCAGAATGTGGAAGGGTGTCTCGTCTCATTGACAGCGAGGGAGACCGAAAGACACAAGAGTACCGGGATAGTTTTAAGTGCACTCACCATGCACCTGGCGATAATAGACAACACTGGGATCGCGGGAACATGGAGAGTTGTGAAGGGTCTTACCATGTGTTGAGTGATACTAGACAGCAAGGGAATTGTGAAAGCAGGAAGGACAATGGAAGGTCCTATCATGCATTTAGGGAGATTGAGCAGAACAGACAAGGTGGGACTGTGGGAAATAGAGTATCATTTCATCACATGCCAAGAGGGGATGGAACTGCATGGGACCTCGAAGGATGGGAACACGGGAGGACTCCCCATAACTCGCCTGAGCCCAGGTGTAGGGCTCGGAGCTGGGATGGGAGAGATGCAAATGGACCCTCTAAGAATGACACACTGAAAGCTGAGATAAAGGCAAAAAGGTTAGACGTAACCAGTTTAAAATCAGATCTAGATGAAATAATAGATGGTACGTTGCCTTTGGAGAGGATTGGCATGTACGAGCAAGATGAGGTATTGTTTATAGCAAAGGATGTTACTCGGAAGGCGAGAGCAGTACATGAGAAATTATCTGAATTAGCAGACAAGTACATGGTAGACTTGTCGAGAACAAAGGCATTACAGGGTAACCACAGGTTGCATTATTCAGATCAGGACCTCGAAGAGAGGAGAACAATCGGATTAAAAACACACATCAGAGAACTGATTACAGGGATAAGGACATGGAGAGATCTGGATAAGTGGGAAGAAAGATGGTCTAAGAAAGGGACCGTTAGACGGAGCACAATTGGGATGTCCCCCGAGGGAGGGCTAAAGAGAATGGAAGCTTACCCTTTGCGAGAAATAGCGAATGGGAGCTATGTGCATGTGCCATGGAGTAGGGGAGATTTAGCTGCATTTACCAATTCCTTTCCTAAATTGAGAGAGAACCCCGTGGAGTGGTATAAGCAGGTAGAGAGATTCGTAAAAATCTCTAAAGTACTGTGGATTGATTTGAACACCCTATTTGATATCGTAGTCCCAGGGGACTTATGGACTGCATGTAAGGTTAGTGTAGAATGGCCCACATCTGAACCAGAGAGGGATGCTCAGACCAATGGACCGTCTGAAAGAGTCATGGAGAAGTACGAAAGGGTGATAACATGGTTGAAAGACAAGGTGCCACCGCAGGACATAGATTGGGTGAAGATAGACCGAACTAGGCAGGAACCCAAGGAGACAGTCCATGAATATTATGAGAGATTACTGAAGACTTTTAAACAGTACAGTGGACTAGATGTAATGGATCCCAAGGATATAGGACAGTTTGTATCAAAATTCGTTTTGGGATTGAGACCTGATATTTGCTTGATGATACAGCAACATTTAATTTGTTGGCAAAATAAGCCGTTGGATGAAATTCTGAGATATGCAAGGTATTGTAGTGATGAAATTGATTCTAAAGCAAAAAAACTTAAGGAGAAGCTGATGTTGGTTCAGATGCAGTCGGCTGGAAAGGGTGGACAGCAGCCACAGGGAACGGGGACCCTGGGAAGGAGGTCGAATAATCAGAATAGGGACAATGAGGAAAATCCTAGACCTAGAGTAGACCTGGCTACCTTGAAAAAGACGACAAAGTGTCACCAGTGTCACCAGGTGGGACATTGGAAACGCGAGTGTCCCTATAACCCTGAAAATGGAGAATTAGAAATAGAGGACGAAGAAGTTCAGAGCAGTTCGGTAAAGGGGACAATGATACCCAAGGGTAAGGTGGTCAAAGGGGGGACCCCGGCTCCTCGAGCCCAGTTCCCTCAACCACCCAGAATTGCGACAGGAGGAAAGACATATAGACAGATGCCTCTTTTCTTAGGTGGAGAGGAGTGTTATTACGTTGATCCGTTGACTGGACAGCGTGTGAGTAAAGTGGAGGACTGTACCATCGGGGCAGTTCTAGAGGTGGACCAAAGGGGACCGTATGTAGAGGCTGAAGTAGCAGGGTGTCCTACGACCTTCTTGATGGACACGGGAGCCACTCGATCCACTATAAGATCAGCAGTGGCTCCGGACCTGCCAATGTCAGGGGAAACCATTCAAGTGGTAGGAGTCGCAAATAGAAGAATAACTAGTCCTTTGACGGAGCCAGTATTAGTGAAAATAGGGAAATACAGCGATGAGCATCAGTTTGTGGTATGTGACTCCAGCCCTGTGTGTCTGTTGGGAAGAGACTTATTGTGCAAACTAAATTGTACGATATATTGCACCCCACAGGGAGTGGAAGTACAGACTAACGATGATGATGCCGATTTTAAGGTTGCGAACTCAAGGGTATGTGTGGAGCTGTATCCTACCTTGACAGTGGAAGAGCTTCCATGGGACCTAAGAGATACGGTGTCATCGGAAGTGTGGGATTTCACTGGGGAGGAGATAGGACTGATCAAAGGCGTGGAGCCAGTGAAAATAATGGTAAAACCAAATGTCGAATATCCAAGAACGCCACAATACAAACTGACCCCGGAGACGATTGCAGGGATAAAGCCCGTGATTGACTCCATGATTAAGCAGGGAATACTGAAGGAAATCGTGGGTAGTCCATGTAACTCCCCGATTATGGGTTTGCAGAAACCTAGTGGGAAATTCAGAATAGTGCAGGACCTACGAAAGATTAATAATATAGTTGTTTCACGTTGTCCAGTGGTACCGAATCCATCAGTGATATTGTTTCAGATACCATTCCAAGCTGAGTGGTTCTCAGTGATAGACCTTTGCCAGGCCTTCTTTTCAATCCCATTAGATGAAGAGAGCCAATTTCTTTTCGCATTTAAGCTGGAAAATCGCGTATTAACATGGTGTCGTATCCCACAGGGGTATACAGAAAGCCCATCGATTTTTAACCAGCTGCTGAAGAAGAATCTTGAAAGTCTAGTACTGCCACAGAACTCGGTTCTAGTCCAGTACATAGACGACCTACTTGTTGCGTCAGAAACAGAGGAAGCTTGTAAAATAGACACCATCACCTTGCTGAACCATCTAGCTGAGAACGGACACAAGGTGTCACCGAGCAAGTTACAGTACTGTCTGACGGAAGTACAGTACTTGGGTCACAGGATTGAAAAAGGGAAACGGAAGGTGTCACCAGACAGGATAGAGGGGATCATGAAAATGAATTCGCCCACGACACAGAGAGAGGTCAGGATGTTCCTAGGAATGGTTGGTTATTGCCGACAGTGGATAGCTAGCTTTTCACTGAAGGCAAAGCCTTTACAGAAATTGACGCACAAGGAGGTGAGTGATCAGGTACCATGGGACAAGGACTGTTTGATGGCATTCTTGCAGCTGAGAGAGGACTTGTGTCGTGCTCCTGCTCTGGGAATGCCGGATTACGAAAAACCATTCTTACTTTACTGCTGTGAAAGAGAAGGTTGTGCTTTGTCAGTTCTGGCCCAAATCCATGGAAGTGCCCGTAGACCAGTTGCATACTTCTCGGCTACCTTAGACCCAGTAGCCGCAGCGTTGCCCGGTTGTCTCAAATCCTTTGCTGCAACGGGTGTCAGCATTGAAAGGTGCGAAAGTATAGTCATGGGACACCAGTTAGTGGTGTATGTACCACATTCTGTGGAACTGTTGATGACCAGGACCAAGACACAGCATCTGACAAATAACAGGCTCACGCGCTACGAGCAAGTCATTCTTGCCGCGGAGAACGTGACCCTTAAGAGATGCTCTGTTTTGAATCCTGCCACTTTGATGCCACTTCCAAATGACATAGAAGATGGAGAATGTGAAGATTACGATTGCCTTGATGTGACTGAACTATGCACCAAACCAAGACCAGATATTGTAGATGAGCCGTTGGCTGACCCTGATGAAATTTTCTTTGTTGATGGCTCATGTGTAAGAGACAATATCGGTCAGTTGAGAGCAGCTTATGCTGTTTGTACCATTACTGGAGTTGTGGAAGCCGCTTGCCTGGAAGGAGTACACTCCGCTCAGGTAGCTGAAATCATTGCATTGACCCGCAAAATTCGAGTCACCATTTACACTGACAGCCAATATGGTTTCGGGGTAGTTCATGACTATGGGCAATTATGGTCTCAAAGAGGTTATATGACTTCTTCAGGATCACCTATTCGAAATGGGGAATTTGTACGATTGTTGTTAGAAGCATTACAAGGTCCGGCAGCTATTGCCGTTGTTAAATGTTCAGCCCATACCAAAGGAACTGATTTTGTGTCTCAGGGAAACAGATACGCAGACGAGGTTGCACGTTATTGTGCAGAGCAAGGATACTCTTTTACAGAGGTAGAAGTGGGAGGGACACAGGAAAGGACAAAGTTAACAATGATGTTGGAAACTGTAGACACCTGGGACGATTTAAAGGGCATACAAGCGAATGCAACAGATTTTGAGAAAAAGACATGGGAAACTGCAGGTTGTGTAAAAAGTGAAATGGACTTTTGGGTTTCAGCAGATGGAAGGGCAGTGTTACCAAATGAGTTAGTGAGTCCTATGGCCAGACAGATACATGGTCCAGTACATTTAGGTAGAGATGCTATGCTTCGGGTATTTAGACAGACATGGTATAACCCCAAATTTAGAGTGGCCGCAGAAGCAGTGTGTCAACGATGTGTGACCTGCCAGCAACTGAATGTAGGGAAGAGGACACCAGTCACGTTGAGTCACATAGGGAGGTCTGGGGGTCCGTTCAATCGGATGCAACTAGACTTCATTGAAATGCCAAGATGCAACCGCCTCAGATACGTTCTGGTGGTTGTCTGCATATTTTCCAGATGGGTCGAGGCTTACCCTACACGCAGGTGTGACACACTCACAGTAGCAAAGTTATTGCTTAGGGAGTTAATACCGCGCTTCGGGGTGCCGGCCTCTTTAGAATCAGGTAGGGGAACACATTTCAACAGCGAAATTGTGAAGATGCTCTGTTCAGCATTGAATATCGATCAGAAGCTGCACTGTAGCTACCGACCAGAAGCTTCAGGAATTGTGGAGCAGATTAATGGGACGATAAAGTCTCGAATTGCTACAGTATGCTCATCGACATCCCTGAGCTGGCCTGATGCACTGCCACTAGTACTTATGAGCATACGTAGCACACCAGACAGGAGAACTGGTCTCTCTCCTCATGAAGTGTTAATGGGGAGAGCTATGAGACTGCCATCAGCTCCAACAGCAGCTTTGTTGAATATCACAGATGATCTGATCCTGGATTATTGCAAGGGACTTTCTGACGCCATTCATTCTGTGTCTCTTCAGGTGCAGGCTGCTGAAATCCCGTCATCTCAAGACCTGTGCCACGACCTGTGCCCTGGGGATTGGGTCGTGGTGAAGAAACACGTCAGAAAAAATTGCTTAGACGTGCGCTGGCGAGGGCCCTACCAAATCATCTTAACATCGAATACTGCTATTAAGGTCGGAGGGCTGCCCAATTGGATACACGCCTCCCATACGCGGAGAGTTCCGGCACCCCTGGAAGAAACAGCTCCTCTCTTGGATAAAAATCCAGCTGTGGACGAAGAATCCATAGAGGGGACCAGCCAAGCTGTGGGAGTGTCGGAGGAAGCTGGGAGCGTGTCAGACCAAGTGGAAGAAGGGCAAGACGACAGTGAAACTGACATTGCCACAGAGGGAGAAAATAGCTGTGAATACGAAACAGACACTGATCAAGCTGCAAGTGATCAAGAGTCGAGTGTGAGGACAAGGGGCAGGAGATCGAGGCGTGGAGAGACCAGTTGGCCTGAAAGAAGAAGGAGGCCGAGCCTAAAGTCGACTCCAGAGAGAACCCTTGCTCCCATATCCGAAGACTCAGATCCAGACGAAGGTGCACAGAACTCAGAAGCGGAAGGTCCAAGAAGATCAAGGAGAGTGCGTGTACCCTGCAGAAGATACGCCACTCCTGAGTGGACCTACCTAGCAGCAGATGTCGTGTGCACAGAAATCCGGGAGGGTGAGGGAGGTGACAGTGATCAGCACTGACCCCATCATCAAGGTGGAAGTAGCGTTGTTGGTGCCTGGAGTTGAAGCTGAAGGGTTACTGACACTTACCATCCCCAATCCTCCTTACCTGAGCCGAATAAGAGAATTAGTTTTAAACTGAGTAGAATTTCCAACTTTTGGTACATCAGTATCAGCACTCGAGGAGACCATCCTTCGCCTAGAAATACTGGAATATGCTATTAGAGCCGCTGGAACGCGCACCATAGTAGACACTTAAAGACTTTGTAAATAAACCAGATTGAGAAGATAACCTAGCGCCAAGTGGAAGAAGAAAAAATGTAGGGACCTTTCCATTTAGTTGACGGAGAAGGGCTAGGGTTGTCTGTTGTTACGGTTCAAAAGACTGATTGCAAAAAGAGATTGCCAGCTTCCTGAGGTGTAGTTCGAGAAAGACTGAATGAACAAAAAGAGACTGTAGAAGAAAATAAAGAGAAAGAACTTTGCTTTGAAAAAGAGACTAAAAAGCTACACTGTCTGAGGAACATGGAGGCCGGCAACTCGAACCGCAAAGCGAAATGTATAATAGGTACACTTTTAGCAGGGGTTATTTTTCTTATAGTATTAGTAGTCACTGTATCATATATAGTGGGACATGAGAACGAGACGAAAGCTACAGAAGCAAAGGTTGTGGTAACATCAAAACCTACTACTGCTAGTAAAAAGGAGGGCAATGCAATACAGGAGAAGGCTTTACTAGCAGCAGAAGCTCGTAGGTTACATGTGGACGAGTCACAGGGCAACTTTAAATCAAACGCTTATGCCAAACTACTGTATGAATACATTGACGCTATGGAGGCGAAGGACTGCTACGTGTGTATGCAATTGCCAGCCTCTGTAGACGAAGGTATTAGGTATCATCATCTCCCATTGACTTATGGGATTACATGTAGTTTGTTGCTTAGTATATTTTATGGACGAGATAGCTTTGAATACTATTTTTCAAATTTTGATGCAGTATTACCAGAAGTCCCGAACTATAAGCACCTGAATAAGTGGGACTACTATAAGAGTGAGGATCGATTAGGGAAATTTTTCATTCCTTGGAAATCCTTAGACACTTCACATGCCCGAAGAAATAATCTGACTTGCAAGGTGTCGGAAATTGAGAAAAAGTTCATAGGGCAAGTGGATGATCGGTATAGAAGGCAGAAGATTCTAAAGGCTTCTGGCCAATGGAAAACTGATTGGACTGAGGAGGAGAAGTCACACAAAAGAAAGGGTAGTAACGGTCCAATAGCTTTAGATCGAACACAAAAAGGGAAGCTATGTATACATAGGGGTAAAACCTACTATGAAAATGTATTCGTGGGAGAAGTAAGTTGTGAACATGCCTTCCAATTAGAATACTACACAAAAGATTTCTTAAAAGAAATGCAGGTGATCCCAAATGTGTATTTTGTCTGTGGAAGAAATGCTTACGTGAAACTACCAGACAATTGGTACGGTTCATGTTATTTGGCAATTGTCTTTCCCAAAATATATCATGCTAAGGATTTAGAAATCATAGAGGGAAAAGCTCAAGCCAGTGGGAGAAGGGATGTAGGCGATGCTGAGGTAGTTGGAGATGTATTCGGCGCTATGTTCCCTCTTCTAGGATTAATACTGAATGATGTCAAGATCAGGAGATTGGCAACAGTTGTAGATAGATTATCTGCCAGTACTGCTAGATCATTGATGCTGGTAGAAGGGGAGATGCAATCGATAAGGGCAATGGTTCTTCAAAACCGACTTGCTCTAGACGTTCTGTTAGCCAAAGAGGGCGGAGTCTGTAAGGCTTTGAAGGTCCAGGAATGCTGCACTTACATTCCAGACAATTCAAAACCTCTTGAGAAGTACATACGAAATATAACTGAGATACGCCAAGAAATCGAGGATCTGTCAAAAGTAAATGTGTGGGAAAAAGTGGGTCACGGAATGGGTAAAGTTGGAGGTTGGTTCGCCAACCAAGGGAAAAGCTTTGTATGGTACATTCTAAAACCTATCATCATAATAGTGATCTGTGTGATCATATTGTGGGGACTAGTGAGGTTGTACAAATGGTACAGAGCAAATAGGTTACAAAGATCCATGAGAGATTAGCTGCGATGCAGGACAATCAGTACAGGAGTCTGAGGGCTCTAGAAATGATAAAGCGAGGGAGCCTTGCAACGAGCTCTGTCTGAGTCAAATTAATGGTGGTGTTGTGATGGTGATGACCCCTGAAGGTCATCAAAGGGGGGAACTGAGAGAGCGCAAAACTGAGAAAAATGTATAAGTGCACCATATTCACTAGTTAGATGCATGAAATAGCTAAAGCACGTAGAAGTGTCGAAATTACATAGAATTACATATACTTACGAGTGTTTAATCAATGTAGAGTGCATATTATAGAGTGTGAAGCTAAAATAGTAATGTTTAGAAATGTTAGAGTGCTGTTAAGACTCCATGTTATGTGACTGTTACAGAAGAAAATGTAATGCTGCTAAACGTAGAAACGCAGGCCTCATGACAATGTATGAAGAACGAAAACATGCTTTTGCAGTTCACATTTAATGGATTATTACTTTTACTGCTATTTTAGAATATTATTGATCATGCGTTAGAAATCATGTTTGTAGAAGTGTTTCATATAATCGAAGTGTATTAAGTAGAATCATATTAGTTTAGTTTTAAGAAATAATGGTTCACGGAGTGCAGGCCTCTTGCAAAGTAATTTAGTAGGCCTGGAAAGATAAAGTTGCTTCTTTGATCTGCACGTGTTAGTTAGAATTGAGTGTCGTTAAGCATAAATTGTCATTCTTGATAGAAGTTTTATGGCTCGAAACAGATAACTGGAGGTTGGAATTTGGGGCCCTATTCATGGGTGTCTGTTTGCAGGTGCGAGGGGGTTCCAATCAAGAGAGTGATGAATAGAGCTCTGTCTGGGGAGACAGGCACAGGCCTGGAGGAGGTTCCAAGAATGTAATGGGGGGTACCGGCGAGCGGAGAAGAAGCCTGGGAAGCAAGGTCAACGCTAACAAGAGGCCCAGAGGAGTATCAGTATGGAAGAAACCAGAATCGAAACCACGTGAGATGTGTACGTGAGGGGCGTCTCTGAGGGGCGTTTCAACTGCAATTGTGATTTTGTATTAGGGACAGCACCCTGGGGTGGAGTTAGAGCAGATGGCCTGAGGACCCTTAGAGAGCGGATGGGTAGGCAGAGAGGGCTCGACTGCAATGCACATAATTACATCAGAGACTAAGGGAAAGTGAGTGATCTTCTTTGGAAGTCACCACAGCTGACACCTTTTTAGCATAAGATTCTGTTAAGTAGGGATGCCACTTAATTCAGTGCAGGGACAGCCTAACCTGATTCTTTTCCTTTTGTAAATGACGCTCCAGTTACATCTTGTGTCAATTCTTGCAAACCTGTTAATTTTTGAATTGGCTTTAGTTGTATTTTTCTGTCGACTAAGATCGTTCAGAGAATTCATGTTTGTATTGGTGCCAGTATACCTCTTGAACCTTATATTGAGATGCTTGTATCTACAATTATCTTTGGCTTTATAATAAATCTTTAAAACTGATTCGTGGTAAGTGGTTCTTCAGAGTTGTGCCAATCATTGGTTTGATTAACCTGGTAGTAGATTGCTTTTACTCTATGACAGGCAACAAATATTCAGTCGACCTGATTGGGGATTTAGATCTAGAGTGATCAGATAGGAGATCAAAAATCCCGCCTTCCCAGGACCATATTTAGGGTGAGCACGAACTGAGTTTTACAGTGGGCTACATCATTTGCTATAGCCAAAGCATTCATTTGCTAATCCTTGCCATTGCCCGCAGTGAATTGTAGATTTACCAATAATGTTTGTTTTTCGAAAATAAGTGTTCTCTATTGAGGTTCATAAATTGCATATAATTTACTATTTCCTGTATAGTAAATAGGTCACATGGTATTATCATTCTGTAACAAGTGAGCTAGGGCTGAATAGATCGACGAAGGTGAACATGACCAAGTGGTTCTGTCTGAACTGAAATTTACCAAGAGAGCGACAACCATAAAGCAATTTATGCAGACCATTATTCTATGGCCATAGAGAGAGTTAAAAGGTCACAATCCAGTTAAAGATTGCTGTTTTCACACACAAAATCCCTTCACCTTAATACTCCTACGTACCTTGCAAAAAAACTTAATTTATCCTGTGGAGTAAGAGCTTCAAGAAGTGCCTCTTCCCTCCTCCTGAAACCCCGCATCCTTAAGAAAAAGAGAAGTTGTCACCAAGCTTTCTCCGGAGCTGCCCCTAAGATTTGGAACTCTCGCCCACCGGAAGTTCGCAGAATCTCCTAATTGATGGCGTTCAAAGTGGAAGCCAAAACATTCCTAATGAACAAATCCATACCCTAATAGGGTTAGTCTCACAGGACTGTTGACATTGCACCCGCTGACTTTGTTCTTACTTTTGATACAGCTCCCCCTGGAACACTGTGTTTCACATTTGCTACCCGCCTACACTTGTTTTATTGTATTTCCCTCCTAGTTGTATTTTGCACTATATTTTCTTTCTCTCCCTTACTCTTATGGGTATTGTTATAGATATTGCTTTTGTCCTTCCTCCCTTCATATTGTAAAGCGCTCTGTTTTCCCTCGGGATCTTGTTCGCGCTATAAAAAACTTTATAAACACATCTGAATCTGGCCATCTGATAAGTTTTGTCTTCAGCGCGGTTTTGGGGAAAGTGAAAATTAGAAATCTGATTATACGATCCAATAAACAGTAAAACCGCGTTTGTGGAAGATAAAATAAAATCCTGTAAAGAAGAGTTAAATAGATAGGCTCTATAAGAAAAAAACTGGTTAAGTTCCAATTAGAAATTGTGGTAACAGAAGAAAAGCAAGCGGTAAGGCCTTGTTGAAAATATACTCCTTTTACATGCATGAAAGGTTTGGTTGCACATGAAAAAAAAAATTATGATTGATATCCAAGTATATGTTTAAAATGTATGGAAAAGATTAATATTCAGAGGTATAGTAGGGATATATCAAACTTGGAACTGCATTGATAGATAGGAAGTAAACATACTTGAGTGGAAAATGAAATTAAGGAAATTTAGGTATAGATCTTACAGAAATATAGAACAATTGTGAAACCTACAAACGCTGTCCAATACTCGCCAGGTCAGAATCAATCCTACCTGTCATCAGTGTTAAAAAGGAAATATAGTGGCCTATTTCGTTAAAAGAAATCAACATAGCTATTGATCCTGTCAGCATTTGTAAAAGTCCCAGACGGCATTAGAAACCCTGCTTGTCCTCTAAACGACATGAGCAATATGACATGTTTCTGGTATTGGCCAGTAGCCAAGCTGAATGCAGACAAGGATCATTTGGCAGATTATTAGGAAATAGAATAATGAACGTAATGGCAAACTTGGTACAAAGTGATTAACGTGGCTTTTTTAAATAATGGTTTATAGCCCTTTTTGCAAAGTGACCAGTTTTCGGTGTCATTCTTTCCAGCTTTTTTATTTCGGCACTCACCTGCTGGTAAACATAAATGCTAACACAGGGACACTGCTATTCAGTGCCCAGTGTGCGTGCTCTGACCCCTAAAACATATTGAAATTGTCTTAAAACCTGATATGCACATTTAACTTTCCTATACGTCTACTGTATATGATGTACAAATACACCCATGGCATGGAAAGCTAATCTGATCGAACAGCCAGGTCTTTAGTGTCCTCCTGAAGGTCAGCAGGTCTTGGGTCTGTTGTAGGCTCAGAGGGAGAGTGTTCCATGTCTTGGTGGCGAGGTGGGAGAAGGATCTCCCACCGGTGGTTGTTCTTCGGATGCGCGGATGGTGGCGAGTGAGAGGTCAGCAGAACGTAGCTGGCGGTTGGGGGTGTAGAAGGAGAGCCGTCTGTTGAGGTAGGCTGGGCAGGTCTTGTGGAGTGCCTTGTGTGCGTGGATGAGGAGCTTGAAGGATATCCTCTTGTTGACGGGTAGCCAGTGCAGGTTTCTCAGGTGGGGGGTGATGTGGCTGTGTCGTGGTACATCGAGGATCAGTCGCGCTGAGGCGTTTTGGATGCGTTGTAGTCGATTGATGAGCTTGGTCGGGGCTCCCGCGTAGAGGGCATTTCCGTATTCGAGTCTGCTGCTGACGAGGGCCTGGGTGACTGTCTTTCTTGTATCTGTTGGGATCCATCTGTAGATCTTGCGGAGCATATGGAGGGTGTTGAAGCAGGAGGAGGAGAGGGCGTTGACTTGCTTGATCATTGAGAGCATTGAGCCAAGGATGATTCCCAGTATGCGTGCGTGTTCGGTGGGGGTCGGGGCTGCCCCCAGTGTGTTGGCCACCAGGAGTCGTCCCAGGCTGATGGGTTGGTGCCGAGGATGAGGACCTCCGTCTTGTCCGAGTTCAGCTTCAGGCGGCTTATCTTCATCCAGTCGGCGACGGCCTTCATTCCTTCATGGAGGTTGGCTTTGGCGGTGATGGTGTCCTTGGTGAGGGAGAGGATCAGTTGAGTGTCGTCGGCATAGCAGATTATGTTGAGGTTGTGCTGTCGGGGGACGTGTGCAAGCGGGGCCATGTAAATGTTGAACAGTGCTGGGCTGAGGGAGGATCCTTAGGGTATTGCCTAACCAATAGCAAAGTATAGATTATGCACTTTATTGCATAACTTTTCACTTGTACCAACCGCGGACTCCTTTCAAATTCTTATTTTTATATGTAATAAAAAATCTAATTTAATGGTTATTGAATATTGGGAACGTGTAACTTTGAGCAAGTTACCTTTACTTGGCATACCTTGCAAGCTTCCTCAACTGAAGAGTAATACTATGAGCCGCCTTTCCATGAGGATCATGAATGGGAACTATCCAAAGTGACAAAGATGATGTTCTCCAGATTGGGGGTGTCCATATGTGGATTTCTTCTCCATGGCCCACAATAGGAAATGTCCTTGTTTTTGTAACATACGATGTGCTCTGAACAGTTCCTCCTTTATGTCTTCAGATTCATTGGGTCATGGGGCCTGCTACATGAATTTACAATAATTTTGCTTCTTTTTAGTATTCTACAGAAGGTGCAACTAGATCAAACACAGCTAAGTCTGGTCACCATAGACTGGGAGATTATGGTACGCGATTCTTTGGCACTCAACATTCAGCCCTTCCATCTTCTCCCACATGAAGTGGTCCTCTTCCTGCAGTGAGATGGTCAGGTCCTCCATCCCAATCCTCAAACACTGCAGCTGCATGCCTGGGATCTGAGGGCTGTCAGCTGGAGCATTTTTGTTGCTTACCTTCTGAAGTTGTAGACATCAACTAAACTGACTGTAACCTGCTACAAAATTAATTTATGTGGTTGCCTGGAACAAGTGTCTAAGCCCAATCGAATCATGCCTTTCATATGTTCTGTGTTTTGCACTGTTGCCTACCCAGCCAGGTCTAGCTGTAGCTACAATATTTCAGTATGTTTAACCTCTTCGCCGCTAATGACAAGGGTAACTCGTCATGGACTTTCCATTGATTTCAATGGAAATTACATTATAGTAATAAAATAGCCTTAGCAGTAAAGGGTTTAAGCTCTTACCAGTTTTGCGTTTTCTGAAAAGTATACTATATTTGTTTTCTCCCACTCTATTTATTGGTCCTCAGTAAGATTTGAATCCTTTGTTGACTTTCCTCAGGGCACCCTTATTTGAGCTGCTGCACAGTTGCCTATTTAAAATGTTCACTCTGGACACTGTCTTCTTGGTGGCAATGACTTCATCCTGCAGGGTCGGAGAACTTCAAGCCCTTTCAGTTCATCCACTATTCACCGGACAAGTTGGTTGCTTGTACCTGCCCATCTTTTCTCCCAAAAGTGGTATTTGCTATTCACGTAAGCCAGTACTACAATCTTCTACCCTATCCATCACACTAAGTTAAAAGAGCAGCAGCATCGACTGGACCTCAGCTCTGCAATGTCCTAATATATAGCTCATAGTCAACAGGACAGGGGAGGTGGAGATGATACAAATAATTTTATGTTGGGTTATTCTTTGCATTCTCTCTACACCTTTGCCAAGGAGGACCATCTGGCTGACATTCATGTGAGTCTCCTGTGGCCATGGCCACTTTCATAGAACTCACCAAAGGTGTCCCAAAAAAGTTGATATCTGCTGGGCGGCCGTGTGGTCATCTTTTTGCTAAACATTAGTGCCCCACAGTCCAAGCACAAAGTAACTTGCCAGCACTCTGCTGCATCAATTCCTAGATTAATCAGAAGTACTCACTCTCAGCGCCTTTAGGGTTTAGCTTTAAGACTCATTCTTAAGGTGATAAATCTTCAGAAAGATGCATCCACCAGGAGAGATAGTCACTTACCTTTGGTAACAGTATTTCTGGTGGCTATTTTATCTTCCTGCAGATTCCTCATTGCCATCCTTCTTCCCTTATGAGTTAGGACCATGATTAATAAGAACCCATGGTATCCAAATTGATACATACTGTATTTGTTGCTGTTGATAGTCATTGGGTTTCTCTCTGCATGCCTTGACGAGTGACAGCAAAAGTACCAGGAATTTTCACCTGTGCAGCTGCAATGAGCAGCCGGGGCCCAATAAAGCAATTATTGTATCCTCCTGCTGTACCCAGTTAGGTGTTGTCCTTTCCAGCTGTTTGCTGCCTTCATTTTTGAGAAGCTGTTTTTAAATAGACCACTTTCACATACATCCTACGGATGGTAGCACGAACAGTTGTGTGATGTTACCTACAAATTATGAAGTAGACTGGTACTGAATTATCTACCTCTGACAGATCTCTCACTATTCCCACTACATACCAAGGGTGTTTTTTTTCAGTTTGAACAAGTACTAAGCCTGAACTGTTGAGTGGTCCTAAGTATACTTAAAATTTGTACCTCACTCTCCTTCATCCTCAGTGCAGAAAGCCCATCATAGTGCCTACAAAAATGTTTCCTTCTCTGGTTAGCTCAGAATCTTTGAATTTCAAGGCATCTGATTGGTCACTGGCTTCCTTGATATGTACATGCTCTGTGCAAACAATGAGTTTTTCTTGCCTTGACCTCATAGTAATAAGAGGACGCGCTGTATAAAAACCCCTTTTTGGCACCCACTGCTAAATTGCTTCCTACTTGGAGGTCCAATTTAAGAGAAAGATCTACTTGGAGCCACTGGGACCTAATGCCAAGGATCAAAGACCAGAGTCTCACAGTTGAACCCTGCTTTGTAGATTGACTCAACTGTGTCTTCAGAAACCCCTTCAGCATCAACGAAGATGTTCTAGGAGATGATACTCTTGATGTGATTGCTAATTCCATGAATGAGGTCATGGTTAGTGCATTGGGAGACTTATAGTTGCATTGCCCAGTACCACTGTTGAATAGCAGTGTCCAGTGTTTGCATCTTAATGATAACATCTCTTCTACTGGGGTTTCAGAGGATCAGCAAAGGTTATTTCCTTTTATGAGTAAAGAAACATGACATTATCTTAACAAATATTTATCAGTGAAACCATATATATAAATGGATTAAAATAATGTTATTGTTAGATGTTGGATAAAAAAAAAAGTTTAAGAACAAAATAAAACTGGCATTCAAAAGTTAAACTAAGCTAAATGTTACTTGTGCCCCCATGCACTGCTTATGACTTCATATATTACATCACCCATGACAGGTTAAATGATATAATTGATGACATCACTGATGAAATCTCAAATGACACCATTGATGACATCATTTATAATATCACTGGAATTAACATGCTCATATACATAATAGAGTTACTGAGTGCATACATGCTGGAGCATAGCATGGAAATAGCGTAGGCCTTGGAGGGAAGGGTGGTTGTTCATGTTGCAAGCTATATGGTGCACAGTTTACAAATCGTCAAAGTTTGGGGTGCAAGTAGTACTACATGTTAAACAAGGTAAAATGTTGAGCTGATGTAGAGTGGGGTGATGTGGGGTGCAGAGGCATGGATCAAAGTACGCTGTACCTTAAAGCCAAAGCCTGTTCTAAAAAAACTCTGAGAAAGCTCAACGCTTCTGTTGACAATAAATTATCCACCAGTGGATATCTAAAATGCACTGATGCTAAATAGTTGTAATAAAATGCTTTAGAGACATTCTATATACATTTATATGGTGTGTATGTTTATTTTCAGAACTTGGCTGAAGATTTTGAGGTATTGCTGATGTTTGAATAATGTAGAATTTAGGGGTGTCCCACTTAGAGGCGGGTTATCTCATTTGGTGTTGTAAAAATAGCCCTAAGTTTGTATGCCTTTGCTACCAAGCCCTGCACCTAACCCCACTGTGAGAAGCCAACCTCCTACTGCGCACAGCCTTTGGTGGCGGGAGGATGGCCGCTGGGACGGGCCACAGGGCAACCATTTTCCCCAACCCCCCATGATTTACAAACTCCCTGCTATGCACGGACTTTGGCAGTGTGCAGCAGAAAGTTGGCTGTAGGGTATGCCACAGGTCCCTCACTCAACCCCCAACAGGCACACTATCTACACTGTCTTTTTTGTACATTATTTTTTCGGTACTGCAGTACTCTTGTGGAATTGGCATAAAAACGCATCTTTAAAACTCAATCTCTGGATTCTCTAGGCTTCATACTTTCCAATAAAGGGATCAGTAAGGACTAACAGAAGGTTTCCGCAGTGGTGGAATGCCCCGTCCACTTAACATGAAGAAGTGCAGAGATTTTGAGGTTTCAAGAATTTCTGTAGGCATTTTTTTTTCTTCAAATTTATATTTATTGAATTTTTTTTGAACAATAATAAAGCACATGCAAGATAATACACTTTCCAGCAGTCATCGGATATGGTTTACGTGTGGCTAATTGGTAGTTACAGAAACGTTCAAGAGATCCATCCGGAATGACATGAGCAGTAGCTTTCTTGTATTATCTGCAAAGTTGAACTCGATCTATATCAGGTGCAGAAGAGCGAATCGACAGAATAAGTTCTTGAGTATAACAACAAAACTTTATCAGTCATCTGGAGAACCGAATATACATCCTGCACAAATCGGAGGGGGTGACTCTATCCCATCCAATGGCATCCCGTATCATTCTCTGATTGAGGTGTAACAGTGTATCCACAATTTCCAATAACGAAAGGGCACAGTATATAACATGTAACACTAGCGTAAGATTTCAGCCCACTTCTCTGCCTGTGACCATCAGCAATCTAAACCCTGCCAATGTGGATGGTAACATAATCCAACACTAAGAAGACCCCTTCCCTCCCCCTCAAACAAAGAAAATATAGTGGTGGTGGTGTCAGGTGTGTGCTTCATTGGACCAGTATGTGTAATTAGAAGAACTGTACAAATCTCAATGTGGATAGGGGCTATTTTTACTAGGGAGCCATCTAAATGTGCCCCTTAGAGCATCATTCTAGAAGTGACCATCTGGGGACTATAACTGAAAGAGATGCATGTCCCTGATGGAGGGTGGACACACTGCCAGAGGCAACCCCCGAGTCAGGTAGGACACTAGTGGACCCAATTTATACTCAAAGTTTTTGTAACCGTTTCTGAAGATATCCCTCACCCTCTCCACACAGAGTGTTCTCCAGATCTGAGCTTCCCACATTAAAAGGGTGGAAGCCGATGTCTTCTTCCAAGCTGCAGGAATAGCGATTTTGGTGGCCACTACACATGACCATAGAATGGCCTTGTCCGCCTTGGTCTGGTGTGTCAAGGATGGGTCCCTGATGTCCAAGAGCACTCCCTCGATAGTGGTTTGAATGGGATATCCCAACATAGGTTTATTATAGGCTACTATCTCCTTCCTGAAGGGCCGCAGCATGGGGCAGTCCCACCAAATGTGTTGAAAATCGACAAGGATGCCACAACCTCTACAGCACATATCATATGTGTTTGGGAATATTCTTTTAAGCTTGGTTGGGTAAAGGTGCCAATCCATCATGGTTTTCATGTGGGCCTCTCGCAGTTCCAGGGAATGATTGAATTTAGTTGTATCTGACAACACCCGGCCCACTCCCCCTCAGTTATATCCCTCTGAGCTATCCCCTCCCACATGGCCATATATCTAGGCCCCGGCGAATGAGTAGATGGTTGGAGAAGGTTATAGAGAGAGGATATTACCCCCTTCATAGAGACAGCTGTTTGAAAGGAATTTTTCAAAGTTAGTTTTCCCTCGCGTGGCCATGCCGTGCACCTGGGGTGTGAGGGCCCAGTGTTTAAGATGCAGATAGTGATACTGTTCCTCTGGGCCTAAATGAAATTCTCTCTTACAGGTCTCGAAGGTTAAGATATCATAGTTGTGGAATAGGTCTTGTAACATGAGGCAACAACCCTCCTTCCAGGTGCCAAAGGGCCCCTCACTAAGGCCTGCTTGTAGTGTATCGGTGTGTGCGGCGACGGATATGTGGTCCATTCGGTCCCCCCTGAAACAGAATCCCAAACCTTCAAAAGAGTACGTGTGCAGGGTACTGATATAGTCATTAGCTGGCCTATTATTCTTGGGATTCCATAATAGATCCCATATCGACCTCCCTGCAATGGCCCTATTCATGTGCAAACAATGTTTTTCCAAAGCCCGCTTGGACCACTCTGTCGCTATCCTTATAGTATAAGCCAAAATCGGGCCGCCCCACGCCCCCTTCGGCTCGTGGTCGCCATAGCACGTGAGACGTAGGCGTGCTCATCTGCCCTGCCAGATGAATTGGGTGATTAGGGTCCGTAATTTGGGGAGGAGGTCTCTATCTAGTTGTTTAGGCAGTGCTTGAAATAAATATAAAAGTTTTGGGAGCACTGTCATTGTGATTGCGTGTATGCCGCTAGCCATGTGATGAACATAAGTTTCCATCGCTTAAGATCGGCCTGGAGTTGATGGAGGAGAGGAGGAAAATTGGCCCCATAAAGACCCTCTAATTTTGAAGTCAACTGAATGCCCAAGTATTGAAGGGACCGTTTCGCCTATTGGAAGGGGTGCATTTCTTCAAAGATTATACTTCATGGCTCAGCAGTGTGAGGTTCAGAATATAAGATTTATCTACGTTGATTTTAAAACCCGCTACTTGCTCAAATCTGGACAGTTCGTGGTGCACCACCTGGAGGGAGGATTCCAGATGAGTGATATATAAAAGGATATCGTCCGCGAAGACCGATAGTTTGTGATCATCCCCTCCAAAGGGAAGCCCTGTTATCTCGGGATTCTCCTGTATATACATTGCAAGAGGCTCAATACTTAAAGCAAATAATAAGGGTGACAGTGGGCCTCATCCCCCTAGTAAGTGGGAAGAAATCAGACAGTGTACCGTTAACTTGCACTCTGGAGCGGGGATCTGCGTAGTTGGTCTTGAGCATGGTGAGAAATCTTTACGCAAAGCCAAAGTGTTTCAGGGTGGTAAAAAGGAATGACCATTCCACCCTATCAAAGACTTTTTCGGCGTCCAGGCCCATCACCACTGCTGGTATGTTAAGGTTGGACACCTTCTCAATCAGGTGGACCGTCCGTCGGATGTTGTTGTGGGTTTGCCTGCCTTTTATAAAACCGGATTGATCCGGGTGGAGGAGGTCTGCCAGTAGGTCATTCAGGCGTTCGGCCAATATGGATTAGTATAGCCTTGCGTCTAGATTTAGAAGAGCTATAGGGCAATAAGAAGCACATAGATGGGTCTTCTTGCCAGGCTTAGGGAGTACCGTGATGACTGCCTCCACCATCGTGGGGGTGATATGAACCTCCTCCGCTATTTTATTAAAGAGTAGCGTAAGGTGGGGTATGATTTTGGCTGCTAAGGGTTTATAAAAAAAAGGGCTGTCAGGCCGTCAGGCTCTGGTGCTTTTTTGGGCTTAAGCGATATAATCGCTTTACCCACCTCCTCATGAGTGATAGGGGCCGTAAGAATGTCATTATGGCTCTGAGTTACCTTTGGGAAAGTCAGCGCCTGCAAATAGTTATGTTGAGCTGTGGGATCTAGACTATTCCCTGTGTATAAATGTTCGTGAAATTTTCTGAAAGTGGCGGCCTTCCCTGCATCGGTTGATTCCATACGTCCTCGTTATTTTGTATGTTGTCAATAAGCTCCCATTCCAGTTTTTCCCTTAGTTGCCTCGCTAAGTGGCTTCCAATTTTAGTTCCCTGTGTGTAGGAAATTTGATCGAGACACAACAGGGTATAATCTGCTCTGTTATTATAAATTGCTTTAAGTTTCCTTCTCAAGGCGCTAAGTTTGTGCTGTGTTTCCCTGGTTGGGGTACTCTTATGTGCCTTCTCCGCTACACCTAACTCTGCCTCCAGGTTTGCCTGCTCATTAGTTCTCTGACTGTTCAAGTTGGCATTAAGTTCTAGGCATTTGTCTCTTATACTCACTTTGAAAGTGTCCCAATTATTAAACATGGATGTATCTTGTGGGGAGTCAAGAGTAAAAAACTCTGTAATGAGCTTCTCAGGTTATCCCTCATCAGCCTATCTCTAGTAAGGGAGGCCGGGAAGTACCATTTACCGGTCTTGGGTGCAGCGCCACCCCATCTGAGGCATACAGAGACTGGGCAGTGGTCTGAAATAGAGAGTGGGACATTTTTTGCTTTTTACAGTGAACCCACAAACTCTGACTAGTAAAGATATAGTCTAGTCTGGAGTAGGTGCTATGCAAGTGGGAAAAGAAGGTATAGTCTTTGATTGTGGGGAAGAGTGTGCGTCAAGTGTTTCTGAGTTCCAAGTCATGTATTGTTTGTTTTATTGCTGCAGGGAAGGAACTCGTCATTACTCTATGAGTGTGTGTACTGTCAAGGTTTGCCTGCCAAATGAGGTTAAAGTCCCCGATAGGGATCGTCGGACCTTCTGCGAATTCCCCAAGTTTGTTTAATAGGGTGGTTAAGAAGGCTGGTTGTCCCGTGTTGGCAGCATAGGTTGTCACAAAAGTGCATAGCTTCCCCTTCAAGGTTGCCCTTTACCATGACTTGACTATCATCTTTGTTGGCGTATACCACCTCTGGTTGGAATCTAGTTGTCGTATGGAAAAGCAGGGGGACCCCCTGTTGTTTCGTCCCCACCGATGAACTGTAAATGAGGGGGTATTGTTTGTGTCGCAACCTCATTTCTTCATCCTTTTCAAATCTGTCTCTTGAAGGGTCACAATGTCAAAATGGTGGTCAGTAATATTTTCCCATACCTTTTGGCGTTTAAGTGGTGAGTTCAAATCTTTAACGTTCCAAAAAGTTATTGTGAGTACCATGACTACGTGGCCCCCCGTCTTCCCCCACTCTCAAATCCGCACCATGTCAGCGCATCCCCAAGACTTTAAGGGTTATTATAGCCTTCTCCCCCACCCCCTAGTCTATGTAACAGCCCTTCTTACCCTAGTGCTGACAGTCACTGACCTTTATTCCGCATTGTTCAAGGAAGCCATATTCTGTCCTTGTGGTATGGGAGTGCACTCCTGCAGTGGTCAGGTAGAGGTTAGGTCAGGGACCAGCAATCCTCTATACACTTATGAGCTCCCCTCAGGCTCGCGGACCATTGACACCTTCTTGCAGTGCTGCCATCTTTACCCCTCGTTGATCCCGGCGGGACCTCCTCCTCAGCCTGGGGAAGGCCTAACAGACGAAGGCCCTTGTTGTGCTCAGTGACTTGGCAGGGTTTATTGTCGAGTTCAAAGCTTAGGCCAAATGGATATGTCCACCTGTAGCGCATATATGCCTCCCAGAGTTTTATTGCGAGGGGTTGAAGTTGGAGTCTTCTTTGCAACATTGCATTAGCTAGATCTTGGTATAGGGCGCATTTTTGGCCTTGGAATGAGACGTTTCCCTCCTTCCTAGCTTCCTGCAGAACTAGTTCTTTGACCTTGAAGGAGTGGAATTTAACCACTATGTCCCATGTCCATTGTGTCTCACCACTGGCCGCCCCCCCAATACGATGAGGGCATTCCAATTTAATCTTGATCTGGCGTGGGCTGACAATCTCAGCGAATAGGCCTTTGAGGAAGGTCTCGAGGTCCGGCCCTTCCACTCCCTCCTCCAGGTCGCAAATCCATATGTTGTCTCGCTGCGCCCTGTTTTTGAGGTCTTCAGTTTTTAGCGGGGCCAGATGGAGTTGATGGTGAAGGTCCGGTAGCGGTTCGCGCGCCTCCATGATATGCTTTTCCAGCCCCTGGGTTTGTGTTTCCAGGTCCACCACTCTTGTACCCACGGAGTCGACGTCTTGCTGGAGCGAAGTCATACGCGTGGATAGGTCTGTCCAGAGCTGGTCAATGGAGGCTCTCGTGTCCTGGTTCAACTCAGCGTGTAGCTCTGCCTTAAATTCGGACAGTGAGGACAGCAGGTCTCCTTGGTGAGTGCCATATCAGTCTGAGGCTCTCCCTGATCAGATGGCTGCCGCTTGTCTGAAGGATGCAAATAACTGGTGATCTCTGGTGGTGGTGGTGGCTTCTTTGGTGGCATAAGTGCGGGCTCCTCTGTGCCCTCCACGTGGTGGGTAGTAGAGGCCATTATAGAGGTCAGGGAACTCTTTGCTGAATGTAGTGCACACCTTTAACAGTGGTCTGTGCCAACGTGGGATTGTGTGCCCTTCAGTTCAGGGTTGGCAACATCTCTTGGCATGTAGCAAATGTAAGGGGACCCCAATGAAGAGAGCGTCATTGGTGTAGGGCCACAGCTGGATGTAAGCCTGTCCCCATGAGGATGCCCATAGGAATGGATTGCCCTACTGGGGAGGTGCAGTCTCTTATCAGTTGTTGCAGGGAGCCCTCAGCCGTTCGTGCCCTCCATCACTCAGCTATCAGCTCGAGCATGGGGCGCCATCTTAGAGTCAGGCGAGTAAGAGGCGCGGGCTGTTGAGCGCTGAAAATCGCTTGGATGCTGCAAGAATCATTGCTCTCCTGAGAATATGAGAGGTGGAATCCCTCTATGATCCTCCTTTATGGAGTATATCTCCCGACATTTAGTGGCGTGGCAGTAGCGGGGTCCCCCATCGCCGCTCGCGGGACTCACCGGGCATCGGCTGCAGTCAATTGCAGCAGCAGCACAATTTCGCCGCTTCTAAATGCGGGGGAGGCGGGATGTCTGCGGACCTACAGGCAGGGTCGTGGGGGTGGTGTCAGTCTCCTGCGGTGAAGCCCCCGCAGCCGGTCACCGCTGTTGGCATTCTCAGGCGGCCACCATTTTGTGAAGGCTCGCGGTCTGGGCCGGCAATCTCCAAATCGGCACTCCGCCTCGCAGCTGTGGCGTTGTAGAGCCCCCGCATCCCCGCTACCAGTGCAGGGATCAATAGGGCATAGTAGGAGCAAGTTCGGCGCACTTAAATGGGACACTCAGTACTCAAGGTGACAGAGTGGAGCGGGAGCCATGATGGTTCAAATCCATTCAGCCATCTTCCCCGGCCACGCCCCCTCTGTAAGCATTTTATCAAGTCTTTTTTCGCAGTAGTGACACCCATAGTCCAACTCAGAACAGCTTTCTATAGGGGTCAAGGAATGAATGAATGAATGAATGAATGAATGAATGAATGAATGAATGAATACTTTATTTGTGCGGTTAATCCAAACCATTACAAAATGCAACATATTTAAAAAGGAAGAGAGCAGCATTTCCTAGTGGAAAACAATAAATATTGGATCAAAACATTATTAAAATCTCCATATGTTTTTGTTTATAAGACAAGATAATATGTATAAAAAAAACCTTGATGGGCAGAGCAAGTCAAAGGTTCGATATGCGCAACGCCTCCACGGCCAGGCCCTCCCGAAGGGAGCGCCCCGCTCAGCGTGCAGAGAATTTCCCTTCAATAATATGCGGGTATGAAAAACAAATTTCCCAAAAGTGGCCATGTGCTTTACAATTTCCAAAGTGTAAAGTTGTTGGACTGTCTCTTTTGCTGTATGAGTGCCCAATTGGAGAAGGTCGGTCTAAGGTAGATTCTGCGTACTGACTGAAGGGCTGAACAGCACAATAGAATATGGGCCAGGGATTATCATTTGTAATTGCAGAAGCGACACTCCCTAATGCCCGGCCTTATATTCACAGTTGGATATAGTTTTTTAAAGGGAGAGGATGTAGTCTGGCCGCTAAAATCCTGTTTAGGGCTTGCCCCCCCATGGCTTGCGTGAGATGAAGTTTCCGACTGGTCCGTGTATGTGGGAGACTTTGAGTCTTATGAAAGCCTCTTGCTGCCAAGAATTCCATATCCAGAGTGGGAAAGCGTAGACGCAATTGCTTTTTTATTGTTGCTTTAATAATAGCGTAATTGGTTATACTAGGGTCACATTTCTCTGTAGCTAGCTGCCGAAGATCTTTGGCTAATGCAAGACAGGCAGACCATGGGTTGCTGGATTGTAGAAAGATTTTAAGACAGCCTTCATACAGTTTGTAGGAGCCGCCATTGTTAAAAGGAAGTATTTTGAGAGAGTACCCAGCTCTTCTATCTTTTGTTTGTTAAGATCAAATTCCAGAGAAGAGTGGCTCAATGCTAGCATGGAAAGCCAAGACAGACCGTGCTTGTAATCAGATTAAAAGTCTTAGAGAAGATATGACGGGTGATATTGTTGATACAAACGCAGGTATAGGTCGAGAAATCTCCAAACATATGAGCCATTTGTATACTGAAGATACTTTTCCTGGAAGGGCCAATATAGAAGGTTCCTTTAAGGATATTGAACTCCTGAGCTTTAGTGAAGACCAGAAGAGGGTGTTATCAGCTGAGATAACAGAAGAAGAGATTAGACAGCAGTTTAGGAAAATGGCCAGAGGGAAGGCCGCAAGGCCAGATGGCCTCCCAACAGAGATTTATCAGTGCCTTTTGGAGGAAGTGCTACCAGCACAAAAGGAGTTGTTTAATATAATTCTAAAAGACAGAGAAGATCCACCGTCATTTTGGGCGGAGGTAACTGTTACTCTTATCTTGAAACCTAATAAGGACTCTATGTTGGCTGATTCATACAGGTCCATCAGCTTATTGAATACTGACTACAAAGTCTTTGCTTGGGTTCTGGCCGCCAGGATAGCCAAGGTTATTAAGTGTATTATACACAATGACCAGAAAGGTTTTATTCCGGGGAGGCAGCTTAATGAATTAACCACTTTAATGCTTGGAGTCGTTGATCTGGCGGGGACGTATAAATTACCAGTGACGGTCGTGGCAGTTGATGCTGCCAAGGTTTTCGACTAGTTTCATTGGCCATACCTTTGGGAGGTCTTAAAGAGATTCAGATTTCCCAGTAATGTAGTTAAAGCTGTTTAACTTCTGTATCGTCTGCCCAGAGCAAGGGTGCTTGTAAATGGTGAGCTGACAGATTGGTTCAACATTCTGCGTGGAACAAGGCAGGGATGTCCCCTGTCACCTCTTTTGTTTGATATGTATATCGAACCCTTAGCAATATGGATTAGAAAAGATATTGCCATTGCCCTTTTTGCACATAGAAATTTTGCGATTAAGTTAGCTCTCTATGCTGATGACCTTCTTCTTTATACCCGGAACACGCAGGTGTCTATCCCCTTGGAAATGGCCAAAGCGGAAGTGTTCGGGAAAATTTCAGGATACACAGTAAACACAAGTAAGACTTTAATTATGGAATGGAATCAACCTAAGCAACAGCCGCTGGTAGAATCAAGCATGCGCTATCTTGGTATTACTATAACACAGAAACTGGCAGATGTTACTATCGTAAATTGGAAAAAGATTAGCCAGGAAGTTGGGAGACTGTTGGTGAGATGGGCAAATTTGCCTCTCAATTTATACGGTAGGGTGAATCTCATTAAGATGGTAATTTTACCCAAAATTAAATTTTTGTTTAATTCTATCCCCTTACTATTTGATCAAAAGGAGATAGCCAAACTTCAGAGAAAACTAGGCAGCTTTATTGGGCCTCCAAGGGCTCTCGTATATCCTGGAAGAAATTAAGGAGGAGACTGGCGAAGGGCGGGCTGGCTCATGTAGATCTGCTGATATATGGATATGCTTTTTTCTTTAAGAATTGTCGGATGCTTTTAGGTAAAGTGGATAGCTCAGCCATAGGAACTTTATTTGGAGCAATGCTTGGCGAACTGAGGGAGGGCCAAGACCAATTTCTGTTTAAGTTTGGAGACCCAAAGTTCTACAAAATGTAAGGTTGAAGATTTTACTGGGAACTCTGAAAGTAAGGGTCTTTATTTGCAAGAAGATATGAATTCCTTATTATACATCTAAAGCCCCGATTTGGGAATCCCCTCGGACCCCTGGGTGTTTGGAGGACTCTCTTAGCCTTCCCTTAAGGAATGCGGGAATATCCTGTTGGGGAGATTTGAAGGTGGGTACTGATTGGGGAACCCTAAAGTCAATTACAGAGGGCCTACTGACCAGGTTCAAATATTATCAGCTCTCTGCATGGTGGAGGTGTCAAAAATGGAAGGAAGTGGAGGAGGATTCCTGGTTAGACCAAGCATTGAGAACTGGCACAGTTAAGAAGGAGGTAGCGCTGTAGTATAATACCTTGATTCAGGCAGAAGATGATATAGACAGTGACATACAGAGGCTTTGGGGAGGGGTTTTACCGAATGTAAATCTGTGGGAAACTTGGAAAGTCTCTTTTACTTTACTTAGGTAAATCGTCAAACCTGCAAATTTGAAATGCAACCATCTTTTTACTGCATAGAGGGTATATTGGTCTCCTGCAAAGTTAGAAAAACTTACTGGGACAAAGTATGAATGCCCAAAATGTAGAAACATAGCTGCCGACGACTTGCACATGTTTTTAACATGTCCGTATATTGAGAAATTTTGGTCTTAGGCGTGTGAATTTCTCACTAAAGTTATTGGTACTTTAGTGAGGGTAAGCTTAGCCCTAGTGTTTTTTAGAGTTTGGCAAAACAACGATACATTGATTAGCAGGTTGAATGCAAGATTCATTTTTTATGTAATTCTCTTAGGGAAAAGAGAGATATGCAAACTATGGAAGTCTGACTCTCCACCTCTTTCGCTGGAATGTAAAAAAAGCATTATATATGTAAGCAAACAAGACATGTTGTGTGATACTAGCAGTCGAGAGAAAGTGTGGGCTAAGTTGGTGGACTGGTCTCAGAAGTATGAGGTCCAATGATTAAGCCAAGGATTAGCCGTCGGTTCTGTTTTCCTTCCGTACTACGGGCACTCCAGGGAAGGGCGGAAATGGAAGCGGCTGTTTCTCTCTTGTATGGAATGACTCTAACATGGCCTGGATCACCAGTGAAGGAAGGGAGTATTGCCAACGAGTGAACTGGCAGAATGAGGACAAAAAAAAAAAGATCAAATTCCAAACAAATTAAGGTATTCCTGGTGCAAGCTGGTAAACGGAATAACTTTTTGTAGGCGGTACAATGTATTTTTTCCAGATCCTGCACACATTTCCCAGGGAATGCCTGTTGCTCATAATTGAGGGATGGTAAAGGTTTAGCCCTCAAGACTCTTTGTATGGCCATTGTTGATGGACTGTCCAAAGTCGCATATAGTTTGCAAAGAGCGTAGGTGACCATTTTCCCTTTCTGCTGCTGTTTGTGGAGGTGCACCAGTGGGCGGCCCAATTCGCTGATCCAAACCCCAAGGCAATCATATTCTATATGGCATGGTAGGGAGTCAGCTGGAACCTTATAAAAGACGTTGGTGAAGTCTTGATACACCCCCTGTATTGGCAAATTACAATAAATCCCTGAGTTGCAATGCCAGACGTGAGGTTTTGCCGTTTCCGTAGTCATCTACTGGAAATTTGGCAGTGTAGAGATGAGAATTCAATGATCTGAGTCTTCCAAATAAAAGCAAGATTATGGATTCTGTTAGACCTTGCATCCTTAGTGTGGTTTCTCCTGACATATTTGTCTTATTACCATCTATTTTTGACTGCTTTGCTGAATTTGTTTTTGCTGGCTTTAGGAATCTGTGCACTTTTTCACAGCTAACCAGTACTAAAGTGCTTGTGCTCTCCATCTAAAATGTGTTAGCACTGGCTTAGCCCCAGTTGGAATGTTTAATTCACGTATAAGACCCTCGTAAAGTGTTCTACATGTGCAGAGAGTCTGTAATTTACATGCTACTAGTGAGCCTGCAGCTCTGATTGGGCCACCCACTTAAATAACACTTTAAAAATATTTCAGGCCTGCCACTTTAGATCCTGTGTGTGCAGGTTTAAACTGCCATTTCAACCAGGCAAGTTAGCCTACTTGCCAGAACCAAACCTTCCTTTTTTATTACATATAGGCCACCCCTAAGGTAGGCTCTGGACAGTCAATGGGCAGGGTGTAGTGTAGTAGGACACATACTTTAAAAATGTTCATGTCCCTGTAGCGAAATACTCTTACATTCGTTTTAAGATATTGCAAGGCCTTTCTCCCCTTGTAGGATAACATGGGGATTGCCTTATTACATTTTATAAGTACAGCTTACAATTGGGAAAAGATGAGAATAACCAATTTGCTGTCTCTGAACTCACAATTTAAAAACACAACTTGTAGTGAAGTTGATTTTTAAGTCGCATTTTTAAAAAGTTGGCCTTTTCTTATGTAAACAATTTAGGGCCCTTTGTCTGTCTCTGGAATACAGCTATGGGGTGCGTGACACCTGGCTTCCTGCATTGCCTCTAGACAGCCACACACAAAGGAAGGGTAGGTGTGACTGAGTATCCATCTGCGTGTTAATTGGTCCTCCTGAGCAAGATGGGAGGGAGGAAGTGACACTTTACACCTGACAGAACTGTCATGTCCTCACATACAGGGTTGCATATCCCGCTGCAGTGAGGCTGGAGCCCGAGCAGTAAAGGCAAGGACTTGTGCACGCCAAAGCATCTGTTTGAAGTCTCCCTACTTCAAAGGCCCACCTGGGTAGAAGTAGTGGACCTCTGACACCACCAAATCAGAACACTTCAGGAACTGAGGACATTTTCAAAGGAAGAAGGACTGCCATTGTGGCAGGGGGCACTGCCACTTTGCTGTGTTGGCCTGCTACATCTTGCCTAGGAGCGTGAAGGACTGAACCTGACTCTCTACATCCCTGAACCTAAATATCTCCAAGGGCTTGTTGACTTGCCTCTAGTTTCTGAAGTCTTAAGGATATTAAATACTTCACCCTGCAACTTGCTATCAGCACCTGGACTCTGTCTACTGTGAGTCTTGCTCTGCCAAGTGGTGCCAGTCCAGTCCTGGGCCCTTGGAAGTGAGTATCTGTGATGCAACCCATGACCATCCACGCATCGGTGATGTTACACCGATCGTAACTGGTCCATTTCCTTCAACAACCAAATCATCGCTGCTGCTGCTTAAACCATGGTCTCTGCAGTGCCGATGACACAGCACATCGTTCCCTAGCTCCAACTTATCTCCGAGTCTGCGTGGCTTGGCGCCAACACATCAATGCATGCTGCTCACATCGTCTACAGCCCAACGGTTCAATGACAATGCATTGCCTTGATGTTTACCACGTCATGACCCTGTGCAGCTCGGAAACAACGCCTTGCCTCCATCTCTACGATTCACAGCGACCATGCCCTCCTTTGCTCCGTGCACCGTCCTCAATGCATCCGAGGTGCAGTTCAATGGGTCTGCGCAGCTTCTGTGTACTGCCCGCTCTCCATCGTCGTTGGCCTGAACATTTGGATTTGCCCTGGTCAAGCGCGGCCAGAAAGCCCTGGTTGCCGCTATCTGCTTCTTAAACATTACAAAACAGTTTATTCTTTGAAAATTTATATCTTGACTCCTACTTATTGGATTTTTGTTGTTTGTATCTTGTTTTACTGGTAAAACATTGCATTGAAACTTGAGGAGTATGAGGAGCTGAGCCAAGATTCATTAGAAAATCGGGGCCTGATTGTGGGGCTGGGGGCCAACAGACTTCATGAATACATGGTTCCCTGTAGAGTAGGAAGCAGTGTTTCCTACAAAGGCCTGTCCCCAGAGGAGCTGGAGGACATAAGAGAAAAAAGCAAATTAAAATTGGAGCTGGCTAAACTCAGATTTGAGAAGGGATTGCCTCAGGAAGTGATTTTGAACTAGCTTGACATAAAGGACAGGAGGGCTGAGTTTAGCACAGATGGTGGCAGCATATCTTCAGTGTCCTCTGAGAAAAGAGGGAGAGGCGTGGGTTGTGCACTGCGTGAACTTAGTGGATAGAGTTATTGTTTGATTTCAAGGGTCTGGGTGCGCAGTCAGGGTGGTGTTGTCCGTCCAAACACCGTTAGTAATCAAATGAGTAGTGTTTTGCAGAGATCTGCAAATACATCCCCTGGGTAGGCACTCCGGTGGGTGATCAAATCAATTGATTCATCAACAAGTAGAACGTTAAATGCTTTTATTCAGCAGGTATATTTAGTTCGATATTAGTAGCATATCAAATGACGGTTTGTAATCCATGCTGGTAGATCTATGAACTTTAATCTCCTATGCATTTCGGGCTGGGAAGCCCTTGGTCACGGAGCGCTGTAGAGGAAGGGAGGGAGGGTGGGTCAGTCGGTGTCAGTGACTGTATTTACATGTGCGTTAGGTGAAAACGTGAAAAAGGTGCAAAGGCTCATGGAAACGAGTGGGCTACTTAGTGTTCGCGTGACTACGTGAGGATAGGGGGTAGTGCGAGGGAAGTTAACGCGTGTGTATGCTTAATACGCGCTTCGCGGTAACGTGCTAAATAGAGTGGCGCTATAAGCGGGAGACACTTACTTCATAATATCTGGTGGCAAAGCGTGCCGTCCATATCGTAATCGAAAGGTCTGCAGGAGATGCGAGCGAGTGAGTGCTAGTTAAAATCACTCTATGGTGTGACGTGAAAGAGTTAAACATAAACAAAGGACTAATGTTAGGTAGGTGCTGTGGCGGCCATCTTAGAGTGTGGGGGGATAGTGTATAGGTAGTACTAACGAAAGTGGAGCCAAGAGTCAATGTCAGAAAAGAGTACACATACCCAAAGGCCTGGTATTATGAAGTGGGAAATGACATCGATAGATGGTTTTAGGGATAAGAGATTGCTTTGTAGATGCACACGATCCCTGAGGGGATTGAGGGGCTAGTTTGTGGAAGTATATCCCTACTGAGCGGGTGGATGCCCTATTGGTCCTAAATTGGAGTGACAGGATGAGGTATCCTTCCATGGAGGAAGCTCTGATTAGAAAATATGATTTGACCACAGAGAAGTACAGACAGAAGTTTAGGGACAGTGTGAAACTATTCCCACAGACCTGGGTGGATTATGTAGATTCTTTTTGTAAGGCACTGGATGCTTGAGTGAAGGGCAGTGATGTGAAGGAGTATCAGGGGCTTGATTGTAAAAGAGCACATGTTTAATGTCCCTTTTACAGATATGAGCTAGCACTTGATTGACAGTAAGCTCTCTGACACCAGAGAGCTTTCTAAAAAGGCCAACCCGTGAGTTAGCACTAGGGTCTGTAAGAAGGTGTCTGGGCGAGATCACCACAAGGGTGGGCAGGGCACTCACCAAAAGAAGGAGGGGGGAACAAAAACAAAAGTAAGGAGTTCTCTCAAGGGCCCCAAAGTAGTTCCATGGATCAGGATTGCTAAGCTCTCTAAAAATAAAAGAAAAAGGGGTTCCCTGACAGTAAGTTTACAGGCAAGGCACAGCATAACAGTTATGAGTGTCAACAAGAAGGGCACTGACAGGGGGGATGCCAAGTGTCCTAAGTGGGCACAGCTCTCCACAAGGGGGCAGTCACTGGGGCTGGCTAGTATAGTGCTTGGGAAGGAGTTTATCCCAGCTAGTGGTGGGGACAGAATTGAGGTTACCCTAGACTCCATGGTTGATAGAGAGATTGTGCAGAGAACCCACATGCCTGACAATACTAGAAACTACAGTCACTGGGTCCCCATCAATGGGCAAAGGGTGGAGGCTCTGAGAGACACAGGAGCCAGCATGACTACCATCCGGTTTCAGTCCCTAATGTGTTCCACCAAAGTATTGCTGCTGACAGCCGCAAGAGCCACTACTCCCAATGGCTCTTGTTTCCTTTGAATGGTGAGGGGGATCTCATGTTCTTTGAGTGTAGCTGTGAATCCATCCATGCCTGTGGATTGTCTACTTGGTAACAATCTGGAGCATACTGCCTGGAAGAAGGTGGATCTTAGCTCACACTTGGAGACGTTGGGGTTGCCTAGGTGGGTTTGCCTGACCACATGGTCCAAAGCAGCTCAAGAGTGTGGTCAGGAGGACCTGGAGCCATGACCCCTACATTTCAACAGGACAGCAAAACATAAGAAAACCATGATGGTTTCCAACAGCTGGTGAAGGAGGGGCCCAGCAGTTCACTGCCGCAGCCAGGGTTTATTGAATGAAGAGACCAGCAGCCGTGAAGGGAAGCATCAGCACAGTTGTTCCTGTATATACATATGAGTGTCCAACTGTTCACTGCCACAGCCCGGGAGAGCAAAATAAAGTGCTCAGCAACAGGCACCATCACGGCCCAGGAGAAGAGAAGTGAGAAGAACCAGCAATCACTGATGCGGCCCAGATCTGAGGAGAGCCCTGCAGTCACCACTGCAGCCCAAGAGATATGAGGAGAGCCCTGCAGTCACCGCCGCAGCCCAAGAGATATGAGGAGAGCCCTGCAGTCACCACCACACCCAGGACGGCATGGAGAGCCCAGCAGAGAGGTGAGAGAAGGTGACCACCTTCGCTAGAGTCCCTGGAGTACCCCCACACACAATAGGAGAAACGCCAGCTCAAAGACTCACTTTGCTCACAAACATTCTGATTGAATTATGGCTAGTTGATTTATGAGTGACAGGGTGACAAGACAATGATGCTGAAAGAGATTAAGGGTCTTACAGATTTATCGAGCATCATAAAAATGTCACAGTGGTTTATGGTAGGCTGTCATTAATGATTTATGACTCGAATGAAACATTAAAATGTCAACATGATTTAGGATAGGCCTGTTAAGAATGATTAATGACCCTGAATGAAGCATTAAAATGTCAACATGATTTAGGATAGGCCGGTTAAGAATGATTAATGGTCCCCAATAAAAGACTTGAAAGGGGCACGTGCTGTAAATCAATGTTTAATAAACTGCAGCCAATGTTTTCCAAATTATCACAGTTCTATATGTATCACTGTTTGGGAGTAGGCCTCTTGCTGAGGTTTTGGTTGGGAAGGAGGTAAAGCTGGCAGTGTCCCGGGCAATGGTAGCCATATAGACATAGGACACAATGCCCAAAGCAAGAAAATAATCTACACACAGGCAAATTCATACGCCAGATTATATCTTTGTATTATTTGCAATCATATAACCAGTGAATCATCACCAGCTTACACTGCTCTGACTCTCAATCCTCACCACTGGAGGAAGCCTCACACTCTCCTTCCAGTCCCTCAGTCCTCAAAATGCCCAGAATAAAGAGGGGTAAGCAAAGTGGTGCTGTTGGTCGAGTGGGTAGAAATCTTAAGTCAAGAGAACATTCCAGGGAGCCATGTGCGTAATCATGCTGCATTTCCAGGATTCCAACAAGATGGCAAGGGTGCCATCTTCTCTGCACTTCCATCTTTTTTGCAGTTTTGGATAGTGCATACTCAACCCAGAGGTATTGGAGCACTTTATAAGCACCAGTTACATTACACAAGGTCACATAATTGTTTAGGCATGGGGAGATCAAGTGATTTGCTTAGAATCACAGGATGATAAGTTGATGCCGACACTCAAACCCGGGCCCCCAATGCCACAGTTGTCAGCTTTCGTCGTAACACCACGTCCTCTCCATCCTGACAGGGGTACAACAAATGACATTTGAAGTGGCCAGGCATCAACATCACAGGGAGGAGGTGAGAAGCCTTCATGCACCTTGGACCAGCCCATCCTCCTGGCTGGAGCCAGTTCTTCCTTATTTTTGGTCTTTCCTGTCCCTCCTTTTCGCACTAAAGTGCGAGGTTGTCCCATCCAAGTGGATCCTCATGATTGACTGTTCCCCATTTGTCTGTAATGCGTATTATCTTCATATATCTTGGACACGATAGCTCCTTGAATTTCTCTGCTAGGAACAATATGCATGGTGCCCATGTTGCCTCTAACATGTTGCCTCAGACTGTACCTCCCTTTGTTCAAGTGCTTCCAAGATTTTTAAAATACCCAGCAGCATTCATATCTCGCAGAACCAGGTTCAGTGTTCTGATACTGTCGCAATGGACCACAGGGGCGTTCTCACCTGCCCTCTAGGGGAACGTAGTGGGTACATTTGCTTATTCGAAAGACACACTATCATCTATGCCAGGAATTGCGGTCTCTCTGTCTCAAACATAGAATTCATGTCAGTCAGTGCATCTTGCCAGTAACTTTTTAACTTGGTTCAGTGCCGTAACAAGTGCAGCAAGTTATCAGTCCCCCACGCCACTTTGAGCAGTACACCAATTGTGTGGCATTCCAAGCATGAATCCTTGCTGCTGTGTAGCACCAATATAGTGTGGTTTTCGGCATAATGTCTCTACCCGTAGCATTCATGGGGGTCCCCTTTGCTCTATAGAAGATATGCAACCATTCTAAGTGTGTGACCGTTGCAACCTAGTTCCTCCTCCCATCTCTTCTGTGCTGGACAATTGCCTGCCTATGTTGTGTGAGTGTGAAATTTGTTTATGTCCATAAATCTTCTCATTTTGTCAGTAGCCATCTCGCGATTGCCGTCAGCGGTTAACTGGTGTTTGGTCCGACCTCATCATGCATGACCCAATGTCTAATCTGGAGGTACTTCAGTCTCCCCCGTCATGAATCCCAAAATCTTTCTATTCAAAGAAACAGAGGCCCACCTGATGGTAGACATCCCTGATCCTTTAACAGCCTGTCCTTTGCCATGCACCTAAGGCATCTCCTGTTACAGTAAGGGAAAAGTCTGGATTGCTTATGAAAGGCATTCGCGAAAATTAAATGCAGTGAGACCCTTTGTGATTGCTACTGCACCTAAGCGGCCAATACAGTCAGATCAAGATCAATTAGTCTCTGCTTGTGTGGCCACAATCTCCTGACTAGTAACCCAGTACAATATTTAGTGTCTATGTTCAGTAATGAGATAGGCCTATATGAAGCACAGATAGGTTTATGAATCACTGTTGTTACTGCCTTGCCCATGGACTCTGTTAACATCCTAAAATCAGTGAATGATTTGAAGAGATGTATGAGAAGGGAGTGCTAGAGCACTTCAGGATGTTTTATAAAAATAATAGAGTGATACCGTCAGGGCCTGGGGCCTAGTTGACCTGCAGTCCGGCAATGATAGAGAATAACTCTTTTATTGTATTGTCCATGTCTAGCAAATCCATCCGGTGATCACTAACCTCTGGACTGTGACTTCTGACAGATGAGAATCTAGGGTCTTCTCAGGGGGCTCTACAGCAGTTGAGAGATATCTGTAAAACTCTCACACAGCTTTAGTGATTTCCACACTCCCCCTTATCATAACCTGATTGCCACCGTGGGTACTTTTCATACCTTTCATTGAGTGCCTATAATGTGGCAATGGTAAGAGTGTATCTGTCGATACCCAGCCCAATCACCAACCCTCTCCCACTTTCCTCGACATATGACATTTCTCAACATGCACCTCTGAGACAGGCAGCCAGGAACACATCTACTCCTCCAGAATTTCTAGAGCCTGAAGAAAGGTATTGTCTAGGGAATCCACTTAGAGGAGAGGTGGCATCAGTCCTGCTTGAAGAGGTGGTCTCCTGGAGCAGGCAGGTGTCACATTCCTGACCCTTTAGCTTATTAAATAGGGCCATTCTCTTTGCTGAGGATTGAGTCACCTAACATTTAAACTTATTATTTTAAGCATCTGTTCAAATTATGGGAGGCATGGTGATCAGGGTGAAGACTGAACCCGTGGGGGCCCTATTTAAAATCCTAAAGATATGGCATGCTTTAAAGATTAGTTTTGGAATCATCTTGCCTGCAGTAGGGTTTCTAGCCAGTATAGAGTAGAGTGAAAAGTACTATCAGATACTATTTCATGTTGTTGTACTGTAACTCTTCCGGCATAAAAAACATAGAAAATGGTAGCAGACTAGGTCTGCAATGCTGTTTAAACCTACACATCAGTGCTTGGTCTTGACGCACAAACCTTACATGATACTAATATTTACCATTGTAGTTTTTTACTCTAAATTGGTTTTGTACCTTTTGGGATTCCACCGTCACAGGAAAACTCTCCGGTGCTCAGCAGGAAGCAGGTGCCTGCTTTCTTGCTCTTGTCCCTTGTGCTGGAGCGCCGCATGCTTCTTTTTGGCTCATGGGACAGGGGCTGCATCGGGTCTCCACACTCTTCATCGGACAGCACCACACTTGCATCGCCATTCTGTTTGGAATCTGTATACCATGAAAGTAAATCCAAAATTTAACCTGGGGCGCTTAATCCAAATGCAATGTTATGAACAGAGTGCAAATTAACAGTAAGATGTAAAACACTTTCAGCAGGCAAAATTGCACAATAAAACCCGGCTGTAATAATGGTTGGATATTTGCTTTGTAAAGATCACCCTGAAGACAGGCAAAACATTACTCCTTCTTCTTGAAAAATCTTCACAGTTCTGATTTTTCAGATTTCTAGAAAAAACCCAAGTCACTTTTCCTTTTTTAGGTCTAGAACAGGACAGCTGTAGTTTCCTGTTGCCAAGATCTATTGTCTCCCCTACATGACATATAAAGTGCTCAGACACATGCTCATAATTGGAAGACTCTGTTGTCTATCTCACTGCCCTGCTCCAGATCCTATTGCTATTCTCGTTTAGTTTGTCCGGCCCATGACATTTCGGTCTCGCAGTGCTCCGATTGTATGATGTATCCTTCCACTTCTGACCTTAGACCTTGCTTTCAGCTGCTGCGAGAGATTTTATTTTCCATATCCTTGTCTCCTCCCCATTTTCCTGCACCCAGCAAACTCTACTCCCACTGCTCTAATTTTTTGAATCTCTGTTTTTTATTCACTTGTTGTCACTCCCCGTATTGGTGGCAACAATCTTAAAATATGTTTTGACCATTTCAGTATGGCTGCTTATGAGTGCACATGCCCACACCATACAGGAGGCACCTACGAATGGCTTTGAAGTCTAATTACATGGAGGAAATAAATGTAGATGAGTCCATACTTCTACTTCACTTGACATATGCTCTTTTGAGTCTTGAGAACATTGAATCTTATAGTATGTTAATGAAATGCCTAATCAGTCTTAGGAGGTTAAGAGGTTGATGCTCAAGATGTCCATAAATAATATTGATATGGTAAATATTTCTTCTCACCTTTGGAAGAGGATTTCGTACATCTTTCAGGCATAGAGCGAAACAGAGGTACAGAAGAGCCAAATAACCATTACAGAAGAGAGTAGATTTATAGCTTTCTGTCTGAAAAGTGGTGGGTGATTCTAGTCACACAGCATTTAACAAAAATAAAATAGACTACTATAAATTATCTGAAACATGCTTAACAGATGCTAAAGAAACTCAGATAGAGAACAGATCTCAATTGAGTGTATGCTTTAAACTCTGTAATACCAAACTTCAATCTGTTTTCCCTAAATTAATACCAAGTGGCAACATAGGAGAGAGTTAAGTCTTTTTAGTCACAGTTTTCAATTAAATTAACTATATATGTGAGAAGATATGTATACCCTGGTAAGCTTCTGGAGTGTGGACCATTTAACTCATTATCACTTCCGAATACAATGGGGGGCTACCAATATGCATTCCAAGATCCACCTTGAAATTATTGGTACCCTGGAAAGGTGTGGATCATTACTATCAATGGTAGAATACCAATGGCACTAAACCAAACCCATAATATAGTTTTTGGTGTTTTTATGTTCATTTCATTTTTTCCACTTTTGTATCCTTTTTATTAATTGTATATGCTCATTGGTTCGTTTTTTTAATATATTTATTTGGAATTTGTATGTTTTTAAAAAAAAATAAGTTATATTTTAAAATGTATTTGTTAACGGTTTTGGTGTTGTGTTTGATATGTTTTCTAGGTAGTGTTTAAATTAATTTTGCAAATAATTTTTTATGCTATTTAACATGTATAATGTACTTATAAGATTTTTGAATGCACTAAATTTATTTAAATATTTGTATTGTCTTTTGTTTGTATTGTTGGGCTTAGTTGGGTAGTATGTTAGAAAAAGTCTATTTAAATATTTTACTTTAAATCCTATGCCTTTATTTTTTTCAGCAAAATGTTTGTGTTTTTTTAATTTTGGAAATATACATCTTTTTATTTATACATACAATTATGATAGTATGATATAATTTTCAAAATAATTCACATTATTTAATTAATTATACAAAATGTAAATGTAAAGTTTTTATATTTAATAGTGTAAATGTATGTTTTGGTTATGTAAGATAAATTAGTTTCATATTTGCAATAACGATATTAGTTTTTTTAATTTAGACTTTTTTTGTTACTTAATATTCGTTTGGTATTTGTTAATGATTATTTTAGTTACTTTTTTTTAATGGAATTTTCTTAATATTTCGTAATGCATATTTATATCCTGATTTTTGCTTTTTCCCTACTGTTGGTTAGGCAGTTTGGAGTGGGAGCAGTACATTTGACACATCCAAAGTCACAAACTGTCCCTAATGCAGCTTTGGTTAGAGTGAAAATAATAAATCTGACCTCTGCAAAGTCCAACACTTTTCCTACTGTTGTGTAATCTGGAGTGGGAATAATAACTCTGATCCCTCCAATGTCCAAAACCTCCCTTAGTGTTTCTTAGGTTGGATTGGGAATAGTAAATCTGCCCCCCCTTTCAAAGTCTCACACTTTCCACTTTCCACTTTAAGCTGGAGTAGGTATTGCAGATCTGACGCTTCCAAAGTCCAACACGTTCCCTAATTAATAGTTCTTAGGTTGAAGGTAAAATAATAAACCTAACCCCTTCAAATACCAACATTTTCTCTACCTTTGCTTAGTCGAGTGGGAATAGTAAATCTGACATCTCCAAGTCCAACACTTTCCCCCAGCTTTGCTAAATTTGGATTGGGAATAGTATATTTTACCCCTCCACAACCCATCCTTTCCATACTTCTGCTTAGGTTGGAGTGAGTATCGTAAATCTGACCCATCCACAGTTTAACACTTTCCTAATGTTTCTTAGGTTGGAGTGGGACTAGTACATCTGGCCTCTCCAACGTCCAATGCTTTACATACTGATGTTTAGGCTATAGTGGGAGTAGTTAATCTGACTCTTCTCAAGTCAAACATTATTTTATACTTTAGCTTACAGTGAATAGGGAATATTAAAACTGAGTTGTAATTGTAAATCTCCCCTCCACCCAAAATATACATTTTCCTTAACATTAGTTTGATTAAATTTAAATACATGTTGGGGCATATTACCAAGCAATAGCGATAATTATCGCTATTGCTTGGTTAGCGATAAAAATTTATCGCCGAGCTGCAACGATTTTTATCGCAGATAAACCTTGCTATTAGCAAGGTTTATTTCTGAAACGATAAAAATCAGCCGAAATGCATGAATATCGCTGTAAAGTCAGCGATATTCATGCATTACCGAGCGAATGCTCTTAGGCATGTTATCCGCCTCCCATTGGATAACATGGCTAAGAACTGCTCAGGGCAGGTGTTAGCTTTTGGAGATATTCGCGCTTAGCGCGAATATCTCCAAAAGTTGGTAATAGGAGATAACGATGTTAGCAACTGTTTCCAGCCGCTAACATCTTGGCACGCCCACTTTGCATGTCATTAGTGATAAATATCTCTGACATGCAAAGCGGGGGCCCAAGATGGTCGCTATCTCCTACTAGCTGTCGCTAACTTGTGTCAGCGACAGCTAGGTAATAGGTAGATAATTTTATCTCCGCTTTCTTGGCTTTTAAAGCCAAAAAAGCGGAGATAAATCCCTTGATAATATGCCCCAAAGTTCCTTAAAATACAATTTTTGGTAATGGTTTTATCATTTTATTAAATAGTTATGTATTACATTTGTTTTATGTTTAGCTTAGATTTTGTTGTTTTTGAGTTTTACATTTAAATATTCTTGATTTGTCCTTGCAATTATCAATCCATTTGTAAGATATATGTTTGTAATTCGTTAGAATAAATGTAAGTTTTGTAACTTTAGGTTACAGTTTATGTATATTTGTTAATTCGTAAAACATAAGAATGTATTTAAAAATCATTTACATTTTTTATAGAGTTCTAAAAAATTGTTTTATTAACAATGTAATAAAATACATGTATTTGTATGTATATAATTCTTTTTTTTTAATTAATTTATTTTTATTATTCTTTTACGTTTTATGATTAATACATGTTTTTCAAATTAAATATTTAGAATATTTACATGAATACATTAATTTTGCTTATGTTAAATATAGTTTTTAAAATGTAATTCAAGAATGGCGTAGTTTATATTTTTGTAGTATTTTTTAACTGTTGATAGTTTTGTAGACTGATATTTTTCAATCATCATTTTTGTTACTTTAATTATAATTATAGGATTGTAGGATTGTAGCAATATAGGATTAGATAATTGTCGATATTTTAGTAGGCTATATTTTGATCTCAGTATTTTTGTACATATATATTTTGTATTCAATTTTCAGTAGGACATATGCCTAGCAATAGTGTGCCATTACACTCATAACAACACATATGAGGCAGATGATTATGATGAACAGCTACCAATATGCATTCCAAGACCAATTTTGCAAGGCCCCATTGCTAGCAATCCAAACATTGGGTAGGTAGACATATTTAAAGAAAGAGGAAGGCAACATTGGATTTGCTATATCATGACCAAAAACTATATCAGCAAAGATGAGCAGAATGCTATGAACAAGAGAATGCATACAGAAAGTAAAAAAAATTCAGGCTGCTGGTCATGGGGGTGCCTGAACGAGACATCAGAGCGGTAGAAATATTGTCACAGCATACCTTCCTTCAGCCGCAGTATGTATAGTAAAACTTATGTTTCCATGGAAACAGGCCATGATATTTCTCTAGTCAGAGAACTAAAACAATATTTAATCTTACCGCAGCTACCAGATCCTACTGAACTAGAGTTTGAAGATTCACTTTGTCAGAACAAGAAAAAGGGAAATTCAGAGCAAAGCTTGAAAGAAAAATGGTGCGTATTCTACTTGTGAATGTGTTGTAGGACAAGCTAACGGATTGATAAAATGTAATTCTGAGAATAATCATTCTGTTTAGCACTAGCTGATATAAAAGACACAAAAATATATGGAAGGTCTGTTCATGTCTGGGATGATAACAAAATGAAGACAATCAAATACCTTTCCAGTTGTGATTGGAAAGAAGCAATATGTGCATAGATTACTTTTCAATGGAGAGCAAAACTGTGCCAGACCAGAGGTAAAATCCTAGGATGATGAATTTTAGTTGTCTAGCAGGAAGAAACAAATGATTTCCTGTTCTGTACCCCCTAACAGGAGAGTAAGAAAGACCTAACAAATATCCATGAGTCTACAGCATAATTGGGGGGTTTTCTTTCTCTTTTATCTTTGATTTTGTGGGATAAATCCAGAACCACAAGGATTATCTTAATTTTAGTTATGAATGTAGAAGACCCCTAGAGACACACATTTTCTTGAAGATGTGGTGTATTTGATTCATATGTGTGAATTATTGGGAAACGAAAACTGAGAAACCACTTTGAAGGAAACCACACCAAGGAAAGACAATTTTAAGAAAATACAAAAAAATTAAAGAAACATTTCAAAAGAAATAAAATTTTAAGGAAAAATCCAATATTACTTTAAAACGGAGTGAAGTTTAGGACTACTTTAGGGTATGGGGTTCAGGGATAGGTAATCTTCAGGGTGAGGAGTGATTTTAGGTTCGGGATTAATTGAAGTTCAGGCATAGAAAGGGCCTTTTGGGGTTCAGAGATGGGTGTAGTGTAGGGGTGGTGAGGGGTTTTAGTGTTCACGGATGAGTGGTGTTGAGGTGTGTGAGGTATTTTTAGGTAGGCAGGTGGGCCTATAAAACAATGAACACACATTCATGATAGAAACCCCATTCCCTTCCCCAACCTCTGCCCTCAAGTCCTACGCACAAACAATAAAACGCCCTACTCGTTACCCTCACACCTAACCATAAAATAAACGATACAGAACAATATCACATGTTACTGAATTTTCTGCTTCAACACTCCTCCTGTAGAATCAACAAGGGATACAGTCAGCATTAATCAATATTGATATTTAAAAATAATTCTAGCCTAAGCTAGTTTTTAAGAATTTTGCTAAAGCACAAGCCACATCTAAAACCTCCCATGTTCATAAGAAGTGCTAGTGCCTCACTGCGATGACATATATTATTTTTATTTTGCGTCCCATAATCCACATGTGCAGTTATTATCATACAGCAACAAAAATAGAACAAATAATGGACGGAATGCTGAACATTGTCAAACATTCACCTCCAGCACAGAGATCTGGGCGCAAAACCATTGTTTTTTTCCTCACTATGCCATTTCTGCAATACGCAAATCAGTCTGGACTCTTCTCCAGTTGGGAACAGTTCAGCCTTGACTGCAAGGCCAGGTCCTTCCTGGACCAGAAACAAACATGCTGGGACTGATCTCCGGGTATCACTACTAATCAGCCAGGCTAGCTTGAATCCAATGGTATAGTGAGCCCGGGACCCACGTCTGGTCATACCCTTCCTACACAGGGCGCATATAAAAAGATGATTGACGGAATGCTGAATATTGTCAAACATTCACTCCCAGCACAGAGATCTGGGCCCAAATGCATTGTTTTTTGCTTACCATGCGATTCAAGTTTGGACCCAGCCAGATGCATATCAGTCTTAACCCTGCTCTCATTCAGAACAGTCCAGCCCGAACTGCCAGGCCAGGTCCTCTCTGGACCGGAAACAAGTATCCTTGGACTGGTTTTGGGGTATCACTCCGCATCAGACAGGCCAGCTTGAATCCTATGGCATAGTTAGCACGAGACCCACGTCTGGTCATACCCTTCTGACTTAGGGCGACTATAGCAACACAAAGATGATGGATGGAATTCCGAGCATTCTCAAAAATTCACCCCAGTAGAGAGCTCTGTGCCTAAATCCATGGCTTTTTTGCTCATCATGCCCATCCAGTTTGGAACTAGCCGTTTGCAAATCAGTCTTGGCTGTGCTCCCCATAGGGAGAGTCCAGCCCAAACTGCCAGGTCAGGTCCTTCTTGGACCAGAAACACGCATCCTGAGATCAGTTGCGGGGTATCACCTCTCATCAGCCAGGCTAGCTTGAATCCAATGGCATAGTAAACATGGGACCCATGTTTGGGCAAACCCTTCCCACTTAGGGCGACTACAGCAACACAAAAAGTTGATGGACGGAATGCTGAACATTGTCAAACATTCACCCTGCTACAGACATCTGGGCCTAAATCCATAGTTTTTATGCTCACCATGACATTCCAGTTTGGACCCAACCATATGCAAAACAGTCTTTACTCTGCTCCGCATGGGAACATTTCAGCCTGAACTGCCAGGCCAGGACCTCCTTGGATTGGAAACAAGTATCCTGGGTCCAGTTTTGGGGTATCACCCTTCATCAGGCAGGCTAGCTTCAATCCAGAGGTAAATATTGAACAAGCAAAACAGGTCTGGGCATACCCTTCCCCTTAGGGCGACTATAGCAACACAAAAAAGATAATGGACGGAATGCTGAACATTGTCAAACATTCACCCCCAGTACAAAGATCTACATCCATCTTTTTTTTGCTCACCATGCCATTCCAGTTTGGACCCAGCCATATGCAAATCAGTCTTGACCCTGCTTCCCATGAGAACAACCCAGCCTGGACCAGATACAAGCATCTTGGGAGTGAGTGGTTGAAATGTTTCAGCACTTTGTCCATCATTTTGTTGTGTTTAGGCAAAATCAGAAAGTGTATCAAACTCCTCTTGTTTTAAAATTTGAAAATTCAACACCACCCTAAATGTTAATAGCAGCAGGCGCACCAGGGGGCTTGGTAATGCGGATATATAGGTATACATCCTTAGATTATCCCAGGACTCCATCATGTAAATTGCTGAGGGTTGTTTTGAAATGTAATAGAAATATGGTTCTCAATATACTCTCTTACAGGGTTCTCTCAACTCCCCCTTCGATAGGTGGGATGCCTCCATTACTCTAAAGTTTCCCACCCTCAGTGATGGTGCCCTATTCATTAATCTATTTCTAACTTACACAGCTCACTTTAGACCACTTCTTGAGGCTTGACATCTTCTGAAACTTCAGGGTCGAAAGCTTATACCAAAAGCGTATGGTAACTTTATAGGCCAAAAAGTTCCAAGCCTGCAGGTTTCCTTCCAGTCATATCGCCAGGCACATCGTGCTTTTGGGAAGGCCAAACAGTTTTTTTAGGCATTTACCCACACACCTCTCCCCAGCTTGCCTCTTTGCTTATGGTCAACAGTTCTGCCCCAAATAAACATCGAGCTGGAACCAAAGCTTTATAAGCAGAAAATACTGGGGACTGAGATGGTACGCCTAATGTGTTTTTTAATTTGCCTTGACTACCTATAGTGGAGAGTGCACAAGCCTCCACTTCCAGGGAAGACATGGCTTGGCAGTTCGGGCTGGACTGTTCCCATGAGGCACAGGGTCAGACAGATTTGCATATAGCCATGTCTGAACTGGGGTGGCAGAGTGGGCTAAAGAACGGTGATGGATTAAACCCAGATCTTTTGACTGGGTGTGAGTGTTTGATTGATTCAGATGCTCCGTCCATCACCACCCCCTTTTGTACCGCTTTTGGCCGCCATAAGTGTGGCAGGGTATGCTCAGACATGAGTCCCTTGCTCACTTTGCCACTGGATTCAAGCAAGCCGGGCTGAAGACGGCTGGAATGTCATTACCGGTCCTCGGAAGCTTGTTTCCGGTCCAGGGAAGACATGGCTTGGCAGTTCGGGCTGGACTGTTCCCATGAGGCACAGGGTCAGACTGATTTGCATATAGCCATGTCTGAACTGGGGTGGCAGAGTAGGCTAAAGAACGGTGATGGATTAAACCCAGATCTTTTGACTGGGTGTGAGTGTTTGATCGATTCAGATGCTCCGTCCATCACCACCCCCTTTTGTACCGCTTTTGACCGCCATAAGTGTGGCAGGGTATGCTCAGACATGAGTCCCTTGCTCACTTTGCCACTGGATTCAAGCAAGCCGGGCTGAAGACGGCTAGAATGCCAGAAACTGGTCCTCGGAAGCTTGTTTCCGGTCCAGGGAAGACATGGCTTGGCAGTTCGGGCTGCACTGTTCCCATGAGGCACAGGGTCAGACTGATTTGCATATAGCCATGTCTGAACTGGGGTGGCAGAGTGGGCTAAAGAACGGTGATAGATTAAACCCAGATCTTTTGACTGGGTGTGAGTGTTTGATTGATTCAGATGCTCCGTCCATCACCACCCCCTTTTGTACCGCTTTTGGCCGCCATAAGTGTGGCAGGGTATGCTCAGACGTGAGTCCCTTGCTCACTTTGCCACTGGATTCAAGCAAGCCGGGCTGAAGACGGCTGGAATGCCAGAAACCGGTCCTCTGAAGCTTGTTTCCGGTCCAGGGAAGACATGGCTTGGCAGTTCGGGCTGGACTGTTCCCATGAGGCACAGGGTCAGACAGATTTGCATATAGCCATGTCTGAACTGGGGTGGCAGAGTGGGCTAAAGAACGGTGATGGATTAAACCCAGATCTTTTGACTGGGTGTGAGTGTTTGATTGATTCAGATGCTCCGTCCATCACCACCCCCTTTTGTACCGCTTTTGGCCGCCATAAGTGTGGCAGGGTATGCTCAGACATGAGTCCCTTGCTCACTTTGCCACTGGATTCAAGCAAGCCGGGCTGAAGACGGCTGGAATGCCGGAAACCTGTCCTCGGAAGCTTGTTTCCGGTCCAGGGAAGACATGGCTTGGCAGTTCGGGCTGGACTGTTCCCATGAGGCACAGGGTCAGACTGATTTGCATATAGCCATGTCTGAACTGGGGTGGCAGAGTGGGCTAAAGAACGGTGATGGAATAAACCCGGATCTTTTGACTGGGTGTGAGTGTTTGATTGATTCAGATGCTCCGTCCATCACCACCCCCTTTTGTTCCACTGTTTATTAATGCATGGCCCAATGTAATTTATTATTAAACATTATACCTAAGTATTTATATGAGGTTACCACCTCAACCGTTTCATTGCCTAGCACCCACTTATATGCTTTCATTTTTCGCCCAAATTAATTATTTTTGTTTTCTTTATATTAACGTTTAATTTTCTAGCCACACAGTATGAATTACATCTTTCTATCTTCCTCTGGAGGCCCACTTGTGTCAGATATAAAATAGCCAAGACAACTGCGTAGAGAAGCCTCAAGGTATGTCTGCCACCCATTTTCAGTGAAAAAGATTTTGTATTATCAAGAGCATGGGGGAAATCTGCTACAAATAATAAGAACAGCTTGGGAGCCAGGACACAGCCCGGCTTTAGCCCATTACCCAGCGGAATTCATGAAGAAAGGGTCCCATTTAACTCTAGTACTACCTGAGCCTAATTCTGGTGGTGCAATTCTTAGAGGATTGCAAGTATGCAACTGGGAATGGCCAGATGTCAGAGATTATCCCACAGAATAGTGTCAAAGGTCAAATCCTTAGCTAAAATCAACAAAACAACAAAAAAGATTCCCTGTCACTCTCATTGCCTTCTGCCCAAGAGCCCACACACTAAAGCAATGATCTACTATAGAGTAACCTTGTTTAAAACTTTGATCCATAGTTATTGGTTATTGGTCTCAATCCAATCTTCAGGGACAGTAAGATCACCTTGGAATAGAATTTAGCTTCAACTTTGAACAAACTGATCAAACTATAATCTCTTGGGTCATCCTACTTCTTTGTTTAATGTGCTTAACCATTGCACCCTTCCAACTAGGCAGAAAATTACCTACCCTTGTTACAAAAACAAAGACTTTAGAGAAAAAACAAGCCCACCAATCAGGGTTAGATTTTGTAACAATGGCGGGTAAATTGTCCGGACCTGCTGCCTAAGTTAGTTTTAAGGAGGATTATAGTTTCACTGAGGAAAGTTCAGAGAAGAACCCCAGTAAAACTTTCCTCGGAATGGGCCACCTTCCTCTCTCAGCTACCCCTCTGGTCATATAGATATTACTTAGGAATGATACCCAAGTTTTCTCCAGCACCACACACCTTAGGGGTTCCTTTGGCTTACTCCATCTACTTTGGACTAACTTCCAAAACATATGAATACCTTTGGCCTGAAGGGTTCGGACCATAAAGTCTCAATTCTCCAGGTAGTAAACATGGTTCTTTCTACTGATCAGTGCTGCATTTTCTTTTTTATGGCATCACACCTTTCGTTTTCCATAGATCCCTCCGGGAGACCCCTCAATGGTCTATATTCCCTCTGACATTTCCTTAATTCCAAACATTCTTTATCAAACCAAGACTGGATGGATGACCGGTGTGGGCTTTCTGTTGATAACTCAAGATTACACTTCCTGACTATTGGAATGAAACATGTGACTACCTCTACGATAGTCTCCAAGTACTAATCCAACACATTGATACCCCCTCCCCCCTAAACCCAATTGAAAAATTTTAAACATGCAGTATATCTATCATCAATCTTGGTAGTCAAGCAATTTGTGAAGGATAGCTCCATAGTGATCAACTACTCTCTATGCTCAGAACAGAATAGAGAGATGCTTGTAAGCCCCAATGGTCCCTGCCCATTATCCATACCACCTCAAAGCATCTACAGGCCTTAACTTACCATACCTGTATCAACATATAATCAATTTGGAAACTCTGGTTACCATAATCAAATGTTTGGGATGCCTGCTTAACCTCCCAAATACATCCAATTAGGCACACAAAGCCTAACTCGGAGAGGGAGCAATTGATCTGAAGATCGTTTCTTGATTTTGGTATACTTCAGGAATGTGGCATGACGTATTCTGTAACTTTCCAACGTTTCATTAAAACAGTCCTCTTCCTGGACAGACGACAAGTGATGATTGAAGTCAACCATTAAAAGAGTGGATGGAGCACCCGGGATCTTCAACACGAATGCCAAATCACAAAAAAACAATTTCCTAATTTCCCTGTGAGCCTCACCTTAATTTAAATACACATTTACAATTTGCAAGCTGTTGGTTGAATGGCGCTGTAAAATCCAATCCAGAACACAGATAAAGTAGATAAAACTTCTTTATTTCAAGTTGGTCTTCACACTTCATCCTACCAGACTAAGCTTCAGGTCTGGCTCCAGTACAACTGTCCTTCCACTTAAATCAATACGTTCTACTCAACAGTCCAGGGAGCACAGAGTTCTATCACAAGAATAACATAAGCAGGAGAATCTCACTAAGTCTAAGATTCTTACACTAGCTGGTTTAAATACAGAATATCACACATCTACTTTGAGTACACGATTAAATGGTTCCATGTTTAAATATCCATGTAAAAATTATAGTTTACAAAAATATTGATGTAAAAATATTCATTATAAAAATGTCGACTCCCCATTCTTAAACAGGTAAGTACAATAATATCAAATCCAAAATATCGAAGTAAAAAATATAGATGTAAAAATTATCGTCTTAAAAAATATATATAACAAACAAAATATATTGAATAATATTAATAATTTTAACCAAATAAATTACATTTAATATATATTTTAACTAAATATGACAAATAAACTTAATTAAAAAAAATATAAACACACAAAACTGTGTATATATACATATATGTCCTTAAATACATTTTTTTACTATTATCTTTATTTAATGTATACATTTTTAAACTATATAAAAATAAAATATATACATATATCAATAATTTAAAATAAAGTAAAACATCCTATAATTAATTAACACTTTAAACTATAAAAAACATACATTTCACAACACAATAATTACAACAGCAGGGAAAGTGCTGGATAGTGGAGGGGTAAAAATTACTATTCCCACTCCAGTGAGTGCAACAGTAGGGAAAGTGTTGGATAGCGGAGGGGTAAAAATTACTATTCCCATTCCAGTGAGAGCAACAGTAGGGAAAGTGTTGGATAGTGTAGGGGTAAAAATTACTACTCCCACTCCAGTGAGCGCAACAGTAGGGAAAGTGTTGGATAGAGGAGGGGTAAAAATTACTATTCCTACTCCAGTGAGTGCAACAGTAGGGAAAGTTTTGGATAGCGGAGGGGTAAAAATTACTATTCCCACTCCAGTGAGTACAACAGTAGGGAAAGTGTTGGATAGTGGAGGGGTAACAATAACTATTCCCTCTCAAGTGAGTGCAACAGTAGGAAACGTGTTGGATAGCGGAGGGGGAAAAATTACTATTCCCACTCCCTGAGTGCAATAGTAGGGAAAATGCTGGATATCACACCAATAAAAAAATCAACATTTTTATTAAATGTAATTGCCATTATTAACATAAATAATTTTTAAATTAAAATATATTATTATTAATAAAAAAGATAATAAATATTAACTAATTACACATTGTTTAACACTATAATTTCCACAACACACACCTAAAATTAATTACACAATTATAGTTATTAATTACTAATTAATACAAATTAATTAACAAATAATTAATATTTCATCAATAACAAATACATCACTTTCCACCCTTCCCACCATTTACACCTATAAACATCACAGCACACACCTAAAATTGATTAAACAATTACCATAATTAATTAAAGAGAAGATTTCTTATGAAGAATCCCTCTGTCCCCCAAAAATGTGACCATATCCTTAGTTGTAAATTGGATTTCTATATCGGATAACAAGGTCGAGGGAAAACTCTCTTTGTGAAATATATCACTAAGGAAAACTATGTTGTCTTTAGTTTCTATGGAGTTTGTGACTTTCACTTCAGGCCACCCAGAGAATACATCTAGGAGCACTATGACATATTTTTCTACACTAGTGTGTCTAATAGGACCTAAAATGTCAATGACAACTTCATCCCAAGCTTCTTTGGGAAGTTGTCTCAATGTCATCGGTTGGACTCGGGGCTTCAATATTTTGTCACTTTTACCACACTCCACACCTTCTCGCACACATCTTTCTACGCATATGTCCATACCCGGCCACCAGTATGGGATAGCGTCCACCACTCAGTATCCTAAGTGGGTAGCTAGTGTTACCTGTAGACAGCCATGCTTATATCCCACTAAACGCAGGAAGGCGGAGAGCCATCGGCTCCAGTGACCAAATGTACTTGTTGCGAATTAAGGCCAACATGGTTTACTAATAATGGCAACCTGGGGTGGATGGTCACAACCTCTCCTTCGGGGACAATTCATGGCCCTTAATTCATGAGATCATCACCAACTTCTGCCACCAAATCAACAAAAAACTGGAGAGATAAAATTTCAGTCATAATTTCCCTCCCTATTGCTGATTCTCTAAAGGCCACTTGATATACATCTCTAGATTGTACATTGTGGAGAAGTGTGGCTCAGGGGTTAGAGGCGGCAGACCCGGAAGCTGAGATCGGCCCTGGACCAGGGTTCAATTCCCCGCCTCAGCGGGTCTTGGGCTCATAAATTCCACAGACTCGATAATTCTCGCTCCGGTGCCTTCTCGACTCACGGGTTCACACTCTGCGACTCTGGGCAATAGCTTGCTTAATCTCCACAACTGCCCCTCGTGGCGGGATGCCTGTCTTTCACCTTGTGGATACCCTGCCGGGGTTATCTCACAGGGGAATACCAGGACGGGTTCCCTAAGCAAGCGCTTAGATACTGACCTCGGTCAGTGATTTGCGCTATATAAATACATGTACATTTACATTTACATTTAGATGAGACGTCTCAAAGAGTCTTACATAAGCAAACACCCAGTAAGTTAGACATGTTCAGGGGCTTCAATTTCTTTGCCTTCATTCCTTTGTGCCTAACATCCAGATACACATGTTTAGCTCTAGGAGCCCTACAAGGGACCTGCATTAATACCTGATCTGAAACATAATCAATCTGACTATCCATTGTAATATTAAGAGGATCATGTACTTTAAACTCTCTAACCTGCCTGAGGAAGGATTATTACGAGCCCCACCAACAGAACTCCCGCTGTCCTTATTTTCTTTGGCCCCTTACTGTTTGATTTTCCCCTTCCATTGATTCCCATGTCTTTAGGGTGCAACTTCATTGGAGCAGTAGCCTTTTCCATCTGCACCTTATTAGCTTACTAAGCAACCTTCCTGTCTTCATTTAACCATCTACATCTTCCTTTCTTCTTCACTACTTTTGGGGACTTGACCAACACTTCCACAGAGCATGAAGTCCCGGCCTCCAGTGAAAAATATCTCAAGCCTTTATATCTACATGTGCCTTTCCATGCCTTCTGACGGAAAAGCCGTCAGTTCCCAAACCACCCGTGACCTCATCTTTTCACTAACATTTGTTTAGAGACATACACTGTAGGGTTTCCCTGCTCTCCTCCACCCTCCATTGCCTCCTCACTAGGCCTGGGAATTGGAGAGTGCACTCAGAGACTCATTAGTAGAGAGGAAAGGTTCCAGCAAGCCTTGCAAGGTCTTCTGCATTAATAACAAGACGTCCAGTATCAGGGAGGCACAAGACAGTGAAGAGTCTACATTCCCCATAGACAAAGCCAAATTCCCTTGACTCCCCCTGGGCCCGACATCCCTGCCAGATCAATCATGACACAGATAATTTTATTAGACATGCAGGCTTCTAACGTTTCCCTACTCCTCCCACTCACTCCATTCCCCTTCCACATGACTCCTGACTACTCCCCAGAGCCTGCAAAGTTTAGTTTGAAGGAACAAAACAAGAAAGATGAAGATAATCGGGGCTGGATCTTTTCAATGTCCTCGACCATATCCATGGCTTCCATCTCCTGTGCATCCAATGACTCCTGATGATATCCTAATGGGGAAGCCACAGGGCTAGTGATCCTGGAGTCCTGTGGAACTAAAGTCTTAAAATGTTTTCCCATGAAGTCCTTGATTGAGACAGCTAAGGCCTTTGCTGAAGACTGTACACTACCATTTCCTAGGGATCGATTTGTTAGGAGGAGACTTGCATTCTCACCTCCTTTAGGCAGGGCAGTCACCAGTCCTGAAGAGTCCCTTAAATCTACTGCTAGCCCCTTCGGCCCTAAACTCCTTTTGTGTTTTTAACAGGAGCCTGGGCATTAGGCCTCTTTTCTTTTGTGGAGACATCCTGTTGGACCCGGCCCTTTTTGGCAAGTTCACCCCGAAACTTTTCGCTTTTACCTAGCCTGTTTCTGTAACCTGGTGTTGGTGATTTTAGGCCTCTGCGCACTTTTTCACTGTGGTCCAGTGTAAAGTGTGTGCGCTCTCTGTGTATGTGTGGTGAGAGTGACCTGCCCTCCCATAGGAATGCATGGGGAATATGTGTGACAATGGTAGTTCCTGATGTGTGGGGAGTGCAGGGTCAAGTTTGGTATGTGCGAACTTGTGAGATTGAATGCTGTGCAATGATGTATGCGGCAAGATTGTGTCTAGTGTGGAAGTGCCACTTCTAGAAGTTCAAATAACGAAAGAAATTGCCAATACTGATAACATTATTTCAGTAATTAAACTCATCATCCACATCAAGAAAAATAATTCAAGATAGGGTATTGCTACTTGATCGCAGTTTTATTTTATAGAAATTCAATGATCATAACATAGTTTATCTTTTCATAAAAAAGAGAAGCATTAGAAAAATCAAGAACACACCATACTACATTCAATAGAATCTTCAATCATCCTAAAACCTCAATCATATCACAGTCACAAACATTCGACACATTCATACTTGATTAACATCACACATACCACATACTGACACTACAGTAAAAATGAAGTACAAACTGGGTCTGCATTGGCAACACGCCCTGACATTCTGGACACAGGGCATTTGAGCCCCTTCTTGATGGGCAGTTGGCCTAAGGGGCTGGTATGTGGATAGGGCGCAAGGTCCTAATGTGATAATTGCCTAATGTGATTTATGTGCTAAAGGTGATATGTGCTTTAAATTTGGTGCTAGGAAATATAATGCATCTAGTATGTTTTACGCACCCGGTGTTGATACCTCAAGAGATGATTTTACCTATGGAGGTTGGTGTTAGTGAGAGTTTACTTCACTGTGAGTTACGCCCCTAAATGTGAGTTATGCTTAGGGGGTAGGGTCTAATGTGTTTAGACTAGTGAGGAGATTGCCTATTGTATTTATACTGGTTAGGCCTAATGTGATTTATGTGTAATGTGCAATGCCATTATGCCTGTGATACCTCTAGATGTGCTTTCATGCTTAGGAGGTTGTTTTGCCTAGTATAGTTTATACTAGAGAGGTTATGTGTCCATGCGTGATCTATGCCTATGGTTATTAGCATTGCTTAGTGTGTACCTACCTGTTACCAGTGGTTACTGGTTGTGGTCTATAATTGTTATTTTGTGCTACACCTATTCTATGTTCTAGAAGTGCTATTTCTGCTAAGTGTTGATTCTGACAGTGGCCCACGTGGCCCTGTCCTGGTGTAAATAATCCCTTGTGAATATTCCCGTGCCAGTTGGCACAATGTATATTGTGTGATTACTATCTGATGTGTTTTGACAATACAAAAGGTTTTTTATATAACCTTGTGTGGAGTTCCTTTTGTGGTGTGCCTAGGATGTTGTTGCTGTTGTGTGCTTGCGCAAATGCTTTACACATTGCCTCCGGGATCAGCCTGTCTGCTCATGCCAAGCTACCAAGGGGGTGAGCAGGGGTTATCTTGGCGTGTGACTCCCTTGCCCTGACTATAATGGTGGTTTCTGTCTGGCTTTGGCGTAAGCCTTAGCCAACCAGAAAATCCCAGTTCTAACACATCCCAACACAAATCCCACTGATGTCTAGTGATCCCTATTTATGTATAGTAGGGAAATCTGCGTCAAGATCAAAATATAATGAGCTTCTCAAGGCACACAAGATCACAAGTCCACTCCACTTACCTCCTCCTGGATACTGATGCAGCTCTGAGATTCCGCCGCCGCCAGCTTAACCATACCTACTTGATCCACCCAAGTGGTACTCGCGGGCCAAACATAACTCCCGGCTGCTTTTCCCACAGTTTGGCGCCCAGCTGCTCTTAAAACTGTACCTACAACCTGCAGCTCACCAACAAGGGAAGTCGCTCAATTCGCCGCAGGCTCCACAACAACGAATTTTCCATGACCAACATAACTACAAAATAATGCTTTCTGGTCTTTGCAGCCCTACAGAGTTGCACCCCATAACGTCGATCCTCTCTGAGATGTTCAGGCATGGCCTCAGCTCAACGAAGTGCCGGCTCCTGGAACTGACAGCGGAGCAGCTGGATTGGGCAGGCACGAGCATGGACTCAGAGCGTGTTGCACGTCATCATCGGTGGCAGGAGCAGGATTGTTAAGGGTGAGAGGTGATTTTAGGTTTCAGGGCTGCATAGAGTGTAAGGGTGTTGCGTTGTTTTATGGTCAAGAATGGGTGGAGTTTACGGCTATTGAGGGTTTTTTAGGTTCAAATATGGGTAATGACTGGGGTGTGAAGAGTTTTTAGGGTTCAGAATGGGGTGGAGCTTAGGATGGTGAGGGGTTTTAAGGAGTCAGGAATGAGTGGAGTGTAGACGTATAGATGGGTTTTTAGTGATAAGTAGTTTAGAGTGATGAGGAGCTCTCATCCATCATGCTAAGCAATATAAGTCCTTAGCCCCCATTCGTAACCCCACTCTGAACGGGATCTGGAATGATTCCTTACAGCTGGGAGTATTCCCAGACTCTTGGAAACAAGCTCGTCTAGTCCCTATAATTAAGAAAGCTAGTGCCGACCCAAATGAGCCCTCCAACTACAGGCCAATTTCCCTGCTACCAGCCCCTGCTAAAGTACTCGAAAGACTCGCTCAACAACAACTAGCGAGCTTTCTAGAAACATCAGGTGCTTATCATGATTCTCAGCACGGCTTTAGGCCAGGATACAGTACTGAGTTGGCACTAATTGAGATGTCAGATGCAGTACGATGGAGGATGGACGAGGGATCAAGAGCGGTGTTGGTGCTGCTGGACTTGTCAGCAGCATTCAACACCGTTTCCCACCCCCTCCTCCTTGAACGCCTCCAATCGAAGGGTATTCAGGGTACGGCCTTAAAATGGATCTCATCTTTTTTGTCCACTCGGTCCCAGGCAGTGTTCACTCCCCCATTTACCTCAGAAAGTCGTCCGCTTCGGTGGGGAGTTCCTCAGGGCTCCTCGCTGAGCCCCCTTTTATTTAATGTTTATTTTTCCCCCCTTTTTGATATCATCGCTCAAACTGGCTTAAAGGTCACCTCCTATGCTGATGATATACAGCTTTTGTTTTCATTTAATAGTATTTCCCCCACAACCTTTGATCCCTTAAAAAACTGCCTCCGTACAATTGTCCTGTGGATGGATAATAATTTCCTAAGGCTGAACGCAGGAAAAACTGAGGTTCTCTTTTTCCATCAGCCAACCCCACTTGACCCTAACATCTGGTGGCCTCTTGATTTGAGTGCCCCCCCTCTCCCTAAGGACTCTGTGAAAAATTTAGGAGTTAGATGGGATTCCAACCTCACACTTCCCCATCAAGTTCAGACAGTCTCCGCGGCATGTCTCGCTAAGATTAGAATGGTAAAGAAGTTCATCCATTTTTTGCCCATTAATACCAGGAAGACCGTAGTCCAGGCGTTAATTACCTCACACCTGGACTACGCCAATGGCCTCTATACTGGCCTGTCTGTAGGTCTTTGTCACCGCCTCCAGACAGTCCAGAATGCTGCGGTTCGACTGGTTAGTGGTATTCCTTTACGTGAGCACATCTCTCCACACCGTCGTGAACTTCACTGGTTGCCGATACATAAAAGGGCAGAATTCAAAGCTCTGGTATTGGCTCATCGAGCGTTGAGAGGCAAGGGCTCTGCCTATCTCTCCACCTGCTTGATTCCCTATAATAACATCAGGACCTTACGCTCTTCCTCAAAAAATCTCCTTACCGTTCCCAGATTCAGGAAAACTCGCTCAGGCGGGAAAACTTTTCCAGTGTTGACTTCGGCCCTCTGGAATAAGTTACCTAACGCCATCCGGTTGATCCAGGATGAACAACCCTTCCGGAAAGCCCTAAAAACCTACCTGTTCTGCTGATCCTTTCTCTTTTGAAATAAACATCTCAACCAGCATGTACTCACATAGGAGCGCCGGGACACCCCGTTGGGGTAGCTGTGCGCGATACCAAAATACACTAAATAAATGGATGGTTGCTGTGTTAAGGAGGTGAGGATTTTGTAAGGTTCAGGTAAGGGTGGAGTTTGGTTGTGCTGATGTTTTTAAGGGGTTGGAATGGGTGGGGTTTCAGCATAGAAAGGGTTTTTTAGGGTTCAGGAATAGGTGGAGTTAAGGAAGTGAGTAATTTTATAGCTCACGAATGAAGGAGTTTGGGGCAGAAAGGGTTTTTAGGATTCAGGGATGAATGTAGTTTAGGTTTGAGGAGGGGTTTTAGGGGGCAGGGATTGATGGTGTTTAGGAGTTGTTAGGGGTCTGCGATGGACAGTGTTTACGGTTGGTGATGGGTCAGCGAATTAAAAGCATCCAAAGTGATTGTTTGACAATGTAAACACACTGGAATAAATATCTCCAACAAAACAGTTTCTGAAAGTAAGACCTGCAACCATTGCATTTACACTTAAAAAATAAGCATTCAAAAGCCAATTTCGACCAAAAAACATTCTATGAACTGGTTATAAAAAGGTGAATGCCATTCATTTTTAAAATTTCCATTGAACAGTTTACATGAAATGGTTTCTCAATAACGTTATTCCATCAAATTGTTTTTCTATAAAATCACATACGATTGTATTTGACTGGGTTTGGGAGAACAAATACATCATATTATTGATGGTTCTAGATGGGGTAAAAGTGCAAATCTACAAATATAAAGGTTTCAAAAGTAGTCTGAGGTAAATCAGACAACAGATGGTATAGTTATTGAGTCTTCTACACTATAAGTAATAAAAGATTAGTCAACAATACATTTCTTTAAGGAACTAGAAAGCTTTTTTAACTGTAGCTGCAGATTTATTCCAGGAGTCACGAATGAATATAAGCAGGCCTTTGATTAACTAAACTCCCTTAAGGGCACCTGTTCACAAGAAAGAAGATTAATGTTGGTTGGCAGAGGCCTCCAACACCTTATCGCCACAGGTGGACTGTGCAGTGCCAAAAAAAGTCAATAAAAATACGGAAATGTAATTTCAACTTCAGCCTTAGTACGGACAGGTATTGATCCTCTATGGCCACTCATTAACCATATAGATGCAAGCCAGAAAATATTAGGTGCATTATTGTACCAAGCAGAAGGATAGTAAGAAAGACTAGCTAATTTTGGAAGCAAAAGTACATATTTTTCTCACAAACTGAAGTTATTATCACTCCAGTTGGCCATCACAAAAATGTTTCCTCATTATCTTACGAAACAAAGTTCACTGTCTGCACAGATAACGTCCAGTTAACCTACTTGCTCAAGATATCCAAACTCCATGCAATGGGGCATTGATAGCTGCAAGGTTTGTCCTTTTACAACTTCTAAGCTCAGAGCAGCACCAGAATAAACATTGATGCCAATCCAGTATCCAGGTAAAACGATTAGTCAGTCTTCTGATGAAGATGGACTGTCTAAGTGCAACATCCAAAGTAGTCCCCGAAAGATATTGCAGCGACACCAAGTTGGAAAAGACTATCCAAGGATGTATTGCAAAATGCACCGTTGAATAATCCATCTTTATCTAAAGTGCAAGACAGAATGGGAACCTGCCTGATAAACCAGGTGTAACACTCCTGAAACATGAGAGCACACGAGGGGCTGGAGGCATCTACTTGTAAAAGGAGTACTGTAGGTGGAAACCTCCTCTCTGATAATTACACTTATCTTTGGATGACCTTAACAAAAAATACTGGGCACGATTCACAAAGGTAAAGTGAGACGAAAGTCTAACTTTACGACTTTCAGTATTCACAAAGGGCATTTACAAGTAGTAAAAAGCCCTTTGTGAATACCGAACGTTGTAAAGTTAGAATTTCGGTATTCACAAAGGTGAATATCGAAAGTTCTAAAGTTAGACTTTCGTCTCACTTTACCTTTGTAGATCGAGCACACTGAACTCAAGTATTGATTGAACATCCTAATTAAAATATGCTTAGGGGAATTAACAAACACTTGCCTTGGTGAGGATGATACTTAATTTTCCCTAAATGGTCTGAAATGGAAAAGGACAGGAAAGACAATACGAAACAGCTTCATCATCAAAGATCATTTCACGTTTTGGGAATTATACACACAACGGTAAATATAAACGTGTATACTCATGGAGATATTTATTGTCACACCCACCTATGTGTAAGTTTACACTTTTTTACTATTCAGAATGTAGATTTACACCCAGATGAAGACTTATATGTCGCCACAAACTCAGATCAAGAGACGGGTCTCCTACCGCAGGTTATACAGGTGTAAAGTTACTAATATTACCTTTGCGCACCTAGGTGGAGATCTCTGTTACTTTGGCGGGGATCTCCCTAAGGCAAAGTATAGATAATACTGTTAACATTTCATCTTCTTTAGAAATATTCTTAAAAGTATTTTTATGGTTAATATACATATACATGAATGTATAATACGTAATATTAACCTAGAACTGATAAAATAAAACATTAGATATTACCACATCAATTTGAATGTGTAATAAATAATTAATTAACTTAAATATAATTTTATTTATAAATACCTTTAAAAAAAACACATTTTTAAATCATGCTCTCTAACAATTTTTGTACTTACTATGGGATCCTTTATGATTTTGGGAGGTATTTGCATAACAAGAAGGCTTAAGTGCGGCAAACCAGGAGGTGAGGAGGAGGCAGTAAGTAGTGGCGGCCAGAGGATGGATGGAAACAAGGAGCCGCAGACCGGCAGATCAACAGATCTGACTGGACAAGGTGGTGACGGACGAACATGAGCTCGAGGCAGGGGCTGACCCAGGAACCCACATGGAAGTGAGCAGGGTGAGCTAGGTGCGGTGATCCTTGGGTGGAGAGGAAGCAGCTCGCCTGAGGTTGCGAATGCGGCTTATGCTTGTGGGATGCTTGTCTGCCTGCTCCTCTTGGGGTGTTCTGGGTTACGTCTTCTTCTTCTGCTGGACATTATACAGGCCCTCCTGGTGCGACTACAGCAACTAAGTCTTCTGCCCCCATGGAAGCATACCCCCACCCTTTCACTCTTCTTAGTCTTACTCTCTCTGACTGACAGTGGGCCTGCACTGCAGAGTCCCGGTTTGTAGCTACCGGTCTGCTCTGGGAGGACCACAGAAGAGGAAAGAGCTTGGTTAGACCAACAGGGATGCAAAGGGAGGTGTTTCTGATATAACTCCTGGCATCCACTGTCCTGGGTACGGTCTTGGACACTGCCTCCAGGAGGGCAGTGGTGGTAGTTGGAGGGAGGCAACAAGGAGTCAGCCTGCAGCATGAGATAGATGCGGCACAATAGATGAAGTAGGCCACTCGAAGTCCGGCAACCAGTGAATCCACTCACCCCCAACAAGATGCTTATGCGTGTTGAGGCCCCACGATGCAGGGGCCACACTCCTTTGATACAGCCAGTACATTTGGAGCTCCACAAAAGGCAATCCGGTCTACTGGCATAATACTTAGCTCCACGCTCATGCCACTCTACCAGTTGGGATCCAGTAGATGATGTGGGCACTTAAGAGGGAACGGCTTTCTAGGTGTCACAAGTAGATGGTGTGGGTTCCTCATGGGATGTCTTTGATGTCCCTGAGACCTCCACAAAAGACTAGGGGGCAAGCCCTTGCCGACGACACTTCAGGGTGCTACACAGCAGTAGGTAGTCAGCCCAGGCCAGCCACTATTCAGGAAGGGTGCTCAGTCTCTTCCAATGGCAATAATCCTCCTTGTGCACAGCAGATTCATCTGGCTGTGTGCACCACACAGTTCCAGAACATCCTCACAAGTGTATCTCTACCCTGCTGAAGTAAGGCACCAGTATGCCTTTAAAGTTTGGAGTGGTTCAGAGGGTTTCCTTTCGAACCACTGATTTCTCGCCTACATTTCTATCCTGTCTGCCATTGAGCGGTGGAATGCAGATCTTAATCTTTAGTGGGGCCATGATCTGGCTTCCCAGAGGCCAAGTGTCAAAATCTCTCTCTCCATTCTGTCCAGCCAGGCCCTTAAATGGTAGAGGTCTGTCATTCCAGTTGCATGCCCAATGTTCACAGCTGTCTCTGGGGAATGCACAGATGTGCTCTCCCAGACTCCAATGTGGACTGGCGTCATATTAAAAGGCTCACAAAGAGGTTTAGAGCAGAGGAATGCCCACTTTCTAGAAGTGCCATTTCTAAGCTATAAATGACAAATCCCTCTTTACCACAGGGAGGGATTGTCATTGTGAATCCATTTACAGGAAACATTATGCTGCTGCTCCACTATAAGCCACTATTGCAGCTTGAAATTATTTCAACCATTCCGCGTATTAATCTACGAGAAGAGCAGACCTCGTAGGTAGTAAAGACACACATGGGTATTGTTCACTACCTAGGCAGGGAATACACATGTACCAGCCCTGCTTTTCACCTACCATTTACTCCACCCCTTAAAGACTTACCACTGAGGTGCCCTAGCAGTAGTGAAAGGTCCCCTCAGGATTGGCCAGTGGTTTAGAAAGGCCAACCTGAGCATAGGTGCAATTGCACAAACAGAGGCCTGCAATGGCAGGCTTGACACATGTTTAAGCACCGCTTCCTACGTGTAGGAAGGTTGTGTGCACTTTCACACTGCTTTTACCGTGAGAAAGTGCCCAGGGCCTAAGGCCACTAAAAGAGAATAAGTAATCCCCAGTGTTGTCCCATTGGAAGAGCTGACTTCCTAGGTAGGGTTCTTCGCTACCTGGTCAGGGTACACCCATTTTTACCTGCCCTGCCTTTTTGCCTACCACTTGCTCCACCCCTCAGGGCCTACCCTAGGAGTGTTCTAGTGGTAGTGGAAGGCCCACTCAGGGTTATTTACCAAGTTAAACATTCCCACTTGAGCATAGACACAACTGCACACCCACAGGCCTGCAGTGGCAGGCTTGATACATGTCTGAAAAGCTAGTCTTGTGGGTGGCACAATCAGTGCTGTGTCCCACCATTAGCCAGTGTAGTACCTGCCCTGGGTATTTGGTGTACCTTTTTACAGGCCACTCATAGGTACAACACCTAAACCAATCAAGTAAACACCATTTCATAGAATGGGTGGGAAAGGCGGGCGTGCTTTCATATTGCATTACAGTGAGAAAGTGCCTAGAGTCAGAAGGCCACGAAAAGACAATCAGCAAAAAAACAGGAGGAGAAAAAGGAAAAGGTCTTAGGGAAATCCCCTAAAAAAGGCCATGTCCAACAGTAAAGAAGATGATAAGCCTCGCCAAATATAGCTGCCAAAATTCCAAACCAACAGTATTGACTTTCATAGCACAAGTTTATATATTTTACTTCATTTTCCTTCTAATGATCAATTCTGGCAGCAAATACATAATTTCAAGTGGTGTAATAGAAGCCATATCAGTTGCCCAAAGGCTCACATGCCTCATTTCTTAGTTCATGAAACAACTTTGATTATTACCACATTGAAATGTACTTTTGTTTTGTTCAAACTGCCATACTTGCTCCATTCACAAGTTGGGAGCCAATAGTGCATGATTGATTAGGCAGAAGTTGTGTGCTTCCACAAAAAAGTGTGTGACCTCCGCAAAGTTGTGATGATTTTTGTATACATATGCAGCTGCCTCAGCTTAAACTTTCAGGGGCACACACACAACATTGTAATGCTATATTATTTATGGTGTTTTTCTCTGGCAGCAACACTGATGGGAGGAGGGCAGTCATTAACCTTCATGGATTTTTAGGTCTGACTTTACGGTGCAACTGTCAGCTGATGTTTTAACCTGCACCAATATTATTCTACAGTTATTTGCTTCCTCACAAATATATATCCATTCCCATACTAGTTACTTGTATTGCTTCACATTACCATACAAAATTCAGTAAAAGCCAGACCTATTGGCATTGTCAATACTTGTTGTAATCGGGTTTCATCAGGAAACCAGGCACACAATAATGTTCTTTGGACCAAGCTATTGGTTGACATTCAAATGTTCTCTGTAAAGTGCAGTACTGCTCCTTGGAGATATTTTCATGCTACATAAAACACACAGCACTAACAACGTGGCACACATAATGCTAATTGTATTGTTTCTGACTCCTGCAGCATACGAGGAACAGAACTTTTTGTTAGTTCTGTGCTGGGAATAAGACAGGCTTACCAGATGCACTCGCGCTTAAGGATATCTCATGCAAAAACTGTCTGGCGTTGGTGCAAGAATCTTCCCATCCTTTGCATAAGGTCAGAAGTACCGGAAACAGCTTGGTGGGCTCAACAGTAGAAACCATTTCCCCTTCATTTGCTTACCATCAGAATTTGGAGAAAGATTGACGCTTCTAACTAGAGATCTTTTTCCCATTAACTGCATAAAGATAGCCTGATTGAACCTCCCTTAGCCTTGCAAAAGCCCCAGGGCTGCACGCCGTACAGGGGGCAAAACACATGATGGCTGGCAGAACAATTTACTTTGGCTGGAAAATTAATTAATTTTAATATTTAGAATGAAACAGAATAGCATTATATGAATTAGAAGATGATTTTTAAATTTTCTCAACCGTAGACTGCCTCTATTTGGGGAAATAAGCATGCTATATTGTTATCTATCTACCCTATCCATTTGAAATTATCCCTGTTTTCTGTGAATTTAGTGGGGCCTTGCCCCCATTTTAGGGTAGACAGTCACTTTCAGACATTAGACCATTTGAGGGTAGTGTGATGTCCTGGTTCATATCCCCTATCTCATTTTGTCTAATCTCCAGAGAAATGTGTCTGTGAATGTTCAAACAGTACCAACAAGTTTAAAGTAAAGAACACAACACAATAAAATTCCAAAACCAATTTAGAAAAACAGAGAAATAGATAATGAGCAAAAAGGCACCATTATCTTCAAAATATATTAAGGGGAATCAAAGATATACATTTTTAAACTTCTACAACAAAAAGTGCCAAGAAAAAGTAAAGCATCAATCAAACGTCGCTGCTCACAATTGGCAGGGACATAGGTGTGATTTTACGTCCACTGCAATGGAGTGGAGGTAGGACACATCAAGTGGGACTTCCTGGTCAAAGTTTTCATCTCATCACTTTTTTTTAATAGAAGTCTAAATCTTCCAATGGGGCAGGGTCCAAGTTGTGGCCTCTTATTTGGATATGTTATAATCAACCTCTGCAAACACAAGGAGACGATGGACGGATTGCTGAAACTTTTCAGACACCCAATCCCAGTCACAGATCTGGGTTGAATCCATCATCACTCTTTAGCTCACTTTGCCACCCCAGTTCAGACCCAGCCATATGCAAATCAGTCTTGACTCTGTGCCTCAAGGAAGCAGTCCAGCCTGAACTACCAAGCCAGGTCTTCCCTGGACTGGAAACAAGCATCCTGGGACCGGTTTCGGATTCATAATCCTCATCAGCCAGGCTAGGTTGGATCCAGTGGCAAAGTGAGCAAGGGACCCATGCACATGTGTCACTGTAGTGCATTTAAACTGCATCCCAGCCAGAGCACAGTGGTGCTCCTGGCAGACATATAGTTGGTCATATATGTATGTGGGTGACATAATTGCACACTGCAGCTTCATATGACATTTAACTTTTTTAACTTAAATAGGCATATTTCTTGCCTCCATTCTACTAAACTGATTAATGCTAATGCACAGTATGATTTGGGGGCTGCTGGAGGCATTACTTATAGCACGTAAGCAACAATCCACCCAGTCACGTCAGTTTCACTCTATGAAGGATAAATGGATGAACATGAATTAGAGGTTTGTGTTGGACCCTGCTCTGCCCGCCCAAGCACTGCAGGAGCGAAGCATGCACCAATCCCCTTCTCGTATCCACTGAATATCCACTGATTATATTCTACAGTGAGCCTTCCAGTGAACCCGAAGAGAGGGTGGTTTAATACGAGACACCAAGTCTCCCACCCTGTAGAATAACAGGACACGGCTCCCTCCTTCACGCCTCCGCACCTGTGATAAAAGGGAGAAAACGTCTCTCAATATGCAATACACAATATAGCCTCTGCATCTATGACCATGTTCCACCAAAACACCAAATAACATATACCCCCTCCTTCTCCTTACCAGTGGTAAGTGCAGGCTTAGCTTCGTGTAGGAACTGGGTTCTCCACAATATAAAATAGTACTCCAGGGAGATAGAAACCCAGTCAGGGGCACAAAAACACAGGGTGTCCTGCAAACACTGAAGGTGCATAATCTAGCACCGTACAAAAGGGGAAAAAGAAGGCTGGGGACAAAATCACGAACTACCAGCTACAAAAAACCCCTTTGACAAGGTATATGGCTTGGGAGGAAAAAAAAGAAAGAGACTAGCGACTCTCCTTCCAAAGCGCCAGCGGCTTGTGTACACAAGAAAACAGCGGAATGACCCAAAACGTCACTTCCGCGCGCACAACGATGTGGACAAACGTTATGCGCGTCTGCCTGATGGAAAACAAACAGCGCGTCAAACACCGAGCTGCCGGCAAGACCAAAGTGAGAACGGGAGCCCCCGCTCTCAATTTAAGTCTTTCACAGGAAGACAATTAGGCTAGCAAAAAACAAGGAAGGGCAAAAATAACGAGGGAAAGGACTAAAAATAGAAGCAGGGGAAGAAGCAGGGGGAGGGAGACTAACTAACTTACTGACACGGAGGAAATACTAGGAAAAGCCAGAAACGGGGAGAAAACAGGAAACCAAAACGGACTGAAATCCCCCACGAGCCCGTGGGAGACTATAAGGAGCAAAAGGCAACAGAACTCCTCAGCAATGCAGGAGCCAAGAAGCTGGATACCAAGGCCACAACGTTGGCGATATCGAGCAATGAACAATGAGGTAGGACACAATTAAATACCTCAGCCCCTGGTCATGTGATGGTGGCCCATGGTCACAGAAACAGGACTAACTACAAAGCAAATCCCTAACAGTACCCCCCCCCTACGACCCTCCCCACGGGACGGGGCTTCAAGGGGTGCTGTCTATGGAACAATCTGACCAATCGAGGGGCATGAACCCCACCAGCTGGCTCCCATGTCCTATCCTCCTGTTTATATCCCTTCCAGTCAATCAAATAAAAGAGACGACCCCTAACCCTCTTGGAGTCACAGATGGCATTCACCTCAAATTCCTCCTGACCATCAATAGTTAAGGGAGGAGGTGGGGGCAACTCCCGTGCAGAAGGTATGTAAGGTTTCAATAGTGAGGCATGAAACACCGGATGTACCCCGTAGTCTTGTGGCAACTCAAGCTTCATTGCAACCAGGTTAATGACCTGGACTATCGGAAAGGGGCCTACGTACCTGGGTTGCAATTTACGGGACCCTTGCAACCTCAGATTCCGAGATGCCAACCACACCAAATCGCCCACCTTGTAAGGGGGAGCCGGGGCCCGATGTTTATCCGCTTGTGCCTTCATAGCAGCCTTGGCCTCCACCAGACTCTCCCGGGCCAAGCCCCAGATATCACTCAATTGCCTGCAGATCCCATCTATGGCTGGCATGCGTCCTGTGGGTTGAATGGCCACTGCCCTAGGGTGGTACCCAAGTGAACAATAGAATGGGGTCATGCCCAAAGCGGAGTGCAAGCTGTTATTGTATGCAAACTCAGCGATGGGCAGGGCTGTCACCCAATCACATGATAAAGAGGTGATCAGACATCTCAGATACTGTTCCATTGTCTGGTTGGTTCGCTCAGTCTGTCCATCAGACTGAGGATGGTATGCCGAAGACAAACGTATCTCTGTCTTCAGGACCAGACATAGTTCAGACCAAAAATGAGACACAAATTGCGCCCCCCGGTCAGATATAATCACCTCCGGCAACCCATGTAAACGTACTACAGAAGCCATAAAGACCACTGACATTTCCTTCGCTGTAGGGATCTTGCGGAGCGGTATGAAATGTGACATTTTGGTGAACAAATCCACCACCACCAATATGGCCGTATATCCCGAAACCAAGGGCAATTCCGTTACGAAATCCATACTTATGGTATGCCAAGGGGATGGTGGTACTTCCAGAGGGCACAGGAGCCCAGAGGGCTTACAGTGCGTTGGCTTACTAACGGCACATACAGGGCATGACTTCACATATCCCTGAATGTCCTTTATCATGGAGTCCCACCAAAACCACCGCTCACACAACTCTCTCGTCTTTCTCATCCCAGGATGTGCCACTAGTGCAGATGAATGGCACCACTCCAATACCTCATCCCTTAAAGAAGGAGGAATTACCATCCTGTCCCCATGATACAACAACCCCTCCTTCTCCTTTACATCAGTTACAGATAGCAAAGGGCTTAGATCAAGAAGCTTTAAGCGCTCTTTTACCACACCAGGAAAATCATCCATCTCAGTGGCCCCCACGATCCGTTTACCCTCTATCATAGCCCTGTTTTCAGTCACGGGTTCTTCCCCTTTAGGTTTGTTATGTATCCGAGAAAGGGCATCGGACTTTACCTGCTGGGCCGCTGGCCTGTAGGTGATGATGAAATCATATTCATTAAAGAATAACACCCACCGCATCTGACGAGGTGTCAATGCCCTAGCGGAACGGAAGAATTCAAGGTTTTTATGATCCGTATAGATGGTAATAACGTGTCTGGCCCCCCACAAATAGTGTCGCCATTCCTCGAATGCCAATTTTACAGCTAGCAGTTCTCGTTCGGCCACTGTATAATTCCGTTCGGCAGGCAACAAGGTCTTTGAGAAGAAAGCGATTGGATGCATATGGCCGGTAGATTCGTCGCGCTGGGATAATACCCCACCCACTGCACACATGGATGCATCAGTTTCTACGAAGAACGGCAGGGCAGGATCAGGATGTACTAACACGGGGGCTGAAGTAAAGGGCTCCAATAAGGATTGAAAAGCAGTCTGCGTCTCACTGGTCCACTCGAAAGGAACACCCTTTCGTAATAGGCGAGTCATTGGTGATACTACCTCAGAAAAATGCGAAATGAAACGCCGATAGAAATTGGCGAAACCCAGGAGCACCTGGATTTGTTTCACAGAGGTAGGCACAGGCCAGGTCACAATGGCCTTTATCTTCCCTGGATCCATTCGTATTCCCTGTGCTGAAATGATGAACCCAAGAAACTCTACCTCTTGAGTGTCAAACTGGCATTTCTCTAGCTTGGCATATAGATGGTGCTCCCGGAGGGTCCGTAACACCTGAAGGACATGTTCTGAATGCTCTGCCCTAATCTCTGAGAACACAAGTATATCGTCCAAATAGACGATAACCGTGCGATCCAGGTATTCACTGAGCACCTCATTAATGAAGAACTGGAATGCCGCCGGCGCATTACACAAGCCGAACGGCATTACAGTGTATTCATATAGACCATACTTGGTCCTAAAAGCCGTCTTCCACTCATCTCCGGGTCTCATCCTTATTAGATGGTAGGCTCCCCGCAAGTCCAACTTTGTAAAGACGGTAGCCTTGCGGAGCTGATCTAACAACACGGAGATGAGTGGAAGAGGGTACCTATTCTTCACTGTGGCCGCATTCAAGATCCTATAGTCCACACATGCCCTGAGGGTCCCTTCCTTCTTAGGAATAAAGAAAATAGCAGATGACACAGGGGAGGAGGATGGACGAATGAACCCGAGTCTCAACATCTCATCGATGTACTCCTTCAAGTGTTCTTCCTCAGGTTCTGATAATGCGTACACCCGGCTACAAGGCAAAGAGACCCCCGGTACCAGATCGATCTTACAATCATAAGCCCTGTTTGGGGGAAGTTCCTGGGCATTCGTCTTATCAAAGACGTCCTTAAACTCCAAGTACTGTGGAGGGACAGATCCCACATCCGTCACAGCGCAGACCAAGGGGTCGATCGGTGCCCCTGCTACAGCATAACAATGCTTCAAACAGTGCGCTGAATCTAACGTTACCAACCTCCGCACCCAATCAATCCTGGGATTATGCATCTGCAGCCATGGTACCCCTAACACTAAACCAAACGAAGGGGCATCAATTAAGTCGAAAATCACCATCTCGGAATGCCCATTCTCACATGATAAACCCAAAGGTGCAGTCCGACGGGTGATACACCCCGATGTCAGCTCGGTACCATCAATAGCCCTTACAGGCTCAGGTCGTTCTTTCAACTGCCAAGGAACCCCCAGTTTCTCTGCCATAGTAATGTCCATAAAATTGCCAGTGGCACCTGAATCCAACAACACCGACACAGAAACACATTCCTGAGTCCGTAACAATAACTGAGCGTTAATAACAAAATGTCTAGGTGCTTGGTCTACAGATCCGACCACCTCATACTGTTGACCACAGCATTCACCTACCCTATGATCTACCTGAACACAAGCCACCTTCTTGCTGAATCCCACACCAGAGGGCTTCACCGGACATTCCCTGGCGAAATGACCCCCTTGACCACAATATAAGCACAGATTGTTCTCCCTCCTTCTCTTCTTCTCCTCTGGCGCCAAAGGACCCCGTACCCCGCCCAGTTCCATGGGCTCAGGTGCCACCTTGTTATCCCCTGTACTCTTTACCTCCGCCTTTACGTAACTACCTCTGGTTGCCTGAAACCTGCTACGCTCACCTCGCCTCTCAGAGACCCTATGGTTCAGTTTAACCACCAGATCTATGAATGCCGCACAATCCTCCGGTGGATCTACCACTTGTGACACAATGTCCTTTAGCTCTTCACAGGGACCCTGGTAGAATATTGAAGTTCTCTTTTCAGTGGGCCAATGGGTCTCAGATACCAGTCTGTTAAAGGATGCAATATAGGACAACAAATCCTGTCTGCCCTGCCGGAGCTTCATTAATTCCGCATCACTAGCCTGCATAAACGCATGCTTGGCAAACAGTCCCCGCATCAGTTCTTTAAATGCGCTATAATTGTACAATACCCGATCATCGCTATCCACCAAAGGTATAGCCCATTGAGCAGCATTACCAGCCAGATAGGATATTGTAAAGGCCACTTTTGCGGAATCGTCAGGGAAGGCACTCGGTCTGCACATGAAATGTAGCTGGCACTGGGTCATAAACATCCCGAATTTCTCGCTATCTCCCGTAAATCTCCCAGGAGGGGCTAACGGCACTGCTACCGGGGAAGACACTGTAACGTTAATAGGGTTACTGGAGCTGCTGCCTCCCATTGTACCCTGACCCGTCCCCCCGCTATACTGGAAGGTCGCAGGGTGGAGAATGGAAGAGGCTCCCCTCTGATGTGACTGCTCTCTGGCCCTGACAGCCACTAATTCTTGTTTTAAACCAGCGTTTTCCTGCTGTAGCTCCTGAACCTGTGTCTGTAATGTCTGCAATGCCCCCATAATGTCCTGCATTGAGGGACCTCCTGAACCATCCCCCACTACATTCCCATCCACGTCCATGTTCGCTCAGGCAGTGCTAAATACGTGGGCTCGATATTCTGTTGGACCCTGCTCTGCCCGCCCAAGCACTGCAGGAGCGAAGCATGCACCAATCCCCTTCTCGTATCCACTGAATACCCACTGATTATATTCTACAGTGAGCCTTCCAGTGAACCCGAAGAGAGGGTGGTTTAATACGAGACACCAAGTCTCCCACCCTGTAGAATAACAGGACACGGCTCCCTCCTTCACGCCTCCGCACCTGTGATAAAAGGGAGAAAACGTCTCTCAATATGCAATACACAATATAGCCTCTGCATCTATGACCATGTTCCACCAAAACACCAAATAACATATACCCCCTCCTTCTCCTTAACAGTGGTAAGTGCAGGCTTAGCTTCGTGTAGGAACTGGGTTCTCCACAATATAAAATAGTACTCCAGGGAGATAGAAACCCAGTCAGGGGCACAAAAACACAGGGTGTCCTGCAAACACTGAAGGTGCATAATCTAGCACCGTAAAAAAGGGGAAAAAGAAGGCTGGGGACAAAATCACGAACTACCAGCTACAAAAAACCCCTTTGACAAGGTATGTGGCTTGGGAGGAAAAAAAAGAAAGAGACTAGCGACTCTCCTTCCAAAGCGCCAGCGGCTTATGTACACAAGAAAACAGCGGAATGACCCAAAACGTCACTTCCGCGCGCACAACGATGTGGACAAACGTTATGCGCGTCTGCCTGATGGAAAACAAACAGCGCGTCAAACACCGAGCTGCCGGCAAGACCAAAGTGAGAACGGGAGCCCCCGCTCTCAATTTAAGTCTTTCACAGGAAGACAATTAGGCTAGCAAAAAACAAGGAAGGGCAAAAATAACGAGGGAAAGGACTAAAAATAGAAGCAGGGGGAGAAGCAGGGGGAGGGAGACTAACTAACTTACTGACACGGAGGAAATACTAGGAAAAGCCAGAAACGGGGAGAAAACAGGAAACCAAAACGGACTGAAATCCCCCACGAGCCCGTGGGAGACTATAAGGAGCAAAAGGCAACAGAACTCCTCAGCAATGCAGGAACCAAGAAGCTGGATACCAAGGCCACAACGTTGGCGATATCGAGCAATGAACAATGAGGTAGGACACAATTAAATACCTCAGCCCCTGGTCATGTGATGGTGGCCCATGGTCACAGAAACAGGACTAACTACAAAGCAAATCCCTAACAGTTTGAATCCAGGGCTCAGTTTGGTTTTATGGGCTCAAGCCTCCTGTTAAGCGAAGCTAACATCGGGCCTGATTTAAATCTCGGTGGACAGGTTACACCATCACAACAGTGACGGACATCCCGTCTGCCAAAATATAAATCCCATTATGTCTTATGAGATTTATATGTTGGCAGACGGGTATCCATCACCTTTGTACCAGAGTAACCCATCCGCCGAGATCTAACTCTGGCCCTATGTCATCGAGTGAAACTAATCCATGGCTAAAAACATTGCTGGCAGAAAAGGGCCTTATTTATAGTTTGGAGGATGGTTGGACATTTTCCAAAGAGCAGTAGGTGTTTCGTCCCCCTTTTTTACAGTGTGATGGGTGTATTTGCACTCCAAATAGGTCAGTCAGGACATCTGCTGCTTTTTGGTGGATACCCTACATTTGTCAAACTCAAAAAAAGACCCCAAGACGTTTAATAATAAAAGGGATAATGTATATATTTCTCTGGCTTCCCCTAAAATTGTCAGTAAGCTAAAAAAAGTTCAACAGAGGTGCCTAGTGAATTAAAAAATGAAGATCCCCTTGAGACTATAACTTGAAATATCCCCAACGTTGTTAAAGAACTCATCCACGATGCAGCGGAGTTAAAGGAATTTCTATTTTCCAAGAACCTGAGAAGATACGTGAAGAGGTCCAGACTCAAGGGCCCATTGGGGCTCAAGTAGAAGAGATTGCACATAATTTAGTAAACACAAATCATTAATTACAAAGCAAACTGAGAAATTGAGATGCTGTCGTGCATAACACAGCCAGATATTCCACACTATACATGCTATGAAGTTCACGTCTCAGAGGCAGTGTGTAATGGGTTTAGCAAACCCTGTGGTGGCTTAATTACCCTAGTATCAGCAGAAGCAGTGAAGAGTTATACTCAGGTTTAAATGAATGGTAAATGGGGATTGGTCGTTTGGGAAATTTGCAAGGAAAGGTGAGACTGGCTTATGCAATTGTACTATTAAATCTATATAGCAATTCTTTCAAGAATAATAATGTATTCAATTTTTGGCTTCCCTTAAAACACTCCAGGAGTTCTGTAACCTCATATTAGATCTAGATCTCACAATCTGTGCGAGAAGAGTTAATAATCAGGAAGGTGATTTTACACTAATCTACCTCCAATGATGGCTCTGCTTTAGCTTTAATACTGCTAGATCATCATTTTACAGTTCTTAATGGGACATACAGTAAAGATATGTCGTCTGCAAACACATTTATACACAGAAAAATATAGTGCCTGGTTACGAGTGTGGCAGCAAGGGTCTTGCCATTGAAATAGCATGGGAATCCCCACATGCTAGTGGGCGGTCCCTCATTGTATTATGATGTTGGAGGTTTGCTGAAAGAAAGACCGTTGGAGTCCAGCGTATGCCGCCAACTATTGCAGTCCGCCTCGATGGTGGCAGAGGAATAAGCAGCTGCCAGGGGCAGTACAGACAAGGAGTCTGCCATTTAGATTACAAAGTGCCTTTCCACCGAGCTGACCATGGACGGAGACCTCCTATTGCGAGTTGGCAGAATCAAAGGAAATGGGGTGCAAACTAACACATTCTTTTCCTTTCAGTCTCCGATGTGCATTCCTTCATCCTGGTCCCCCTTCACAGCAGCAACTTGACCCTGGAGAACATGACCGAGTTGGCGCCGAAATCAAGGTAAGTTTGTTTCGCAATTTTCTCTCGTTGACTGGACTGGGCACATATGGTCCAGACCCCAGCAATGGGAAAGTACTCGCATTAGTGTATTTTTCACGTGTCATGCATATGTGTACATTTTACAGTTGATTTGTCAAGATGTACACACTTGCATCGACATATAATAAAAATATGTTCCCCGCCATCAGTAACATCGCTGCTGGCCCAGCGGTGTCATCATAATACAGTGGGCGAGAAACCGCTGTCTCCAGGGAGTACTTGAGACTGCAAGTGCGGCAGGATGGTGGTAAGACAGCCAAACTCGTAATCAGTCCCATAGACACTTTCAAGACTACATATTTATTTCAGCAAATTTATTTCAATTCTGTGTCTCATTTGTAGAGGTCAAAAGGGAGGAAATGATTGCTTTCCTTTGTGGGCAGCCTTGACTTTAAGTGCCAGTAAAAGAAATTGTATCCCATTAACCTACCCTCTGGATTGTCAACAAAGACTACAAACTCGTTAAATTATTGAAGCTTTGACATGAATTCGATAACTGTATTTTTATTTTTTTCTATTCACCTGACTGTCACGAATCAAATAGTGTGGTTTGGTACTCTATTGTCACTAATGATTACGAATGAGTGCGGCATCTAATTGCAAATCTAGCATTAAACCAAATCACAGCAATTGGTTTGATTGAGGTTGGGCTCACAAAACCTTAAGATGTGACCTAACAGCTAGATCAGTTGACCTCGAAACTGGGGAACAGGGTTCGAATCTCGGCAGGGACGCTCAACATCCTGTGAATCTGGGCAAATCCCTTAATCTACCCGTGCCTACCAAAAATGAATGTGTCTGTCTGAGCATAACTGGTGCTCACGTAAAGCACTCTGATACCTTCGGGTCGAGTTTGCGCTATATAAAAAAAAGAGATGTATTATGAGAGAGATTGAAGAGCAGGTCTGGGGTATAAAAAAGTATTGTACCCTTACATTGCAGGAGGTACATTCCACCCTTGACTCCGACGATTCTTGACCTTTTAAGTGGTTCTTTATTATTGGGAGCAAAAGCTTAAACACTTTGTTACATTATAATATACCCAGGATATTTGGTTGAATTATATTTCTCATTCTTTTACAGGCCCTTCGCACAATAGTAGTAACTGTGTCATTGACAAATCCTTGCTTGAGTTATAGACAATACCAAATGTAATAAAGCAAATCGTCTCTCTGAATAGAAGAAGGGAAGCATGCCCTGGTAGTCTTACAGTAATATACTGGGCTAGAAAGCTGCTGGTAGGTGATGTATATAATATAATTCTGGGTTGTGATAAAAAGCAGGACCCATGGGACTTCAGAAGAAGCAAGAATCAAGCTGACTTTTAAAAACATCTTACAGGATATCCTGTATTGCTGTCACTTAGGGGGACATTAGGATGACGGGCGGCAGACAACGGGACCGCCCGCCATAAGGGCGGGGGTCCCGTGGGGGGAATTAGGATGCACCCGCCACTGTGGCGGGCGCATCCTGCATTTTTAACATTGTGGCGGGCGGTGCTCTTAGCACTGCTCGCCGCAATGCTAAAAACGCACGTTGTCCTTTACAATGCACAACATGACAGGCACCGCGCGGTGCCTGTCATGTTGTACATTGGAATGCAGGGGGATGCCATAGGTACCCCCCATGTGCACCCTCCACACCCCCGGAGTCCCTGGGGGCCCGCAACGGGCCTCCGCAGGGAGACTCCGCATGCCTTTGGCATTGTTTACAGCCCATTGTAATATGGCTGGCTGTGTCACCGCCACCATATACAACCCTTTTTCGCCCCGGTCGCAAGGCGACCAGGGCGGAAAACCGGCGGACGGTCTTTCCGTCCGCCGCGGACCCCCCAGCCATCTTAATATAGCGGTAGGTCTTTGCAGCAAGAATGGCGGGCGGATCCCCCCGCCAGGCCGGCGGTGGATACCACCAGCCTGGCGGGGGCGATCCGCCCATCCTAATGGGCCCCTTAGTTTCTATTCTTGATGTGAATGCTAACGTGTTCTGTAAGGCTTCTACCAAATGTTTGATCACAACTGAACAAGCAGCTTCCACCGTATTGCTCCACAGTTAATCATTATGTGATGCTATGGGAATACACTGGATGGTCCATGGAGCAGCTTGGTGCCTTATTCTGCTGCTTTGTAGACTTCAAAGTACCATTTGACTCTGTAAATTGCACAAAATTGTAGGAAAAATCACATAAGTGGGAATTCAGCTATTACTTTTAAACAACTGAGGATAGGTGGAATTATCTGATTCTTCCAACTTGATAGAATTCCAATGAGAAGCATTCTCATTAAGGACATGTGTTTGCCGTGACATTTTGCTCTCTCTGGACAAATTCAATTGATTCTCTCTTTTTCACCAAACTTAGAAGGACAACATATAGTTAGTCTGCTTTATGCAGATGACCGAGCTTTGTTGGATGTAACTCCTCTTAGCCCGCAACGGAGGATCTCACAATTACATGATTACCGCACAGACATTTATTCAATTGTAAATATAGTTTTTATTTTCGATTAGCAAAGAGTTAAGTCTGCAGGTGGATCAACGGGGAGGGGGGGGGGGGACTTAAAGTGGTAGATTCCTACATGTAACTAAGGATAATAGACACACGATCACTTCCTTGGATTCTGCATTGGAAAGGTTGGAAAGGTTTGAGTCTGGAGCCCACGGCAGATGGCGGTGTCTCCCCAAGCTCTTTTGTGACAAGCCCTACAGCAGTTGTCTGTGATATACGAAATGGGCGAATAAACCAGCTTTAGCTTTAAAGTGGGGAAAGCCCGGGTGCATGATAGGAGTTTGCTGCGGAAGTAGCGTTGCTTTGAATTAATGAAACAAAGGTGCCGTGGCAGGAGAAAGAGGAATAGCCTTTTCAGATAGAGGACAGCCTGACATTGTGTGATATGGCCTTGCCGATCAGCAGTATAACCACAATGCCTCCCTCATAATAAGAAGGGCCAGCCATTTACATTTGAAAACCTTCGAAAAAGCTTACTGGGCACGCTGGGATCGGGGAGAAGGCCATCTTCAGCAGCAGAACCAGTTCCCATCAACATAGAAAGAACTGCCTGAAAACGGCAGCCATGTTGGATTAGGATCAACATTTTATGAGCTGAGACATCAAACACCTACTAGACACCAAAACAATCTGAAATGACTGGTTGTCGATCCCTGAATTCCTATCTGCTAAATATTGTAACGAGGCAGTGATTGTTTAATGGTCTCATTTACATGTGAGCATGTGTTTACGCTGCCTTGAGTGAGTCATCGTGCAGGTACCAGAAGTGAAGACTTGATAGCAATAGTTTGAAGGGTGTAGTGGGGGACCCCGGAGTTATATTAACAGTGAAGTGGTATTATAATCCTGCCAACTGCACTCACATGCGTAGGCTTTGGAAAAACTGGCAAGGGTCAGACTGGACCTATGACTGGAGGATTTCTAGATAAACATTAGCAGACAGTAGGGTATGTTCACCTCTGCAACATTTCTCAGAAGTGAATGATAAATCATCAAGCCTATAGGTGGCCCCCTAATTGCGCTCCAACACTTTCTCCAGTTTCTAAACCATGTAGACACACTACAGCAGTCTTGTCTGCTGTCAAAACTAGCGACTCAACCTTTATTTACTAGGGCAGTTACAGGCATACCTCTAAAATCAGCAAAAGACATAGAGCCCAAGGTGCACGATTCAGCTTCAGATGCCATTCTAAAGAAACTCACAACGTTGAAGATCTAAATGTCCACGATTGAAGAAAACACATCAAAAGCCATGACAGAGATCACCTCTCTTAGTCTTGTGAAAATGCCAATGGAGTAAAAAATGGCAACAGTGCTGGACTTGGAGTAAGATCATTGAAATATGCAAAATAAACTCACCAAATTAGATGACAGGAACAGAATAAACAATCTGCGTTTTTCAGGAGTACCAGAAAAATTGGAAAAATATCACATCAAATTCAAGCTACCCTTAGAGATTCAAAGTTTCAAAGAGAGCACAGGCCGAGTCAGGACTATGGGCAAAAAGATAATCTGAGGCAAATCATAAACAGCTTTTGCACCATCAGCAGGCAAAACAATCACTGCAGGGTAAGAAATGGAAAGACGCTTTTATCTACAGTGACCTCAAATTCTTTGTTTTTCAGGACCTCTCTTCAGAAAAACTTAAACAGTAGAGATTTGCTATGGTTTGGTAGAACCTGCAACCACGATCATTACACATGGAAGGCATACAATGGAGTTCTCAGATCCAGATTGTTAGCAATGCGATTCCTGGTTGGCTGAGGTATGCACAGGGCCAGACTGGGAACCAAAACCGGCCCTGGCAAAGTGCTCGGCGGCCCCCCTCCCCACTCAGGGGGGTTGGAGGTGCCGCCGAGCGCTTTGCTAGGGCCGGTTTTCGGACGATTTTGTTGCAGGACGATTTTGCAGCTATGCTGCAACAACGGCCCTGTAACAAAACCGGCCCCCTGGGGCTCAAAACCGGCCCCCACCCTTGCGGCGCACCGGGGAATTGCCCGGTGCCCGCTATGGCCAGTCCGGGCCTGGGTATGCACCCAGGCCACGCAGGAACCATCACTCTGTCCAGGGTAAGCTAGATACATACTATTAAGATACCCTGTGCTCATCCTCTGGTAGCTTGAAACAGAACGGTCAGGCTTATCTAAGCAGGCAATGTGTAAAGTATTTGTGCAACACACACAGCAACACAATGAATACACCACAAAAAGACGCCACACATGTTTAGAAACAAGACCAAAACAACAGGAATACAATGTATAGAAGTTGAGATATTGAATACTAAAAAAATAAGTGTAGTAAAGGGCTTACAAGCAAGTGGCGCTAAAAAAAGGTTACTTTAGGTCATGCTGGATTGGGGCAAAGTGAAATTCGTGCCAACTGTGACGGTGCCTATGTGGGCCATGGTAAACAAAGTAAATTTCCTGGTCACAAACAGCGAGATGTGTTGATGACGAGGCCTGCAGGTGCAGGATGCATAGATCTTCTCCACACAGTGAAGGTGATGCGTCTGTTCCAAAGACGGGTGTCTGAGTTGAGAGGTGTAGAGCGATGCACCAGATTCTGCCATGCAGTGCAGTCAAGGGAATGCGTCAATCTCACCAAGCTGCAGCAGCGGTGACACTCCGTCCAATGCATTGATCTCTGGAAGCAAAGCACTGGTCCAGAGGTGATGCGCCGACTTTTACTCCCACAACCGGGTCGATTCACCAGTTCTACATGCAGACAGGAGATGCGTTGAAATCTGTGTTGCAAGTGTCTGGACTACTTCCAGTGAGCCAGGCACAGGAGCAGAAGAACAAAAATGTTGACAAATCGTCTAAAAGCAGTACTGCCTACTTTAATCCAACCGCATCAAGTGGGGTTTGTCCCTCATCACTCCTCTAGACCCATCTGAGATCAATCTCCCAGAGGCTTAGATATCAAAATTATAGGGGTGAGAAGCTGGAGATCTTGTTGATTGTTGAGGACAGGGCAGAGTGGGACTATTTATGTACAGGACTGAAGCAGGTGGCTTTCTGAGATGTTGTCTCTCTAAAGTTAGGTGGCTGGAATCTAACACTTTAGCTGTTGTCTCCTGTAACTGCGTTATGTCTCCTCTATTTCAGATTTAGAGAGGAACGAGACAGAGTTTTCCCCTATCACCTCTGTTATTTATCATAGCACTTGAATCTACAGTCTGGCAAAGTAGGGTGATTAGAGGTATGCAAAGTCTGGGCATAGTGCTTTTTTATGTGGACAATATTTTAGCTGAGCCAGTGTCGATAATAGAGGGTCTCCTAAAACTTGACACAGACATTTCATTATTTTCTGGTTACTATGTCGACTTGGAGAAATGCAAGGAACTGCCATCAACATCATTTACGACTGCTGCAGTCCTTGTGCATGCCCAATTTTATTGGAAGGAGAGTAACTTAAAATATTTGGGTATATTTCTAAATAGAGCGCTACACAAATTTATGTAGAATAATCTAACCTTCTAAATCACTACAATCCAAAGGGACATAAACAGGTGGTCCCTTTAAATTTCTCATTATGGAAAAAGACTCAAATGTTAACAAGCATAGGCAAAGTCAATAGGTCTAGGCAATGCAAAAGCTATTTGTTTTGTCACTGTTAATGTCTTCCAGCCAAGTTGTATAGCGTTGTTATACAGCCACTGCCCTTGGAGGGAGTTTCGGTGCCCCGCCTCTCCGCCCCACCGAAACTCCCTCCACGGCCGTGGCTGTTGTTATAGCTCTTCTTTGCCTGACTTTCAGCCATGTTGAACAGCAGTAATGTGGCAATACAGCCCGGCTAAAAGACATTGACAAAGTCAATTACCTTTGCATTCTACTTTTTTTAATCAGTTTTAGCCACATTGCAAAGCTTCTGCCCTGCATTGCTACAAAACAGGGCCAAAAACAATAGCTTTCGTAAGCGAGATCTAGTGGCTTTGCAAGTGTTTGTTGAGAAATTAGGCTTATTTTTCATCATCAAAACATTGACCCAGAGAAGGAGCGAGAAAGACAGAAAATGAAAAAAAGAGAAGGATAAAAAAAGTGACAAAGGGAGAAAGCAGAGATGAAAAAGAATCTAGAATAAAATAAAGAGGTAGGAAATGTGGAGTTGGAAGAAAGAGGTATAAAATGAGAATACAAGTAGGCATTCTTGGAACTGTGCAGTGGTACCAAAGGCCTTCTGGGAAAAACTTATTTATTTAATCACTCGTTAAGCAGTTAACTCGGATACATTTTTGGTTCATGTCCATTGTCCTTCTTGCATATTCCTTTCTCTATTAAAGTAGCATTCCTTGCATTTGGTTTGAAAACCATGTTACCATGTACAGCCATTTGCACATGATTTACCAAGCAGTACATCCGTATGTTCTCAACAGCCTGTTAATAACGGTCGTCTCCATAAACTGGGCTTTGCAATTGAAATCGGATCCTTAGAGGCAGAAGAAAGAAATGGAAAGCCTCATTTTGCCAAGGCTTGAGATGTGAACATTAGAGCTAAAAGCAACTTTACTGTGCTGTTCTTACTGTACATACAAAAACTGGTTATAGTTAAAGGGTTGAGTTCTGCTCTATATCAAAAAAGAAAAAACTGCAATGTTCACAGACACAACATCATCGAGGGCAGGTGGGGAGAGTTTGAAACAGAGTGGGTCATTGAGGGTTTAAAAGTAATGGATTGGGCAGAGTGGAAAGCACAATACTCAGATGAAGTGCCGAAACACAAAAAAAAGTACCTCCAAAAATGGGAGCATTGGAAGGGCACAAGTACTTGGTCCATACTCTAGGGGAGGGCCAAACACAAAAAAAGAACATGACAAAGGCTTGCCTTCAACAACCAGAACAAAGGAAATGAGAGCGTGAGAGTGATGCTGAAGCAAAATAATGATAAGCTGTAGACGGGGCAGTAAGCCACTGTGTGTAAACATGTCTTGAAGAGACAGCACATGCGCTGTCACGTCGAGACCTAAAAATGAATGTTACATCAAGGCTGAATTATATCTGTGATATGTTGCCGTGATCACGTTCCTGAAAACCTGCTACACATGATAACTTAATTATGGAAAATGTTTTTCTGCCAGGGCAGAAAACCTACACTCAAACTTTCAAAACTCCACCCATCCACAGAACATTGGGCTCTTGCTCTACCACATTTATAATCTTACTAGTTGTCTTATCAACTGTCCAAATCAGGTATCACTTATATACTTCTCTTAAAATCCCATAATTTGTCAAAATTGAAAATGGCAAACTAGGTAAACATGGCGATCTTAGATTAGTGTATACCAAGCACCTTCAGAAGTCTGAAAAGTTGAATCCCATTCTATAACCAATGTCCTATGCTTGGCAAAAAGTACATGAAAAATTAAAGCATAATAACAGAATACAGAAAAAGCCTTTATTCTGAGGCAAGGACAAATAGGTATGAAGAACAACAAAAAGATTTTTCCTGATTTTGAGATCACAGGCATCACCACAATAGACCATTTAATAGCAGGAGACAAAACTAAAATATTTGATGTAATGCAGTCAGACTATGGACTCCTGCTGGCTCATTTCTAGAACTATCAATGTCTGAGATATTGCATGAGAAAACGTTTGTGAACGACCCCATAGTTCTCCAGGATTTACCCATTTTAAAGTACCTCATTACATGGCGCACTAATAAAGTTGTGGTATCAGGAATCTACGGAATTGCATCTAATTATACCTTCTTGCACGTAGTAGCTGGGCACCTGAAAGACTGGTGGAATAAATAAGCTCACATTTGATTACACAGAAGACAGATCGGCTAGATTTTTTGAGCTACATGATAAAAACCTAAGCAAAGCTAGGCAGAAATTTGGCTATTACAAAATCTTCCATAGATGCTACAGGTCCGTGTTCCCCAAAACGGTTGGGAGCTGCAGGTTTATGTAATAACACTCTGGGGCTGATTCGCAGAACTAATCTGAGACAAAATCTTAACTTTACGACTTTCGGTATTCACAAAAGGGATTTAGTAGTAGTAAAGTTAGGATAACTTTACCACTACTAAATGCCTTCTGTGAATACCAAATGTAGTAAAGCTAGGATTTTGTCTCAGTTTAGTATTAGTAAAGTTAGGAATCCTAACTTTACTAGCACTAAATGCCTTCTCTGAATACCAGAAGTAGTAAGTTTAGGATTTTGTCTCAAATTACTTTTGTGAATCGGGCCCGAAGTGTTGGAGACAGTCGTTCCTAGACAGTGCTGTCGTACACATTTAGTGGGACTGTTAATCATTGCAACTATATTGGCAGGATGTGTGGAATACAATCACTCAGTCCTTAATAATTACTATCTCATTTAACCCTAGGGCGGTGCTACTGTACACGCCTTCTTCTACCCAGAAATTGCACAACAAAAAAATAGCTGGTTTGCAACAGTGACTACTAAAACATGTATATTGCAAATAAATGCCTGGGAGTCGAGGCTTCGATGCAGGAGATGTTCCAGTTGGCATTATTATTTAATAACAAAATCAATACATTTGAAGAGGCTTGGGGAGCTCTTCTTAACACTTACGATAATGGGTAATAAGTATTCGCATGATTTAAGCTGACACGAGGGGAGGGAGGGAGGGAGGGCCTGGATAAGACTGTTAAGGAGAGGCATTTTACGAGAGTGTATGTTTTGTTTTTGTTAGTTTTAATTTATCTGCTGTAGGTAGCCTCCTATAACCTCTTTATTACACTATGGGATGGACCATTTTCATTGAGCTGTGACTAATTTTGTTGTAGCACAAACTGGGCTTGGGAGAGATGTATGCTGTGAGATGGGAATGGAGGGAGGAAGAGAGGAATTTTGACCCCATGGCATGTTATATGATCTGAAGTGTACTAAATATGCAATTCCGAATTGTTTGGTTGAGGAACTGTCGGTATGATATATGTCTAAATCACAATAAAAATGGTAACAGAAAAAATACTACATAGAGCAAAAACTAAAGGTAATGTGTTGGATGTGTTGTGTACTTTAGGGGGGTATTACAGTTTAATAGTGTATCGAGGTTTTGGGGCATTTTAGCAATCTCCTGCGATGATTATTGCTCAGCGCTTTTAGCGCGAGGATAATTATCGCAGGCTAACGCTGGTTCCTATCCCGGAGATAGCGTGCTATCAGCCATGCTTATCTCCCAAGCAAGAGGAATCCATGAGTTAGCTGGAAAACAGTGTGATTACACTGCTACCAGCGAAACCTTGCTGATAGGGCAGGGTGATCTTAGCCATGTAATCCACCTCCCATTGGATTACATGGCTAAATCAGGTCAGAAGCAGGCGTTAGGAAAGTAGCGTTAACTGTGGTTAGCGATACTTTTCTTAACGCTCTGCTTGTTAGCGTGCAGCTTGATAGTTGGAGAAATGAAGGTTAGCGACATTTCTCCAGTTATTTTGTCACAGAACGCCCACTTTGCATCTCATCAGAGATACAAAGCTGGGCGTTGTTGAAAAAGGCTCAAAATCAGCAAAACACGTGAAAGCGTGTCTTTGCTGATAAGGCGATTACATTATTGCCACTTTTCAGCCGAAAACGGCTGCAAAAGCGGCGATAATTTCATATTGCCGCCTTGCTAATATACCCCTTTGTCTTTAAAATCCTAACTGGAAGCTACTAAAGACAAAATAGATCATATTGCACTTTATGGATGCCTGCTTTTTAGGGTAATTTTAACCTCGGACTGCTGAGAGAAAAACGTACAAGAAGACTGATGCTTAGCCTAGTCATGCCTTCTGCAGGCTACTGGAATCGAGAGTAATAGTACATCGTGGGGATGACAGCTAGACCCACAACGTTTAATAATGTAATGGCTATAACATTGTCTGAAAATCAAATGTTATCACCAGTAGTTCTGAGCCTCACCATTAATAGGGTAAACTAAAATGGTAAGGCCTTTGCTGAACCAGACTGCAGAGTTTAATTTAAAACATGTGTAATATATAAAGAAATGCTTAGGAGAAATCTGCAGGCTTTTTCATGTTACCTCATCGATACAAACTTTATTACAAATTGTATTGAGTACCTTCGTGCATTTGAGAAACGTAACTACTTGATATAATTCCTGTATCAGAAATTTTGACAAGAAATTACCAGGTTGAGGGCAGGTGTATACTCAGGATGGAGATTTAAGAGACTGATGCAGGACACTGGAGCCCATTGTTTAGAAGGTATCACATTAACTCATGTACAGGGGCTCTATTGGTACCAGAAGAAAGAGCAGGTCCCTGTACCAGCTCCCCCCTTGCTGCATGAACAGCCGTTGGTTCCTTCCTGCCTCCAACTGCTTTGCTATTTCTACTTGCTTTGCCACTGTTTATCCTTTGTACTACTTAGTACTTCTGTATTGTAGTGGTGCCTGTGTTCCCTATTTTATTTCCTCCTTCTTGTTTTCTTTTGTATTTCCTTCTTATTTTTGTAATTTGCGCCGTATTGTAGCCACTGTCTAGACCTCATTCTGCCTGTATTTGGTTGTTAATTTCCTTATTGTATTTTCCTCCTTGTTTGTACCTTTCTCTGGTTCTTGTTTTGCCGCTCTTTTCCAGTTGTTTCCCTCCTGCGTCCCGCCTCCCACCTGCCCTGCCCACCCAGGGCCCCTTCCTCCTTCCAGGACCTACTTAATGAATGCTGCACCCGTCTGTGCCTAGACTGCACCCAGTGCCAGGAAACCTGGTTCTCCCCCACTACACACAGATGCAATGCTGCCAAGCTCTGGGCCTAAAAATCCAATTGCACTAGTATATGGATGACACGATCCTTTTGGACCAGACACGATCCTTTTGGACCAGACACCTATCGGCCTTCAGAGGCTCTTCAATGCGCTCACCGTCTACTGCAAGGCCAATCACCTAAAAGTGAAGGTAATGAAAATGAAGGTAATGATAATTTCCCACAAACTGGCAAAAAGAGGGTCATGGTCCATTGACGAGAAGGCCATTGAGGTGGTGGCTGCCTAGAAAGTACCTGGGGGTTTGGCTGGACGAGAGAGGCCATTTGGCACTGTGGAATTTTAGTTTGCGAACTGAACATCATCTGCGCCATCTTGTCATCCATGTACAATATGCATGGCAGCTATTTTAGTACCATGGTCTCCCTGTTCACGATCGATCGCCAGCACGCTCCCCTGACCCTGCGAGCATCCCCTGCACACCCTGGCTGCCCCCGCTCTCACATGCGCAAGTCATAAACCCTCTCCTTCCGCATGACTCTGTCCTTGGGATTCGCACCCGCGCCTGACCAGCACTTCCTTTCCTTTCATGAATACCCCTCTTTTGATAAACTCTTCCTCTGCGCTCGATTGTCCGTGCAGACCATTCCTTTCATGAATACCTCTCCTTTGATGACCCCTTCCTCTGAGTCCGGTTGTCCGCACGGGTCCCAGGCCATCACCTAGCCGGGGGATACAGTTTATTGCCCCCCTATTGTATGGAGTCGCTCCTCTTCAAAGGAGCTACTATTGATCATGGCCTCCCCACCCCCTGGGATACGATCAGGCGCACACATCCTAAGAATCGGCGGAACACTCAGCTGCGTGATAGCCCCCTCCTATTGTATGTGGGGTGAGGACCTCTACTGTAGATACGTGTGGGGGTGGGTCTGAAACGGGGATTCCGGGGATGTCTTTTCATACTTCAAAGAGTCTTTTCTGCAATAAAGAATGCTCACATGTCATAAACCAGGGTATAAAAGGCCAGGCCTCAGAGAGGCTGTTAGAGCACCTCGAAACGATACCTTGTTGTCTGATCTGATGTGTTCTGCTCCGTCGGAATAAAACTTCTGTTTCCTGCCTTCCAGCGCCTGCCTCTTTGTTTGGTAACTAGAATGGTATAGAGGCGGTTAGCGCCGGGCAACTTTGAATAAGGCCATCAGCCCTACCCTTTTCACAGCACCACTTACTAATGCTTAACAGGGGGCAGCAAACTCCTTAGAATAGTATTTTCGTAAAGTGAAAAATTCAATGAAGAATCCAGATTTATTCCCTTTCCTGAAGGTGATAGGATGTAAAGTACTCCCCACCATTCCCTACGGGGCTCTGACATTCAGAGATAAAATGGCCAATTAATTGGATGGAGCACAGTCTTTTTGTTACCGAAGAGTATTTTTGCTTCCTAATTGCACTTCACATGCTCAGATCTGACAAGAGTGTGGATTAGCCTCACAGCACTGAATATTAAAAGCCAAATTCCTAGCCTATAGCCTGAAAGCCAAGCAGGCAAAGGTCTGCAAACGCAATCTGAACAAGTGGCTTGAGGGTACCCTTGGTGGTCGAACTGCTAATCAAACAAGTTGGGCTAATATTGACGGATTGTGATGTACAAGCTAAAGAAATTGGGTCATGGAGGTTCGATTTCGATGTTGTACAGGTCAGGGAGCCTCCCATCCTATTTTTCTCTGCCCCTTAATGCAACTATGAAACGTAAGCTAATGGGCTTGCGCTTTGAATGAGTCCCTCTGAAGTCCTACTGGTATGGCCGGAGGAACCTGTATGCCACTGACAATGTCGCATGAAGGAAGAGGAATTGCCGACCCATGTCCTCTGTATCTGTGCGGAGCTGGTCCCACTAAGGAAGTTCTGGCTTCTTCCGGTCTGGTGCGTACTAAATGTCCAGACTTGCTGAGGTGTGGTAGAAGCGTGCCTGAGATGTGTATCCACTTAGCAAGCTGATCGCTTTGTGAAATTCATGAAAGCCACAGTTGCTTTGCTGGCCTCTGGACAGCTTTCTGAGACCGTCTCCATGTCGAATGTCAGAATCTTCCAATTATTAACTTATCTGCTCCTCTAAGACCCGCTAACTAACCTCCCCGCTATTTGAGCCTATAACAGTATCTGAAGGGGCACAAAGGGGAGCCTTTTGGGGTGTGGAGGAACAGCCTGCTCATTATTACTGTCTTTCCAAATACATTTGATTTTACTGCGCTACATTCTTTTTTTATGCTCTCAGCCAATGTTTTATATATATGTTTTAATTCTCATTTTTAGGTGCTGCTTTCCCTTGTGCTCAAGGGTCTTAGATTGTATTGATTTTAATTAATCTATCTATCTCCTGCAGCACAGGAGCATCTGCATGCACAACGTCCACCACCACTGCTTCAGATAAACTCCACTGCCTCCTGCTCAATGCACAATCACTCTGCAAGCACACTGCCGAGATCTGGAACAACTTCACCGCTCTCACCGGTGCCACAGTCTTTCTCACTGAGCCTGGCTCAAACCGCTACTGGCCGCTCCCGACATCGCCTCAGCAACACCTGACGGCTACAAGGTAGTACACCGTGCCTGCATCAACAAACACTAATATGGAAATGCCATCATCCAAAAAGAAACCATCCACTGCATCACGCCTGCAGATGACACCACCCTGATTATGGAACGCCTCAATTTCTTACTCCAAAGCAACAGCAAAAGCATGCAGTCCCCGAATAATCGCCCCACTTGCTTTTGAATTCAAAACAGACCATCTTTCTCTGAGACCTCAGTTCTCACCTCGATGACCTCAACAACACCACTCTTCGCATGCTCATTAAAATCTTCAAATGGCTCCCCGTCAACACCAGACGAACCGTCGCTCAAGCCCTAGTCACCAGCCGGCTGGACTACGGCAACTCAGTTTACGTAGGAATCACCATGCACCTCTTAAAGAGGCTACAGACATACAGAACTCAATGGTCAGGCTCATTCTCAACGGCCCACACCACCCCCAAACATAGAAGATCCACTGGCTCCCCATTCAGAAGAGATGTCAATTTAACATGTTGATCGACACCCACAAGGCCCTTCACAATAAAGGACCAACATTCATCAGCCATCGTCTGAACTTCCACCAACCCTTCAGACACCTGCGTTCTGCCTCCCTCTCCCTCACACACACACCCTCTGCATCCACCGAGGAAACAGTGGAGTAGGCTCCATCTTGTACCTCGGAGTGAAATCCTGGAACGATCCCCCCCGCCCCCCACTTCACATTCTGACTTCATCCTCTCTACTGGTATTCAGGAAAGAACTCGAGACCTGGTTGTTCAACTGAAATCACTAAGCAGAGTTCTTCTCGACGCCTGGATACCCTCACTGGTGATTAGCTGCACTCTACAAATCCTGTTTGATAGATTGGTTGATTGAGAAATTAAGGGCCTAATTAGGATCGCGGTTTTCCCGCATCCTCCGGGCGGGTGGAAGCCACCGCCGGCCCGGAGGATGCGGGAAAACCGCTGCGGAGGCACAGAAGACTGTAACGACCAGATTTTCGGACCAGATAGAATCAGCTCACCAAGACACCACTAACCCAGCCGAAACGTAACCACCTCCCTCCTAAGGACCTATTTACAACAGGTATCTGTGTTCCTACCTAAGGATGGGGAATTAGCAATATACAAGCTTAGATCTTCCAAAACACCACACTCCTACAATATAGTCTCACGGCCAAATGGGCCCAGACTAATCTACCCTGAGGCAGTTCTGATTACTTACCATTACACACTGGTCACACCCAGTGCTCGCTCAAGCCACAATCTTGTGGGTATACGCACTGTGTCCTCCCAGTGCTCTCACTATTTCATACATACACAAGCCACAATCTTGTGGGTATACACATTGACTACAATCAATGCTCTCATTAACGCCGCTTTCCTTAGAGGCGATCTCACTACGCACCGTATCCTCCCGGTGCTCACTCAAGCCACAATCTTGTGGGTATACACATTGACTACAGTCAATGCTCTCATTAACGCCGCTACACAACGACGATCACTTTCCTATGACTACCTTCAGCTCTCTCTCTGTTGGGAAGTTTCTCTCATACATCTAATACCTATCGGGAATGTCTTATATATATGTGTATTGTGGTAATAGCCAAATTACATTGTGTAGGAATTATTCCTTATTTCAAGAGCTCCTCTCCCCCTCATTATTCAGTTACCATTTACCTGGACGGGAATTGCATCCATTCACATAACAGCATCTGACTAGAAGAAAGGCTAACTTTACCATAAGATAATAAAACATACACACTAGTTCACTAAGAACTGGGGTATCTTTATTCATTAACAATATCAACAATATAATACTGTACTATAACACATAGCCTGAAAAGGAAAAGGAAAGGTTAGAATGTGTGTGTGCACACTAATAAGAAAGGGTCGACGTCACCTTATGAATATGAAGTCTGGACTCAGCAGTCATCTGGGTTCCCTTCTCGTCTGTGCCTTGGCTCATCTTAGAATCACACCTCTGCAGTCACGGATACACGTCTGCACCGCTATGCTCTGTCTCCTCCGTTTCCCTCCAAGTCACTGGAACCTTCCTCTTATTCTCTGTCTCATCAGCTGCTCTCTTGCTGTTCTGCACTACTCCTCTCTCCTCTCAATCACGGACTGTCTTCACTTTTCAGCTTCGATCTTATAAATCAGTTTCTACCACTTTGGCCTTCGTTCTCTCAACTAACTGCTTCACTCCGTATGCTCTGATCTTAATGTCAAAGCTCGCCAGCTGCTCCAACTAAAATGACTTCAATCTTTCCAAGAGAGTATTAGCTTCTCGGTCTTTCTCGGACTTCAAGATGGCGACTGTCTGCACTGAAATAATTAATTGCATTGATGCTAACGACTAGCTGCCGCCTACGAACTGACTGACTCACTACCTCATGCGTTCGCTAATATGGAAGCTTGTTCTTGCATGGAAAGTTACGGCCAGTAACCTGCCGCCCACCAAATTCTTGTACCTCCCCGTACCAAGGACACGTTCTCAGCCGGCCGGCCTGATGTTATGTCTTCAGCACGAAGAAAAATACAGTCTTTCGATAAGGGCCACGATTCAGAAAAGGGGGTGGTGATGAACAGAGTGTCTGAATTAGGCAGACCACTCTTACCCAGTCCAAAGATCAGGGCTTGATCCATCACCGTTATTTATCTCACTGCCCCATCCCAGCTCAGAACCTGGCTATATGCAAATCAGTCTGTCCCTGGCCCAGTGCATCATGGGAACAGGGCAGACTAAACTACCAAGCCAATTCTTCACCAGAAAGGAGACAAGCTACCGGGGACCGGTTTCTGGCATTTCAGCCGTCTTCGGCCCGGCTTGCTTGAATCCTGATGGAGCAGTGAGAAAGGGACTCATGTCTGAGTATACCCTGCCACACCTATAGTGGCCAAAAACGATTCAGAAAAGGGGGTGGTGATGAACAGAGTGTCTGAATTAAGCAGACCACTCTTACCCAGTCCAAAGATCAGGGCTTGATCCATCACCGTTATTTATCTCACTGCCCCATCCCAGCTCAGAACCTGGCTATATGCAAATCAGTCTGTCCCTGGCCCAGTGCATCATGGGAACAGGGCAGACTAAACTACCAAGCCAATTCTTCACCAGAAAGGAGACAAGCTACCGGGGACCAAGTTCTGAGCTGGGATGGTGCAGTGAGCTAAAAAACGGTGATGGATAAAGCCCTGATCTTTGGACTGGGTAAGAGTGGTCTGCTTAATTCAGACACTCTGTTCATCACCACCCCCTTTTCTGAATCACTTTCGATAAGGGCCAGCCTGAGCCGGTTCTCTCCAACCGAACAAAACCTCATAACTAAAACATTACATTTGACCTAGAAGCATCTCAAGCTGCCGGGGCAGAAAGAAAGATGGAGTCTCTCCCGTTTGAGGCCTACAAGGCCCGAAATAAGCATAACTCCATCAGAAATATACTAGCACTCTCATAAAAGGACGGATTACTACTAATACTAAGGAATCTATCCCTTAACATAGATTTATAGGCCCTAAAATGAAAGGAAGAGTAGGGGATTGCATTAAACGCCTTGTAAACAGGCCCTGTCTAAGATTCTAATCCTCCTATTAGAATGATAGCAGACTAACGTCACCTTCAATCACCTTCACTCAAGAAAAGGGGCAAAAAATCGGTCAGAACAAAGACCCACCGCCAAATTAGGATGGCGGTGGGTCTCAAAATCCGTCCGCTGCTTTTGCGCCGCTGTCGCCTTCCGACCGCGGCGGAAAAGCTCTAACATGGCTGGCGGTGTCTGTCAGACACCGCCAGCCATATTAGGATAGCGGAAAACATATGCTTTTCCATGGCGGCTTTTCCGCCGTGGAAAAGCATACGGAGATTGCCTTCGGGGGCCCATTGCGGGCCCCCTTGGTGACGGGAGGGGTGGGAGGTGCACATGGGGGGTACCTATGGTACCCCCCTGCATTTGCGTGGACAAATCGGCGGGCACCGTGCGGTGCCTGCTGCTTTGTGCACGCAAATGCCGTGCATGCTTTTTTAACATTGCGGCGGGTGCAGCTTGAAGCTGCACCCGCCACAATGTTAAAGATTGAGGATGTGACCGCCACCCTGGTGGTCACATCCTAATCTGCACGGAGGGACCTCCGCAGCTCCTGCGGACGGTCCCTCCTACTCTATGGTGGCGAATGGACTCAGGTCCGTCTGCCATCATAATCGGCCCCCTAAGTATTTACATAAGGGGTCTCCAAACCGGTCCTGGAGGGCCGGAACCATGCCAGATTTTTGGGATATCCCCATTGAGATACATGTAGTAATTTTACAAATATGGCATGGATCCGGCCCTCCAGGACCGGTTTGGAGACCCCTGAGATGTTGTCATAGCATTGGTCACTTTTTGATGATCATTAAATGATTTAGATTTTAATAAGACTGATTGTGATTAAATGTAGTACTGCTCTTAAAGACTGATCAATTTTTTAAACTTTATTTTTGTGATATATAATCCAACGATTTATTAGCAATGGAGCATTTCTCTGACTAATATTTATTTTTCATCTGAGCATTTCTTTGACTAATATTTATTTTTCATTTTTATATAAAGGCCTTGGTATGTGATATTGTTATTAATATTTGTTATGATTTCAACTAATCAAATTAAAAAGATTACCATTTGATGAAATATTAAACATGTAAAAAAAATTGGCAATGCAAGTCGTTTAGCTTTTCCTTAGTGAATAGGTGTTCACAATCTTGAGTTTTACTCATAAGAAGATGCATATGGTTGCACACGGTTACTCGCAAAATGCTGCACTGCTACTGTACATGATATACCTTTTCTGTGTGTGAGGAAGCATATACTGCTTACACCTGTACTGTAAATTTTGTATTTCTTACAGAAGTTTGACCAGCTCCTTCCCATGTTATCTTTGTGTTGTAAGTCAGAGGAGCAGGTGCACTTGTTTCACTCTGCAAAATCCTTAATGCTTGCCACTGTCAAAAGGAGAGGAGAAAAAGGGGAAGCTCAGGGTGCAATATGGGTGTTTTAAGTTACAATGGAAGAGGGCAGTGGGTGAGTTCATGGTTCTATATGGGGGGTCACAGGAATCATGGGGTAAGCGCAGTTGGTAAATGGGTAACAGGAAGAGGTCTTGGAGCCAGAGAGTAGCAGAGGATGCAATGTGTGTAATGCAAAAGGTGGAAAAGAGGATTTTAGGTTACAGGTGGGCACTCTGGGTGGAAGTCATGGTGCTATGGGGCCAACGAATGTAATGATGAGGAATGAATGGCGGGGGAGAACTGATGCAAGGGGAACACTTTCACACACTTACACAACAGGTGCAGGAGTGTTAGAAGCAGAACAGTATACCCCACGAGGAGAACAGGAACATTTCTAAAAGGAGTACTGCAAGATACCTAAAGTTAAGGAGCAGCTAAAGCTCTGGCAGCACCAATGAAAACCCGCCCACAGATATCACTGAGAGCAACAATGCAAGCCTCACACACAGAACGCCTAGCTGACAGTCAGAAAGAGGTGTGCAATCTTCCTTTCATCACACAAAGTCTCTTAACAGCTGCATGTCAAGTCCTCTTCATAATCAAAAAACATGTGCAGCAGTATCAGTAGCAGTGACCCAGAAGGTGCGAACTCATACACCTAGGGCCACATTTACAAAAGTAAATGTACACATGCAAATGTACTCATAGGTAAACTGACTATTGCTCCTAATAGTTTCTTTACATTTTTTTAATTCACCATTGCAGAGTGTAAACATACTGCTGTGCAGACTTACAGGTCTTCACCTCCTCAAAACTGGGAGTGAAGCCTGCTAGAACAGGATTTACAAGATTTAAGTTACTACTAGTAATTTTTAAAATGTTAAAAACGTTTACATTATTAAAACAAATATTAAAAATAATTCAATGTGAAATAGAAAAGAAAATATTACTTAATAATTATTTTTAACCTAGAACTAAAATAATTGAATGTTGCAGCACAATAACTCATCAATTTAATGATAAATATTTAATAAAATAAATGTTTTAACTACATTTATAATTTATCATTTTTATTTAAAATATGTTTATAAAAACTTCTACCTTAAAATAATTTGTATATTTAATTATGATTTAGAACATTTTATTAAAACACATGTTTCATTATTCGTATTAATGTATTTTTAAAAACGTTTTATTTGTTTAATTTAAAAATGCCCTGCCTCCATTATTGTATATGGGAGTCTGTCAAACTACCTGTGAGTGGCCATGTGTGGTGCTGTACTTACTTCAAGGCTGGTCTTGAGTACATTTGCACTTGTTCTGGGTCCTTTTTGGCTGCAATAACTTTAGAACTGCAGTTTGTTAATAGCAGTTGAGCTTACTCTTTTTAGTGGTGGATGTTTGTACCTGCATGTCCTTCCCTAAACCTCCCTTATCACCCCCCCTTTCTTACACCCGATTCAACCCCCTCATTTAATAGATATATTGTCCATATTTCTGCTCTTCCCACAGGTTTTTACCACAGTTACTACTCAAACATAGACGTGAGTGGACAGCTCAACAACAGGGGGCTCAGAACTACAAAAGATAAGAGAGGCGGAGGCAGAGGTCTTAACATGTAGGTTCATGAATAGTATTTTGTAGCACATGAATAGTACTATTTATGTACTCCTAAACGTATTACAAATAGCATTTTGTTCATAGGACCCATAGTTTTGAAACCCAAATTCAATCTTTGACAAATTTGTCTCCAGCGAAACCCATTTTTTTCCTGTGCATTTCCGTTACCTTGCAAAAAAATATTGAGCATTTATCGTGGCATTGTGGAAGTCCCTCACTATGACCCCATTTATCACATGAAATGTTGTTATCCTTGTAAGGAAATGTTCCTGAAAGCCATGATGTGAATTGTGGGGTAAAGTTGAACAGATGTATGGTGCAGATGTTGTCAGTAAGTTCTTGGGGAGTGAACTCCCATGTCCTCCTCATGTTTGTTCAGGTCGCTCACTGTGCTCAGTCAGTCCGTCAAGGCGGAATTAGGTTTCCAGGTTCAGTTAACACTAGTTTCAAACTCTATCCTGCGCCTGCCCGGCCAGCGTCAGTAGGTGGTCAGCCAGAGAAGGGTCTGCCAGAACTACTGCTGTCTCAGAGTGTAAATAACTAAGACAAAACTAAATAAGTTGTTTATGCTTGTGTGACAATTTGAGACCTCTGGGCAAGTATGCATGCTTCTTACTAAGAGTCAATGGTGTACTTGTTGGAAAAAGGGGCAATGGTGTGCAGACTAAGAATTGCCTTTGATGTGCTAACTAGGATATTACAGAAGCTGGCAAAGTCTGGTTTACACTGTGATATGACATGAGTCTTGTTTCTTTTGTTGCAGCACAGCCTGTTGGCTAGTTGACAAAGTATAGACTGGGCTTAACTTGTAGATTCCAGAGCTCAGCAAAGCTAACATTTCCTCTTTCACCAATGCCACTATCCTGATGTGCTGTAATAGGTGTAATAGGTGCCATGTTCTCCTATGTGTTTTTATGCAGCAGAGCATTCACTACTTTCCTAGCCTTTGGGCACTCTGAGTACCTGATCAGACTGAGGTCTGTGATTTTTGGTTTGCCCATTGGAGGATCAAACGATCTTTCCTCACCCATGTAATTTCGGCTGAAGTCAATTGTACGATCAGGGTCCAGCCTATGGGATTCTCTGTAGGTGAACGAGAGGGCGGATCTTGCAATGTTCTAACCTGAGTCTCTGCAGTGGGGTTTTGTGTATCGTGACTGTCTACCTGTTTCAGCCATGGCAGTGACCATTAGCATCATTCCTGCTTTGATGCATCACATCTGCTCCTCTGTTGGAAATTGAGCACCCTCATGCTACAGGCCTTTTGGCTCTCGGTTGGGTGTGCTTCTAATTTCCTCTTTTTGGGAAGCTGCCATGTTGGTGGTGGTCCATGTAGGGCTCAGGTATTCTGTGGGGTGGCCCCCTTATTTGTCAAAGCCAAAAGAACACAAATGCTAACTTGTCCTGCTTAGCTGTTCTGTCTGTGCTCTTAGCCCACTTCCGACTGAGTGGATGTGTCGAGCTGTAGATGGCTGTGTCTGAACTGGGGTGGCAAAGTGAGCTAAAGAACGATGATGGATTCAACCAAGATCTGTGGCTGGGGAGTGTCTGAAAAGTTTCAGCGCTCCGTCCATCATCTCCTTGTGTTTGCTTCGAGCTGTAGATGGCCATATAAGACCAGTGATGCACAGCAGCACCGGGACTATTAGCCTAATTCCTAATTTAAATGCATTACATCTTCTATATATGAAGTGATTTAACAAAATGCTACTTAAATACTCATTCGGCATTCTATAAGTATTACTTTAAAAGTCATTCGACTTTATGGAAATAATTGACAACCAGAATGATCTGACTATTTACTGTATGTGAGTTGCTGTATTTAAGGAAATGCAACATTTCCGTAAGATGATTTTATGACCAATAATAAATAGCCAATCAAAGGGAGGCCCTATTCATCTGCCCACTGGAATATGAGTGCACAACATTTGCACCCATAATCAAAGAGGCATGATACAATGTCTGGCCAGGTCCTGGGGCTTGCAAACCTCAAAGGCAGTTAGACAATCCTTATGACAAGTTTTGCCGCTGGCCCTGAAAATCCAAATAATAACTGATGCTATTAAGGGCTTACTGAAATGCCAAGTGCCTCCTTGTAAGGCTAGTTCAGATGGCACACATTTTTCTCACATTAAATATACTGTCTAAACAATGTTGTGGCTTGATTTAGGGTTTGATGGACGAGATGGCTATCCTGTCATCCTTATTTGAAGTGGCATAGGATATAATCCACTTGCAAGGCGAGAAATGGGACATTTGCCAAGTTTGTTACAGAGTATTCTATCCATCAAACTCTAAAGAAAGCCCTGTCTTTTTGTAAGAAGTATAAGGCTGTTCTTACCATTAAGAAGTACTCAGTAAATGTCTCATAGCGTGAATCATACTTCTGAAAACAATATCCGTGTCACTCTGTAATTCCCCTGTGTCTATGCTTCCCACTCGGGCATTAGTGATTACATTTGGCAGGGCTAATCCTATAAAAAAAAAGTCAAGCACAGCTGTCTGCTTCATAAGTGGTTTTATTGGGAAACAGCTTCTACAACATAATCAGAACCACACATTACTTAAAAAATAGGCTTTACAATGCATGTGTCTTTACCACACATTTTTTTCATCACGCAAACTTTTACAACGTATACAATTGGTGAATTTTCTGTGTATTACAACAACATTATTTGTATTACTTCCAGCCCTGAGGAAGTCGCAGGGTTCATACCCATAGACGACAAAATGCGTTGGCGTAAGGAAATGGAAGATCTTGTCAAATAAAAGACCGGACAAAGCCCAACAAAATAATTTTCTGTTCTTTCATAATATTGTACTGTCTTGTTGTTATAATTTGCGTGTGCTTCAGAAATTGTAAATTGCTTGTTCAATCTTTGATTGAAAATTTGGGGAATTAGGGTGGATGTTCTCCCACTTTGAATGCACCGCAGGATATGTGTAATTGTACGATACTAGATTTATTGGTGTAAATTTGTTTGAGTGCCTGAGAACCCTCTTCACCCATTATAGTTAACTGCACGCACACATTGATACAGTCACACACCCATTCAGATACCACGTTAGAGATAGTATCACTCATTAGTAGTGCAATTACTTTGCTATTCTAACTTTTGTAGTAGGTTTGTATGTGTTTAACACCCATAAGCTCTTAAAAAAACTTACACTCACATGATGATGTCATCAGTGATGTCATTTGAGATGTCATCAGTGATGTCACTGACAATGTCATGAGTGATGTGATATATGGGGTCATAAGCAGTACATTGTGTAAGTGTAAGTTATAGTTAGCTCAGGTAACCACAACTGCTGAATTTCAATGGTTTTGTATGACTGAAATCTGAGCCTAACTATAATGTCCCTGTAGCCTTTTTTTCTTTTAGTGAATATATAAATATATCTATACTACTATTATGAAGAGAGAGTCCAAACCTTTGAGGCAGGTAAGCTCAGGAACTACAGCACCAATCACAACACCCAATACAGCATTGGAAAGAACAGTTGCAGCAGATGGACATAGGCAATACAGCAGCCCACCATATACATTAGGGGGGAAAGAACGTTAGGGGAAAAGTAGTCAGTTGGGGGCATGATGGGCGTCTGCATACAGCGATATGGGTGCGGCGTTCGGTGTGATGGGCTCCAGGGGTGGTGGTCCCCGGGGCTGGCGGGTCCGTCACGGACCCCCCTATTTTAACATATTAGAGCCCTGTGGAGGTGGCGGTCCCTGGGGCGTGTGGGGGGACTTGAGCCCCCCCACACAGGTTTTTTTTAATTTAAAAAAACAAAGCCCCGGGGGGGTGGCGGTCCCTGGGGCTGCGGGGGGGCCATGAGCCCCCCCACATACTACATAACAAAGCTCCGAAGGGTGGCGTCCCCTGGGCTCGGGGGGCCTTAGAGGCCCCCAACATACATACACAAGCCCCGGGGCTGGGGGGGGCCCGAATGCCCCCCGCTATCATAATTACTTTGCCCCGGGGGGTGGTGGTCCCCGGGGCAGTGTGGGGGGATTAGGGCCTCCCCAACTTTTTTTTCTCTAGGCCCTTGGGATTTGGTCCACCTGGGGGCTAATTGGAAAAAAAAAGCAATCTGGTTTTTTTTTTTCACGGGGTACGCGTACCTACGCGTATCCCGCGATTTAAAAAATGGTTTTGGTGCCTTGGGGGTCCTTGTGGGACCCCCAAAGAAGGGCTCAGGGGTCAGGGTGTTTCTACCCTGCCCCCTTTGCGTGTTTTGCGCACTTGTTTGACTGCTTCCTTGTGCCTCGGTTCTAACGAGTGCAAGATGGCTGCCAACACTTCCTGGTTTGTAGTGTTGACAGCCAATTAGCATGCAACTCGTGCTCAGGAAGGTACGCGTACTGTACAGTGTACAGTACAGGGTACGGTACTTCACATATAGATATATCTATGAATTTACTTTTGATTTTCTCAGTAACTACTGAATGGATTTACACCATTTAACAAAAACGGTGATCTGCGACCAGAAGTCTACCACTCTGCCAAATTTGGTGTAATTCCGTTCTGCCGTTCGGGCTGTAGCCCTGGCTAAAGGTCCTATGGAAAATTGCATGGGGAAAACATGTTTTGGGACCCCCTTTGTTCTCAGCCCCCACTTCACGAATCATCCCCAAATTTTTAGGGAAGGAGCGGAGCGGAGCAGGCCATTTTCTTGGAGAAATTCGCTATGATTCGTCCACCGGCGCCAAAGTTATTCCAAATAGAATGTTGCGGATTTCCTATGGAAACAAGGTCCTAACTATAACTACCTACTGGCGACCGCCAGTAGGTAATATATATATATATATGTACTAGCAGCCCGTCCCGACGTTGTCCGGGAGCAAAAGGCTGCTTCAGGGCCGCAGCCCGTCTTGACGTTGTCCGGGGGTCCCCTGGAGTGTAACCGCCACCTTCAGGGCCCCCAATCAGCCGAACCGCCACCTTCATGGCCCCCAATCATCCGCACACAGTTCACCGGTCCTCCCCGCGCTAACGGGCCACTCCTCCATGCGCTTCACTTAGCCGCACACGTTCCGCCTACTCCCAGCACTTCACGTTCCGCCTCCTCCCAGCGCTCCCGCGCTTCACCTACCTCAGCCTGACTTCACCGCTCCTCGTTCCGCCTCCTCCCATTGCTTCAGTCAGCCGCACACGTTCCGCTCCTCCCCACGCTTCATCTATTTCAGCCCGACTTCACCGCTGCTGTCCGCCGCTCCTTCCCGCGCTAGATGATGTCAGCACGCACGTCCACGTTGTTTGCTCACACGGCCGGCGCTACTTCTTAGGGACTACTTTTTTTTATTGTTTATTTTTTAAATAACTTTTATTTTTATTTTGTTTATAGCCTATGTCCATCTACAGGACACCCCCTTTCCAACGTTGTATTGGGTGTTGCGATTGGTTGTGTACTTTTCGAGTTTACCTGGCTCAAAGGACACAGTTCTCTCTTTATAATAGTAGTATAGATTATATATATTATATATTTTGTTATATATTTTTCCTAGGGACTCGACCCTTAAATTGTTACAATCACAACAAGATGATCACAGAGCTTGTCACATGGAGTTTATACAATAACTACTTTGTCTTTGGAAAAGAGATTTCTCTGCAGAAAAGGGGTGTGGCTATGGGGGCCTGCTTCTCTCCCAGCTATGCGTACTTGCACGTAGGCTGGTGGGAGAAGCGGGTCCTCATGGGAAAACATCATGACACTTACTCAAAACACATAGTACAGTGGATACGGTTTATTGACGATGTTTTTATGATTTGGAGGGGTGATGAAACCAGTGCCATCGGTTTTATTGAACAAATTAACATCAACCAAGAAAATCTGAAATTTACATACAAAATGAGTAAACAAACTGTAGATTTCTTAGATGTCAAAGTATTTGTTAAAAATGGAAAAATTGCAACCACCCTATTTAGAAAAAAGACGGCAGGAAACTCTGTTCTCCACGCCAGTAGCGCACACCCTCGCCATGTCGTCGACAACATCCCCTATGGGGAGTTTCTCCGACTAAAAAGGATTTGCAGTACAGAGGAAGAATTTGCAGTTTGCACCATTCAAGCTCTCAAAAGATTCAAAGACAGGGAATATAGTGATAGGGTGCTTAAAATGGCTACTGAGAAGCTGAGGGAAAGATCTAGGGAATCCCTGTTAAGTCCTTCAGAAGTCCCTATTCCGGAAAGTATTAATATCAAAGACGACCCAAGCCTGAGATTTATGACAACATACAACTGTCAGGAACGATGCATCAGAGCCATTTTAACTAAAAGTTGGCCGATATTAATGACCGATGATGTCCTAGGACCTCAACTAACGTGCGGACCCAACATCACCTATCGGTAGGGCCCTTCCATGCGCCAACATGTATCTAATCCATTCCCTGAACTCTTGAAAACTGAATCTTGGCTGGGGTTTACCAAATGTTCTAGTTGTAGAGCGTGCAAGTTTGGCATCAATACTACCAAGTATGCCATTCCGTTAAGTCCAACTCTGTCACCAATCAAGGGCATCTTTAATTGTAAGACGGAGTTTGCTGTTTATGTTCTGATGTGCACCTGCGGCCTTAAGTATGTTGGGAGTACCAGGCTTCAGGTGCATGTCAGAATCTTGCAGCATCTCAGAGCCATAGTCAACAACGACAGCTCCTATCCTAAGACACTTTAAGATGATGCATAATAACAACCTTGAGTGTCTCAAGTACTAGGGGGGGCGACAGAGACAAGATGCTTAGACAATTAGAATCAAAAATGATTCTCGAGTTAGACAGCAAAGTGCCAAATGGCCTTAACACAACGGAAGATCTATATCATTTTTTATAGATTATGCAACTTTTCTTCCATCCAACCATACCCCATCTTAGTTTATTTCCTACTAACATTAGTTTAACTATGGCCACCTCCCACGCTCATTTGATGATTTACTGTTTCTTGGCCATTTTTTTAATTGTACAAATTTTCCATTTAGATGCAGAAATTGATTTATAGTTTTTACTGCACCATGGAATTCACCTGGGGTTTTTGTTTTTCGTATAATACACACATAATTGTTAACATACACTTTAATACAGTCTTTTATGATCTAAAGAAGGGCTGCCATCTTCATTGATGTCCCTACTGTCTTCGTCTATTTGCCCTTTTTTCCCCTTACTCGTTTCCACAAAATCACAAAATGCGGTCAACACTTCCTAGTTGCAAACGCTCGCAGCGCTCGCAACCAATAAGCAGCAAGCTCGTTCTCGTAATGCCCCAGCCAATCAGATAGCAGAATTCCCAAATATCGATATCTGTATACTTCGATATTTCTCCAAAACTACTGAAGAGATTTACACCAAATAAACAAAATTGTGCTTTCTAGACCAAGACCCTACTCCCTGCCAAATTTGGGTGAATTCCGTTCACCTGTTCGACCTGTAGCCTTTTCTAAAGTTTCCTATGGAAATTAACATGTAGAAAACACGTTTTGGGACCCCCCTTTTTTCTCAGCTCACCCTTCATGAATCACCCTCAAACTTTCAATATTGGAGCTGATATAAACAAAGAATTAGTTTGGAGAATTTCATGAAGATTCATCAAACGACGCCAAAGTTATAAGCAAAACAAAAAATGCTCTTGGTTCTTACTAGAACTATATATATATATATATATATATATATATATATATATATATATATATATATATATATATATATATATATACATATATATACATACATATATATATATATATATATATATATATATATATATATATATATATATATATATAGTTTACCACAAAAACACAGCGGCCGCTGTGTATATGCACTCCCATCCAGTGTTGTTAGAAATCCACAGAAACAGTGCGTGTGCTTCAGTTCGATTTATTTATCCATTAGAGTTCCAGCATGTAATCACGGCAATAACGGAACAAAAACCCAACGCGTTTCGGCGATGAACCTCTCGCCTTGCTCACGGGTGACTCGTTTGTGCAAAACAACCAATTTAAATAAAGTTAAAGTTTACAAAAAAGTGTGCTCATGTGGTCAGTAGTCTGGTAATGAACATAAACAATGGACACAGATTGCGGTCACTTTGGCAGACATCTTGACATGGTACTTATAACAGTATGCTCAATGTATAAACATATTCCAAGTCGGAAGGGTGTCTTTCTCAAAATGATAATACATTTTTTCAAGTGGAAATAAGCACCTTCATGCGTAGTATATACGAGTTCAAATATATGCCCAGTGGCTAGTTGAGACGACCAAAGGACCGCAAGCATATCCTCTTATACAAGAGAATACTGCATAACCATCTCAGTGCAGTCACTTCAAAGTAAACATGTCGACAGGCTGATACCTAATGCACGATCCCAGTGGACCTGAAATTAATGATCCTGTCTATTAATGTATTAACTACATACAAGAAATGGGAAAATTATTGTTAAAAAATTAGAAAAAGTAGTGGCTGTTTGGTTACTTTGCCAAGTGGCCAAATGTTGCCTCGACAGGTCAAATAACACATAAGTAAATCAATTGTGAGAATATTTCCACTGATGGGTAAATGTGAACCTTGCTACGCTCATCTTAGTGTTCCCATCACTTCATCCCCAGTGGGAAATTCAACACCTATTCAGTTCAGGTGACAAGTCCTCTTGATCCTGTATGATAGCGGGAAAAAGAACAAATATACAGCCTGTCAGCTTGTACGAAATATCAGGTCATGCATGATTATGTTCAGGTTATGTTCAAAATTCCTATACAATACTTGTGCTTTAGTGATATCAAGGTGATAAACAGTTAAAATGATGTTGTTTGGCAGGATTTTAGGGACACATAGTGAAAAAATAACGTTATTTACATTTTACAGTATTTCAGCAAAAACTTGAGAACCAAGGCCTGGAAGACCCCAAGGAGGGAGCCACAACATAAATGTAATTAATCACTCCCCCAAGTGCCAGACCATTTCTTCCTCCGAATTCAGACCCCCCGGAATCAGGCTGTCTAGGTCAATAATGTATCTGTTCTCCAGCTGTCGTAGCTTGCGAATCTTATCCCCCCCTCTTTTCATTTGTGGTAATTTGTCCACCACAAAGAATTTTAGAAGGTTACGATTTCCTCCATGTAATTCCTCGAAGTGTCGAGCAACCGGGGAATTCTGTTCTTTATTTTGAATTGCCCTCATGTGTTGCAAGATCCGAGTCTTCGCAGGAAATATGGTACTGCCTACATACTTTTTGGGGCAGGGGCAAGTGAGGACATAGACGCAGTATTCTGACAGGCAAGTGAGGTGTTTCTCAATCGTTCTTTCTTTATCCTCTACAGGGAAATATACTTTCTTCACATTTGTACTATACTTGCAGGCTTTGCATTTCATGCAAGTATAGAAACCCTGGATCTTAGAGGTATTAGATTTCATCATACTCACCTCATTACAGCTCACCTTGCTTCTCAGTGTATCTGCTCTACGGTAGGTGCTACTGGGTCTTTCTTTGAGGATATCATTGAGGGTAGGTTCAGTCCTGAGGACTTTCCAATGTTTTTGCAAACTTTTTTGTACCCTCCACGACTTAGAGTGAAACGTGGAAATGAACCTGATTGTTTCATTTTCCTCGTTCCCTCTACCCTGTTCTGGCGTCAAGAGGGATAAATGACTGATTTTGTTGGCCCTCTCATAAGCACACTCTATGATGTCCTGTTTGTAGCCTCTTTCCATGAATCGTTTTTTCATACACTCTCCTTCTATTTCAAAGTCAGAGTCCCTGCTACAATTCCTCCGAGCCCGGAGGAATTCTCCATACGGAATGCTCTCAATCAGGGCCCTTGGATGGCTGCTTTCTGCGTGGAGTAGAGTATTTCCTGCGGTCTTTTTGCGAAATAATTTCATCGCAAGTTTCCCTGCAGCAACCTCCACAGTTAGATCTAAAAAGACTGCCCCAGATTTGCTGATATTGCCTTCCAAGGTCAGATTGAGATCATTTCTGTTGAGTTCCTCAATAAATGACTTGGCGATGTTGTTTGGACCTTCCCAGATGATGAATAGGTCATCTATGTATCGCAGCCATATTTTCACATGGCTGCGATACAGATGGTTGGTCCTGGCAACTTGCTGCTCCCAGCTCGCCATAAAAAGATTAGCGAAACTGGGAGCAAAACAAGTTCCCATCGCCGTCCCTTGGCACTGACGATAGTACCTGTCATTGAACACAAAGTAATTGTGTTCCAGACAGAACTCCATCATTGTGATGATCATGTTTGTGTGTTCCAGATAAGAGATCGATCTTCTCTTAAGGAACATACGGCAGGCCTCAACACCATTGCTGTGTTTTATAGACGTGTATAGACTACACACGTCTAATGTAATGAACAGATAGTTCTCATTCCAGACAAAATCTTTTAGCTTGGTGATAAAATCTCTACTGTCTTTGAGGTAAGATGGGGTTTCTTCCACAAAGGGGCGTAGAAAATGGTCGATATATCTGGATGTATTCTCCAACAGGGAGCCAATTGAGGAAACGATTGGTCTCCCTGGAGGATGTTTGGTATCTTTGTGCAGTTTTGGTAGCAGGTATAACACTGCTATCTTAGGATTGCGGTTCAGAAGGAATGAGTACTCATTCCATTCAATAAGCCCTTGATCTTTCCAACCCTTCAACATTGCAAAGTATATGGTATTGGTTTCTTCAATCTTTCCCAAAGATGAGACCTCATAGCAGTCTGCACAATTCAATTGCCGCATACCTTCAGCAACATAGTCTTTAGCATCCAAAACCACCACATTGCCCCCCTTATCGGATTGTCTTATCACAATAGAAGAATCATCACGCAGTGCTTTTATGGCAATACGTTCACATTTGGTCAGATTATCTCCTGACCAATGTTTTTGTTTTGCCAAGTTTTTAAAGTCCGCAATCATAAGGGATTCGAAAGTGTCAATACCACATGTTGGCAGAGAGGGATTGAATGTAGATTTCGGTCTAAAGGGGTTGGGACAGTTTAAGTTCGTTTTAAAACCCAAAGACTTGGCATCAGACGATTCATTAGTGGGTGTACCCATTTCTAAACTCTTCAGAGTAATCAATGCCTCTACTTCAATTATACTTTCACTGGCTGGTTTAATACTGGGTGGGGTAGAGGTGGTGTTTTTTACTTTAAGCTTATTCCACTTGTGTAGTCTTAATTTTCTAGTGAATTTAAAAAGGTCTATACGTTCTTGTGAATAGCAGAAATTCGATGTAGGACAAAAAGAAAGGCCAAATTGAAGTACCTCATGCTCACTCTTGGATAGCGAGCGTGATGACAAATTTATCACATTTTGTTGGTTCATTTTCCTCTTCTTTTTTGGCCCCGTGTTTCCACTCCCATAGGGGCTGTATTTCCTCTTGCCGCTTCCGCCCCGCCTGACTTTTGGTTGGGCTTGTTGTCGTTTTCTCCTTGACTTCCTCTGCCTTTGCCTTTTCCTCTGAATCCTCGGCCCCTTCCTCGGCCCCGGTCTATTTGCCAATTCTGCTGTTGTTGGGTTTGGTTCATGCGTTTGAACTCCTCCCAAAAATTTGACGACTTGGTCGGATCTTTTTTCGTGTTTTCAGTGGATCCTGATGCCTGTTCCTCCACAGACATGTCACTCTCTACTACTTCCTCTCCGGATTCTGCTTCCATCTGGGTTTTATCAATATTAGCTTGTATTCCTTTACGTACCATATGGTCATATTTCTTGCTGAATATGAATACTCTCCCGGAGCTGTAGTCAATTTGATCCCTTAGGAATTTGCGTTCCTTTTTGGCTATTATTTCGTCCTCATGTTTGCTGATTCTTTTATTGATTTCCTCCATTTTTTTGGTAAAGATATCTGTTGTTTCTTCCTTGGAGATCTCCTCCTTTAGTTCCGCTATTTTCTTTAGTAGTACAAGTCTATCCTTCCATGCATGTTTTATTAGGATAGATAACATCCTGTTGGAGCAATCCATAAGATTCTCTGCCCACTCTTCCGCAAGCTCCATATCTGGTTCCTCATAGGAGGGTGCTATTAAAATCCGTAGACCCCTTGGAATTCTCTTTTCTTCTTGGTACTTTTCCAAGGTTATTGCCTCCCACCATTTGGAGACCTCTTTACGGATTAGCTTTTCCAGTTTATTGTATTTATTCTGTAAGCTTAATGTTGCAGACTGGGGTTCTTTATTGGATTGTCCAGGGGTTGTTACTACAAACATTTTCTGAGCCCTGAGCCTCCTGCGGGACTCTGTGTCATCATCCATATTGCCGTATCTTTAAGTTGGTAAAATACCTTTGTAAGTGCTGGTAATTTGAAAAATGTTCGTATTGTCCACGCACTGTTTGTATTGTAAGATAAGTCGTATACACTGGAAGCCCGTGTCACCTATCCGCAGACTAACATTCTGCTGCCGATCGGACACAGGACAGTAACGTTGTAGCAATAACAGGTTTAAACGAACTAGTACAAACGGAAATAGTCGACTGGGTCGTTTTCATCCAGTCAAATGCTCCCTTCGGCAGCCCCATCCATCTTGTCACAAAGATTTATTTCTCTATGGGCGCCATGCGAGATGTTACACAGTTACCAGAAAAAGTATAATCAGAATTGGACTCACCCTGGGGTCGCACCAACAAGTCCGGCAGAGACCTCTGTGTTCCGGACAGGCAGTTCCTCGTGGGGTGGTCCAAAACGGGATCTGGTAAAATCCTGGCAAGTTCGTTACGTGGTTAGTAGTACAACGCGGTCCACCGGTGTCTTATTCAATAAATCAGTCCACTTCCTCCATTTACACCGGGACCTTGCGACTGCGGTGCATTCCAGGGGCGGAGGTCGCCCTGTCTCAATTGTTTACCACAAAAACACAGCGGCCGCTGTGTATATGCACTCCCATCCTTAGAAATCCACAGAAACAGTGCGTGTGCTTCAGTTCGATTTATTTATCCATTAGAGTTCCAGCATGTAATCACGGCAATAACGGAACAAAAACCCAACGCGTTTCGGCGATGAACCTCTCGCCTTGCTCACGGGTGACTCGTTTGTGCAAAACAACCAATTTAAATAAAGTTAAAGTTTACAAAAAAGTGTGCTCATGTGGTCAGTAGTCTGGTAATGAACATAAACAATGGACACAGATTGCGGTCACTTTGGCAGACATCTTGACATGGTACTTATACCAGTATGCTCAATGTATAAACATATTCCAAGTCGGAAGGGTGTCTTTCTCAAAATGATAATACATTTTTTCAAGTGGAAATAAGCACCTTCATGCGTAGTATATACGAGTTCAAATATATGCCCAGTGGCTGGTTGAGACGACCAAAGGACCGCAAGCATGTCCTCTTATACAAGAGAATACTGCATAACCATCTCAGTGCAGTCACTTCAAAGTAAACATGTCGACAGGCTGATACCTAATGCACGATCCCACTGGACCTGAAATTAATGATCCTGTCTATTAATGTATTAATTACATACAAGAAATGGGAAAATTATTGTTAAAAAATTAGAAAAAGTAGTGGCTGTTTGGTTACTTTGCCAAGTGGCCAAATGTTGCCTCGACAGGTCAAATAACACATAAGTAAATCAATTGTGAGAATATTTCCACTGATGGGTAAATGTGAACCTTGCTACGCTCATCTTAGTGTTCCCATCACTTCATCCCCAGTGGGAAATTCAACACCTATTCAGTTCAGGTGACAAGTCCTCTTGATCCTGTATGATAGCGGGAAAAAGAACAAATATACAGCCTGTCAGCTTGTACGAAATATCAGGTCATGCATGATTATGTTCAGGTTATGTTCAAAATTCCTATACAATACTTGTGCTTTAGTGATATCAAGGTGATAAACAGTTAAAATGATGTTGTTTGGCAGGATTTTAGGGACACATAGTGAAAAAATAACGTTATTTACATTTTACAGTATTTCAGCAAAAACTTGAGAACCAAGGCCTGGAAGACCCCAAGGAGGGAGCCACAACATAAATGTAATTAATCACTCTCCCAAGTGCCAGACCATTTCTTCCTCCGAATTCAGACCCCCGGAATCAGGCTGTCTAGGTCAATAATGTATCTGTTCTCCAGCTGTCGTAGCTTGCGAATCTTATCCCCCCCCTCTTTTCATTTGTGGTAATTTGTCCACCACAAAGAATTTTAGAAGGTTACGATTTCCTCCATGTAATTCCTCGAAGTGTCGAGCAACCGGGGAATTCTGTTCTTTATTTTGAATTGCCCTCATGTGTTGCAAGATCCGAGTCTTCGCAGGAAACATGGTACTGCCTACATACTTTTTGGGGCAGGGGCAAGTGAGGACATAGACGCAGTATTCTGACAGGCAAGTGAGGTGTTTCTCAATCGTTCTTTCTTTATCCTCTACAGGGAAATACACTTTCTTCACATTTGTACTATACTTGCAGGCTTTGCATTTCATGCAAGTATAGAAACCCTGGATCTTAGAGGTATTAGATTTCATCATACTCACCTCATTACAGCTCACCTTGCTTCTCAGTGTATCTGCTCTACGGTAGGTGCTACTGGGTCTTTCTTTGAGGATATCATTGAGGGTAGGTTCAGTCCTGAGGACTTTCCAATGTTTTTGCAAACTTTTTTGTACCCTCCACGACTTAGAGTGAAACGTGGAAATGAACCTGATTGTTTCATTTTCCTCGTTCCCTCTACCCTGTTCTGGCGTCAAGAGGGATAAATGACTGATTTTGTTGGCCTTCTCATAAGCACACTCTATGATGTCCTGTTTGTAGCCTCTTTCCATGAATCGTTTTTTTCATACACTCTCCTTCTATTTCAAAGTCAGAGTCCCTGCTACAATTCCTCCGAGCCCGGAGGAATTCTCCATACGGAATGCTCTCAATCAGGGCCCTTGGATGGCTGCTTTCTGCGTGGAGTAGAGTATTTCCTGCGGTCTTTTTGCGAAATAATTTCATCGCAAGTTTCCCTGCAGCAACCTCCACAGTTAGATCTAAAAAGACTGCCCCAGATTTGCTGATATTGCCTTCCAAGGTCAGATTGAGATCATTTCTGTTGAGTTCCTCAATAAATGACTTGGCGATGTTGTTTGGACCTTCCCAGATGATGAATAGGTCATCTATGTATCGCAGCCATATTTTCACATGGCTGCGATACAGATGGTTGGTCCTGGCAACTTGCTGCTCCCAGCTCGCCATAAAAAGATTAGCGAAACTGGGAGCAAAACAAGTTCCCATCGCCGTCCCTTGGCACTGACGATAGTACCTGTCATTGAACACAAAGTAATTGTGTTCCAGACAGAACTCCATCATTGTGATGATCATGTTTGTGTGTTCCAGATAAGAGATCGATCTTCTCTTAAGGAACATACGGCAGGCCTCAACACCATTGCTGTGTTTTATAGACGTGTATAGACTACACACGTCTAATGTAATGAACAGATAGTTCTCATTCCAGACAAAATCTTTTAGCTTGGTGATAAAATCTCTACTGTCTTTGAGGTAAGATGGGGTTTCTTCCACAAAGGGGCGTAGAAAATGGTCGATATATCTGGATGTATTCTCCAACAGGGAGCCAATTGAGGAAACGATTGGTCTCCCTGGAGGATGTTTGGTATCTTTGTGCAGTTTTGGTAGCAGGTATAACACTGCTATCTTAGGATTGCGGTTCAGAAGGAATGAGTACTTTTTCTAATTTTTTAACAATCATTTTCCCATTTCTTGTATGTAATTAATACATTAATAGACAGGATCATTAGTTTCAGGTCCACTGGGATCGTGCATTAGGTATCAGCCTGTCGACATGTTTACTTTGAAGTGACTGCACTGAGATGGTTATGCAGTATTCTCTTGTATAAGAGGATATGCTTGCGGTCCTTTGGTCGTCTCAACCAGCCACTGGGCATATATTTGAACTCGTATATACTACGCATGAAGGTGCTTATTTCCACTTGAAAAAATGTATTATCATTTTGAGAAAGACACCCTTCCGACTTGGAATATGTTCATACATTGAGCATACTGTTATAAGTACCATGTCAAGATGTCTGCCAAAGTGACCGCAATCTGTGTCCATTGTTTATGTTCATTACCAGACTACTGACCACATGAGCACACTTTTTTGTAAACTTTAACTTTATTTAAATTGGTTGTTTTGCACAAACGAGTCACCCGTGAGCAAGGCGAGAGGTTCATCGCCGAAACGCGTTGGGTTTTTGTTCCGTTATTGCCGTGATTACATGCTGGAACTCTAATGGATAAATAAATCGAACTGAAGCACACGCACTGTTTCTGTGGATTTCTAACAACACTGGATGGGAGTGCATATACACAGCGGCCGCTGTGTTTTTGTGGTAAACAATTGAGACAGGGCGACCTCCGCCCCTGGAATGCACCGCAGTCGCAAGGTCCCGGTGTAAATGGAGGAAGTAGACTGATTTATATATATATATATATATATATATATATATATATATATATATATATATATATATATATATATATATATATATATATATATATATATATATATATATATATATATATATATATATATATATATATATATATATATATATCCAACAAACAAGGTTTCCCTTTTTAAAAGAGCCATAAACAGGTAGGTATGAATTTCGTTTTATTCAAGGAAGCTGCAACACCAAGCAAAGGGATTCCTTTCAAGAGTTCAGGTGCCTGACACGTTTCATGCGCTCGCGCATTTCATCAGAGGCACAAAATAATCACTGCCTGCAGCCTCAGGCAGTCATTAAGTATGCAATCACCTGCCCCAGTGGGTGTCAGCTCGCGCTAAGCCTGCTGGTCAAGGTAGTGCCAGAGTAAAACTTCAGTGAGTGGCTTGCAACGCAGTGAAAAGTGTCAATAATTAAAAACCCCAGTGGGTCAGAAAAGAGTCTCTGTTACCTCACCTTGCACTGTGTTCCTTCCAAGAAACTACCTTTCTGCCCATGTTAGTGCTGTTCACACTGATTGCAGCACTGGTCCACTCAATCAAGGCAGGGCTCTTCACACGACCGGGGCAGCTGTTATAAATCCAACAAACAAGGTTTCCCTTTATAAAAGAGCCACAAACAGATAAGTATGAATTTCGTTTTATTCAAGGAAGCTGCAACACCAAGCAAAGGGATTCCTTACAAGAGTTCAGGTGCAGGACGCATTTCATGCGCTCTCGCATTTCTTCAGAGGCACAAAATAATCACTGCGTGCAGCCTCAGGCAGTCATTAAGTATGCAATCACCTGCATTATTATAGACACTTTCACTGCGTTGCAAGCCGCTCACTGAAGTTTTACTCTGGCACTACCTTGACCAGCAGGCTTAGCGCGAGCCGACGCCTACTGGGGTAGGTAATTGCATACATACTACAATTGCAAAATGGCCATTTGGAATGCATCGAACACAAACTGTGACCCCAATTTGGTTTTGCAACCATAAAGCAAATCAGTATTTGGAACAGGTTTGTTTGGGACGTCCCTTCCAATAGCAATTCAGAATGGGATGTTGTTAGAAACTGGGTTATTGGTAGGGCTGGGCGGAGTGCCACTCCGCAAAATTTTGGAAAAAAAAAAATGTGCGTCCTGGGGGTCCGTGTGCCCTGGACAGGGGTCCCTTGTGCCTGGGCAGACTCCCTGATCTCCCCGGCCTGGTTGGAGCTTGGGAGCCCTGAAGCCCCGGACCCCTGCAGCCCAAGCCCTGCAGTCCCTGAGCCCCTGAGCCCTGGAGCCCCGGAGCCCCGGAGCCCCGGAGCCCTGCAGCCCTGCAGCCCTGCAGCCCCGGAGTCCTGCAGTCCCAGAGCCCCGGAGCCCCCAAGCCCTGCAAGGGCAGGCTGGAGCCCTCCCGCAGAGGCTCGGGGCCGGCAGATTGGCGTCATTTCAGTCCCGGCCATCTGGTCGCGCCTCTCGCCTCAGCCATCTGGTCACCCGCAATGCTTTCCCATGGAGCGACCAGATGGCCGGACTTCCCTGGAAGTCCCGATGAGGTGCCATTCGCCTCCCGGATCCCAGCGAGGGCTCCAGGAGGTCGGGCACGTTTGCGCCCTGGGTCCCCTCTGTCACCTCGAGTGCACAGATTACAAGAAAGGGGGGCCGGTCGAGCGGGCGAGTGGATTTGTAGAGCCCTGGCCCCAGCCAAGCAGGTTCAGAGCCTCCCCGTGCCAGACTGATGCACCTGAGGGCCCACCGGAGGCCATGCCCAGCCCCCGGCAGCGCATGGGCAGCATATCCCCAGACCTGGTGACCTGGCAGACTGGGACCTGCTGGCAACCTGGCCCTGCCAAGCCCCAGTTCTCTCCCAGGGCTCAACAAATCGACGACCCGATGGCCGGGCTTCCCTGGAAGTCCCGATGAGGTGCCATTCGCCTCCCGGATCCCAGCCAGGGCTCCAGGAGGTCGGGCACGTTTGCGCCCTGGGTCCCCTCTGTCACCTCGAGTGCACGGATTACGAGAAAGGGGGGTCATTTTCCTCCGGATTAGTAGGTGCAAGGGTATGCCCAAACACCCTCCCGGGGCTGGTGGTTCCCTGCTGCGGACCAGATGGGCGATGCCCGGGCAACACCTCCCAGGCATCCGGGGCTCCCTCCTCCGGCCCGCAGAGTGGCAAAGTACCCGGGACGGGCTCCTTGGGTCCCGGGCCCTGCAACCCCGGAGCCCCGGAGCCCCGGAGCCCCGGAGCCCCGGAGCCCTGCAGCCGTCGAGCCCTTTCAGCCCCCGAGCCCCGAGCCCCGAGCCCTACAGGCCCGGGGCAGGCAGATTGGGCGTCATTTCGGTCCCGGCCATCTGGTCGCCCCTCTTGCCTCGGCCATCTGGTCGCCCGCAATGCTTTCCTATGAGGGCGACTAGATGGCCGGACTTCCCTGGAAGTCCCGATGAGGTGCCATTCGCCTCCCGGATCCCAGCGAGGGCTCCAGGAGGTCGGGCACGTTTGCGCCCTGGGTCCCCTCTGTCACCTCGAGTGCACAGATTACAAGAAAGGGGGGTAATTTTCCTCCGGATTACTAGGGGCAAGGGTATGCCCAGGCACCCTGCCTGTGCTGGCGATCACCTTCCAGGGAACAAATGGGATGTGCCCCAGGCAACACCTCCCAGGCGTCCGGGGCTCCCTCCTCCGACCCGCGGCGTGGGGAAGAGCCCGGGACGGGCTCCATGGGTCCCGGGCCCTGCAACCCCGGAGCCCCGGAGCCCCGGAGCCCCGGAGCCCTGCTGCCCTGGAGCCCTGCAGCCCCCGAGCCCTGGAGCCCTGGAGCCCCGGAGCCCCGCAGCCGTGGAGCCCTGCAGCCGTGGAGCCCTGCAGTCCCCGAGCCCTGCAGTCCCGGAGCCCAGGGGCCCCCGCAGCTCCTGAGCCCTACAGGCCTGGGGCAGACAGATTGGCGACATTTCGTTCCTGGCCATCTGGTCGCCCCTCTCGCCTCGGCCATCTGGTCGCCCGCAATGCTTTCCTATGGTGTGACCAGATGGCCGGACTTCCCTGGAAGTCCCGATGGGGTGCCATTCGCCTCCCAGGTCCAAGCGAGGGCTCCAGGAGGTCGGGCACTTTTGCGCCCTGGGTCCCCTCTGTCACCTCGTGTGCACGGATTACAAGAAATGGGGGTAATTTTCCTCCGGATTGGTAGGGACAAGGTATTCCTGGGACCCCCCTCGGCCTAGCGGTCCTCAGCCGGCAGCTGGACATGCCAGGATGCCGGCCCAGCCCCGGATCCGTCCCTGGGTCTGCCGCGTGGCAGGAAGCCCTGGATGGGGCCCGGGGGCCCGGCCGGGCCCCGGGTCGGGTGCCCCGGCCCTGGGCCCGGTCCCCCGGCCTGCCGCACTGACAAAGGACCAGGACGTGGTTTCCTTCGAGCCCGGGGAGCCTCCCCTCGCTCGGCTGAGTTCAGCAGCTCCGGCCGGGGCCCCTGAGGGCCCGGGGAGGGCGGCCTCCCCATCCCGGGCTCTGTCCTTGGTCCTGCTGCGTGGCAGGGTGCCCGGGACGGGGTCCGGAGGGCCCGGGAAGGCTTCCCCTGCGCCTCCGGGCTTGGGAGCCCAGGGGCCCGGCCGGGCCCCGGGTCGTGTGCTACGGCCCTGGGCGCCATCCACCGACATGCCACACTGCCAAAGCCCCGGGATGGGGCTCCGTTGTGCCCGGGAAGCCTCCCCTTGCCGGGCTGAGTTCAGGAGCTTCGGCCGGGGCCCCCGAGGGCCCGGGGAGGGCGGCCTCCCCATCCCGGGCTCTGTCCTTGGTCCTGCTGCGTGGCAGGGTGCCCGGGACGGGGTCCGGAGGGCCCGGGGAGGCTTCCCCTGCGCCTCCGGGCCCGGGAGCCCCGGCTAGGTCCAGGGGCCCGGCCGGGCCCCGGGTTGTGTGCTACGGCCCTGGGCGCCGTCCACCGACATGCCACACTGCCAAAGCCCCGGGACGGGGCTCCGTTGTGCCCGGGAAGCCTCCCCTTGCCGGACTGAGTTCAGGAGCTTCGGCCGGGGCCCCCGAGGGCCCGGGGAGGGCGGCCTCCCCATCCCGGGCTCTGTCCTTGGTCCTGCTGCGTGGCAGGGTGCCTGGGACGGGGTCCGGAGGGCCCGGGGAGGCTTCCCCTGCGTCTCCGGGCATTAGAGCCCAGGCTGGGTCCAGGGGCCCGTCCGGGCCCCGGGTCGGGTGCTAGGCCCTGGGCCTCCGGTCCCCAACCCGCCCTTTCCCTGACGCCAGCTCACTTTTTCGTAGGGGCGCAGAGTGACATAGGCTGGCTTGACTTTCGTGCCCGGCCATCTGGTCTCTGGGATCCCCTCGGCCATCTGGTCTCCGGGATCCCCTCGGCCATCTGGTCTCCAGGATCCCCTCGGCCATCTGGTCTCCAGGATCGCCTCGGCCATCTGGTCTCCGGCAATGCTTTCCTATGGGGGGCGACCAGATGGCCGAACTTCCCTGGAAGTCCCGATGAGGTGCCATTTGCCTCCCGGATCCCAGCGAGGGCTCCAGGAGGTCGGGCACTTTCGCGCCTTGGGTCCCCTCTGTCACCTCAAGTGCACGGATTACAAGAAAGGGGGGTAATTTTCCTCCGGATTAGTAGGGAGAGGGTCAGTCAGACCTCCGTGTGGTCTTGCGATTCTGAATCAGGGGAAGGCAGGACCCGGGCATGCCCGCCGGGG